>NC_046654.1:2757392-3400808 GCF_900324485.2 Mastacembelus armatus | reverse complement strand
TGCTTCTTTTGTATCTTTTCTTACTGTGCAGAGATATTTCCACTGAGGCGTTGCTGGCACAGCTTCACACTTTGGACAATCATTCTGCCCTCTATATTTTGCATTCCCTGACTCCTTTGCCTCAACTTGAGGAGCGCAAGATACTGGATCTGCTGCAGCAACTTCCAAATTCTTCGGGAACAGGTTTATATCGTTCACTTGTTTGTTCAGTGGAGTTTGAAATATTGTGCTTGGTAATTCCATAGCAATGTTACCCTGCCTGTGATTCTGTTTTTCTTGCAGAGGACACTGAAGCCATCAGCCCTCTCAGCCCTAGTGTGCAGAGGAACATTGTTTTGTTCCAGGGGTTCTGTGCCATGAAGTATGCCATTTATGCTCTCTGTGTAAATGCACATAAATACTCCAATTGCAGCAAGTGTGAGTCCATGCACAAGCAATGGCAGCAACCATCTGAAGCAGAATTGGACCAAAACCAAGCTGCTCCTTCCTCAGATGGTATGGAGGCTGTGAAGTTTTCATTTGATGATGAAGCACAGAAATGTTTCCTGTTTGCTTTTTATAGCTGATCATACTCATACTTGCAGAATACATTCACTTGCGGAATCCATAGACATTGACTTCATGACCAGACCATGTTAATATCTGAGTTTGTTTTGGCTGTGTTAAATCACAGTATTAAGGAAAACACAGAAGTAAATATTGCTAAATCTAGAAACAAGCAAGCCAAACAAGAATCTTAGATTGTTTTTCTTTTTTAAGATGACACAGTTTTCATCCTTAGTTTTTCTGACCTTGTTCTCTTCTGTTTGTTGTCTTTTCCAGGTTACCATTTGCAGTTCCAGCATTACCTGTCAGAGTGTCAGCTCTATCTGGAGGCTGTGCCTGCCATGTTCCGCCTGGAGCTCTTGGAGAATATCTTCTCCCTTCTCTTTTTGTCCACTGCTGACTTTTCACAGCAGATTCAAAAAGACACAAACTCAAATCTGAACACAGGAAATTCCACTCAAGACTGTTTGTCAAGAAACACAGATTTAGAGCTAGGAGGCAAAGGAAAGATAGATGAGACTGAGGACAACAGGAGAGAGAGCCAAAATGTGCATCCAACTTCATTAACAGCAGCCCACTCTAGCCATCTAGACCTGGGACACCTAATCCAGGGCTGCAGGGGGTTTGTGGGTGATGTGACAGCCATGGAGGGTTTTCTGAAGCTGCTGAAAGAAGGGTTAGAGGGCATGTGTGTGGTAGGCCAGCAGGAGGGACAGGAGGCGGGAAGGGCACTGCCTCAAGAGGCCAAGGCGGCGGAGAGTCTCGGCTGCTCTGTGACAGCTGAGACCTTTGGGACTCGCCTGCAAAGACTGTCCAAACGCACTGCAGAGGCTCAGTGGAGGCTGCAGATCATCAACAGCAACCATAGTAGTGGAAGTGGTGAGAAACACAAACTTATGGTTTACTGTCTACATGTACATGTTAGACAAGGCAGAAAATCAAGTAGTTCTAACTGATGTTGTACCACACTTTTCTTCTTATGGAGTGGATGTCTGTGTTTACATTGTTTGTGTTAGCATTAGGGGTGTATGACATTCGAGTAGACTTTTGAACACATCTGTTGAGTCTTGGTAAATCTACTTGCAGGCTCAGAAAGTCCTCTCCAGATGTCAGTGGTCAGCTGTACTGCTACTTCCCAGCCACACACCAATAGCTCAAGTCTGAGGAGGAGGAGGAGGAAACCAGGGAGACATCCTACAGAGAAACAAAGCTCCATAGAGAAAAACAATGGAGAAGCTAACACGAGTGCTTCAGGTAAGGCTAAACACCAGTCTGAGTATGGATTTACCCTGATATGGTCTTAATTATAAGGAACTATGTGTTTGTATTTGCTTTCATCTTCCTGGGTGTGTTTGAATTAGGGGGATTAAACTTTGGATTAAGAGTGAAGCCTGTGTTTTATTTGAATGACTCTTATCTCTCATGTTTTTTTCTTCAGGAGAATTTGAAGATGTATATTATTTTTGTGAATTTATGACAGATAGTTTTGTCTTTTTTCAGATGGTGGAGGAGGGACGGCAGTGGGTTCTGCAGAGTTGGAGGTTTGTCCATGTGGAGGTCCTCACAGCTGGCTCGTTCCCGCCATGTTGTCCCCTCCAGAGTCTCTCCTAATGTCCTGCATCCGCCGAGGAAACTTCATGGAAGCACGTCAGGTCTGTATGGCAAAGTGCTCTCATTGTGTTTGTGTAACAACTTTTTGTTTTTTAAACAAATACCACTTTAGTGTTGTTCAGTTTTGTATGAATTGCTTTTTGAGTCTTTCCATTGTGAAGAGCCTTTATAGCAAAGCTGGATTAGCCTGTGTTATGTGTAATCAGCTGGGGCTGCTCTGCAGGTGTCTCTGGTGTTCGATCTGGGGACGTCCGCCTGTTGTGGCGAGTTGGTGTTCATGGAGCGCTACAAAGAGGTCCTGGTGGAGTTGGCTCAGGTGGAGCAGAAGATGGAAAGCCAGTCCATGTCTTCGTCGTCATCCTCCTCCGAGGGCTTGGGGTCAACAGCTGTGCCAGGGACAGGGAGGACTCGGCTGGGCAGCAGCGGGCGGTCAACACTGCAGGCCATCGGAAGTGCAGCTGCTGCAGGTTCAACTTTTTGCTTTACAGTTTTTTTTCTACCACTTTTCATCTGGTCAAACATGTTTTTAAAATATTAATAGCAGAATTTCTTTACACAAAATTACAGAAGTGCAACTGTTACACTTTTTTTTTTCTACGTTTCAGACATACTGATATCACAATCTGTCACATAACTCTAAGTTGTCTTCATATTTGTTATATACACTTGCATATATGTACATTTATATGCTGTATTTTTGTATTTGAAATATACTACATTAACATACCGTGTATAATAGATGACTTATATATCTGGTGTATGTGTCCTCCTGCAGGTGTGGCTTTTTACTCCATCTCAGACATAGCAGAGCGTCTCCTCAGCACACCAGCTCACCCATTGCCTTCACTGGAGGAATACTACTGGCTGAGCTGCTGCTCTTCAGACCCCTCTGGCCTCCTTTACACACTCCTGGAGGAGCTCAGCCCAGCAGCCATGGCTGCCTTTGACCTGGCATGCTGCCACTGTCAACTCTGGAAGACGTCCCGACAGCTGCTGGACACAGCAGAGCGCAGGCTTAACAGCAGCCTGGAGGCTCGAGGTACGACGCCTGAATTTAGGGTCTGTTCATTATACATGAGAAGAATTTTCAGGGATTCTGATGATGGGTAGAGAAGAGAACAGATTTATTCTAGCATGCAGACTGGAGCAAGGACAACTACAGTTGTGTGTGTTTATTAGCAGCTTTGCATGGGCACTTTCTTGGACTTCATCTTTTATCCATATCTGCCTCCTCAGGAGTTAGAGTTGACCCAAAGGTTCCTCATTCTGAGGGCATCTGTGGATTTCCCATGGTATTACAACAGATCAGCAAGATTCTGAATCACTCTGCCACGAATAAGGGCGCTGTCAAAACAGGTGAATGCAAATTTTGAGAAATAAAAAATGTGTTATTAATATGTTAAATTTGTTTTAATTATGTTTTTATACTTTTTTATAGTTATCCAAGTATTACTGCTATTGTGTAGTGTGTTGTGTGTACTGGTCCATTGGTCAAATAATGAAAATGGCCAATCAAACTGCAGACGTGCAGATGTTAAATTTCCTGACCATAGATTTGATTTGAAAAATGAACCAAATTTTCAATAATAGTTTCTTTGTTATTGATCCGCTCTTGTTCATAGAAGCTGCTGGGGAAGGCCAAGTGTTTGCCAGCCCATTTGTTTGCTGCGTTCAGGAGGTGCTCCTGTGTTGCCACCCAACACTGAGCGAGGAGTCCATCGCTGCTCGGCTCAGTCTCGCTCAGCGTTTGGAGACCACCCTGCACATTCTGAGTGCTGCCACAGATGGCGCAGGTGGGCACAGTAACCACAGTTTTTCAGATGGTATAAAGTTAATGCGTTCTTTGTTGTGCTAGTCAGATTTCAATGAGGTTGAAAAATTCAGTTAACCCTAATAGTCAACATATTCACTTATATGTCCGAAATTAGTGAGGCCCATTTCGTGTTATTTAAAAAAATGAATAACCTTAATAACCTGAATGTCTGATGTTAACTCTCCTCTAACAGAGGGCAGTGTGGGCACTGCTCTTCTAGCACTACTGGCTGAACAGGCCAGTCTGAAGCAGTCGGAGCTGGACGCCCACCCCGTGCGCTCCAGCATGAAGCAGCTGCTTCTTTCTCTGGACCAGCTCTGCCCCTTCGAGCCAGACAGAGACCTTGCCAGACCAGATTATGTGCGCAGTTTCCTCGACTACGTAAACACACTAGCATCTGTGCTTGTGCGCAGCCTTGGTTCAGAAGGTAAAAATAATTAGTCACTGAGGAGAGATGATGTCCTTTTTGTTTTTTTTAAACCTTGCATGTTGTAGATTACACCATCACAGTCAAATCAGTAGGCACTTGCTAATCAACTTACTTTTATACTAAATTGCTATATAGCTATTCTGCCTACAGTAAACAGTGACTGTACCAAGGTCTGTCGCTGTCTGTCCTTCTTGTATCATGTCTTTTCCTAAGATGTCTCTCTTGCTGTTTCTCTTAGACCAGAGCAGTGAAGTGAAGCTTGGGAATCCGCTGCTGGTGTTGCTTCAATCCCCATTTCAGCTTCTCTCCCACCTGCTTTTTGACAGACAGGTGTCTCCTGACAGGTACAGAAACTGATTTAGACGTTATCTGAACTGCAGCTAAGATACACAGGTGAAAAATCTTTTTTTGTTTAAGCTGTGTGAAAGCACAGTTTATCTTACCCCTTCCTGACATGTTTTATCTCCAGAGTGCTGTCCTTGCTGCAGCAGGAAGGTCTGCATCTGAGCATTCAGCAGGTGATTGTCCAGCGGTGCTGTGAGACTTTGCCTCTGTGGCGCCCCTGTCCAGGTGCTGAAAGAGACACCAGTGAGACCAAAAAAAATGATGGAGTGTTTGCTGTTGCCAGTTTGTCTGTTCTGCTTCAGCAGCATGCTCAGGAGCACATGCCAACCCTGAGAATCACAGAGCCTGAGCCTGATTCCAGCTCTGAGTCTGAAGCCTCAGTGGAAGAGCACTCTGCTACACCCACCACCCTCTCCAGCTCGTCACCCTCTCAGTCCTCCTCCTTAACCTCCTCCAACTCTTTCCTCCTCACACCATCGGCCCTTTCTTTCCTAAAGTCTCGCTCCCCTTTACTGGCTGCACTGGCCTGCCTGAGTGCCTGTAAAGGAGAACCTGCCCGGACACAGTCCTCCGGATGGTCTGGATATTTCCGCACTGGGCGTAAAGAGGTTGTCCTCGATGGTGAACAGATTTCGCATGAGGCACATAACCTTCTGAAAGAGTTCCCTATTCTGCGTGACTACCTTCACACCATGGCTGAACCAGTGCTGGGTGCCCCGTTAGCTGAGGGCGAGGATGGCTCTGCTGGACTAAGCAGTGTTGTTTGTGGGAAACCTCTCGTCCATCTCCTACTGTCTGGTCCTCAGGAAGACGTTGCCCAGGCTGTGGCTGCTGAGGCCTTCCAGAAGGCTCTTGTCTCAAAAGACCTGAACCAAGCCCTGAGCCTGTTGGAGCTGTATGGACAAGGCTGTAGCCAGGAGGGGGCACTAAGAGACCAGTTACTCTCCTGTGCTGCCTTAGAAGGTGAGAAAAGAAAAGAAGCTTATTAAAGTTCATGTAATGGTTTTGCCAAGCAGAAATTACAAAATGTGTGCTACTATAAGCTTCTCAAGAGTTTTGATTCATTTTTGGACATTTTATACATTAATTGGCAGATCAATCAATAACCACACATTAAAAATGAACAGATTTGAATGCAACCACAGGGGGACGCAATCCAGTGTCTTCATGTGCCAGTCCCAAGTCCAGGTAAATGCGGAGGGTTGTGTCAGGAAGGGCATCCAACATAAAATTTAAGTGGAAATTGGACTACTGTTGGTCAAAGGAGGAGAGGAGGAAGGCGTGTTCGTAGGGAAAGAGAGAAGAGGAAGGGGAGGAGTGTAGGACTTAGAGTAGGGACTTTGAATGTAGTGACTTTGTCAGGGAAAACTAGAGAGTTGGCTGATATGATGGAGAGAAGAAAGGTGGATATCTTGTGTGTTCAGGTTCAGGTTCTCTCTGGGAGTGACGAGGATGGATAGGATCAGGAATGAGGACATCAGAGGGACAGCTCATGTTAGATGTTTTGGAGAAAAAGCCAGGGAAGCCAGATTGAGGTGGTTTGGACATGTTCAGAGGAGGGACAGTGAATACATTGGTAAAAGGATGCTGAGGTTAGAGCTGCCAGGAAGGAGGCCTAGAGGAAGACCAAAGAGGAGGTTCTTGGATGTAGTGAAGGAGGACATGAGGATAGTTGGTGTGGGTGAGGAGGATACAGAGGATAGGGTTAAATTGAGGCAGATGATTCGCTGTGGAGACCCCTGAAGGGAGCAGCCGAAAAGAGAAGAAGAAGAAGAATAAACAGATTTGACTATTAAGATCTAAACTTCTCCCAACAACCAACAAAGGTGTAATACAAAAATAAATAGTATAATGCAACAGTTGTTTGTAATGTAATGTTTCTTGTTTGTTGCTGTCTGTTTTTTAGATGGAGAGGGAGGTATAGGCCAGTTGTTCCGTGTGCAGGATGCGAACCTGCGAGCACGTGTTGCCCTCCAGGGTCTGGAGCGATGGCCTCTGTCAGCGTGCCTGGAGCTGCTTGAGTTCTGCCTCAGTGACCCAAGTACAGAGGCCTCACTGAGAACAGACGTCGAGCTCAAGAAGAAAGAGCTGGACATCTATCGCTCGGTAAATCCTGTCATACCAAAGCGAAGTCGTGTAAATCCTGGCAAGCAAAAGCACAGGAGACAGAATTCTTAAGATTCAACTTGCTGTGTCTTTGTGCGTCAGTACTTGTTCGTTCAGTATGCTATATCTTACATAATCATGTCTGTGTCATGATTAAGCACTACATTCCTCAGTGGGGTAGTTTCCATTACAACATAACAACTCTTTGTTCTGTTTACCCCGTGCAGATGTTCAATTTACAGCCTCCGTTGCCCTGGACTACTTGGCAGCAGCTGAGGACTGAGTCTAAGACAAACTCTGAGTCAGTGTTGTCATTGATGCTGGAGGCAAAAGTAGGCACAGTGCACACTTACCTATAGTTTAGTTAGTCCGCATTATGTTGTTTATTTAGACCTCCATCCATTCAGTATATTATCTCATTTATAAAATATATTATATTTAATGTGTTTTCCTTTGTTTTTGCAGGAGTTTGCTGTTTGTGCCCAGTGGGTGGAGCTGTATCCTGTATCTGACCAGAACAGGCTGCAACTAAAAACTGAGCATTTGCTTTATTTGCTGGAGAACGGACAGACAGATGAGGTTTATAAGGTCTCAACCACTCAGCTCTTGGTTAAATTGACATTAAAATCGGTTCCTTCACTCACAATTACGAAGTCTCAGATTCAGTAATTTAATCTAAATTTGATCTTTTGCTAATGACAGTAAAAGTATGGAATTCCATAAGAAAACTCAAGGGCAGTCTTTAGTAAATAATGGATTTCATACAGCTGAACAGACCCTTAAATGACTTAGAAATGCCTCTGTAGTTGCATTGAAACACATCTTTTTGTAGTACAGATGTGTCCTACTTTTCTGTATTTCTTCAGTTACTTGAGGGCATCTCTGATTTTGTGGTTGGCCTGGACGTTTGTGAGCGTGCTCTGGACCGCCGCCCGGGATTGGCTGCCTGTCACTTCCTGGCTGACTACCTCACCTTGCATTATCAGAGCCAGGTGTCTCCAACACGTCGACAACACATCCACGCCCTTCATCTGGGCTCTAAGGTTAGTTAATGTATGATATAAATATCAATGTACTGTATAAAATACAGATTCTTCCACAATTCAATAATTGACAAGGTGATGTTTGCAGGTTGTCTATGTTTTAAATGGTTCTGAATGAAGGTTATTTTAACTGTCAGTGAGTAGAGAGTTATGAATGGATCTGTAAAACATGTTGGTTAACATGGTTATTACACCAAAGCAGCACAATAACTGCTTCAGATTAAGTTGTGGTAATGTCAGTGTTTCCTCTCCCAGGTGTTACTGACCCTGCCTCCATCAGCAAGGCAGGACTATTTCTCCCTGTTGTCGGAGCCTCTGCTGATGCTGGAACAGTTGTTGATGAACCTGAAGGTGGACTGGGCAGACGTGGCAGTGCGAACCCTGCGGAGCCTGCTGGTTGGTCAGGAGGCCGGCTTTGGTGTTGAGGACATTGATAAGCTCCTGGCAAACTACGCCAGCAAGGCTCTCGACTTCTCCTGCGCCCCCAGGGAGAGGTCTCGATCTGGTCAGTGCTGTGTGATCAACACACTGATGTGTGTAGAGAAATCCCTACACAAACTCTTTGGGGCTGTGTATCACCCCTTAATCTGTAGAGTATTGACAAAAACCTGCCATTACTGAGCAGTTAAAGGTGATCATGGTAAAACTCGTAGTCTTGTTAATTTGATCATTAATTATGTCAAATTTTATTTAGACATAATGATTGATAGTCATTAACATGGTTGTAATCGAAGCCTAATTTTAGAAAGTTCTATTTTTTTAAGACAAAATTCAAGTGTGAAAAAAGCAAGATAAAAAATGTAAACATATATTATCTGCACTGAAATTCAAATGTTGTACTGACAATAATGAAAACATTTCTTAGCTTAGCTCAAAAATCATTGAACTTGATCTGAAATAAAAACAAAAAAAAAATGGGATTGGGTACAAAACAGATGTTTTAGCATTTTCAAGCTCACATTTTATCACAGCCTGAGTGACTCTTCATTTCCAGACTCGGTAATCAGCCTCCAGGATGCACTGATGATGTGTCCTGCTCAAGACAATGGCTCCCAGACATCCGGTCGATTCGATTCTCCAACACCATCTGCAAGTGAGGCCTTCGCACATTTTTAATGGAGATAAAATGACAGAATTATACTGTTTACACTCCATAGAGAATTCCCCTGTATGTAGCCACAGAACTGCACTGCTGGAGTTGATATGTTGCTGCTTTAGCACTTTAGTTGGAATAATACTTAACACTGTTTTTTTTTTGGGTGTACTAGTGTTGATTAAAGTTTCTGGTTTTAAAAAAAAAAAAAAAAGTGTTTTTTTTTTTTTCTGGCTACAGGCAGCACCCCAACACACACCTCCTCCTACAACAGCACAGACAGGGAGAGAGATCGGGGCTCAGCAGGGAGAAAACGCCGCTCGCCTGCCAAGTTCAAGCCTCCGGACCAACCTCCAGCCCGTAAAGACTGGGTCCCTGACACCCAGCACCATGTGTGCATGGTCTGCAGGCGTGAGAGGTTCACCATGGTGAGTGGGCACAACAGTACGATACAGCTTGGTTCTGCTACAGGCTTCTCCCGTTAAAGAGAGTTTTTCTTCTCCACAGTCACCAGGTGCTTGCTTGTAAGGAATTTGTGGGGTTCTTTGTACAGTGCCTTGAGATTGTTTTTCTTTTGACTATGAAAATAAAACTGTAAATGGTTAGAGCCAAATAAAGAGTTAAAAGGAAACTAAATGAAACTAAGAACCCAGTCACATGACTGCTGATTATATAATCCATTGGCACATGAAGAATAAAATCTTAATTACTTAATTACTTTTGCCTTTTAATTATTATTTTTTGTCCTTTAGTTCAACAGACGACATCATTGTCGTACATGTGGCCGCCTGGTGTGTCACACCTGTTCTGAGCATAAGATGCCTGTCGAGGGATGCCCAGGAGATGAAGTCAGAGTCTGTGACGAGTGTTACGCCTACTTTCACCCAGAGTGAGATCTTGTAGATTGCTAAAAGCTTTTCAAACAAATCAAAGTCTTTTACAAAACATTTTTAACATCACTGCATTTTTAGCAATCAAGGGTTTTGATGGGCATGATAAAGGGGCATGGTCTTTATAAGTTGTTTTGGACATGGAAATTTACTGTTTAGAACATAGTGGGATCTCTGACATCAAGCATCTCTCTTTTATTTTTCAGTTCTGATGATGAGCTGGAACCAGCTGAAGGTAAATTAAATAAAACTGGAAATGTATGCTGAACTATTTTTTCTTTGCTGTGTTAGAGTAAGAAGAAAGTTGTTTTCTTCCTTCAGTTTGTCAGTAAAAATATGTAGACCTGATCTTCTGTGAAATCCTGATACATTTAGAAAAATCACACCTATTGTCTGGAATATGCAAAATGCAGAAATTAGTAATGTAGAGAGGCTGTAATGATAAGCCTTCATGCTCATGTTGTTTTGTGCAGTTGCTGGTAGCCCTGTGGTGACAGAGGACACTTTAGATGGGATGCTGCATTTGCCTGAAGTGGTCCATCGAAAGTTCCAACTCAGCACAAACCCAGCAGAGAACCAGCTGCTGCGGTGCGAGTTCTACTATGAACAGGTCTGGATCTGAGCATTTTATAATTGCAGCAGAGATGATTCAGGTTGACTTGAACTGAATACAATGAAAACAAATATCCGTAGAATACAGTCTATGCTCTGTGGTAGTATAGCAGTCCTAAAGTTTTGGTTATTATTTGGTCTAGACAGAGAACTATGCTGTTTTTCATTTGTCTTCTAGTAAAATGAATCCTGTAAATACGATAAGTCTAAAGATTTCCTTTTTCTGAAACCACTAGGCTCCCAGTGCGTACCTCTGCGTGGCAATTTTGTCTCTGCACAGTGACCAGACATCATGTGGACACCAGCTCATCAGCCACTGCCGCTCTCTGTCTCGTAAACTGACCAATCCAGAGGTCGATGCCTGCCTCCTCACTGACATCATGCAGCAGCTCCTGTTTAGTGCGAAGTTGATGTTTGTTAAAGTTGGCCGGAGCCAGGATCTTGCCTTGTGTGACAGGTGAGATGTTATGCATGTGTGTGAGTGAGGAAGAGCTGGGAGTTAAACACTTTCCAAACAGTATTTTCTGTCACTTTTAAAGACTCCACACGTCCACATGGGTGTTTTCAAAGACTCTGGCTAATCAGAGCTAGTCAAGTTAAAGTTGGGAGCAGCTCTTTTTGGGAATCACGGGAAAATATTAAATTCTATGAACTATTAAGTCACAACAGGATATGTTGTCCTAGGTGACTTATGTCACAGAACAAGTGAGCTGTCAAATAAACGCTCTCTGTGCAGAAGAGATCCTATGGGTGGGTGAGTGGGTTTCTGCACTAATCTACAGTCCCTTTTCACAACAGGCATTTCATACTTTCACACACGTTAAAATATCATCTCTGGGAAAAGGCAGAAGTGCAGCTATTAATAAGCCAGACAAGCTCACAGGCACACACCACCTGCATCATCTTAAGAGCCATGCTATGAATATAAATCAATATTAGTATTGATTATTGCAGATTAGCTTTTAACTGACTTGATAATAGACTTATCAACCACAGGAAGTCAGTTGAAATGACAAACAGATATAATCTTTCCAGCAGTCACTGCAGAGTCCTGTGTGTCATTGCTCTGCTTTCTCTTTTGTCCACAGTTACATCAGTAAAGTCGACGTGCTTAAGATTCTAGTGTCAGCCAACTATAAATATATTCCTTCTCTGGATGACATTCTGGAGACCTCTGCTGTCGCACGTCTCCGTAACCAGCTGCTGGAAGCAGAGCACTACCAGTTAGCAGTGGAGGTGAGGCTGATTGTAGTTTATTTATATATAAAAATATATAGTGTTTTTTTATCTGGTACCATTCATAACAGCCTCAATTCACTCTGCTGTACCATCCATCTGCAGATGACTTTAAACTATTTAAAATACAAAATACAGTAAATAATGACTGCAACACACTTCCCATCCTTTTTATAATTCATGATATGACATGTAATCGATTTGAACTGCTGACATTCAGATGTGTTGTTTTTGCCCAGACTTATATGAAATCTTGATTATTCAAACTGTACACCCTACACCTCTGTTATCAACATTGCATGTCTGTGTTTAAGCATGTTTTAATAGCAGGTAGGCCTTGCACACTCTCAGCTGAATCCCCTCCTCTAACTTTTGGTCAGGCAGCTTAGTAACACACCCAAACTGTTACACAATTACACTCCCAGAATATTAAATGCTCTTACTTCTCTGATTATCACTGAATGTTTTGTTGCTTGTTAGGTGTCTACCAAGAGCGGCCTGGACCCAGGCGGTGTATGGCAGGCATGGGCAATGGCCTCACTGAAGGCTGGGAACCTTTCAGGAGCGAGGGAGATGTTTTCCCGCTGCCTGAAGGCTCCAATGGACCGCAACCAGCTCAACCTGGGTCCCTTACTGCTGCAGGAGATTGTCAAGCACCTGGAGACGACTGTAAGGCCCACTATGTCCACGGTAGGAAGATACTGTCATTGTGTCTTTGTTATGTATCCTGCATTACTGCCATCTCTCAACTTACATCTATACTGCATCAGCCAGACCATTTACAAATTCTAACATATAAGAAAACATTTTAACACAGGCTTAATGTGATTTTATCATCCGTCAACCAGACCATCCATGAAAACAAATGCAAAGGTGTATTTATTAAGGGAAGTTTAAACTTGCCAAATGCTTTATCCTTCAAAATGATACTGCAGTTTTAATGACAAGCATGCAGCAGTGGAGATGTTTAAATCAGTGTGTGCCCTTTTGGTTTGTAAATTAATAATTTAAAAGCCCTGAGCCACAAGTACATCACAAAGACTTAAAGATGAACAGACATGTGCTTTTTAAAATAAATAAGGGAAGGAAAAAACATAAATCTATTGTATGAACTCAAGTTCCATCTCAATCCAACCCAAAGCTAAGAATTTCTCGCATGTGTGGCACTTACACTGGCATGTGTGGTGGCTCTTAGCCTGAGTTAACATGAGAGTCTCCAGTGGGAGGGACGTGTTCAGCTTGTGAGGTTGTTTTTTTTCACCGACTACTGTTTACAGTTCAGTGACACCTGTCTTATCTGAGCTTATCATGCTGTACCACAAAAAGCTGTGTGTTATGTAATGTTAAATTTGATTGAATTACATCCACACAGTGTTTTTTTTTAACTCATGCACACTGAGTGTGAGTCTTTGAAATACACAGTTGACCTTTCCATCTATTTCAGCCTTTTGGTGAGGACATCCTGGCGTCCCTGCGGGAGCTGGAGGGCATCCTGAATGACTCGAGTCCTGTAGAGCGACTAGAGGGACATAGACTGAGCAGCAGCCTCCATCATGAATGTCTCTACTACCTGAACTCATATGGAACTCACCTGGCACTGATCAGCTTCTACATGCGTCACGACTACATGAATGAAGCCCTGACATACCTGCTCAACAAGGTGCAGCTTTGATTATTGGATTTAGAATGAAGATGTTCAGTTGACTCCCTTATCCTTTAGAGATTTTGAGGGTGATTAAACCAAGCATTTAATTAGAGTATTCAATACTCAATACAATAGTTTACTGTTTTTATTTGTCAGTCCAACCTTTCACTTAGAAATTCCCAAGTAAATTGTTAGAACTAATTCACCTGTACCAGCCACAAATCAGGTCTAATTTAGCAGGTTCCCCAAACTGTGTCTGTATATCTGTGTGTCTGACCAACAAATATGTCTGCAACTCCTTCTCTCGAGACTAGAACTGAAGTTAGCATCACTGCTTTGACATGTTTTTTTCCTACTTTATGATGGCTAAGGATTGTCCAGAGGAGGTGTTTCTTGAGGGTGTGTTGCAGCCCAGTCTGGAGCAGGGGCGTCTTGGCATGCTGCAGGGGATATTAGAGAAACTGGACCCCAGCCTGGAGGCCTGCAGCCGCTACCTCATCGCCTCATGCCAATTCCTGCAGCGTCGGGGATACTTCCACACACTCTACCAGCTCCAACAGTTCATGATGGTTAGTCTGTGTTTTTTTTGTTGTTTTTTTAACACTTCTTGTCGTGATTCAAATGAAGGAAATCGGAGCATTGACCTCTCAAGAACACGATGCAACCAATTTACATTTATTTCTAGTAATGCATTATACAGTGATGTGATGATATTGTTAGATTTCTGACAGATACCCACACATACATTTTTAGTAATATGTGAAATCCTTTTAACAGGATCATGTCCGTGCTGCTATGACCTGTATCCGGTTCTTCACACACGGAGCCAGTTCGTACCTAGAGCTGGGAGAACAGCAGGTCTATCTCATTCTTCCACAATTATGTAAACTTTATAAAAAATGTCCCTACCTGTATGAGTATTTTTACCCTAACCTTGTATTTGATCTTGACCCTGTACAGCGCTGGTTGGTCCGAGCCAAAGAGCACCTGAGGACATACCTGCAGGAGCAGCAAGGTCGGGGTGCTGGGCGGAGAAAGTCTCAGGTCAACTCAATAAGGAAGATGATGTCGTCCAGTGATGTTTCCAGGTTTTTTATTTAACTTTATTTCAGTTTTATGGGATGCAAGAAAATCCATGTTTTTTTTTTTTTTTTTTTTTTTTTTTTTTTAGAATTTAGTTTTTGTAGTACATGTTTTATGTTATTTCCCTCATTCAGACCTCTCCTTGTTTCCATCAGGCACATGAATACGATTGAGCTCCAGTTGGAGGTGACCCGCTTCCTGCACCGCTGTGAGACTGCCACCTTCTCCAAGGCTCTGCAGAGCAGCGCATCCTCCTCCAAGTCCTCGAGATCCAGTTCACCGCCAACACTGTTTGGGGGAAGTCCCATGAAGGTTGAGGTCGCCTGTAAGGTGAGATTTCATTTGTGATTACCTCAGTGCTACACTTTCACATAATTAATCTACGGTCTTTAAGGTCATAAAGTCAAACGCTCTGTGGAACAGGTATGTAGATAAACTGCAATGTAAAAGAATTAAATAGGCCTATCTGATTGAGACCGTGGTTTGTATTTCATCTGTAGTACTATAACAGTAGTAGTAACATAGTGTGAATAGTAAGTTACCCTTAATTTTCATTATTGCAGGTCATGCTTGGAGGCAAAAACATAGAAGAGGGCTTTGGCATTGCTTACAGAGTCATACAGGTATGTTCATGTATGAAATGACAATGAAGTTATTTTATGCAAACAAAATCCAATTGTCCATTTTTTGACAAAGCATTTGATTCATTAACTGATTAAAATAATGAAACAAAAATACAACACAACAAAAATCAAAACCTGATAAACCTTCTTTGTCCAAAATCATATATTTGCCTCAAATGATAAAGAAAATATAGATTTCTCTTTGACTTTCTTTCTGCCTCAGGATTTCCAGCTGGAGGCCCAGGCCGTCTACATTAGTGCAGGCCAAAGGCTTGTCCGACAGAGGCAGTATGGAGCCGTGCGACAGCTGCTCAAATGTGTGAGCGAATCAGGCACCGCCACCAAACAGGACTGTGATGCCCTCATCCTCAGCTGTGTCTCCATTGCAGATAAGGGACCAGCTGATGTGAGTGAGAGATGAGTCAGCGTGATAACCAAGCATGACCATGACTTGGCTCTGTGTTCTCTGTTTGATCATGAGGATTTTTGTCTTTGTCTTATTTAGGCGAAAGAGCTGGAAAGTCTCATTCTGGAGACCAAGAGCTCAGAAACCAAGGTAGTGTAAACTGCCTGCAGTCATCCTGTTCATGTTCTGTTAATCCATGTCCTCATTAATAATAGCTCTGGAGTTTAACTACTTGACGACTACTTTGAAGAAAAAAAAGTCCTTTTTCTAATATTCATCACATCATTTCTTTGTGTGTAGATCAAAGCCTACCTGCTTTGCGGCAAGCTGCGGCCAGCGTACCTGCTCGCAGTCAAGCTGGAGGCCACCCGCGCAGGACCACTAGTCCAGGATGTTCTTCAAGCTGCTGAGGAAGCACAGGACTCAGTAATGCAGAATATCTGTCGCCAGTGGCTGTCTGAACATCAGAACAAGTCTTCTCAGCAGCGGCAGGGCCGACCCAATGCCAGGTAAAAGCACAGTGGGCATGAAACTTTCAACCACAGAGGGTGGTAAAGTACTGGACTACAACCTGGAGATAAGTTACTGTTTTAGTGGAAACATCTAGTAACCCTAACAAACATACTTTCTGTAAATGCAACAACTCACCAGTACTTTATTTAAGAGGGAACAGAGTTACTGCAACAGAGTGGCAACTCTATTATAACACCACTGCTAACACCAGTGTAAAAGACTTTTTTACACAATTAGGCATATCTACACAACAAATCAGTACGACTAAAACTTGTGTACTACCTCAACTGAAAGAGAATCTATCTCTAACTGACTGGTAACTTTCTGACATGTGTTATTTATAGGTCTTTTTTTCATTTTTATGTGCTTATTGTCTTTGTGTGTGGATAATGTTTTACTCAGACGTAAATGTACAGTAATGTGTGTCCTCCGCCAAGAATTTAAACCTTAATGACAGTGGAAAATGTGGAATCTTGTTTTTATAATCCAGATGAAGCTGTTTACCTGTTTGACATGATGTTTTCTGGCCAGCTGTCAGCATATACTCCCTTTTGCTAAGGACACTTAATATAACAAAGAAGTTGAAGTATTTATGGCATTCAAACTGTTCTCCAGACATTTACAAACATGGGGAGCTTTTAGGATGGATACTGAAAGGGATCCACTTACAGATCATGTTACAGATCAAGTTACATTAAATATTCAGGAAACCAACTCTAGTAATTAGTTTGTATGTCTCATCTAGCTTCTCTTGTTTTGGTATTGAATGTCGCCATTTTTGAGCTTAATCTGCAAATCTTTAAAGATCAACATACACACATGGGTAAAATAATGTTTCAGAAGAAGGGATTTCATTGTGGCCATATATTATCATGTGATATGTGTTATTTTTTATTTTTGCTTGCCTTTTCACAAACCTACATCCTGGATAAAAGAGGATATTAGTGCAACAGTACTGACCCCATAAAGCATATCTTTTAATTCATTTCATAATTTACATGTTGTTAAAACTGAAATTGCGTCTTGATTTAGAGCAGATACTGTGTCGTCCCTTTGCCTTGTTTTCCTCTGCTGCACTTGCCAGAAGCTGTGTGTGATAAGTGTTGACTGGCAAGAGGTTAAAAGCAGTTTAGACTTGAGATGCACACATACGATAGTCTTGCACTCTAATCCTACTTATCTGGGACTGTTGTCTTGTCACTGCTGCACTTTAAAAATTCTTTGGGGAAAAATGTAAAATATGTAATAAACTGCTTTAGTGATGCAGGGACGAATAATTTTGAAATGTAATTGAATTTGTCATCCCTTGTAAAATAAAATGAAAATTGATTAATAAAAACATAATGGAAGAAATATGTAATTCTGATTAAATGTGGAGAAATATGTTAATTGAATTTTTTGTCAGTTATTAGATTTATTCTTATATGTTTGCAAAACATGAAGCTACTTCAAACTTATCTTAGCATAAAGACTTGAAACATAGGGAAACACCAGCAAATGTAAAGCTCACAGACTAAAACTTCTACTACTACTACAACAACAACTACTACTACTACTACTACTACTACTACTACTACTTTGTGATGATCACAAATCTTTGGTGAGCAATCTGTTAGTCATCGGCTAAGATAAATTAGCTGGCTCTTAGCCATATTTGGCACACAAGGTGGATCATCTAAGAAAACAAATGAGCACATGCCTCTGTGCTGACAGCATTTGGATGATGGTATCAAATGATTGCTAGAAGCACCCTTTATAGTAACATTTCCATTTATTTACATTAAATGTAAACATTCAACTCTTCAACACGAATGTACGTGTAGTAAAAGGCATGTTGTATAAAACACAGAATGTAAACTCTTGGCAACCTTGTAAATGCTGAGAAGGAAACATGAGTAGGGAGATCTGTAGAAATGTAAAACTGGTTCCTCCAGGAATGTGCAGGTTTTAGCAGCGCTATTGGAAGAAAATACTGCAGTGAAGTGATTGGAACTCTGACTTTGTTAAAATAGAAAAGATTTTGTATAACTGCTGTCATCACAACATATCTTTAGGCAGTTTAAGGTGTGGCTCAGACTAACACTGATCTTCAATAGTTTAAGTCATGTTTCTAATGAACCTGGATACAGTAAGAACCCGTTTAGCTGGCACAGAAGTCAAGCAATGCAACTGCAAATTCTGGAGAAAAATAGAATATTTGATAACAATGCTGGTCTTTTACCCTGGCTTGACCCCTCACAGTATCCTACAGCATCACAACTAGTTGCTTTTTTGCCTGCAGTCTATTCACATTGTGTCACAAAAAACAGGAAAGGTTTCATGATAGCACAGTTGTTGTTTTGGTTTTGTGCAGCTGCTGCAGAGCACCAAAATCCAAAAAAGTTACTATTGCAAGTACTGCATTATTACACAAAAAAGCAACATCACATTATAGAACCTCTTACAATTTCCTGACTGCTTATTAGGTAAGAAATGTTCGAACATCAAAACCATCATGAAACAAATGAAGTGAATGATAAAAGAAAGGATAAGGACTCCTTAGAGAACTGAGATAGGGGTTAAACAGTAAATCAGGCCCACTCAATACCCAGGAGCTCACAGCTGATGTCCCACAGTCTCTTTGCAGTCTCCTCACTTCTCCCCTGGGGAGCTACAAAGGCAGGGGTGCAGTCACTGAAATTACAGGAAGGCAAATAATTGTTACATAAGGACTAATGCTGGTGTGAGTCGTGGGTGCAGTCTAATTTCTCATGTATCCTGTGCAGGATAATAATGTTTGGCATCATAACTTACAGTATTTTAGGCCTGGACAGAAACAATGAACTGTGTTTACATGTCTGAGCTTGTTGTTACTAAAGGGATGTTTAAAAGGAGGAAAATGATGGCGCCTGTGTAACAATCTGTATTTTTGCCCTACAGTATGTTTACTTTTCCATCATGTGATCATCACTTTCATCTGTGCTGACAGATGAAATTTTCATTTCACATAAGGAATTTGCATCCAGAACCAGTTTCAGCTTTGTACTTATATGATTACAGGTATTTTAAAAGGATGTTCAGTTGTTTTCAGATTTCCTCCCTCCTACCTGAAGTGTTTCCCAGAGATTGAGTGCAGCTCCTCTGCCACAGCACAGTAGATGCTGGTCTGTGCTCCTTCCCAAGGGGTTTTAAAGAACATGGAGAAGACGGTGAAAAGTATCGTCATGAGAGTCGAGTGTCTGGTCAGGTCAGAGTTCACTGTCCCCGGGTGGACTGAGTTCACTGTCACATTAGTGCCTGTGAGGACAACATACTGTCATCACTATGGGAGATACTAGTTTGTCTTTCCAATCTACCAGACTGATTATCTGAAAATATTCCTGCTTATTATTAAAAGCCAAAATTTAGGTCAGGTTAAAGGTTTTGTGCTCTAATTCACTTTTCTTAAAGTGAATTTAAATCCAGTTTATTATTTGACATTAAATTTATAAGCATCTGTATTCTACATGGTCTTAAAAAACATTACCGAAAAGAAAGACTTGTTGAGTTGTTTATGTCTTTGTTGTGTGTACACACCACTCACCATTATCCTGTGTCTGTAGAGCAGGTCATCTGTCCATTCTCCTATGTTTTGTCTTTGTTTGTGTGTGTGTGTGTGTGTGTGTGTGTGTACCTTTGAGTCTACGAGCCAACTCTCTGGCAAAAAGCACATTTGCCAGTTTGCTCTGGCAGTATGCTAATCCACTGTTGTAGCTGCCCTGGCTGTGGAGGTCATGGAAGCGGATCCAGCCAAAGTTGTGGGCCAGGGAGGAGACCACCACGATTCGGGCCGGTGCACTGCGCTTCAGAAGCCCGATCAGGAGCGACGTCAACAGGAAGTGACCTGCCAGAAGTAAGACACACACTCTTGTAAACACTCTCTGTATCAACACTGACTGTATGTACAACTTTAAATTGATCGGCTAATCTCAGGTACCAGTCCTGACTTCAGATCTCAGTTGTTTTAATAATGTATCTGTATTTCCAAATGAGCAGTGGTTCCCATCAGCTGACCATTAATGGGGGGTATACTTAAATGAACTCATTTGTCCTTTGTATTTTACTTCTGAAATGTGTTTTTCCAGTTTTCAGACTGATTCTCATTATAATTATCCACATATTAGACACAGATCTTTAAAAAAAATGTGGATATGTTTTTATTTTCATCAGTCTAAATATTGTTTCCTCTGGAGAATCACTATATTTTTCTGCTGTATAATTGGTTTGTGACAAGGACTTTTCAGTTTTGATGCTCATATACAATAAAATTTGCAGCCTTACTGCAAAGTGTGAACTTGTAAAATTACTGAATTGAATAACATATAAAGCAACAGATAATATGCCTAATAATGAAAGCACTTTTTAATATCTACTAAACAAATGTCAGTTTTTATGCATAGACGGGAATATCAGTGTTTCTCAAACCAGGCATTTAAATGTAAACCCAGATATATGGACACATATCCAAATTACCAATCAATAAAAAATTAAATACATTTCCAAAATCATCCGGTTGATGAATCATTGTTAGACCATCAGTTCCAAGGTTTCAGTGATTCATTGATATTAGTGCACTTTTACCCAAGTGATTCACTCCAATATGCATCTCAAAGCCATCGGTGGTTTTAGTGTAGGGGCACATCATCACTCCAGCGTTATTGATAAGGATATGAAGCTGGTTGACCTCTGAAAAAGAAATCAGGAGAAATAAAACATGGAAACTGTGGTGTTACATAACAAAGCATGTCCTTGTAGACAGACATTAGTATTGAGTAGCTACTCTGTGCTTACTAACCTCTCAGAAATTTCTGTGCGAAGGCTCGTATAGAATAAGTATCTGCCAAATCGAGCTCCCGAACCTCCACTTGTGCTTTGGGGTATGTAGCTCGTATAGTGGCCGCAGCCTCCTCGCCCTTTTTCACGTCTCGACATGCCATAATCACCCGAGCCCCTGTCATGCAAGAAATAAGCTATAAAGTAAAGAGAAACTACATTCATTCATAGAAGAGACGGTAGAAAGGGCATGTGTGGGCTTTTGGTGGATGGTGGCGTTTATTGAAGGTGTTCTCTGGTTTTCTGTTGGTCTTTGGAGGCAAGCATTTTACATATGAATGTTTCACCTACATTTTTTATGTTGTCTTCACTCGAGAACTGAATAAAACTACACAAAACGTTTGTACGTATAGTATTTTGTGCATTATTTCTGCCATGTGATTAAACAAAGCTTTAAAAACATAACTTTGCACTTTGTGCTACATGTCAGTAGCGTCTGTACTGCAGAATGAGGACACCGGGATTAAATTCAATTAGGTCATTAATTTTACAGGCAGCTACCAGTGAAGCATGTGGGTCAGCAGCAAAGCACTAAGTCTAAATGTCTCTGATAAGTTCAATGTAACATTTAATGTGGGCAGGTTTTAATTTAGTAAGATGGTGGTTGATTGGTGGATGATTCAGTGGTTGTCATGAGCAGGTTATAAATATAAAGAGGCTGCTGTTCAGTGTATTTAAATGTAAAACCAAAAAGTCACCTCTCATTGCCAGGTCCAGGGCAGTCTCCTTTCCAATCCCTGTGTTGGCTCCAGTGATGAGGGCTGTCTTCCCATCCAGACGAGCTGTGGACTTACACACTCCTCCTGCTGCATATTTTCTGTTCATGCACAATGACCTCTGATTAATAATTAAGACACTGATTCTGTTTCTGCTCCATGGGAATGACTAGTCGCCCCTTCTGCAGCCAGTATGCTCCCTCGTGATGGGACATATGCACAGTCTGGGTTAATTGTTTATATTAAAACCTGGGTAATGAACACTCCTGAGCAACAGCTCGTCCGAGCCTCGCCACTGAGCAGGGGCCGCCCTGTAACCAATGGCTCTGTTGGAGTAATGCATACAAATATAACTCCTCCCACGCTCAGACTCCTGATAGGCCCGAGCAGCTCAGATGGAAGACACCCGGTGCATTTCTGTGCAAAAGCTCCCACAGCTTCATCATTTTGTTTCATTGATTTTCTGACGCTCTGGTAGGTTCAGTGGGCATATAGTGTTTTTTTTCATAATGTAAATAAGCCTCATCGTAATAATTACATCAGTACAATGTAATGCCCTGTCAACCAAGCAACAACCTATCAGTGGTCTGTATTTATATTAGAATGAATGACTGTATTAATTCGTGCTTACCTTATATGTGGTGCAAATAAAATCACCAGTAAAGTGACCACTCCGAACCCCGCGATGATTAATAACAGCAGCATTATGCCTCGGATTTGCGCCTGTGTGTCTTCCAGCTGGACGCTACTGTTCTGCAGGCAGAACAGCTGATGTCAAAGCATAAAGGGTGCGAAGCATAGCGAGGGTCAACACTACACCACGAGCGGAATCATGGGATTGTAGTTTTTATAGTCAGACAAGAAAAGAAGTATTTAGCCACCCTTAAGATTATGGTAATTTATGTTGACATATATATATATATATTTATAAAGAATAGCGAGATATAAGTGTCCCAGGCTTGTAGATTACCTGATTATCAGACTGATCAATATAATTAGATCACGTGTCCAATAAGTTGTCTTTATTAGACCTTAAGCTCCTTAAGTCAGCTATATATAACCATACAAACACCCAAGAAAATAAAAAACAAACAAATTAACGAGTAAATATACAAATGAATGTAAAAAAGAAAAACGAAATCACGTTTTCCATTTAAAATAAAATAATTTAATTCAACCATCAATTGTTTTGTTTCTAATAATTACACCGATTCAATTGTTTTAATATAAACACGAATCATGAAAAACGAAACCGAAAGATTATTTTCCTCAGTGGATCTTTTGAAAAAATACATTTCCCATTTTCCCATTTGGCGCCAGTGAAAGCTGTCCGTGTTGTGCCTGAATAAAATTGCCTTGCGGTTTGTTCTGAAGTCTTTTCAGCAATATTTAGCTTTATTTAGTACATTATATTAAAGTAGGGAATATAACATTTCGCCTGTTTTATTTTTAATATCTCAAATTATGGTTATTTTTTTATTTTTGGTCTGGAGCCCTCAGGCGCTTGATCACGAGCCTCATCATCCGGAAGCGTCCCGGGGATCTGATCAGTTCATCACCAAAGCAAAACAACTAGCTTAACTTTCAGTAGTTAGAGTTATTAGTGTTATATTTACAGAAAAAGACAAAGTCGTTGCTCAGCTGAGAGACAATTAATGCGAAATGTCGTCGGAAGAATTTGAGAAGTTGCACGAAATCTACCGATCACTGTACGAAGAGCTGAAGCTAATACCCGAGAGAGTCCTGAAATGTCACGGAGGTAAAACGTGTGTTGTAAATTCGTGTGAACTGTAGGAAACTAACCCATGACTGTTGAATGTCTGATTAGTAAAAGCTGTGAAAGTGAAAACTGTCTTGTAACCGCAGAGGAGAGGAAGAGGCTGGTGCGGAGCTTCGATGAGAGACTCGGGGAGGCTGAGGAAGTGGTGAGCTGATGTTTGTTTTGGGAGCTCCATGTGATGGTAGTTGATGTTTGGTTTGCTCAACAACCAACATTATTTAGTTCTTATTAAGAATGGACGAAAATAGCGAAGTACATTTGCTCAGATACGGTGCAGTTTTAAATGACTTGAAGAAATGTGACCCAGTCTAGAGGATTTAAATGTCCTGTGTTGCTTATTCACCTAGGAGAGCTCACCTTAGAATTACACAGACAGATAGAGTACCTTATTATGTACTATGTTCATATTATATACAAAAGTACAAGTATAAATACATAGACATAATAAATAAGTATGAACTGAGGCTAAAATAAAACAGAGCTTGGTGAACAGTACTCCAGTGTACTGTATTAGTGCGCGGCAGGTGGATTAAAGAAAAAAGACCAAAGAGAAGATAGAATAGAACACATTTTGGACCATATACAAAAGAATACAATGGGTTATATGCAGTCATCTCTCTCAGGTACAAGGAATGGAAGAAGAGTTGCGTGCTGCCCCCTCCTCTTACCGAAATTCTATGAGTACAAAGCTGCGTCTGTATCGTCGGGATCTGGGGAAGCTGCAGCGAGACATGAACAGCTCTGCTCCAAGCACTGGCTCCTCTTTCCGACCCCTGGAAGGAAGTCGTCAAGGCATCTATTCATCCCAGAATCAACAAAGTGTGAGTGTGAGGCTGTGGATGTTGATATATTGGCTCATTATATTCAAAGACCCAAGGTATGTGTGCAGTATTGTGATGTTAATAAAGTACTAATACAGCTGTTGCCTGTCTGTTATGGTAGGAAATATTTCAACTAGCTAAAATTTCAGCTTTGATTGTCGCACTGAAAAAAGCAGGACTCTTTCATCTCTTTCCTGCTTTATTTCAAGAGAGTAAAGGTTTTTTGTCCATCTGTGCAGACGCACTTGCAGTCTCAGAGAGCTTTGCTGCTTCAGGGCACAGAGTCTCTGAACAATGCCAGCCAGAGTATTGAGCGAAGCCAACGCATCGCCACCAAGACGGAGCAGATTGGCACAGATATCATCGAGGAGCTGGGAGAGCAGAGGGAACAGCTGGAGCGCACTAGAGACAGAGTGAGCTACCGTGGTATAAGATGAGGTTGTGATGCTGTGGTAGTTCAGTCAGCTTCAATCTAAATATGTGACAAATTTGACAAATATTTAGTTTCATTTGTGAAGAGTCCAGCAGGTTCGTATGGGGCACAGCAGGATGGCACAGTTTAGTTTTACCGATGCATGTTTTTTTTTTTCAGTAACTACATGTTTTCCTAACATAATATTCTGGGAGAGGTTTTTAAAACTGGTCTTGTCTGGCCAAATCTCTTCTTCAAGTCATCTTTTTATTTTGTTAGTTGGTGAATACTGGAGAGAACCTCAGCCGAAGTCGAAAAATCCTTCGTGCCATGTCCCGACGGTAAGTGCTGTAACAAACTTGTCTTTTTGCATTAGTTTTACCTCTGAGCAATGTTATTTAACATTAAAATGATTTATCTTCTCTTGTTCTTTTTGCACACCATTAAATGTGAGGTCCTGCTGATTAATTAAATGTGATTACTGCTGATTAATGATTACTATGACCACACTCATGACTAGGGCTGTAACTAAGTTATTTTCAGTACTTAATCTTGCAGTTATATTCTAAATTAATCATTTCAATTATAAAATTCCAGAAAATAGAGAAAATTTCTGGTATTTTGCACAACCCCAGGTGATGCCTTCGAATGTCTTCATTTATTCAACCAACAGTCAAAAAGCCAATGATACTGAATTTACTCTGTGTGAGAAATAAAAGCATCACATCCACATGTATGAGCAGGTGAAAGCAAATATTTGACATTTTTGATTTAAAATTCACTAAAACAATCATGTTTTTGTTTTTTTGTTTTTTTCTCTTGTAGGCTGATGACGAACAAGTTGCTTTTAGGTATTATAATTTTAATGGAGTTGGCCATCCTGGGTGCTGTGATTTACCTGAAGTTCTTCAGACGATAAGTCAACTATACCATCTAAAAGCAGCCACAGCTCTGGATCCAGGGAAACGCTACATCTGACTCCACTGACTGTCCAGTAGCAATATTACTGTTCTGCTGTTTCCAGCCAACTGTGAGTGCAAACAAAGACAATGAGATGATTTATTCGTGAGCCTTTACTGAGAGGGGAATCTGTCTGTAGCCTGGTGAAGTTCATTTGACAAGAATGGTGAATTTTTGAACCTGTTAATGGACCAAACCTCCAGAAGCTCCTGGGCCGGTTGTGATTTCAGTTGCACTGTTTCATCACACTGTTCATGCCAGTGATGCACTGCAGGAGGACTTTGTGGAAGTTAAAGTACGGTCGAATGACTCCCACATGTCGAATCCCTGGTGACTGTACGTGTGAAGCTGACGCTGGTACAGATCTGTGAGGTTTATAAATTCTCAGATTGGGATTCTTTACTGTTACTATTCAACACAGTTGTGTTGTGGATGATCTTTGTTATAGTAAACAGTATGTGATGAAATGGCACCAGTTGAATCTATTTTTGTAGTGACTTTCTCCACAGTATTCAAACGTGTGTATTGAGTCCATTTTCCAATTCTGAGAACTGAGACCTCAGACCAGATTTGTCAGTGGGGGGGTGAATGTGGAAAAATGGTTGGAAACTCTTGGCACAGATGCAATGTTCTTAATGGTTAATAGTGTTGTCTAATCACTGTATCATAGAATTAGGTTTCAGTATTCTTTATTTGAAACTCTGCATCATTAAAGCAAATTATGAACTTGAGGTTTGCATTTGATCCGATGTTTAACACGAGATGACGTGTGGAGCTGATGTCTGACTGAAGCTCCTGAACAGGCTGGTTTAGTGCTAAATAAACAGTATCTGTTAGAAGAAATTCTTTTTCATATAATGGGCGATAAGGTTATTTTTTCATGCCGTGTTCATGAAGACGTGTCTCTGCCACAATATGTTTCTTTGTAACTATTGTACCAACTGCAGCATATTATCTAAAAGTCCAAATGATGGCCATGATTTTTTTTGCAGGTATTCAGAGTCATGTCAGTAGCCTGACTATAGACAATGGTCAGTCCAAACTGAAATATCTCAATATATCTCAGATATTCAATACACAGTAAATATTAAATGGACTGCCATTCGAAATTTGTTAGATGATCCTCTTGCTTTTCTGCTGGAGGCTTCATCAGGTCAAAGCTTTCACTTTTGAAATGTCTCACCATCTACTGGATAAAGACAGACAATCTTCTCGTCCTCTTTCATTTGTGGTTTTAGTGAAATGTCTCAAGAATTACTGCTGTCAAAGTCTTAAAGGTTGATACAGGCTGATGTTTCCTTTAAGATGAGTTGTACTAACTTCTGATTATGTTTTTTTTTACCATTTCCATCAGCCTGAATTTACTTTGTGTTTCGTTATATTAAGCAAATATTAACATACTAAACATGGCAAGCACTACAGTGCATCAAGTTGTGAAACAGGCCACCATCATAGGGCTGCTAGCATGACTGTAGATTAGAGCTACATTAAACTAATGAATTTCTCAGACTTGAGTTTAGTTGAGCTGTATACTTAAATCAATCGAAGAAGGAAAAAAAAACACCTTTGCAAAAATGTGATCACATTTATAGAAGACCAAAATATAAACTCTGGTACAGGGACAATTCATTCAGTAGCCACATGAAGTCAAATATAATCCATGCATTACTCCTATTTAAGCTTAATTATGTATATTTTTGCAGCATTTGAGACTAAAGCTGGATATCAACAGTTTTCGTTCCAGTTAATACTGATGTACTCAGTAAATATTTATACACGGTAACTCTAGTACGTGTGCTAGTAGTTTCATGTTTAATATACAAAATTAAACTCTGAAGAAAATACAATAACCAGAGCTGGTCCAAAAGAACAAACTTATCATTACTAATTTTTACTAACCAGCACAGCAACAAAATAGTTTTGAGCCCATGCAAACTAATCTGACTTAGTTTATCATACCTCTAAGGCAGGTTCATTCAGTAAACTAAAAGTAATAAATATGTGGTAGCTGTGTCAATACCTAGTACATTAGTACATAGGAACAAAATAAGTTAGTATTGCAATCAATGAATAAAACTTCCATTACTATGTGTCGTGATAGTCCAAGGATTTGTGTCATTTTACCTATGAGCCCTTTCATAGTTTAATGAATCCAGACAACACATTGTTTTCATAATCCAACATAACAGCAAACACAACGGAACAAGAACCTCAGCTATTAATAAATTCAGTCTTTACAGTCTGTTAACAATTGAGGAATGCTCAGGGATGATGCTGATAAAGTCCGTGGGTTTTCTGTCGTGCTCTCAGAGGCGGAGCTGCTCTGTGTCGTCTTTCACAGAGGGAATCGCACTGATGGACCCATGAGCACCTTCTCTTGTCTGTCCCAGAGACGACGCAATAACATCAACTGCTAAAGACGCCGTGGCTTCCACTGCTTCTCTGTTGGCCCCCAGGATGGGGTTTACTTCCACCAGGTCCATGGCTGACAGCAGACCTGCACATCAACACATACATGGCTTAGATACTAAAACTTAACAACAACAAATGTTAAGGACAGAAAATCAGAGAAAATAATGATTTTGTTAAAGCAGCATGAAGTTGTCTATATGAGCTATGTATGTGGAATTATCTACCTGTGTTATGGATTTCCTCTGTGATGTAGATTCCTTCCCTGTAGGTCAAACCTCCGTTCACTGGCGTTCCTGTGGCAGGAGCCAGAGACGGGTCGAATGCATCGATATCAAAGCTCAAGTGGATCGGTCGCTGTTGTCTAGGCAAGAAGGTAAGAAAGTCTGAATGTAAAATCCTTAATGCCGAAAAAAATCCTAATCCTACCTTGCTAAACTGTTAAATCTGCTGTACCTTGCCAGAAGATGATCAAGAGTGACTTCCATGACCCTTTGGATGCCTAGTCTGTCAATATCCCTCATGGTGAAATACTGGATACCCAGGTTCTTCAGGATGTGGCTGCAAAAAACAAAACCAAGATAATGACGAGCTATTGTCATATCTGTTGCAAAATGAAGTATTATCAACCACAACTGGTAAATGTTAAAGTGACAGTATGAACGTACTGCTCTCCGGGGTCAACATCCCGCAGGCCAATGTACACCAAGTCCTTCGAGGAGAGGAATGGCTTTGTCCAGGAGAACCCTGGGACATCTGGCATCTGTGGTGGACACAGAGACATTATAGTGCAGCACTTATATGTATGTGGGTGACAACTGGATTTTGTGATGTTGGACTATAATCTACACAAATTGTATTTTTAGTCTGTCGGAAAACACATGATAAACCAGACTTTTAAAAGATGACAATATCACTCCATGATTGATTTAAGATATGAATTGTTTGTGACTGATATCACAAAATATGGAAAATCCCTGTGCAACAGTGATTCTTGATTCCAGTTGTTTTAGTGAAGCCTGATGTTTCCAGTCACCTTGTCTTGCAGCTCTTTGAGCATGAATGCCACCGGCTGACCGTGGAGGTTTCCTGATGGGGAAGTCATGGGTGTATTCACATCTGCATGAGCATCGACCCAGATGACACACAGATCCGGACACTGCTGAGCGTGGCCACTCACTGATCCGATGGCAAGGCTGTGAAGGGACGAGGACGGTCTTATAAATACTGGTGTTTCTGTCAGTTTAATTAACACAAGGTAACATTTATGTTAAAAGGAAATACAGCGTGCTGTACGTTTCATATCCTGAGACAGTTACCTGTGATCACCGCCAAGCATGATGAGGGTGTGTCCAGCACCAATAGCTCTGCTCACTGCACCAGACAGCATCTTATTTGCTGCACCCACAGTTCGAGGGAACTTCACATCCATGTAGGGTTCGTCCTTCTCAAGGTAATGGAAGCTGAGGTCACCAAAGTCATGGACAGAATAGTCTGAGGAACCAACGAAAAGCAGCCATTAGAGAAAGCACTTGACTCTTCTGATGTGTTTTACAGAGACTCAGCAGGGGATCAATGCTTCAGACCAGACATGTCACTGTAGCTGGGCATGGAGAGAAACATACAACCTGTTGGTTCTGGACATTCTCTCCCATCATTACAACACATCCCTATTTTAAAGACTGCCGGTGCCAGTTCTAGTTGAAGACCATATATAACCTGTGGCTTCTACAGCAGGACATAACTTGCATCCATCTGACCTTGCAGCCTGAGGAGGCTGAGTCATTCAATGCCAGTGGAACATTCATGACAGAGCATTTTCCATTTGTCCCTGTTCCCACTTCAGCTCAGGTTACAGTTACTGTAGTTCACCCTATGCAAAGTGGCTGCACATGTAAAGTCTGAAAAAAATTTCCACTTAGTTTGGGATGTCGACTGCGAAGTAAACAAGTGATATGATCCGCCATATTGAGAGTACATGTGGTAATGTGAGCCTCGATCGGCAAGTAAGAAACCAGTGTGGCTCTTTACCATTTGCAGAAAGGACAGGAATAGCCCTTGTCTTGTTGTATTTTTTTTATTGACCTGTTCGTACAGACTGACAGCGAGCCTGAGAATGTACAGACTGTAAGACGACATAGTGTCTGGCTCGTTTGGTTTCAGGTGTTGAGATCAATTGATGACATGGCATCTACAGTAAATATCTAGTTTCGCTGCTGGGAAACAGGAAAGTGACTCCTTGCTAATTCAGCAGATTTTAATGTTAGACAACACTTTAATAATAATTGACTGTTGCTTTCTTGGAACCTTATTTTTTCATAATTTTGTTTTATCTCTAGCCTCAGCATATCAGCAGAATCGTTTATATGGTATGGCAACTTGCTAAAATTACATCCAACTTACATCATCATTAAAGAGTTGTGATAATCCTATTAATAAACATGATTATAATCTTATCCACACATTTCACTTATTTGATTATTTCACACATTTCAAAATGCATCAGCATAGACGCAAAAACAATGAGTCAATAAACATTAAAATATTATAGAAGCTAAAGAGAAAACCTACTTTAATCTGGTCTGATTTAAAGTACTTTTGTAACATACCTCAAAATATATAGTATTATTTCTAATGGCATGGACTGTTTGGCTGCTGTACACAAGTATAAAAATATATCAGGGGCAGAAAATAAAATGATGTCCTAACTGTAGAAAGGGTGTGTGTTACACAACAGCTGACGTTTACAGTTGATTAGCAGATGTCTGGGAACAGACGGGATTGGATTACCTGCCAAATCTGGATCTGTTTAATTGGCTCCAACATGGGAACAGGTAGGGATGTAACTGTCACACACTGAGCTGCTGCAACAATTCCTGACGTTATTTCTGTATCAGTCTGTGGATCCCGTTGAACTTGGTGGTATTGTACAATTACACTGGACCTGGTCTGTGGCAGACTCTATAATGAATATATTTATAGCAGTGATTTCAGCCTGGTTTTAATCCTCTACACAGTCAACAGACACCTGCAATGTGCCATTGCCTTCATAGTCGCCAGCAGTTTTATGACTTGTTTCACTATGATTTTTGGAGTTGTCTTGGCAAAGACACTACAGAGAGGAAGATGTTTGGACTAACTCAATGAGCTATTAAGATATAATCTTAAATAAAAACATATGATTAATTATTACTGTAAATTATAATGCAAATCATTAGTTTATGTTAAAGTCCTGCTGATCTTGGTCTTTTGTCTCTGCAGGGGCACCATATGAACCTGCTGTGTCCTTTTCTGTGTCTGGACCAGCTTTAACTTCAGCTTGACTTTATAGTGACTTTGTCATATTCTGGTTTATTTAGGTCTCCTGCAGCAAACAAACGGCCCGTGGTGACAGTTTTTCTGGCTTTTTCTGCAGGTCACTCTTTGCTAAATCTCTTACAGGCCCCGCTGACCTAAAGTCCTGAAATAAAGAAAGAAGGGTTTTTTTCCGCATTAGATGTCCTTTCTAATCTGCAAGGCAGCACCTCCGGAGGCGTTTCTGTTTCAACCTTATGACCAAGTGTCGTGTCAGTGTCTGCAGAGACGAGACGGTGGAAACAGGCCACTCATCCTCTTCCTGCGCCCTTCGCTCATGTTGCAGGGGCAGGATGACTAAACCCGCCATGTGCTACCAGAACGCGACTGTGCACATTTCTGTCATTTAAACATTTTATATTATATTATATGAGATTTTCCTAGAAGATGCCGGGGGGTGGATGTTGAGAGGACACAAGGGTTTTTATTGATCACTTTGTTCTTCTCCTGTGTCGGATGTTTAGATTTCCTGTCTGCCGGTGACATAACAGGCTGGAGCTACAAGTTATATCTGTCTGCAGCCGAGCCGACCCACCGGTTACAACCATCACTGTTACATAACACACCGGATTCTCCTGCCCTCTTGTCTGCCTACCTAAATCGGAGAGCCTGTCGATGAGTCCCGCATCTCTGATGACTTTCGGGCCGTGCTCCACGCCTCTTCTTTTCTGTCAGGAAATAAAAGGAGTGAGGTCAACGCCGGAGATGTCGATCCACGTGGGAAGCAGGATTTAAAACTTGCTGATGAATTTGTTAAAGGTCTGTTTAAAGTATAAAGCTTTTCCTACCTGTCCTCTTGAAAACGGAGCTCCCAGCACAGCCACGGACTGAGCCCTGCTTTGTTGGCAGGATCGGCGGCTGAGTCCAGTTCTGAGCAGCCGGAAGAGTGGTCCCCTCAAAGCCATTTCTTCTTTTTATCCTCCAAAAACCACAATCGACCGTGTCCCGCTAACGACCAGCAAAGTCTGATGAAAGCCCCGAGAGATGTTTCAGGATGCTGAATGTGTCCGCGTCAGTCCAGGGGGGGCCGGTCTTATTATCTGAACCTACTTAATATTCATGAGCTGGTGAAAAGGACGACTCGGATTAATAGTAAACATGCTCACACCCTAATTTATTCACACAAACAAAAGGTTAAAGCGAGTCATGTTTTTGTAACCTGTCAGATTTTTTTCCCCCTGGTGGCGCGCACAGACACATTTTTATAGCCTCATATATACCCACAATTAGCCTCTGACGTCAGGGCTGAGGACACTCCTTCCGGTTGGCCAATGGGAGGTGGCGAAATGAGTCAGTCTGTTCGTGGGCGTGGCCTTGGCATGATGTGGGCCGAGAGCTTTTTTGGAGACACTAGTGTGTGAAGCGAGACTGAGCTACGTGGAAATTTCCATAGACCCAACCGAGCGGGGCTGACAGGCCTGTTGACACTAATATTTGCTCTGGATGTTTTGGCCACAACTCAGGGACACGTGTGGATAAAACAACCATAAGAGACACAACCAACTTTCCATGTAAAATAAACAGAAAAAAGGTCTACATGTTTAACATTTAGGATCATAACATCAGATAAGAGAACCTTTGTTATATTTGTATATATTGGATTTTAATGAAACATAAGATTTTACCGGTACATGTTTAGTCCAGTGAGTGGTTAGCACTGTTGCCTCACAGTAAGAAGGTCCTGGGTTTGAAACCCATCAGGGGCCTTTCTGTGTGGAGTTTGCATGTTCCCCCTGTGCTTGTGTGGGTTTTCTCCAGGTCCTCTGGTTTCCTCCCACAGTCCAAAAACATGTATGTCAGGTTGATTGGTGACTCTAAATTGCCCATAGGAGTGAGTGTGAGTGTGTGAGGTTGTTTGTCTCTATGTGGCCCTGTGATGGACTGGTGACCTGTCCAGGGTGGACCCCTGGTTAAGGAATAAGGGGGTCTAGATGATGGATGTATAGTCAAGTGCATATCAGGACCAAAACCAAGTCATGAGGTTAAAGGACCAGTCTAGACCTCAGGAATACCATTTTGTTGAAGGATAGGTCAGGTCAAGTGTACACAACCTTTCTAAAGCTCTGAGTGGCTTCAGTAACTGTGAAATAAAAGAAGTTTCTGACCAAGAAGACTTGACTTGGCTGTCTGTGCAAACTGATCACTTTGGTCAGCAACTCTGCAGAGCTGTGAGAACCTGCTGAAGGGACTATAATCTTAACAGCTCTCTGTCATTCAGGCCTTCATAGCAGGGACACTTGACAAAGGCCACGATGAGTGAAAGGCAGTTGACTGCCTGCTTTGAGTTTGTCTAACAACATTCAAAGGCAAAGACTCTCTCGGCGGATGAAGCAAAAACTGAACTCTTCAGCAGCAGAGACAATGAGACTGGTCAAAGTGAGGGACAAAAGTGCAGCTCAAATGCTTGAAGAAAACAAGCTCCAGAGTGCAGCAACATAAGCCTGAGGCGACGCTTCACATGTCAACACAACAATCACTCTGACCGCACAGCCAAGACAACACAAGTTTGACTGTCCTTGTCACAGCCCAGACCAACACCTGTGAAGACGCTCAGATATGACAGTTCATAAACAGGCTGACAGTTTGACAGGACTTGTCAGGCAGAATGACTGCCAAAGTAAAGAATTACCCAAGAACACTAAAAGCTGCAGTTGTAATCAAAGGGGCATTTACTAAATATTAAATTATGGGCCTGAAAGCTTCAGCAAATTAGATATTTTAGTTTTATAAATTTGCACAAAAATCTAAACCATATTTTCAGTTTGGTATTATGATTAACTGTGGAGTGTAAGGTAAGTGGTAGACATGGAAATGTTATGAATTTAAAATGACACGTATACACACACACAGTATAACTGTGGTGTGGCCTAAGTGAGTGCCACAGAGACAGCTACCAGAAAGAGCCAGAGGTGCAGGAGTTGTCACTGTCTCGTACTACAAAATAAAGCATCTAGCCCCACCAGGTGTTTTAAAGGGGGAGTGCAGTGTTTAATATGCGAAACAGGCTCCCATGACCCATAAAAAAAGAAGGTTTTGTCAAGTACATATACGGACAAAGTAAAGTACATTTTTGTAAAATAAAATAAAATAAACCTATATATTTCCCATTTCAAAACAGATTTGGCCTGAACCAAAGTTACACTGATTCAGCTTTCCAGAATATTTATATCATTTGTCAAAGCATAGTTAATCATTAACTCTTGGTACAACTCAGTTTCACTCACAGTTTCAGTTTCACTCAGTTAATAAAAAGGTTCTTACATAGAAACGTTAACTAGACTGTGTGTGTCTACTTAGCAAACATACTCAGGGTGAAAAATCCCAAAGACAGCGCTGCCTGTGAGACTGAATACAGGGCAACAAAACCCAAAAGTCTTATGCTATCCCATGATGCATTTCGAGGAGAATCGGTTGTAATAGGGATTCTTGTAACGCACTGGTGATAATTCTAACGCTAGCTTAGCATAAGGTTTTTCTGTTTACTGTACTTAATGGGCTTTTATTTTGAGAATCTACAGGATTAGTAGGCGCTGACTTTTATTGTACAGTTGACTGCAGGTGAGTAAAATCCGTGCATGACCGCTGCAGCTAATGTTAATGTGAACTAGCGGGGCCACAGAGTGAGCGTTAGCTAGCTTGAGCTAATTAGCTCGGTAACGTTAAACGTGCAGGGTGGTCGCTTTTCCACCGAGGAGGAGCTCCACTCCAACACTATCAGTCACTTGTGCTATCCGTGTTAAAATTTGGTACCGTGTTTGACTTGACCTGACCCACCGTAACCCAGGAAAACGTCACCAGTGCCCTTAGGTTGCCAGTTAAATGTCCTCTCTGTGCTGTAGGTTTCTGAACACCTCACAATGTCCTACCCGCCTCCCCTCAACCGGCAGCAGATTGGGATCCCACCTCCACAGTATGGGGGGTTTGCCCCACCTGTCCCGCCAGGTACTGATAAGCTGTGTTTTTGTAAAGCATGCACTCGGGTCCTTTGTGCATTATGCAAGTTATTTGTTGAATTGCATGTCAACAAAACGGGCCAGTTACTGTATGTGAAGTAAAGCCATTGTTTGTGTGTCAGAATATCTCAGGGAATGATCTGACATAGAGGGTTGAAATGAGAAACAGACAGGGCCAATAAAACCACAGGTTATTGAAATGGTAATGAAAGTTGCAGCTGAAACCCTGTGGTGAGCAATAAAGAGAATGATAGACCAAACTGTCTTTTGACATTTATTTTCTTGCAAGTAAAAGAGCAGCACAAAACACATAGACACTCAGTTGTTTCCCCAACTGCTCAGCTCCTACTGGACTGAGGCTGCTGTTTATAGACAAATGCAAATAATCATCCCTTATGTCCATATTCAGCTACAAATATTATTCCCTAATACAATTATATGCCCAAAACCTACAGTTTTATTTGATAATTAATTCTCCATCCTGGCCGTGCACTTGTTTGATCCTCACACCTAGCATATCTCACAAATACTCCTTCATACATTGGTATGTGTGCCACAGCAGTACATCCTTGAGAATATAATGCCCCCTTTAGTACACAGTGTTCTTGGTGCTTGGTAAACCAGAGACATAAAAAACAAAACAGAGCTGCACCTGCAGTGTCTTCATGAAATCAATCAAAGCCTTTGAGTAAAGAGTCATTTTCCATTACAAAGATCAGAGAGAAATACCTCTAAATGTAATATCTAAATAACTGCAAACAATTAGCAACACTTTCTACTTGTTTGGTTTACAGTATCCAACAGTATCCATGTGGCTGCTCGTAGTTGTGGATCTCAGTATATGTGGCTTGAATGACTTATCTTTTTTTTTTTTTTTTTTTTTTTTTTTTGCAGGTACTCCCATGATCCCGGTTCATATGGGTGTAGTAGCCCCCACACCCACAGTGAGTTAGAAACAGGAGTTCCTACTGCATGCCAGTTAAAACATCAGATGGTCTGCATGACTTGTTTTTAGATCCCTAATCCATTCACTGTGTAAACAACCACGTATGTAACAGTTTAGCCCAGTTCATGCCATTTGTTTTTGGCCAGTGTTAACACTAATTATCAGTTGCCTATAAATTTGTAATTTCTTTCATTTGCGCTGGAGGAAAGTACCACTTGAATGTCTTAAATGTTGTTTAAATGTTGCAGGTTCTCGTCCCGACCACGGTGACTGTTGCGCAGAAGCCGATGATTCCGAGGAAGGAGCCTGGCACCCTCAGAGCTAAGGATACAGAGGACGGCAGTGGCCCAACCACTACTGTATTTGTGGGCAACATCTCTGAAAAGGCATCTGACATGTTGGTCAGACAGCTTCTAGCAGTGAGTTGACTGTACATAAAACAAATTAAGAGTTATAGGTGACAGGTGGTTATTGCACATTTAACATACTAACACTTCCAGCACATCAAGGTAAGCACCACATTGCAGTCTATCAATCCAGTTCTACAGAATACCATTAGTCCAATATCTGCATCAAACATTGTGATGCCACTGCTGCACTTTGCTCAGAAAACTGTCTCATGGAAACACCAGTACTGCCATGTCAACTTTCTTACCAGTGCCTGTTCGCCATTGATACACATTAGCATTAGTAATGTGAAATGAAGTAATGTTTTTTTTTCTCTCTCGTGTTTCATTATAGAAATGTGGTATTGTTCTAAGCTGGAAAAGGGTTCAAGGTGCATCGGGGAAACTTCAAGGTAAAAACAAAAACACTGCAACACATGTACCACTTCAGATTAAAAAATATTCCCCACCCTGTAGTTTTTATAGCATTGGCTCTGTAGATGGAATTAGGCTAATAGAAAGACACTGTTAAATATTGCAAAATCCAAAGTCTGTATTTGTTACTGCAACTATTTGAGATTACAGTAGAACTAACTTTCTGCTCACATCTCCTGGAAGCTTTTGGGTTCTGCGAGTATAAAGAACCTGAATCGACACTGCGAGCCCTCAGACTTCTACATGAGTTGCTCTTAGGTGATAAGAAGCTGTTGGTCAAGGTAGATGCCAAGACCAAGGCCCAGTTAGATGAGTGGAAGGCAAAGAAGAGGAGTGCCAATGGGGTGAGCTATTGGCATGTTGGATAAAAGATAAATTCAACATTTCTGTTAGGTGTTAAATTGGGTCTGTGAGCTTGTTCTCCACAATGTCTGGTTTGACCATATAGGGAGCCAGCGTGGCGTCAAAGAGCGGGGACGAGGATGAGGAGGAGGTTCTTGATGAAGAAACCCTGCGTAGGGACCAGGTTGTGAAAGGAGCTATAGACATCCTCATCCGAGAGTATGCTAGTGAACTCAATGCTCCCTCGCTGGACCCCGACAGTCAACCTCACAAGAAGAGGAAAGAGAAGAAAGATGAGGTAGTGTTTGCATGTAAACAAAGCCTGGAACAATATTCTTTTGTGCTGTGATTTGTAGCTTCTTTGTAGTAATTGGCAAATACTTAGTGTTTGTTCCTTGTCTTTCTCTCTTTTGTGTAAGGAGGATATCAATGCCATGGAGATGGAAGATGACAAGAGAGACTTGATTTCCAGAGAGATCAGTAAATTCCGGGACACACACAAGGTAATGTATCAAGCTGCTGTTTTTACTCTGTAGTTTAGGTTTTGGAGAAGGAATCCTCCACATTTGTAATTTGAAATTGCTCAACAGCAAATGAAGCTGAAGTTTATATACTTAATGGAGGGGATTCCTCCCTAGGATTTGCTACTATCAACCATAGTATCTACATATTCTGTTAATATTTAGATTAGTTTCTGAAATTCAAACATTGAAAGACTAGAGAGTATTTAATGTTGATTCAAATATTTTAGAGTATCTGTTAGAGGCTTGAAGTGTTCAGATGCTTTATCAGTGAGCCACAGGTGGACTTGTAGTATCTATTTCCAAATTGGAAAGTGTTACCACTGTTCATCAGTTTTAGCTCTACACAAGCTGTAAGCTAATTTGATTACACAGAGTGCATGGACACAATGTTAAATTCCATCTAAAGCTAATCTATTGATTAAACCCCACCAATATGGTAGAGTTCATTTGGTGACTAGAGCAAGATGAATCTCAGAATCTCAGCTTTGGGAAAAAGTTGCGAGGATAGGATGTAAGTATGAGCTTTCATTTCTTCCTTACTCATCTTGGGCGCTCCCTTCTGGAGGGGTTGCAGAGGGGCAACTGGCTCTCAGGTCACTTCCATTGTTTTTACTTATGTGTGGACATGGGCATGCAAAGCTCCCACTGGTACTGGTGCTGACACTGGACTGTACTAATTGTTAGTGATTAAAAAAACAAAACAGTCACAGTCAGGCAGGGAGCTCAGTGAAACTCTGCAGGTCCTCATATGATCAATGTTGTGTTTTGAGGAACACACACAGACTAAATGAGCCTAACCACTGCGGTAGTTTAAGCTGCAGTTTATTGAGTTATTAAATCAGGGGGCGCCCCTTCACAGCACTCTGTGGTCTGAAGATTAATGAGGTGAGTCCTTGTTATATATGTATATTATCCCTCTTATGTTTGTCTAATTTTGATTTGAAAATTAGATTTTTTCTTTTGTGATGAGTCTTAGATTTACCTGAGATTTTCTGAGGAAAAACAATGAAAGAACAGAGAAATAAATGAAATGTTGAAGTGTATTAGTGAATCTCATCTTCTATGTGATGCAAGTGACAGATCTAAAAGAGCCAGATAATTAGAACATAATCATCAAAGACAGAAAAAAAGACTTGGTATGTTGTAGGGGAACAGATTTTAAAACCATGATAGCAGAATGCCAAAGCACCACTGACAAGGATCATTGCAAAGTATGTTATAATAGGGACGAAGTAAAGTACTGAATATAGAAGGCTGGAATTTGGAAACCAGTGCTAATCGGTATTTAGTGAAATCTAATCCCACTAATGATTTAGTTTAGTTAAATACAGTGTTAAGAAGAAAATTTCAGCTGTTTTTTTTTTTTTTTAAATAATGAAATGTTAGAAAGAGGTAAGTTCAGAAATGAGTGAAGGTTCTAACTCTAAGCATTACAGTAGGAGCTGTGGATTAAAGCAACTCGCTGTCAGATACCTTGTTCATTGTCTAGTTTTAAACTACTCTCACCTGTTAATGCTGTTTGAATCAGCTTTTATGGACATAGTCATGTGGAACAGGTAGTTTAGACCCGTCATTCTTTCCTTATTTTGCTCATCATTCAACAGTTGTCAGACCCACAGTTCAAACTGTTTTCTCTAATATTGTGAGGACAGATTGGACTGCGGGTCTCACTCTGTTAAATGTTTTGATACCATTTAATGGGTTGGAGAGACTGGAGAGACAGGACAGCCTACAGGTAAGACTGCTTCACTAATTTCCTTGTGGCAAAGTGGAATACAGTATCTAACTTGATGAATTTAAAAAACTTTGTTCTTGATGTTTTTTATGTGGATGAAGTGTAATTAGATAACCTGCTTCGCTGGTATCGTTTGGACATTTTTCCTGATTATATTGCCTTTACACTTGACCTGCTTTTCCTCCCACACGTAGCCTGTAGGATGTGTAGGGGCAGAGAAGCGCTGAAACCATAGTTCATCACCTGTAAGTTGCACACTAATAGCTGCCAAATGATCTGCAGAAAATGCTATGATTTCTGTGCCAGCCGGTGAGAACATAGACACCTGATTTACATTTCTTACATACACATAGAGGTTTTGGGGTGTTTTTTAATCACATGCATTCAAGATAGGCCTGCATACACTTTCAAACTCCTCATATTTGATAGTTTTTGTCTTGAGGGAGTAGCACAAGGTATTCATTGCTCTACAGAATCTCTGAGAAACTGAACGCATAAAATTATCCAACAGTACAATGTAGTCTGAGATGCTGCTTCTGTCACTCAGCCTATGCCAGAACTCCCACACTGCTGCAGAGGAGCACTTGCATTCTCCCCCACATCTCAGGCGACCATGTAGAAAACACATGGGAGCTGATTATGTAATTCGCTTATTTGGGCCATTTGCCAATTCTTTATGTTACCATGAGCATGTTCATAGCATGAGGGGCCCCTGTTTCCAGTTAAACCCATCAACTCAAGGAATCGTATAAAGACTCAAGGAGTCCATAAAGCATCAGACCATATATTAGATGACAAATATCTTCTGCTGTGTGGAATAGTCACCATCATCTTATTTGTAGACACAGTGATGCACCTACAATATGTCTTAGATAAGGTTGTCTTCTAAGGTTGTCACTTTCTGCATTAGTCTGAGTGCACATTGATTCGAAAAGTGGGCTGGTCGAGGCTTCATCAATACATATCTGCCTACAGCTGAGTTTTTATTGGAATAGACCGTCATGACATCAGAGCATAATCTCAGATCACCATAGAGCACATAGTAACCGCAGAGGATGAGCTGACCTGTTACATATCAGACAAAATCATTCAGTACTAATGTTTGTGATAAAGGCCAGGGCTGAATACTGGAACGAAAAAATGTCTCTCCACCACTTTGATATTAAAAAAAATGACAGTTATGCTGTAATCCTTCATACAGCTAAAGATTATTTCATTTTGTGTGCCCTTCAGGAATAAACTGCAGTTTAGGGGTGTAAGAAAGTGTGTCCTGTATTGAGCAGCATCTCTATTAAATCTGCTTAAGCAGAGGATCAGTCTTCCTGGAGGAAATGTCAGGGCTAAGGGGACGCTGTCACTCACAGCAGCCAGCCACTCTAAGGCAGTGGGTCATTGGCTTTATGTGAGCATCACTGGCCCAGGGACACTAAGTTATTTTCAGTATAATGTGCTGATAGCCTGTTTATATTTGATGGTACTTTGGGTGTTTTTAATCTAGTAACACATTCCCCACTTCATCTCCCCTTTCTTCCTGTTGGGCCCCTGTAGAAACTGGAGGAGGAAAAAGGAAAGAAAGAAAAGGAACGACTGGAGCTCGAGAGGGAAAGGAGAGAGAGGGACAAAGAGCGGGAACGTGAGAGGGAACGCCGCGACCGTGAGAAAGAGAAGGAGAGGGAGAGAGAAAGGGACAAAGAGCGAGAAAGAGACCGCGATCGTGATCGTGATCGTGAGCGAGAGCGAGATCGTGAACGGGAGAGGACAAAAGAGCGAGAGAAGGAGCGAGAGAGCGAAAGGAGTCGAGACGTCAGTGAAGGTCGCAGCAGATCGAGGTCAGTGATGATACCTGATTACATGAGTCATTTTGACACAATGCTGACTTATCTGAAGGTTACAAGTCAGATAATAGAACAGGTGCACACTTAAATGGAGTTTGATGGCTCATTTAACTTTCTTGAAATGAAACCATTGTTGTGCAGTTGTTATGTGCACACCATAACAGCAGTGATGTGTTTTCTGCAGAGAGCGGACAAGAGAAGAGAAGAAACGAGAACGTGAAGAAGATGAGGAGGACGTCTACGAACGGAGGAGACTTGAGAGGAGGCTTCGAGACAAGGAGGCAGCTTACCAGGAAGTACGTATATTGTGTCACCTAAGTTTCATGTTGGTGAAGCATAATTACACTTAAGTTAATTTCATAATTTCATTTCTTAAAGCGCCTCAAAAACTGGGAGATCCGAGAGAGGAAGAAGTCCCGAGACTACAACAAAGAAACAGAAAGGGATGATGAGAGGCGGCGTGAAATGGTATACATCAATGCACAGCTGATCACGTTGTTAGCAAATAATATTGCCATTGTTTTTAGACAGTTTATAACCTCAGATATGGCAGGACTTGCTGGGTTTATGCAGATCCACTAATTATTGCTGTGGGTTGATATTTAGATGAAAGAAGCCAAAAGGTTGAAAGAATTTCTTGAGGATTATGACGACGACAGAGACGACCCCAAATATTACAGGTGACTGTCACATTCAGAAGTGTGAGGCATGCTGGCTTTTGTTTTTGCATTACTTCACTTCATTATTCTCTTTCTCAGGGGGAGTGCTTTGCAGAAGCGACTTCGAGACCGAGAGAAGGAGATAGAATTGGATGAGCGAGACCGGAAGAGGGAGAAGGAGGAGCTGGAGGAGATCAGACAAAGGCTTCTCACTGAGGGGCACCCTGACCCTGATGCTGAGCTGCAGAGGGTGAGTCCTCACGCAACTTACTTTTGTTTGACTGTAGCATAAAGTAAAGCCATTTTTATTTGCCGGGTATATTTGCACAGATGGAGGAAGAGGCAGAGCGCAGACGGCAGCCTCCTCTGAAGCTTGAACCTGAGGAGGACGTGAAGCAGGAGAAGACTCACAAGGATCGGGAAAAGAGAGTGTCAGAAAGAATTGTGGAGCCAGCACCACGAAGCCACCAGCAGCATTCAGATGATGATGTGGAGTTCAGAGAGGAGGATGACTTCCACGATGGTGATGACTCTCAAGAAGTCAAGCCGCAACTCAAACCCATTATGCGACCAATCACAACCGCGCCGTCGGTGTCCTCAGCCAGTGGAAATGTGACTCCAAACACACCCGGTAATGAATCTCCCTGCGGCATCATCATTCCGGGCGAGAACACTCCTGATGTCCAACCACCAGAGGAGCATCGGCCAAAAATTGGTCTCAGTCTCAAACTGGGTGAGTACAGAAGTTAACTAAGGATGCAGGGGGATCTATTTCTTTAACATTACAGCTGTACTAGAATAAACTGGTCTTCTGCTGCAGGTGCCACCAACAGCCCCAACCAGCTCAACGCAGGAAAGCGAAAGAAACTGGCAACCGTGGAAAGTGTTTTCAACAAGTTTGACGACGAGGAGGCTGACGAGCAGCCTCGTAAAAGGAAACTGGTTCCACTGGACTATGGTGATGACGATAAGAGTCTGGGGCTGGATGGGGCAGAAATTTCAGGGGCCAAAGGCAGCATCAACACAGAGGAGAAACGTAAGCACATAAAGAGCCTTATTGAGAAGATTCCCACAGCCAGGCCTGAGCTCTTCTCCTACCCTCTGGACTGGACCATGGTTGACACGGTAAAGAGCCTTCGTCATTTTGGATTTCTGGCTGTTTTATTACATTTACAGTATTTTCTGCCTGCTCCTGTGACGTTCAAAGATAATGAAAAGGACAGAATTTTAGAAGCATCATCATCAACATTAATCAATTTCTTTGTTTGTATTTGCTGATTTTATGTGATCACATTGAAAATGAAGCTTTATGTTGATTGATCTCCCTATAGGTTCTCATGGATCGTCGTATTAAACCATGGATCAATAAGAAAATCATTGAATACATTGGCGAGGAGGAACCCACTCTGGTTGATTTTGTCTGTTCAAAGGTCAGTTAGTATGAACTGAGGTTTAAATTTAGGTCTGGATCCTTTTTCCTGATTTATTTATTTTTTTGGGTGGTGTTGTTTGCTATAACTGTGTTTCTTCTCCTCCCCAGGTGATGGCACACAGCACCCCTCAGGGTATTCTTGATGATGTTGCAATGGTAAGTTGAACTTAGCTCACAACCCTGTTTGAGTTCATTTGAATCTTTTTATATTGTTAGTTATTTCAACTTGTTCAAGTAAACATTAAATTCTTATTGGCTTTTGTTTGGTGATAAAGTTTTACAGGTTTTTAAAGATTGATTCATTGTTTGTCATATTTCAAATAAAAATGCAGAATAACAGCTGGTAGATCTGATACTTTGACATATATGACAGTGACCTAAATAGGTTTTGGGCTGTAGGTTGCACCTAGAGCTGTAGAAAATTTTAAGTCCATCTTCCACTAGTTTGACGTTTCGCAAATAAAACTGTCAAAATAGTAATTCATTGTTTTCATGTAAAATGTTCATTTAACAAGTTACTGGTATATGTACACATTTTCTAACACATCTCTTTGTGTTTAGGTCCTTGATGAAGAAGCAGAAGTCTTCATAGTAAAAATGTGGAGGCTGTTGATATATGAAACAGAAGCTAAGAAGATTGGACTGGTGAAATAAAGACCACGTGTCTCTGACTGATTGTCTCACCTCACAGTTTTGCTACCTGCAGTTTTCTGGTCTGGCAGACTGTAAACATGTGCCCCTCCATTCCTTCAACAAGGAGCTGTTGCCTTGTGTGCGTGCGTGTGTGTTTGTGTGTGTGCGTGCGTGTGTTTGTGTGTGTGTTTGTGTTTGGAAGCGAAAGTGTGAGCTGTGAACAGAAAGGGTTTGCACAAACACACTGCATGATAAGATTTGGTTGTATTTTTTTCTTTTGTTGATGCTGGTGAGACAAAAGAGTTGCAAATGACCCATCTGTTCTTCTGTATGTTGGACATATTCTGCTTTGACTTACTGTTGTCATGTTACGGCACTGCTCCGTTGTGTGAACTAATAAATAAGCTTTTTTTTTTTTTTTTTTTTAAATAAAATATTGTCTCTTTTGCTTTAACACATTCCCAGCCCCTCGGTGAACCTTCTTGAAACCTAATTTTAAAACCTCCGAGTTTATACTGACCTCATTTGTTTTGTGGTGGTTTCATCAAATTACTTTTTTTTTTTTTTTAAGTGTCACGTAACACACAGAAAACCTTGGATAAGATACTATTCCACGTTCAAACCAGGGGCGATTCTAGGATCAGGCTTTTATACAGGGCCTTATTTTCTGGGGTCTATCTGGGGACTAAACCCTGCTCTCTCACCTTGTCTGCATCACTGTCCTCTGTGCTGTCAACCAAAGAGCAAACTTAGCATCCAATCACAGAATATGTAATAAAAGGCTTAAATTGAACTATACAGATTCATATTACTCGAATTGAGTACTGAGTTATTATGGGTAATGCAGTCAGGTAGCGTCATTTTGACCTCACTTTCTCACCTGAACCTGGTCTCTTTGGGAAAAAAAACAATTTAAACATAAAACTGAATTTTCTTTTATTTGTTAATGAAGAATAATAATTGCAAAGCTTTATAATACGGTGCAGGTTTGCCATTTTATCCCCACTTAAACTAAAATAATAAAGTGCATCAGTTCAGTTATCACTGAAAACTGGGAAACAAAATATTCATATTTCAGAAGCTGGTCTCTGTAATTTATTTTAATGTATTTATGTATTTGCTTTTACTTGTGACTCAAACATTTCAATAGAAAATGAGTGAATGAAATTACCTGGGGCTTGTGTCTTGTATTCCTGTTTATTAAATTAGGTTTAATGTTGCTCTAATTCTTCTTCTCTCTTTTTCTAACCTTGATTCACAAAGGGACACGTGGCAGGTTTGTCTCGACAGGTTAACCAGGATGACCTGTGACCCGGAAACACTCTTCTTCGGCACTAAACAGGAGAATGTTCAGTTAGCCGCTTCGGTAGCTGCTAGCCAAGTCGGGAAGTTGCAGCATTGTTCGTGTCAGCTGGTTTTTGAGGAAACTATGCGGGTTTGAGCGTGAAGGTCGACATGTCAGGGTGTTTTACTGGCGAGTTTTAAGAGCCGGACACACACGGAAGCTAGTTAGCTTAGCATTGCTAGCGGCATCGTCTCTGCGCTGCTAACGTGGATGTTTGGTCGTAAACTGAAACAATAAGGAGACGTGACGTTTTTTAAATTGAGCTTCATTAACTCACAGCTGCAGTTTGCGGCATGATATTTATTGTGACGTGTTAACAGTGTGTGACGAGGCTGGTTTTGATGGTGTAGCTAGGTAGATTAGCAGCCATGGACGATTTTAGCTCGATTAGCCTGCTGTCTCTGGCGATGTTGGTGGGATGTTATGTGGCCGGGACGATCCCTTTGGCAGTCAACTTCTCAGAGGTGAGTTTGAGACATTAAACTCTGTGACAGTCCTTTAACAGTCAACTTCTCAGAAGTGTGTTTGGGACATTAAACTTTGTGCAACATGCTGCTTTGTTTAACTGTAGTCACTTATCAGTATCCACATCTCTAAATGTGCCCAGAGGTGAAAGGTCATCTCTGTGGGTGGCTTTAATCAGGGGTATGTCATATTGCAAAATTTGGCGTTTTGGTATTTTGGTAAAATCAAGTTAATACAGGTCTAATACCACAGATACAGATACTTTTTACTTCTAACACAGGCTTATGTACGCTCATGTAGTGGAGGTCAGTGTTATTAACATATGCTACATCTGAATAGGTTTACTTGACCACAGTGATAATTATAATAATGATGTGCATGTTCAAGTCCAGGACTAGTCTGTTTTATAAATTACTGTGAGAAATGAGAATGTTTTTCTTTTTTCTTCTGATGGCAGCTGAAGAACGTCCCATGCGACTAAAATATTATTTTCATCACAATATGTGAACTTCCTGGTTAGTCTGTGCCTCTCTGAATGCCACACCCCTCCCCTCTCTTTGTTTCTTCTGCAGCTCGGAGTTTTTTTTGTTTTTTTTTTTTTGTGGTGTTTTAACATTAAACATTTTAAACAAGATTGGTGATGTTGCCGCACTAGTGAACAGTGTTGTGGTCGCAGTTCATTTACTGAAGTAACGCCACGTAACGCTCCACAGCTGCTGCTCCTCTCTGCCGTCATGATGCCTTCATGACTACAAGATGTGAAAGGAGCTTTGGTGTTTGCACAGACATGTCTGATGAAAGTGAAGTATCAATCCCATCACTCTAGTATTGATCTGATACCAATACCAATGTTGCTATTGATACTATCTATTGGGATCGATCCGCCCACCCTTAGCTTTAATCAGAGAAAGAAGCAGTGAACATATCATAAATTTTGTAACGCTGGATAATCTTTTTGTTTCTGCAGGAGAAGCTGAAGCTGATCACTGTGATGGGGGCTGGGCTGCTCTGTGGGACTGCGCTTGCCGTTATCATTCCTGAAGGGGTCCATGCACTTTATGAGGAAATCCTTGAAGGTAGAGTTTGGCACATCCATGTTAAAACAACACTACACAGAAATGGTCTCCACAGATGCTTCAGATTTAGGCACTCTGATTTGGTGTGTGTGTGTGTATTTCATTAAGTGGAAACCAGCATAAATTTCTGAAAGACTGTTGCAAAACATGCCCAAAGCTTTCGACTCCTTCAGGAGCAGCAGAGAACAGAAAAACAGAGAAAACCGAGTAACGAAGGTGTAGAGAAATATTTCATAGATACACGTACTTGCCCTGTGGACAGAATCAGTTTAAATACTATTCAAACAGAGCAAAGTTCATCAAGTGTCGTACACACAGATGACGTCTGTTTCTGTTGCATAACGTTGTCAATTACAGGTATTTGTTTTGGTCTAATTTGCACATTACCTGTGTCATAGGAGGCCACATGACTGTGTGGTGATCTCTTTGTTAAGCTGTGAATTTGTGCACTGTTGTCTCTCCGGACCTGTGTGTCTGCAGGTGGACACCACAGCCACAGCCACAGCCAGGCTGGAGGTGTGGAAGTCTCCGAGACAAAGGGTGAAGCTGAGGCAGCTCTTGGTGCCAGCGTGAAACACGAACACACTCACGAGGAGCTTCATGCCTGCATCGGAGTTTCTCTAGTCCTGGGCTTCGTCTTTATGTTACTCGTGGACCAGATAGGCAGTTCTCATATGCACAACACTGAGGGTCAGTATACCAAGCCAGATAAAAATCTGATATACTAAATCTATTGCACTTGTTTCTTAGAAAGGAACAGCACACAGGTATAGAAGGTCTAGTTTCTGGCCTAATTTGGGGAATATGAGGCCTCATCTAGTGAAAATTCCCAAAACACCTTAAGATGGTTAAGTTTTAAATGCTGTTTGCTCAGATGCAGCTAAACGCAGCTGCATTTGAGCTTTTTATTGCAGCATTTCCTGAATTGCAAACTGTTGATAAAGTCTTCAACATTAGATGCTACAGGTGCTGTCGTGTTTTAACTCACATCAGCTTTTGGATTTCGTTTTGTTTAGATCCAGAGGCAGCACGAGTGGCCTCGTCAAAAATCACCACCACCCTGGGTCTCGTGGTCCACGCTGCAGGTTAGATTCTCTTGATAATATATAATAATATTTTTTACCTTCAAACGCATCATATTTGTCTGTTTCTGCTGAAAAGGCAAAACCCAGACTGTAGGTGATTATTTAGTGTGTTTAAGCAGTAATAGATTTTTAACTATATTCTAATCAGGACTTTAATGTGTTGCTGACAGAATATTATCACATCCCCTTCACTTTTTCCTGCAGCTGATGGAGTCGCTCTGGGAGCTGCTGCTTCTACCTCTCAGACCAGCGTTCAGCTCATTGTCTTTGTAGCAATCATGCTGCATAAGGTAACACTGGTTTATATGTTTCACAGGAAATCACTTTCCTTTTTATACTGTATTGTGTGGTTTCTTGCTTGCATTATAAGAAGCACTTTAAATTGCCTTATACAAACTAAGCTTCATCTTTCTTCTTGGTCCTATTTGATAGTAAACTGAATATTTTATTTAAGTGAAAGTAAAATAATGAGGATATTTAAGATATTTCACTTTTCTGTGACTCATTTGAACAAATAAATTAATCCAAAATCTGCAGATTAATCGATAATGGAGATAATCTTTAGTTTGATCACAGTGTGAACTCTGCTGGTTTGTCGTCTTCAGGCTCCAGCAGCGTTTGGTCTGGTGTCTTTCCTGATGCATGCTGGTCTTGAGAGAAACCGCATCCGTAAACATCTCCTGGTCTTCGCCCTGGCAGCACCTGTCCTTGCCATGCTCACATTTTTAGGCCTCAGTCAGGTAAATACAGGTTTTTTGTTTTGTTTTTTTTAGTGTTCTTTTTTTCACTTTTTTTAGCGATTTTTGAATAATTAGGTTCCGTTTTTTGCAGAGTAGGTATATCCATATCCAGCAACTCTGAATATTAAACATCTGTTTACCTTAAAGGCTTGTAAAGTAAACAGTATGACTTTTAAGAAGCATTTTCCAGGAAGGTTTTAGACAATAAAGGGCATTTTATTATCTACACACAGGTGTGTTTCACCAATATTACAGCCATCAGAAAGGAAATGCTTCTGATGGAACAAAGTTTGTCCATGACATTTTTCCCAACAATGTTTTTGTTTGTTCTGCCCCTCAGAGCAGCAAAGAGGCCCTGTCAAACGTCAACGCCACTGGTGTCGCCATGCTCTTCTCTGCCGGCACCTTCCTCTACGTGGCGACTGTCCACGTCCTCCCTGAGGTGGGGGGCGGCGGCCACAGCCACGCTCCTGCAGGAGGAAATGGAGGGAAAGGACTGAGCAAGGTGGAGGTGGCAGCTCTGGTGCTGGGCTGCCTCATTCCCCTGGTGCTGTCTGTCGGTCACCACCATTAGACCCGGCTCAGGACGGTTTGAGGCAGGTGTACAGGGAGACAGAGACTTTAAACGTTGTGGATTTATTGATTTCTTATTGCTTGTTATCTGCTGATGGACTTCGTGGACCAGACTGGTGCTTGTTACGGGCTGGTTACTGAAACTGAATGAAAGATGAATGGAAAGCAGAGTCAGTGTCTGCTGACACTGACAACAAAACATGATATGCCTGCTGTGTCTGTTTATGACACCAGACATGTTGGCCCTTTTCTAAGAAAGGCCAGGGAGGCCACTTTATTTAGATCAGTGGGGAGTTTTCAGTGTTAGGTTATTGTGCTCGTCCAAAGTCAAAGAACCAACCCTGATTTCAGTAAGTGATGTTTTACTAGTTGGCAGTTGAACAGTGAGATTTTGATAAAGCCCCTGATCTGAAGAAAGCTGTTTCTTTTTTTTTAATAATTGTACAGATCTCTTCATAACAATCCAGACTGAGTTGAAGTGGTTGTGGAGTGCCATATTAGTGACTTTGAAACAGGTTCCTGATGAGATGCCGTCATAAGGACATTACAGTTTGTAGAAGATCTTCTTTCCTTATTTCCTTACCAAGAGAAGACTTGTGCTCGCAGCTCGCTCTCAGATGAACCAGCCATATGAACCTAACGACGGAGCTTTGAGCAGCCTCAGTTTATCACAACTGTCACTTTTCTCTGCTTAGTTTCTCGACGCTCATTTACTTTGTTTTACCTGCGCAGTGATTCTAAATATAGACTGTGTAGTGTGTCACTAAGCTTACAGAGGACGATTTTAGCAGCTCTAGATGAACGAATGACTGGATGAATGAATGAAGCATTGTAGGGACCATCAGGAGACTTTTGAACAAACCCATTAGTTTTTGTTCTGTTTTGAATTGGTTTTGTCACATTAATTAATCATACCTGAGCAATAATCATAAAAAAAGTCTCTTCTTTCTCAGGCGTGCAACTCAGTCTAAGGTCTGAAGATTGTTTGCTTCTGTGGTCAAAGTGCTCCTGATTTTTTTTTTTTTTATTACATGTCAGGATTCACTGGTCAGAAGCTCTTGAACGCAGCCCTGCCCCCGACATCCTGCTCTGTACGATTAAAACCTACATAGGCTGTTTCTGTGTCACTGTGCCTGCTCCCAGCAGAGCTCCTGTGTATATATATATGTACTGTATATATATGTATGTATGTGTGTATGCTGTACAGAGTAACTTCTACAGTCTTCATGATGGAACTGCTTTTCTCGCAAATATTTTTTTTCTGTTATTTTTCCATTTGAGGTTTTTGGACATGGACTGACGGGGTCTACAGACTGTCTGAGGAGTCTTTGTTTTATGTATAAATTTAACAGTTTCACACTCAACTCAGTTCCAACCCGCTTGTTGCAGAAACGTCTGTGAATGTAAGAGAAAAGGGATGGGTCGCATGCAGACCAGCAGCTGCAGGTTTGATTATTTTTTGTTTTGGGCTGTACAGGTGCACAAAAGGGATACGCCCCCTGCTGCGTTTATTTACACACCGTTTCATCTTTTTTTTTAATCAATGCCACATCCTAATCCTTGCAGAGATGTGTAGTTCACTTGGTTTCCATCCTTTTAAATTAATTCACAAGGTGAGGGTGCACTGGTATATTTGTCTAGGGCTGCAGCAAATGATTAACATTATCTATTAATTTAATTCACCAGAAAATGTTGAAAATGCCTGAAATAAAAACTGAATATATCCTGTTTAACTACCATGGAAGAGATGAGAAATCCAAAACACATTCAGCTGGAAATTCAAGTTTTCCTTGAAATATTACTTAGATTATCCAAATTATTGCAGATGAATTTTCTGTCATTACCAAACTGCTTTTATTTGGGAATATCAGCCTTTAGAGCCTCAGAAAAGCTCCTGCCAGCTAAAATAGACTGAATGAGCAGGAACGGACGTGTGGAAAACATCCTTAGTTTTTACTAAGACTTTAATATTTGAATCAGTGAGAAACAAACTAATTCTGAAATGTCTAAAGCAGAGAAAAAGAGATGACAGGAAAAACTGATTGAGGATTTTAGATCAGTAACTTAAGTAGAAGAGGATGAAAAATAACTAGAAGTTGGAAAAGAATAATTAACGTGTACTTTAGTAGCTTGTCATGTTTTGTAATCTGTGTTCAGTGAAAATCATGTATCTGCAAATTTGGTGATTTTGAATTTTGCAGGAAATTGTAGAATTTAGATGATACTTTGGTCTTTGGTCGACAGCTTTTGGTTGGTAGATAAAAAACAGTTCTGCACAAAAATGCATTTAAATGTTTTGACGTGAACAATGTGGGTTCAACAGATCAGCTGGGTGAAAATACTATACTGGAAGAGTTTTTCATGAACATCTATGAAGCTTCATCCTCATGTTCTGAAGAGTCTCTGATTCAAAGTAAAAAGAAAAGTCTCTAATGTTTGTCTGACCATCTTAAAGTGCAATAATCTCAGACAGAATCAGATTTCCAGTGTCCACATTTACTGAAACACCTTTGCAACTCTAAACTCCTTCAATCTAACACTGCTGGAGCTGTTAGAAGGTTTAATCAGGAGCGTTTCAGGATCAGGTTAATAGTCTCATTGGGGTTTCGTGTGTCCTTTCTTCTTATTTGCTGTCATTCCAGAATGAATCTGCCTTATCTCTATGTGTTTGGTTGTGAAGATCAGTTGTAAAGCAATGTGTTTTATGATAACTAAATTAAATTTTTTTAACTGGTGGAAATGTTATTTAAGCAGTTTTTACTTTTCCTGGTACAAATGTGAGCAGCCTGAGACGTGTTTTGTTATTTAAATTGTCTTTTTAATGGCAGAATTCAGTTGTTTCCATGTGTGAACTTGTCACCTTGGCTTCATTAGGGTAAGAAGAACTTTTAGCTCATAAATGAAATGTTTAGAAATTGTTTTCTTTGCTCAATTGGAAGTGGGGGAAAAAAAGTGCAGGCTGATGTGTTTGTGTGTTGAGGCTGAGCTGGTCAATATCTTTATAATCTGCTGTGCATCCACTCTGACACATGCTCTGTAAATTAATCTGACACTCACGACTCTAAAGCTGCACGTTAACCTCTCAGACTCTCCATCCTCTGGACTCGAGAGTCGTGGAGCCACTCCTCTGCTGCAGATGTTCTTAATGCACAGCTGCTGAGGGGAGCTAAGGATGGAGGGTCCTCACTTGCCAGCAGCTGCAGCCTGCTGCAAGTACAGTAATCTGAATAACAGCTTTTACCGGCTGGAATTTATTGACCGGCTTCAGATTTAGCAACTCATTCCTACAGCTCCCCTCCCTCCCCCACTGCCTCCCAGTATCCCTCCTCTTTCTCCCTCCCTCTTTCTGTGCAGTCAGTCTGCCTGATGTGCTGATGAACATATTGGCAGCTGCATCGTTCCACCCTGCTGAGTTATTGGGATTTGTTTGCTGCTTTTCCTGCTTTGTATTGAAGCTCACCCTGCAGCTGTACATGCACCTGTGTGTGCGTGTGTGTGTGTGTCATTGGCTGTTACTGGGCTAATTGCTATTGACTGACTTTTTATTTTATTTTTATTGACAAATATATATTGTGCTCCGCCTCCCAGGGTGGGTGAAACCAGAGAGGATGTTCTCGTCTTCGTCCAGAAACTCTCTGTTCTCCCCCTGGTCGTCCATGGAGCAGTCGGACTCTGAAGCGTTGGACATCAGCACCAAAGTGCAGCTGCATGGCGTGCTGTGGAAGCGGCCCTTTGGACGGCCGTCAGCCAAGTGGTCTCGCAGGTGAGAGTGAGGTGTGATCCACCAGTTTTCATTGTTTTTTTTTTTTTATCTCCATCCTGTAGTTGAAGCTTTAAAAATCTTATAAAAACCTGATTGAGCTTAAAGACTTTAGACGTGTATGAATCTGCTTTAATTTAGTTTTATTTTTTAATAAAAGGTGGATTTTTGAGAACATTTCCTGTTGGTGAGAAATAAAAATTCTTATTTGTCTTAGTGAACAGTTGTATGCTCCTCCCCAATATATTTGACACCACAGACACATAATAATTCTGCTGTTCTGAAAGCAAAAACCTGATGAAAACATCTAGTGATTTTTATTATTTTTCTCCTCTTAAAAAAAAAAAAAACTCACCAATGACAGAAATGAGGATGTTTTTATGGCATCAGCTGATGGATCATTTGATAAAACTTGCAGACCTGATTTTGCCAGACTGTTGACATATTATGGGATTATTTTACGTAACAACAGGATGTACTTATCACATCCTGGTGTCAGTATATCCTGAGAGTGTATGTTTGGAAGTTAAAATGCCTGGATTGGTACTCATTCACGATAATGCTCTTAGTTTACATAACACTTAAAGCGACAATGCACAGTGGATCCAGAGAGTCCATTTGCAGCATAGTCTCTTTAACCTTTCCCATTTGCTTGTGTCATAAAGGTCAAAAGAATTTGAATTTGCTCGTCTGGTTTCCGGTTTCCAAAGTCCCGACGGTTCAGCTCGGTGATTTAGCCATTTGTTGTTTTCACCGGCTTAAAAAAGACGTAGTTGTTTAGTACTAATCAGTGCACAGCAGGAGCATGTCAGCATGCAAATAACCTGCTTTTCAGTTTTGTACTGAAAACATCAGCAGATGTTGGTTCCTTTCAGCCCCACAGGATTGACTCACTGCTGCTTTGTTGTCTTCCTCGGTACAAAGATTCTTCATCATCAAGGACAGTTTCTTGCTCTACTATGCAGAGAGTGAGAAGAGAAGCTTTGACAGCAACAGGTACTTCAACATCCACCCTAAGGTGAGTCACCGCAGCTTCTCTGAAACTTTGATAGAAACTAACCAACATGCGGCAGAAGCTTTGCATTAATTTTACTGAAGTGTTTTTGGAACGTATAAACAAAATTTAACCAGATTATAAACATAACATAATAAATAGCAGTGTGACGTGTTGATGCATTGAGGTGATGTTATTGAACTGAATCGTTTCAGGGAGTCATTCCTCTGGGAGGATGTGTGGTGTCAGCTAACGAGGACATGGGCATGCCCTTTGCCATTGTGATCAACCTGGAAGACTTTACTGTGAGAACATGATCCACTCACGTATTTACTGTGAAGATTCATCTCATGTTGCCTGTACTGAGGTTATTGCACAGAGCTGAGCTGAAATCCAGCTCTTCGTGCATTTGTAACTAATGATGTGAGAAATCAGTCTAATCCTGCATTTAAAAAAAACAAACCACAGGGACACAGAGAGGACTAAACTGAAATGAACGACTGAGTTACATCACAAAGATGAAAGTCCACTGACTGTTTTACAGCCTGAGCCCCTTATTGATAAGCTGCTGATGTAAAATATTGTATATCCGTCCTGCAGGGCACCATAGTCCTGGCTGCTGAGTCAGAGGAGGAGCAGGTCCAGTGGATGGAGATGATCCAGGAGTCAGGGAAAGTGTGAGTCTGTGATGATGCAAACATGATTCTTAAAGTCCTCATGTTCTGAAAATATGTTTCTTGAGACAATAGTGTTTTTAAAATAAAGGGAAACAGCTATTTACAATGTTTTAATTTCCACAGCACATGGAAGAACGCCCAGCTGGGGGAGGCCATGATCGAGAGTCTGGAGGCTCAGGGGCTGCAGCTGGCCAAGGAGAAGCAGGAGTATCTGGGTAAACAGGAGGAGTAAACCTGAATACATGTGAAAGGTTTAAGAAGTGGAAGCAGGTTTTGTGAAATGATTTTCTTTCTCCAGACAAACTGATGGAAGAGACGGAGGAACTTAGTCATCAGAGAGCACAGAGAGAGGTGAGACAGCTGCAGGGATGGTTTGGAGTTTGGAATAGACGTATTTTGTTCATCGTTCAGTGATGTTGGTTTGTTATAACATCGAGTATGTTTCTCCATTTTAATAAAAGAAAATAAAGTCAAATTTTCCTAAAACCTGCAAACTTTGTGTGTGTGTATGTGTCTGTGTGTGTGTGTCTGTGTGTGTGTCTGTGTGTGTAGGAGTTGGAGCGTCTCAACCAGGTTCTGGAGGAGGAGAAAATGAAGTTTGAGGAGGTGGTGCTGGAGCTGAAGGCAGAGCAGGAGCAGATCAAACTGTACAAACTCTATTATCTTCCCTTAATGTTTAACAGTTAATACTGAAGAAACCGGGGAATAAATGCGGCTTGTTGTCTCTCATGTGTTGACGACAGAGACCTGGACGGCACAGCTCAGTCCCTGAAAGGCGTCGAGAGTGAAAAAGAAGAACTGGGCAACTTAACAGTCATGCTGCAGAAATCCATTGAGGTAAACAAACAAAAACATATTGAGGTCAAATTAAAACATTAGTGTCAGTCATCCACAGACGTCACAGAGCAGGAAGAGACTTGATTCAAATCATCTGGTGTAAAGACTCTGATAAACAAATAAACAAACCTATGAGGTTGGTCCTGGAATCATTCTGCTAACGTCATAAATTAGACTTTAGTGATATTTATTATGGAGACTAGAGTCGTGTGAACAAATGTCAGAAAGATCTGAGAAAACCTGATTATGAGAATAGAATCAGAACAATCATTAAGCTGTTTAATCATGTTTATACAAATGTGTTATGTATTGAGCTCTACAGCTGGTTGGTGGATTTTTTTTGTGTGACTTTTGCTAAGCTAACCTGCTGCTGGCTGTAGCTTCAGTGTGTTTCACAACAACTATTCATTTAATACAAAGAACTATGACATTTTAAAACCAGATCATTATGATTTATCTCTTATAAATGCTGTAACCTGTAAAGCTGTAATGAATCTATATTTAATATATCTCATGCATTTTCTGCAGGAGCTCTCTCAGGAGAAACAGCGGACTCTGCAGCTGCTGGGGGCGAAGGAGGAAAAGGAAAAGGGCGTGGACACAGTGGAGGTGGACAGCTCGGAGGTGGACAGCTCGGAGTCAACCCGCAGGAAGTCTGAGGAGGGCGAGCAGCGTGGAGACGTCAACCTGCTGCATGACCTGCGTCACATCGAGGAGAAAATGAAGATCCTGCTGACGGAGAAGGAGCAGGCTGATGAGAAGTGAGTGAGCTCAGAAACAGCCTTCAGATTCAGCTTTGATGCAGCAGATACAACTAAATTCACATCTGACCTTTGGCTACAAGGTGCCGGACAAAATCTAATGTTCAAACACCCGAACGATTGTCATGTCTGACACCCAGGATAATGTAGGCTGACAGTAGAGCTATAGTTTGTGATTAGCTTTTGGCATCCAAAGGGTCAAACACTGGCCTTTCCAGAGAACGTCTGTACTAATGGCACAGAGGATGTAAGACCTGTGGAAAAGTGCATTGATCCCTAAACAACTATCTCATTGATCAGCAGCAGTAAATGGGATATTACAGGCAGCCAGTATTGACTGTGTAGCACTAATGTTCTGTTACAAACAGGCGTAACATTGTTTCCATGAGCTCCCTCTTCAGATTCCTCCTCCTCAGTTATCCACTTCAGTCACTAATCACAGAATAGTTTTTATACTAAACACTGAATCTTTTATTTGTCACCAGTCCTACAAATATAATTCAACATATTTATTGCAGGGGACAAATGTCTGATGCACTTCACAGAAGCCGCTGAGATAAAGTTCAGCTTTAACCTTGAAATGACAGTGCAGGTGTTTGTGTGCATTCATGTGTGTCCTGTAAAGCTCAGCGCCCACAGTCGGACACACCTGTCGTCCTGAGCATGAAGGGCAGAAGCTCTGATGCCTGAAAATCTTTCTCTCTGCAACAACACGGTCGTTTTTATCGTGTAGTTTTTAAAAGTTATTAAATCTGCCAAAATAGAAATATGCATGTCTTTGTGTGTGATGTGTTTTGTGTGTATGCTGTTGTTTTCATGTTTGACAGTGTGTGTGTTGTTCAGGCTGAAGGAGAACGAGCAGCGGGCTAGAGTCCTGCAGCAGGAGAGGGAGTATTACTCGTCCCAGGCCCGGGCGCTGCAGCAGTCGCTGTCTCAGCTCACTGTGGACAAACAGCAGACCGAAGCCGAACTCAAGGTGACTCAGCTGCTCTCAGCTGCCAGGGTGAAACACTGACTGGAGCTTGTCAGTAGTTTTGCTTTTAAAATGACGCCCTAAAAACATCTTTAAATGAAACTCCCCTTTTTAATCACAGAATGTCACAGGGAAAAAAGTGGACGATTTTCTTCCAGCCTCCTTCAAATTCCCCCTTTTCTTACATCATAGACTTTGACTCAACCTCATAGCAGAAAAAGTGTAGGACAAATTCACAACTTTAAACACGATCTATAAAATCAGACCATCATACGTAAATAGTGTAAATACAGTGGAATCTGTCGTTTTGTTTTTTGTTTTTTTTTTTGACATTCTTCCAAAAGGCTTCAATTCCCAGAAGAAATACTGACAATGTGATTTCAATATCCTGGTTTGATTAAGATTTAAATGAAAACAGGTCCATGATGCCTTCAGGAGAATTGGCAGAAAATCCTCCTTCTCTTTCACACTGTGTCTGATGAGCTGAGTGTGATCTCACGTTACATTTAGCAGAACAAAATGCGTATCCTCCTCCTCCTCCTGCACGGTTTGTTAAAATACTGGTCTTTCCTCTTTGTTTTCTATCTATCAGCTCCTGAATTATTTGGAAAGTACACACCCATTATTTAAACTCAGGTTTGTTATATTTAAATCTGAGCTGGTTTTCTCCTGCATGTAGTTAACAAAGTTGTTGCTGTTTTCCTGTTTGTGTGTCTCAGGCAGAGATAGAGTCTCGGGTGGAGCTGGAGAAGAGGCTGAAACAGGCTGAAGAGGCTCTGCAGAACCTGGAGAAAGGCCTGAACTCACTGGAGCGAACCAGAGAGAAAGACGAGCAGATGAAAGGGGACGTGACTCAGCTGAAGCGTGAGTGAAATGACTTAAACCTTTAAATCTGATGTCTGTTCACATCTGTAGACGCTGGTTTATAAGCAAGAGGATGGTGACAAGCATTCATGTGCACTCTCATAATGCTCAGTAACAGATGTGGACAGGATCTGAAAAACATCATCAGATCTAATACCTGAATGACTGCCTCCCTCTGGACAGAGTCTGTATTACATGTTGATCTTTAGTTTTCATCTTTCAGATAATGAAAAGTTTTACGCTCTTGTAGTTTCAGGAGAAATTGAGAAAAACAGAATGTTATTTATTTTTTAGTTATTCACTGGAAATGACCTGAAATAATTAGAACTACAATAATTTTTATGAATTAATTTACTGATTAATGCACTAATTGACTGTTTGAGCTACAAAGTATCAAACTAGTGAAATATGTTTTTTTTGTAAATAATTTTTCCAGGTGATTTTCATACAGCCTGTGTTATTTGCCCTAATGTCTAATATCCAACAATGTGTCAGTTTTACTATCAATTATAGTACAAAAATGCATATAAATGCTAAACTACGACAAGTAATACTTAAATCATAGTAATACTCCTAATCTGTGTGGTAAACACCCAGAGCTTTGTCTTCTTCAGCGAGCTGAATTTGTGTAGGTGGCATCATGTGAAGGTGCATATGTGTGATTACACCTGAGGAAGCTCCACTTGCTGCAGAAGAGAAGTTTTTATCTCAGACTGTTCACAGGAGGTTTTTACCACTAATGCACCTCTTAGTGCTGAGTGCTGCTGTAATAACGTGAGCCTCCTGTGTGTCTGTGTGTCTGTGTGTGTGTGTTTACCCAGGGTTCTTTGAGGAGTGCATCTGTGCAGCCGAGATCGAGGCGAAGCTTCCAGCGATAATGAAGAACGCTGTGTATCTTCACAAAGCTGCTGCTCGTAGAATCAAGAGCTGCCGGATCCAGAGGAGAGCGTCCAGACGCCACTGGTGTAAGTCTCATCACACACACTCACACTGGCAGCGTTTATATTTTTAGCCACTGAATCTGTTTATGAACCCAGGGTCCACAGCAAAACGCTCATTTATTTATGGAGTGTCACACGTTTAAGTTGTACACACAAATACTGCAAAGTTTATCTTTATCTTTCTTAAATGTTATATACATTACTATTATCAGTATTTACACTTTCTAACATTACTTTCTGCTGAAGTGATTTGATCTTGTCCTCAATTTAAAGTTATTTTTTGCTTTCTACTTGTAACAACAGTTGCAGTACTTGGACTAGCAGTATTCACAACAATTAGTATTAGTATTGCTTAAATTAGCAGACGGAGCAGTTGTAGATATGTTGCTGGTAGTTGTAGTGGGTATAGATGAGGTGGTTGTGGTACTTGTAGAACAGTTGTGGTATTTGTAAAAGCAGTAGTATTGCTAGTACTCGGAGTAGTGATTTTTAAGTTCACCAGTTGCCATGAAGTAGTAAAAAAAAAAAAAAAAAAAGCCTGTTTCTGTTTCCCAGAGCCCAGTTTGTCTTCAGTGTTTGATCAACAGTCCAGAAGCCAAAGATGTTTTATAAAGACTGATATAAAAAAGAAGTTTGATAAATGAGTAAAAATATTTAACAATTATCTTCAGAACTTTCTTTTAATTCTGTATTGATTAAGTGATTATCTGTTCAGCATGAATAGTTTCATAGTAGTTCATAGTGTGTTTATTTATTCCGCTGTTATTTAAGGTTCTCTACATTTCTCCGTCTCTCCACAGTGAAACACTCAAAGTCCTTCGCTGTAGCCAGCACCGACGGCGGCAGCATGGAGGAGCTGAGGGAGACGGCGCGTCGACTGACCTCCGACAGCAGCTTCAGAGAGAGTGTGTACAAGATCATCGCTCGCAAGGACGCCACAAACAAAACACAGGACTGAGAGGTGAAGAGTAATTTGATGCCTGAGGATCTTTTCCTAAACCCGTCACTACAATATCGTAGATGAATGTACACCGAGATCATAAATGATTAGAAATGATTCTGACTGCAACCAGACACTGACTCATAAGGTCCAGAGCCACAGAAGCTAAACTGAGAACTCAAATGTCTGTTTTGTGTTTTTATTGTCTGAAAAAAGAGAGAATGACATTTTACAAGACTAAGAGTTTTTAAGTCTTTTTTTACTGATGTTTAAATTGGCTGTAATGAAGGGACATCACTTCACTGCTTATGCAGGTTTAAAACTCCTTATATCTATAATCGTTTTTTAAAGTAGTCAAGAACAAAACATCAGTAAATTTCCACCCTCATCCTAATACTGCAGGGAGTTTCAGAGCAGCAAACTCTGACAGTTCCTGGACTACTAGAAAATAAAACGTCCACAGCAGGAACTTTGTAGGCCCATGAAACTATTGGACCAAGAAACTACATTTAGTTCCTGTCCAAACTCTGGTTTAGCTTCTGTGGTTTCTGGTTCCTGGATCTGTTTGGTTCAGGTCTGATTTAGCCAAACAGTGATGATGTTCCTAATTGAAACTGTACTACAGTGGTATCCCAGTCAAACCACATGTTGAATATTAGCAGTACTAGAGAGTAAAAGGTGATAAGTACATTTACTACACTTAAATATAATATTCAGATATTTGTACACTTCCTGTCAAATGTTTGGACTCATCTTCCCATTTAAATGAATGACAGTGTGTGTCCAAACTTTACCATTTGTTGTACTTTCGACTACTCTACACTATAGTTACCTGTTAAGAATGAACAGAAACATGTGAAAAGTTTATATGTTCAATACATTTAAGATCAGACCAGTGGTTCCCAACTGTTTTGGCTTGTGACCCTTTATAAAAACTCAAGTTGTCACGTTTTAGATGTTAAATTCTGGTATTTCCCAGAAACAGCAAAGCTCAGAGCAAAACCTAAAAAAAAAAAATAAATACAGGTTTTTATAACAGAAGTTGTTTTCCTTTCTCTCATGTTACAATCTGTTAGATTTACCTTCTGACTCTTTAAACAGGCCTGGCCTCTATGTTGGGAACCACCGGACTGAAAATACCAAAGTGTAAACTCAGTTGTCAGTTTATTAGGAACACTGAGCTAATTGCAGTCTAATGTTACAGTCCTGCAATAAACCCCCTTCATGAAGGTGATGATGATGAGGATGATGAAGATGTAGTTTGTGCTGCTGCTGAACTGGACTGTGTTTATACAGAGAGGTGTTAATGAGCCTGGGCTCACTGATGTAAATGTGGTCAGATAACACCTGTCACTGTAACACAACACAGTCTGACATGAAGGAGAATTTATTGCAGGGCTGTTGGGGAGACTGGGTCAGACTTAGCCAGGTATCAAAAGCTAATGGTTAAAAACTCAAATGCTGTTCCTGCTGTTCTGTGTTTGATACTTGTGTTAATGTGGCTGGACAAATAGCACTCAGTGTGTGTGCCCACAGAGCCTGTTCTGTGGTACTTGTACTTGCTTTGTCAGCTGGATGTTGTGTATTCCACAGTGTGTATATGAAAACTGTCCTGTGTTCATATACACACCATGGAAGAGGCGTGGAGCGTCGTTTCCCAGCAGCACACACACTGTGATGCTGAGTGCTGTTTGTCTGGCAATAAAACAGAACAGAGGAGGAAAGCAGATGAATTCTGACCCATTTGGATACAGGTTTTCCTAAAATATCCAACTGAGTGTCAATAAAGCGACACCTTGAGCTGCTACAGCAGTAAAATGGTTCCTATTGTCTGTGAAAAAACAAAAAACACTACTTTTAAGTTAAACGTTCGAATGCTCCTGTTGTTACATCCACCACTGAACATTATAAGATGTTACTTGACATTAAGGATCTTTTCCTAAATGAACAGACTAAAGCCAACGAGGACCTGCCTCTCTTCAGTTAATGTCTGTCAGTCTCCAGCCTGGATTTGTTTGTTCGTCTGTTTCATAGATCTGTTGAAAAACACATCAGCACTAGGAGACATGTTTCTGTAAATGAACTGAATATTTCTTCTACATGTTGCCCTTTTTACAGCATCTGAAGTAAACAAGAGTCTGTGCATGAGAAAGATCTCTGCTGTGTTTACAGTCAGCTGTAAAAACTTGTGCACAACATTTTTAACAAATCTACAGCTTGAAACGTGTCTCTCTGTGTGTGACTGCTGTTGGAGCTCTATGGCACAGACAAATAAGAAAATCCAGTTTGGAGGCTGACAGACATTAGCTGTGAGCAGAGAGCAGTTTATGGTTGGCTTCAGTCTCTGTATGGAGAGAAATGTTACAAAGTTATTGTAGCTCACAATAATGTCTAACAGCAGCATTCAGTGTGTGACTGCAGCCTGGTACCTTGGGCTTCTAGCGTTTTCACCATGTTTAGAAATACCACTGCTCTATTAGATTTACAGATCAACTAGCAGATAGCACAGATGAATCAATTCCATCTTGGAAAATGTTTTTTTTATTCTGGTTTTGATTGTTCTCACAGATTATGTCCTTCTCTTTAACAGGGGGTGGCTGAAAACAATTAACTCACTCAAAGATGTGTCTGATATCAGCCTTGACCATTTCATTACTGCTACATCTGAAAATCTGTCCTTGATGAAGCAATTCAATGTAATTTACTGAAGCAAGCAATGTATGATAATCTACAAATGTTAAGAAACTTAGCAGAAACGATACAGAAAGGAGGCCCACATGTCAGGGTAAGATATGGACTAAACAACATGCCCTGATGCTAATAAAGCTGTGTTTGAACCTAGTACATGTCATTTTATTTGTGCAGGTAAAAGGCTTCGGGTTCATACCTTAGTCCCATTCTCAGCAGCACAATACACTGCCACTACTTGAAAATAAATACAAACTTCAGGATGGATGCTTTTCTGTCAGATGAGAGTTTAAGTGACTTGCCTGTTGTTCACTGTGACAAAGCTCTGTGTGGGAAGCAAAGTTCTGTTGGGGCGGATTGTGGGTTACATCACCGGGACCTGCAGCACACAAAACCAAAGTAATGGTAAGTAATAAAAATGGATCAGCTGGAAATGATTTACTGCTGAAACAGATATTTCTGCTCTTCATTATGTTACAACATTCTGAAATAACCTTTTCTAGAGGGGCAGCTTCAACTTCTGTGTCACGTCTACACCTACATAAGCACCTACACATCTGTCTCATCCTCTCACCATGATTATATGGTGGGAACAGGATCATGAGAGCGTCAGTCCTCTGCTGGTCAACTTCTGACTTTTATCTCAGCTAATGAGAGTCGGGTATGTCCTAAAGAAGAAGTAAATACTGCAGTAATTCCTCTAACACTGATGTTAATAAAAGAAACTGACTTTCCACTAACACTGTGCTAACAAACAGCCAGAATGAGCTTATATTCCCACGCACTCTGCTCAGTCAACTGCGATTCCATCCTGATTTGTATCACTATGGCAACAGCTACATCTGATGGAAAAAAACCCATGTTTGTCCCTTTCTTCTCTTTTTAATCTGAGCGGTGTTAGGATTAGCACAGCCAGAGGCCTTTAAAGCCTGTTGGCTCTGATGTTGGCCCATGACTACATTTTTTTTTCCTCTCTGTGCTGTCAAGTCTGGGTCAGTGTGATCGAGGGCTGAAGCGTTTAAATTGCAGTGCAGCAGGACGTAACAACACTGAAGGCATTACATAACCTGTAAAAGCAGCAAAATCTCAACATACGAGTTGGCCTTGACCTGGTCCCGAGGTGGCTGTGCTGGGAGCAGAGGTTCTGCTGGGAGTCCAGAGGCGGTTGTGGCACAGAGACTGAGGGAGTCCAAACAGGAATGAGTGGGAGGAAGAACGGCCCTGCTGCAGAAAGTGGCATCCGCTGACGCTTCATCATTGAGGCCCTCCTCTGCTGAGCTGTCAGTAGTTGGGTAGAGACGAGTGTCCAGGCCGGACTTTATGTTTCAATGCTGCATCACAATGTGTGTGCAAAAGGATCCGTCACTTGCTTTGGGGGGAATCTTGAACCATTTGTGTTCTGCTTTCTTTTTCCTCTTACGCTTAATTTTTCCTTAGAGGAGCGCTCCCTTAAAAGCCTCTGCAGTCGTCATGGAGTTGTGCTTCTTGGTAAACAATGACTCTTTTCTTCCAGCACAGCTTTCAGTCCAGTAGCTGAGAAAGAAGGAGCAGAGGGCAAACAGGAAGAGAGGAGGGGTTGTGTCTCTGCACAGGGAAACACTCTCCACACTCGTCTAAAATGAAGTCCGCTCTATCTCCCACACAGGCTTTACTCTTCGTTTGTAACAGCTGATGATACAGTTTCTAGTCACATTATACCCAGAACACAAAATGGTTTGGTTTGCTTTGATAGAACACAAATGATCCAAACAGAACTAAAGGAAAAAAACAGCAGGTGTTTCTGAGAAGGATAAAGCTGCTGAGTGATGACGGCCATAACGACCAGAAGTAGAGTCCACAACAGAGCTATGGGCTTATTTCCCGTCCAGATTGGCTTTGAGCTGAGCCTCCAGTGCCATTTTATCAAAGGTACGCATGTTGGTCTCCTCCCGCACTTTGTCCCGCACATGGAAAGAGGCTCGGGCCACGGAGCGAGCGCTCTCCAACACTGCCTTCTTTTCCCTGAAGATCTGCTCGCTCTTCTCCAGTTTCCGCTCAATGGACTGGAGCAGCTCCAGACGTCTCTGCTTCTCCTCCTCCTCCACGCGCTGCCTGTTGAGCTTCTGGAGTCTTTCCTTCTCCTGCCGGCTCTGGACGGCCCGCTGAGCTTTCTCTTTGGCCCTCTCCTCGGCCACTACGGCTGCCTGTTGGGCTCGTTTCTCTGCCTCCTTCACTCGGGCCTCCAGCAGCTGCTGCTGCTGCTTCTCACGTCTCTCTGCTGCCTTGCGTGCTTTCTGGATCTGTTTCTCCTCACGTTTGGCTTTCTCCTTCAGCTCCTGCCCTCGACGCTCAACTATCTGTTCATAATTCTCCAGAGAGCGGCTGAGCTTCTCCTCTGCTGCCCTCCTGGCCTCCTCCCTCTCCTCCTGCTCTCTACGAGCGATTTCCTGTATCAGAGCAGCATGACGTCTCTTCTCTGCTTTGTTCAGACCTCGTCTCTCCTCCTGGGCCTGGTGCTCCTTCTCCTGCCTCTTCAGCTCAGCCATGGTCAGCTTCTCTTTCAGCAGCAGCCTCTCCTGCTCCAGCATGGCTGCCCTCTCCTCCTCCAGAGACTTAAGGTTCTGTTCCTGAAGAGCTTTCTTATGTTTCTCCTCCCGTGCCGCCTGCTGTAACCGCAGGAGCCGGTTGCGCTCCTGCTGCTCTGCAAGTTCCTTCCATCGCTCCTCGCTCTCCTCAGCCTGACGCAATTTGGCAGCGACTGTTTCTCGTTCCTGCTGACTGAGTCTGCGCTGACGCATCGACACCTGTGTCTGCCACACTCGCTGGCACTGAAGCACTGCACGCTGCTTCTCTCTGTCCTCCTGCTCTCGTCGTAGCTCCTCCATTCGGCGCTCGCTGTCCCACTGAAGGTGAGCCACATAACGAGTCTGACTCATGATGTCCTCCTCTTGGTATCTGGCGAGCATCAAAGCTGCAATTTTGCGGTCTCGCTCGGATACGGCCTTCAAGCCTCGACGCTTCACCTCCTTTACTATGCGCTCTACCTTCTGTGTTGTCTGAGGAGAGTGGCTCAGGTCACCAAGGCTGAGGCTGCGGCCCATCAGGGAGTTGAAAGTGGCCAAAGTGCGAGCTCGAGGGCTGGAGACTTTAGCCCAGTGATCACGTGCGCCATCCCAACTGTAAGAGGAGGAAGCGCCCGACTCTGAGGAGGTGCATGTAGTGGTAGTCGTGGTCGTGGAGGTGGAAGAGCAGATGGGATCCATCCTTCGCTGCAGAGACTCCAGTGAATGGCTTTTTGCTCTCACCTTGGAATGAAATCCAAGATGTCCGTTGTGCTGAGAGAAGGGTTCACGTGTCACACCGTTCAGAGGAGTCCCGGAGCTCTGAACAGCAGACTTCCACACTGGTGACGTTAATGTGGAGTTGGCTCTGGGGAAGGATGGTGGTTTTGGGGTTGATCTGGGGAAAGTATTTGAAGATTTACTACCAGAGGATTTCCTGACTACTGGGGGAGGGCCAGATGAGAGTGGCTTGGTTTTGACTTGTTCAGGCGATGAGGACAAATGCTGCTTGGCAGATATTTGAACCCCACCCTTTGGGGATAGTGTGGAGGCTGCTGAACTGGGCTTTGGGGACTGAGTAGCCCCTACATGGACAGATTTAGGGGACGTACTTAGACTAGAGGTGGGGGCTTTAGATAAAAGGGCTGTAGCAGTTTTAGCTGGACCTGATTCTGCGGCTCTAGAGGATGTTCCAGCATCAGGGGCTGAGCTGGAGGTCACTGTCCCAGATTTAGGAGGCTGAGTGGAGCCAGGATCAGTTTTGTCCACAGAGGGGGTTGATGCAGTGCTGCTGCTATTGACTGTGGCCTGCAGAATCCTTCTTTTCTCCTCCCTAACTATCCTCTCTCTCTCCTCCCTACACTGCCTTAGTTTGGCATGTCTGTCCCTCTCATAGACTTCAAACAGTCCTGTGGCAACACGCATGGAGCGACCAGGGGCCTCCCGGGCGAAGTCAGTGAGCGGCCTGGGCAGCAGCTCCACAGGTTTGACACCACATCGAGCACATGCCTCCAGAGACCGGGGGCTTGTTAGCACGTAGCGGCTCCCCTCTGCGGCTGGTGAGTCAAAGTTGTACAAGTCCAGGTGCATTTTGGGTGAAAGATCTGTCTGAGTCTGTGGTTGCTGAGGTGGGACCTCCTGAGAGGTGGCTCCAGGCCCTGCCGGGGATGCAGCATGGCAGGGGCTTGGCTCAGAGCTGCCGGTGGGCGGTGTCTCAAAACCGGCGTCCCCGTCCTCCTCTGTCGTCGCACCATCAGCCTGTTCTGGCAGCCGAGGGCCTTCTTGGGCCACAGCCGGAGTGTCGAGCTGTGGACCTTTACACTTATTCTGCTCCTCAGCCTCCGAGGGGTCGACCATCGTTGGCTGACACTGCAAAGACAAGGAGAGAGCAAGGATCAATAGAGGGAATGTGATTGTGTGATACATCAGTGGAAGTTGCTAAAATAATGGTTAGAGGTTTCAATTTGAGGATTAGAGCATTTAGTCCAGAGCTTAAGAGAGATGCACCGTGGGGGAGGGTCATAATGCGGGTCCAGGGCTACATGCTTGCATGAACACATATTCATGCATTCACTGATTTTACACCACATGAGACATTTTTCCCTTCAGGGAAGTGACACAACACAAAAAAATGCCACAGTCCTGTATTAGAGAATCTATTTTTGGCAGAGTTACTAGGCTGAGAGAATCAGATTACTCACAGCAATATTTTTCAGTCTACATCACACAGCCAACCTACAAATGAATCTGAATCCACACAGACTGTTAACCAGCTGCTAATAAAAAGCTGGATTTAAAGACTTCGGATGTGGTAAACAAGCAGCGGGCAGGTCTGCCTGCTCACCAGAGGGGACTCACACCTTACAAAGACTGGAGGCCTAGACTTTTCTACACCAGCTGGACACAAGCAGAAATAACCAGTCTGATTATCGGACAGTCTAGGTCAAATGTTCCAAACACGATATGTTCTTCTATCTGATCCTGTGGTTTGGTTCTATTTCATGCGGCGTCGCAGAACACAAACATCCACTAACCTGCCACTTTGCAAAACGTTTTCTAAACCGGTGCTTTGTTCCCCTTTAATCCATCCAGCCCCTCTTGTTTCCCGCATAATATCAGGTTTCAGGGAAAAGGCTTCGGCCGTCGACTCGGCGATGGAGCATCATCACATCGTCGCAACCTCCAGCGACACGACAGACGGAGCCTTTCGCAGCCTGTCAGTCAGCTGAGCAGCGCAGCCCGATTAAAGACACAAAACCGTCCCTGCAGCTAAAAACTGACTCTTCAGCACGACCACAGCCTCCTATTCAGCATCCTCGATTCCTCCCGGACACAAACATCAGCGGTCTCCACCTGCGATTCAGCAGCATCCCCCCATCTCAGCCTCCTTAGCTCCGCCTGCTTGTCTCCATCTGCAGGAAACTCCGTCTGCACGCCTGTGCACTCCACTGACACGCTTTTACCTTATCAATGCAACACTGGTTATACCTAACCTCACGGTAGGCCTGTTTTCGACCAGTTACTATATTTGACTGAAAATAGTATTTTGTTATGTTTACATTTGGCCACAAACGTGTTTTCCACTGGTTCAAAGTAGAGGATGTGTATATTTTTCATCTTTTCAGAAAGGCCCGTCAAAACGTGTAAGAGCTGCCATCAGCCGTGGGGGAGAACGTTGCAACGACTGAAAACAGACGCAAGAGGGCACTATAATATCATATGTATTACATTTATGTGCTTTTTAACCAAACAGGCGTCAACAGCTAGTGGGTGCTGATGAGTGTGAGATAAAAGTGTCATAGTAAAGCATGTGGTGTTTAAAACGTCAGAATATATAATGGGATCAAAAAGTGTCATTGTAAATCATGTGGTGATAAAAGTGTCATATCATGGATCAACAAGGTCTCATGATATAATATGGATCAACAAGGTCTCATGATATAATATGGATCAACAAGGTCTCATGATATAATATGGATCAACAAGGTCTCATGATATAATATGGATCAACAAGGTCTCATGATATAATATGGATCAACAAGGTCTCATGATATAATATGGATCAACAAGGTCTCATGATATAATATGGATCAAAAAGGTCTCATGATATAATATGGATCAACAAGGTCTCATGATATAATATGGCTCAAAAAGGTCTCAAGATATAATATGGATCAACAAGGTCTCATGATATAATATGGATCAAAAAGGTCTCATGATATAATATGGATCAAAAAGGTCTCATGATATAATATGGATCAAAAAGGTCTCATGATATAATATGGCTCAAAAAGGTCTCAAGATATAATATGGATCAACAAGGTCACATGATATAATATGGATCAAAAAGGTCTCATGATATAATATGGATCAAAAAGGTCTCATGATATAATATGGATCAACAAGGTCTCATGATATAATATGGATCAAAAAGGTCTCAAGATATAATATGGATCAAAAAGGTCTCATGATATAATATGGATCAAAAAGGTCTCATGATATAATATGGATCAAAAGGTCTCAAGATATAATATGGATCAAAAAGGTCTCATGATATAATATGGATCAAAAAGGTCTCATGATATAATATGGATCAAAAAGGTCTCAAGATATAATATGGATCAAAAAGGTCTCATGATATAATATGGATCAAAAAGGTCTCATGATATAATATGGATCAAAAAGGTCTCATGATATAATATGGATCAAAAAGGTCTCATGATATAATATGGATCAAAAAGGTCTCATGATATATCATGGATCAAAAAGGTCTCATGATATAATATGGATCAAAAAGGTCTCATGATATAATATGGATCAAAAAGGTCTCATGATATAATATGGATCAAAAAGGTCTCATGATATAATATGGATCAAAAAGGTCTCAAGATATAATATGGATCAAAAAGGTCTCATGATATAATATGGATCAAAAAGGTCTCATGATATAATATGGATCAAAAAGGTCTCATGATATAATATGGATCAAAAAGGTCTCATGATATAATATGGATCAAAAAGGTCTCATGATATATCATGGGTCAACAAGGTCTCATGATATATCATGGATCAAAAAGGTCTCAAGATATAATATGGATCAAAAAGGTCTCATGATATAATATGGATCAAAGAGGTCTCATGATATAATATGGATCAAAAAGGTCTCATGATATATCATGGATCAAAAAGGTCTCATGATATAATATGGATCAACAAGCTCTCATGATATATCATGGATCTTGGTACTTGGTACTTAGATGAGGCCTGGTTTGGTTAACTCACAGAGGTTGAATCAGGTGTTGATGACCTACTAAACTCCTGACCTGGTGGGGAACAGTGCGAGTTTAATTGGCCCCGCCCGAGAGCCGCATCAGGAGGACAGCGGGTAACAAGTGACAACAACGAACGTGCTGGCTGGCCTGTTAAGTGGGGGCATGGGGTCTGGAACAGGGGCCAAAGGGGAGCAGGGCATGGTGTGGTTGCTGCACAGTTCACTGGTGCAGGGGTATGCTCTACAGAATTTCTGTGTTTTTGTTTCTGCTTTTGGTAGGACATGCTCCCCACCACCATGGATGGACTGGGGGTTCATCGAGAGGTGAGCTGCTTGGCGCAGTCATGGAGACCAGTGCAATGCCAGGCTGGTGGAATGGGCCCAGGACACCTCCTCATCTTCTGGTTTTAAACTGGGAGTTAGTCAAGAGGTGCCAAAATCCTGATTCTGACAACAACACATAAAAGTATGTGTGAACAAATTTGTAGCTCCCTTATAAGGACACTGAGGACCCAGACTAGACCCAGAAATCCATCCTGAGCCAAGTTAATAAAGCTTTAGCTTAACTCCTACCAGATCAGCTCAAACTCAATTTATTGTCTATGTCCCCTAGTGAAGCATCTAATACATTTTTTGAAATATATTTAGACAAAAAAAATTTGCAGCAAATTATTTGATTGTAAGACTCCTACAACATTATTCATTTTACTTACTCGCTTATTTTCTAAGGGTAGAAAAATATGAAAAAATATTCAGATTAAAAGGTTTGTCACATTCTAATATCCATAAATTCAAACAGTGTTTTACATTTCATAGAGTAATGAATCATCCACTGAAGAGCTTTATGTATCCTGAAATTTCCTGTAAAAGTATTTTAAGAAACAGTTTCAAAATATTTTTTTGTGGCTTTTCAGGATCAAATCCTGAAGCAAATAATTTATTTTCTAATGCGCCAAAAAAAAAAATACTTATATGACCAATTGAAGAAAATCACCTTCTGGCTTAATTGCTCACAACCAACAGACATATTCAGGTGGGGAAACTGAACTGACTGAGTTTTAAGGTGATATAAGGGGTATTCCTACTTTACTAACAGGATCCTAACAATTCTTCCACCACTTCAGCAACACTGGACCAAAATACTGGCTGTTTCCTTTAAAACATCACAAACAAAGAATCATAAACTACTGTGCTACTCTTTGCATGTATAGTGTGAGAAAGTTGTAGTCATGCGCCCTCAAATGTGAGTGTACAGTATTGCATGCTGATATAGTGTATGTTCTCAACAATTCAGTCTTTTCACTCGTTCTTCCCTGCTGGAACTGCTGGTCCTGTGAAGTTTGAGACCTTTCGCTGCCCCCAGTTCACATTTCCAGCCTCACTTTGCCAACAGAAAAGGACACGTTTTCTAGACAGTTTCAACAACTCCCCCTTCTGACCCTTCACTTTCTCCATCCACCACCAACCCCCTCTCTCTGCTCTGTCTTCTGTGGGACAGTACAGGGGTCCCAGGCGGGTGTGGAACAGTCCCCCTCCTCAGTGGAAGGGGAAAAGGTCTCAGAGACAGAGCTGTTAATTCAATCAGGAGAGCGGTATGCTCAATTAGGCATCCATAAGGGCCCAGGATGGGTCTGGGGGCCCTGTAGAGGGCAGGCATCCCAGTCCCCAGGAGGTATTAATTGTGGATGACAGTGTGTAAACAGTTGGGTGAATAGACAGCGCAGGTGCGAGACACCCCAGTTCAGACTCAATAGCCCTTTTCACACCCGTGGTTCTCTGCTGCCACTTTCTTTTTCATTCTCTCACTATGTAGAATCTCTCACTGATTAATGTCATGGATTATTCGGCTTTGTTATCTTATTTATCTGTGCATTCCCTTCACTAGACCTGCTTCTACACCAGCTTCAGAGCAATTGTGTTTATGTCCAAGTGTGTGTTTGAAGAGGGCAATAAGAGTCCAGGTCGCCGCTGTCCACCACTGTCGGCCAGCCAAGGGTTATGTACAACTTCTTATTTTCAGGAGCTAGTGAAAACTGAAAACTGCGGTCAGTACATGTAAAATATGTGGAATTTAAGAAATGAAATCCAGATGATGCTTTAAAGAGAGCGGGCTTTCTATCTGACCTCTGATGTTTTTCCGTTCAGCACACCACATAGCCCCTTCCTGCTGTCTGTCTGTCTTTCAGTGCTGTAATTGTGTTTCATTGTGATTGATAATAATAAATTTTCAAGAGGTATCAAAGACATCAGAGAGCTCTAGAGGTGCAAACAGGACTCGGACACTAAAGTAAAAGAAATAACTGTAAAATATGGAGCACATAAATAATTTAATACCAAAATCTACTTAAAATATCAAAGTTATTACTAAGTTGTACTGTCCACCTTCAAAGTGCTTGGATTATTGTTACTATCCTAAGCAGGATCTTAATGTTGAAGGATTAGTTATATCACCTACAATACATCCTTTCTCAAAAACCTAAGAAAATGCAACTAGTAACTCGAGATGTCAGATAAAACTACAATATTGCTGTAAAAAGTGCAATATGTCTCATTAAATGTTGTAAAGAGATGATTTTGGTTAAAACATCTGAAAAGTATCTACAACAGTCAAATGAATGTAGTGAAGTAAAAATTAAATTATTAGTGTAAAGTATTTGCACACTTAATTCAAGTACCTAAGAACTGAATTAGTTACAGTACTTCATTGGCATTGGGTCATATTATTTCAGTTTAATGAGCTCTGCATGAAAAGTTCAGTTAGTAATATGTAACTAACATGTAACTAGTGCAGTAAAACTCCAATATTTACCTTTAAATTAACCTACATAATGAAGTAGAAAGTTGCACAAAGTGGAACTACTCAAGTAAAATACAAATTCCTCAAATTTGTAAGCATAATACTTTGACCTCTGAAAAAGTCCATTCTCCTGGTTTTAAAGTACAAAAAGACGTCATATTAGATTCCCCCAGTGTTTCACAGGAGTGATAGTTATGAACATTCAAAATAAGAAGTTACTGAAAAATTATGAAAAGGTAAATTTAGCTTTAAAAATGTAATTAAAATAACACAGGAAGTAAAGTGCACTTCTATTATTACTCTTTTCACAAGTAATATTCAGTGTACCATGTCTGAACTCATGTACTTTTAGCATTTACAACATTATGGTTGAACATCTGTGCTAAATCCTCCTCCCCCAGCCAGCAGCTCTCTGGGTGGCCTCTGTCTTGCTCGTCTGTCTACAGACACCTGCTAATTTTCGGCCGTATGTGGTTGGTGTAAGCCGGCGGGGGGACAGCGGCTGGGGCGTCTTTGGAAGAGCCGCTGCAGTAATTGGGAAGTGCATTTTCTTTCAGCATGCCCATTCATTCCATCTTTGTTTTTGTTGTCAGAGATTTTCTTTCATGCTCGGCCAAATGACAACAGAATTAAAGTGTCGAGCCATGCTTTCCCTACAACAGCTTTACTCCCCAGAAGACTCAGCCTTCTTTGTTAGGGGTGGAGGGTTGAAGCGAGAGCGAAGAGCAGATATTAACTGATCTCGTTAACATTCCAAGAGACACTCCTGTTCCCCTCTCTGCTCCTCATCCTCACCTCCTTCCCCACTCACACCAAGCCATGAGTGGACGGGCCGACACAGAGCAGGGAGGAGGGGGAGAGAGGAAGCCGCTGGAGTGAGAAACAGCATCGAAGGGCGGCCCACCTCTCACAGCCCTGATAATGATCCTACACAGATGCTTTGCTGAGTCTCTACAGTGGTCTAATAAACAAGAGTCCAGATAATGCCTCGATTTTTCTCCTTTTACATCACACTGCCCCTTCTTTTCTCTTCTCTCGCGTTCGGCCTGACCCCCTTCTTGAAGTCTCTCCATCCTTTCTGAGAAAACAGTCTTTTACTGAAAGCGCCTGGTGCACACAGAAATCATTAATGCTGACCCTAATTGTGCCAATTCCAGCAGCTCAATAGTTCTAATTACAATGTTCTTTACTGAGGCACTCAAAAAGCTGCTGAACTGTCATAGCCAACAATTAAAAAATATCTATAGGGACAAAGAAAGAGAAGAGGATTTGGGGGGGTTGCCCACTGCAGCAAAGGGTGACCGGATGGCCCTTTTCAGCTCTTAAAAGCCCAGTTTCTGTGGACTGAGGGGTTGGTGAACTGAAGCTGGACACCTGCACTAAACACTCACTCCCTCACTAACCCACTCTGGTCTCCTCCTTCTTTTTACTTGCTTTCAATGGAGCACACAATGTTTCTGAAAGGGAAAAGAAGGAGAAAGAGGGAGCACAGAGGAAGAGAAGATGTGGCAGCCAGAAGCTGAGAGTTTGTAGGAGGACTGTGGCATAGTTTTACGACTGCATTTGGTAGGATTTTATGAAAGGCTGGACATTAATATAATATAATCAGTGGCTGAGGAGCTTTTACATCATGTACTTAAGAAAATGCAATAAGTTCTGAACTGAAAATACGACTGAAGCATTACACGCCTCTGTAGCTGATGATTAGATTAGACTGTCCTCATTGCTACAGTTGGTTGAGCTGGAGCAAATTGAAAATATTTGATATACAGTTTATATATTGGCTTAATCTGTAAATTATGAGCTTTATATAAAATCCTAATCTGAACAGTAACTGGTAACCAAAAATTGCCAGATTAAGCATTTTAGTAAATGTATAATGTTGCATTCGACCACTTAATATGATCAAATCACAGATTTTGCAGCTCTTATGGGTAATTTGAAAGTTTGCAAACATGTTTTCCTTAATCATCAGTTTATTTATTTTAGCTATTATTAGCGGCAATATAGAAATACAATATGACAATTTCATATCGTAAGTATTTTCTGTGCTTTGAGCCTTTCTTTTTTGGATTAAGTATAAACTGTAAGAGGATTTTTTGAGGAAAACATGTTTTATTATTATGGGAAAATGTCTCCATGCTGGGCTCCTTACAATAATCAGCCACTGTTCTTTCTGAGCATAAGCTGCGTTCTGAATCAATTGATTAACAATAATTAATAATTACAGTGTCATAGTCAGATGTTTCTGCTGAACCAGCCACTGAATCCTCACACACACACACACACACACACACACACAGTCAAATCTACAAACACAGGCTGACCCCCTGCAGTGCTCCTGACAGCTATTGACTTTACTCAATAGATGTTTTCCATTATAGGAAGACACAGGCTAAATGTCACGGCAGCAGGATACTTGGCCATTATAGCGCATTATGTGTCTCTGAATGACGATGAGAAGCTAAAATGTGACCTCACAATTGCTCGGCCATTGTCCCTGTTCTCACAGACGTGTGATAATACACTGCGTGTCCGCGCAGCTGCTCAGACTCTGCTCCTCCTGCTCCCGTCCCGGCCGGAGCAGCCTTTTTCAGGGAATCTTGGACCTGTTCGCGGTGGGTGTGGCTTTAACGCTCAGCCTCGCTGCAATTGGACAGCTGGAGTGTCAGTCAGTGCGGCTGCGCCCTCCTTTGCTTTTAAATGAAGCTGCAATGGATACGGACGCGTCTGAACCTGTGCAAGGCGCGATGAACAGCTGATCCTCAGCAGTGGATAAAACCCACCACCATGGTCCCCGCTCAGTCGTGGTTTTGATCCCACGCAGGGCACTATGTGAAACAGTTAACGGGAAGCCACAACAAGGAAACCAGAGCATTTTTGGAGCGTCCTATTTTTCACGGTTTGGACCTGTTGATCATCAGTGTGACAGAGCGCTCAGACTACCTGCCTCTTCTGCTCCGCGCTCCCCCACGATCCATTATGTTACTGTCACTTTTTCTTATCTTCACCTTGTCTCACTTGTTGGCGCCTCCGCTCCTCTGGTACCTGCCTCAGGTCTCGGCTCAGAAGCCTGGCTCACGGGTGAGTGCATACCTGTGTCTCATGCCTCTTATTTATTTACATGCACCGTGTAGTAAGTGACAAAACTAAGAGTGTGCCAAAGTTTGAATGCACAGTTTATCAGAATCCACAGATTAGTGTCAACCTTCACCTTTAAAAACGCGGACTATCAACTCAAACCTGCCTTTATTAAGTTTTAACGTGATTGGTGCTTCGTTAAATGAACCAGACCCAGGGAAGTCATCCTCCTGCTCACTATATGATACTACACTACAGACGTATTATAGAAAGATGACTGGCAACAGTGATGAGGTGGCCCGAGTAGGTGTAACACGAAGAGTAGACGAGTTAACCAGGGATTTTGGACTAAACGCGTCCTACAAATCAATAAAGTCAACAGTTCTTTCCAAACTGAAACTCAAGGTCGCAAACATAACATGCTGTGCGGGTTAGACAGAAATACATGGGGCCTATACACACACTGACTAAATGCTCAGCAAGATTTACTGTGCTGTCTGCTCATTCTGACATGCTTTAAGGCATCGTGTTGTATTTTAGATTTTCTATTGTTTGGAAAAAATCGATCTGTGCTGGAGAAATATTTTTAGAATCATTATAAAAAGTAACTGACCTGTGTGTCTGACCAAGTGATCCCACCTGAAGCCGACAACCCACTCACACACCTCCTGCTCACTATATTATAGTATATTATACTATATTATAGTATATTATACTATATTATGTACTTTTTATTTGGAAGAATTTAACTGCAGTCAGATAAGATAAGACATGATTAAAGATATGGGATATAAATGAGTCTTCACTCTTTACATTGTATTTCCTCCACAGCAGCATCTTTCTTACCTGCTGTTTTCTAGGACAGACATTTGTCCCAGTCATGTCAGTTTTTAGGCTGCCTCCTTTCTCACGACTTTACTAGTTCACTAACACCGTGGTATTGTCCAGGCTGAGAGGGGAATAAATGATGTGAGGCAGAGGGGATCGGCATTGTTTCACTTCACAGATGCACTGTAATATTTGTGGTCATGGGGGGAGATGAGTTGGGGGCTGGGGGGTGAATATGTAATACTCTCTCACATATTGGAACCATTTCACAATGTCTTTGAACCCACACCCCTCCCCACACAACACACAGTGGTCAAGACTGCTCTATGGAAAGTCACAGGGAATTTATACTTTGCGTAATCACTTCTTTCTTACTCACTATAGTTGTTTTCTTATTGGCCAAATAATGAGAAGTACTAAGTGCAGTGTCTGCACATTGTGCTGTGTTTTAGTGGCTGATTCACAGACACAGACACAGACACAGACACACACACACACACACACACACACACACACACACACACAGACACGCAAATGCAACAAGTGAAGGAAAGTTATTTATTAGACTTTTCTGTGACCAAACTGTGTGAGCTGTAGTGAAATTCTCCACACTCCTGTTCTTTCTTCTTTCCTGTGCAAACCTTAAAGGATATGAAGCATCTCTGCAAGAAGAAAAACTATCGCCCTCCACCTTTCTAAGTGGAAAAATGCCAAATTAAAGGATGTCAATCTGAAAACAAAGTTTCTTAGTCTTCCAGATTTACACTAGAGCAACTAAAATTGCTAAAGATTTGCCCAAGGCACAGTGATCAATCACGGCATCTCTGTCAACTTTTCTCCTCATCAAACCAAATGTTCTCTGCATCCACTCCATCCTCCTGGTGAGGACTGGGCCCAGAGGAGGAACAGTCACACTCGGCCTGCTACACACCCTCACTCACACCACAGTAGATACTTTTAACATTGCTCACAGACCAGAATTCACACCCCCACTTTCCATGTTGATATCAAGGGGAAAGCCTGCGCTAACTTCACTGCATAGCACTGCTCCTTTCTCATTTCCCCAGAGGCTCCATGATGCAATAGGTGCACAAATCCAACTTTCCTCAGAAGTGGGAATAAGAGCGACTGGGAGACTAACAAAGCTTCAGACAGTTCAGACTTTTTGCCTTGTGATTGATGCTGTTTGTGCAATTCACATATGTCTGTCCTGTGTCCTCTGACATTATTAGCGGTGGTGTCTCCTTTATTGTTTTAATCATTTGTTCATTACTTGGTGGGAGGACAGCACTGCGCATGATAAGGATATGTGATGATGGATAGTGATAGTGCAACACAGGCTCCGCAGAATCTCTAACGTCAAAGTAAAAGCCTGAATTATTTTGTTAACCTAAAAGACAAGAAAAAACATGATCTCACCAAGAAACTACTTATGAATCTTGACCCCAGTGTATGCTTTCTAAAAGGATTAAAATTTACATCTACTGTGGCTGCTTTTCAGTCACTTCTTAGTACTAAGAATGATAACGAGGCTAAGAAATCTGTTTCCCATAGGGAATGTGCTCCCAAATTATGGCTGACAAATAAGAGCACGGTCCACACTTATGCATCTATCCTTAAGCCCCTCTACTGAATCAACCTGTTAGTGCCTGGGTTGGAATATCCCGAGCAGTGAACCTGCATACTTTGGTGAGAGCATCAGTGAAACTCATAAACTCACTGAAAAACAAACAAACAGCTAGGCCCGAGCAGCGAAGCAGCCAAGGATGCATACTTTCAGCATGGGAAAGTAAGAGCCCCAGATCAAATGCAGGAAAGCCTTTTTATTGGCGTGAGGTAGATCACAGCCACAGTGCAGGTGTGATATGAGTAGTCTGCAGGTGTGTTGATGCATGTAATGTATGGGTGCCTGTGGTGATTGTTGTATGATCAGCCAGTGACCCTTAATTATGCTTGAGTGCACAAAGGAATGGGGGTCAGGAACATGACTTTTTTTAAGTGAGGAAAAAAACTAAGAGGAAAACAGGAGAGATTAAAGGGAAATGAGATATTTAAAGGGCAAATTCTCTCTAAAAGTGGTTATTAATGGTGTGCCATACATCTCAGAATTGCTGTCACTATCTAGTGATGCATTATCAGCTCATCATTTTCATTCAGGTGGATAAATGATATGAGAAAATTGGGGAAGAGGCAGAGATAAAGCTTTACCTCCTGCTAAATGCATTTTCTTCACTTTATGTTTTATCTTATAAAAATGTTTTGCATCAGGCAAAAGGCATTTTAGGGAATTAAAAAATACGAAACTTAAGGTAAAGCAGATGAGGCAGGTTAATAGAAAGCAGAGCACCACCACAATGTGTGAAACTAATGTGTGAAGCTACATGCTTAAAGCTTTGTCCAAAGATGAATCATATCTACATTAAACCTCTCTGGGTTAATACTTTAATGAACAGCATCTTAACTGGTAATCCAGTAATTCTGTAAACAACCAAATAAATTCATGGAGCAGTGCTGTAAATGGAGAGGACTATAAAGAACCCTAACTATTTCTGCAATAGGCTGGTAATGTATTTGTCCGTACTTGGGAAGCCGGTCTAACGAGAGTTCTCCAGTGATAAGTGGCAAAAGTTCTGTGAAACAGCTACATGCAAAATAAACTACATCATGTGAAAAGGCCCACAACCAAAAAACAGCATCTTGCCTTAATAAGAAAGTTTTTGTACAGCACGGAGGTTCAAAGTAAACTCAAAAGGGACAATGTCCTCATTTTATTAAGACAGTATGTCAAGTGGGCTTCTTCATAATCAATATCTTTCCAAAAGAAGCTGAGAACAATATTTTGGGAACAATTTGCTTACTGTAAGTAAAAGCAGAATCATGGATTTTGTATGCGGGCATTAAATTATGTTTAATGTTCATTTGAATCTACATATTCAATAAAAGGAATAAGCTGTAGTCATTTATTTTTAACTCCTAGATGTAGTAAAGTTGTGTAATAAACAGCAAATTTCTAAAAAGGTTACAACAGGGTCTTTACAGAAAATGGGTGATAAATAATAAAAACAGACATAAAAAAATTATAAGGTGAGAGGTTTGTCCCTTTACCATCTACCCACTGAAATGTATTGAAGAAAAGCTGTTGACCGTAATCACACAGATGTGCAGTGCACATTTCTTCATTTAGTCTTTATGGGGAAAAACATTCTTGGCAAAGTGATAAGGTCATAGTTTGGCATCACCGTCTTCTGTGAAGAGAAGTCATGAAATACAAACCTTTTAGATTAACTTTGTCCAGAGCAGCAGTTTCTGATTAGGCACTCAAAAGAAAAATCCCTAAAACAGTTATTGGTGATGAAGCCTGTGGTTTTGGGTTCTTTTGTTTTGTGGCGGTGTGATTTTGCATACTGATACAACATACATATGCATGATTCTGCTGTTTTATAACATCCTGTTCTATCTAGAAGAGTTCTATTGAATAGTAAACAGAAACTGCAAATTTAGGATTCTTCCTCTGGAGATCAGGAATGGGCCTGATCTGAATATATAATTTGTACACATTGTATATTGTGGGCACATGGAAGTGATGCTGCAGGAAGAAAGGCTATAGTGTTATCAAGCTCACGTTACATCCTCTGGGGACCATAAATATTAAGAGCAAAAGCGATGACTATCTGCTGGTACCATTTTGATCCTTCTTGTGTAGGGTGTCTGATTGCTTAAGGATGGTGCTGGAGACAATTTCATGCAATTGAAGAATTTGATCTCTGTCTGTCTTTTAGATTTTGAACTCTCTAGAGGCCTCAATGATTAGTACAGGAGAGTCATGTCACCAAAATATGAACATAAATCCTTGTCAGAAAAGGGAATATTCACAGCAAATGTAAAGTGAACCTGGATATTTATTAATATTTATAATGATTTCTGGGTCCGTTGTGTGGCTCTGTAAGTGACTGCTGAGTCTTAGTCTTAGTCTGCAAATTTGGGCCCATCATGCTACAGAAAAGGTCTGAGGTTCAACAAAACATCAGAATTAGTCCTCTAGGAGCCCTGAAAATTCATAGCCAACTTTGTATCAGTGAAATTAACCTGAAGTACAAGAGGGTTTTTTGAGCTGCCAGTAAAACCAGACTAACCAATTACTAGTGATCTTCGGGGGATTATGAATATTCATAGTGGACTTCTTGGCTCTTCATGTAGTTGTCCAGATTTTTTGCTCTGGACTAAAGTGTGTGATTGCCAGACACTTTGACATTGCTTCTCTGTGGACCATCACTAAATGGACAAATACATCAATGGTAAAAAATACTGCCAAAGAGCCAGAAATACTGTTGTGGTTAAATGGATCACAATGTCTGTTAGCTGGTCACAGCACCACTTTGGTCCAGAATGAGATATTTCAGTCTGGAACATGAAGTTTTGTCCAGACATTCCCCAGAGGATGACACCTACTACCTTCAGTTAATATCTGGCTTTTTCTCTAGCACAACATTAACATTTAACATTTAACACCATCATCAGTTCAAATTTTCAATGGTCTAAACTCGGCTTTTTTTCCCCCCACTGAGCATCACACCCTCGCAGAGCGGCTAACGTGCCTGTAGACTCCCCATCATCACACAATCACACATGGACAAATCCATTTTAAGCAAAAAGACACTGCAAACAAGAAATTACATGTATTCTGCAGAATTTGTCAATGACCATTCCAGGAAAAGTTGGACATTTTGTAAAACAAATGAGACAAGTCAAGGGAATAGACCATGCTAAGAAATTAAATAACTTTAAATCCATAAATAACTGAATTCCAAGAAATACCAACAAATTGGTTTTCTTTTACAGGAAACTCTAGTCTGAAACACACAGGTTCACTGGCCAAGGCATTACATGAGTAGACACCTAGGCTCCACTTATATTTCACAGGACACTGACATATGGCTTGAAGGGCGACTCCAAAAGCAGCCAATCAAATTGCTTACATATGTCGATTCTCCCTAATTACTGTGTGATCAGCAAATGCATTTCATGCTCAATTTTGGCCCTTTCTAATCAGAATAATGAAACGCAGTCAAAGTCCAGCTCTGGTATTTCAGGCCAGTGAGCTCCATGCATGGATCACCACTACTTCGCTCAGTTGTTTGCCTCTGCAGATCTCTGGTTTTGCATTTATGTAACTGTCTAGACTACGCCGGGAACTTGCTCTATGTAAATTCAGTGTTATTGACTTGTTTAAAGGGAATAGTGCCAGTTGAGAGAGTTATGGGTCTCTGTAATCCTTCAGATTATCAGGACGACAAAAACACTTCCTCTTCCCCATCCGACTAGTCCAGCAGATTAGCCTCTGCTACTCCACATATTTAATCATTTCCTTTGATATGATCGAGCGTGTGGTCTCACTCAGCTTTAGTACACAGTGACACCGTGGAATCTATTGTGTGTGATTCACGCACGCACACATGGACACACATCCTGGGAACAGTAGAAACAGCTGACTGTTCTGTAGCCAGGATGTAGCATTAGTGACAAACAAGGAATGCTGTTAATCAGATTTAGAGCCATTTCCGAAAAGGAAGAACACCTCCCTCCTCCTTACACTTTCATTTTGATTTCTCTACACTTCAAAAGAAAAAAAAGGAAGTCATCATTCCCATTAATCACATACTTAATGTCCTGATAATAATCTGTGAATCTTATTGCTACATTTAATGTGAAAGGTGATAAGTGCTCGAAGTGTTTTGTTTTGGGGTCCACTCTCACTGGTCTCCCTGGACTCTTTCCTAGCTGTAGTGGCTAAATGCTACTGCCCACCACCAAATGATCAACAACCATAGGTAATGACTAACATGGTGAAGCATTTGGCAGGTACAGATATTTTTCTCAGGAGTTGGTAATGACCAAAACAGAGCTCTAAGTGAATTTTGGACATACATTCATCAGATGCTCAGAAAAACAACTCCATGTGAATGCCACTGTAATATTACTCCACTCCTGCTGCATGTGAAAATAAGCACACATTCACCCCCAGCAATAATTTAAGGGCCTTTCTAATGTTGATTACCAGTGATGTTTACAGATGGTTTCTGCTGCAAAGTGGACAAAATATCTGTAAAGGCAGGTTTGAAAAGACTGGCATGAATTAGTGAAGAAACGTTTCCACAAAGAATGATGCCATTACATAGTCTGTATATTTACATTTTTTTAAGTGTCACAGGAATTGTTAGCATTGTTAGCATTCATCTCTCTCTTTTTAATTTAATTAATGGCTCTGTATTCTCTCCAGAAATCAACTTTTGGAACTGTTATGTCAAAACTAGTGAGAAATTATATTAATTAGGTAAAGAGGTTAAGAAATACTGGAGCAGGGACTAGACTGTAAGGCTTTAAGCCCAGTCCCTGGTGTCCTGCTGCGAGTGGCTCACACACTTTGCACCTTCTGTGTGAAAGTTGTACCGGCTCCTTTAGTGTTTGCCTGTTCACAACATGCTAGAACTGTTACTTTGAAAATGTTAAATTACAGGCTTCTTTTTCAAGACAAAACCCAATAAGAAATTTAAAAGGAATAAGGGGGAGGATAAGAAGGGGTGCAGCTTTTCATACATTCCTTTTTATTTTCTCCACTTTTTTATAACAGTGTGTTAACAGAAACAGCATGAGGGATGGCATTCACTTTATAGATTTCCTGAAAACTAAATGCTAATCATCAGACAAAAGTGATTACCTCGGCCTATTAAAACCACACTACAGCACACAATTAGCCCTGACTTTGGTGAATGACTTTCATTGACTTGTTACCTCTGCGGTAAGCTCACTCTAATCCTCCTTTTCCTATACTTGACTAATCCACTCGCAGTCTAGTGAGCGAATGCCAAAAATGCCTCGTGATTAATGACACAGAGATGCATTAGATGGCCATATATGTATGCATTTATGTATGGGTTGCTGTTGTTGCACTGTTTGTTGTAGTTATGCCCAGAGGGGATAATGAGCCCATTACATGTAAACGTGGAGTTGGCACACAAAGCTCTGTCTCTTGGTCTCACACACCCACCACTGATACAGTGCAGCATGTAACGAATCTCAATCTGTGCAGCAAAAGCCTTTTCCTTTAGTGATGTCACTCATGTCAAAGTGCATGTTCCTGTTAGCTAATCTGTGTTTTTTTACACCACAATGGAGTTGATTTAACCACTCCTTGTGCCATCAAGTCACGGTAATAGCTTAAGTCGACCCTTGTTAGGACAAAGTGCAGTGTTGTCATCGCAGTGGGCTTCTCCAACTAAATGTTTTCAGTTGGGAGAATTAGTGGCAAAATCTGGACCATTTCACTTCATAATAGTGACCACATTGTGGCCTGTATTTGTTCTGTTCTGCCTCCAGTTTTACATAGACCATACAACAAAACACATACAATATTTTTTCAACACATGAATATAAAAACTTTTGAAGTGTTTCTCTAAGTCTGCGAGCAGCAGTAAATTCCTTAAGACAATTTTAACAGCCAGATAAGAGCAATATCACCCCTGCACCAGACATCTCTATACAAAAAAAAAACAAATATCTCTAATTCATGAAGGAAATTTTGCTGTGAACCAGAGAGCAGAGATTAAATTCAATCAAGAAAATGATGTCAAATCATCCTGAAATGTCTTTGAAAATGTAGGTACCACAGATTTTCTTGTGCTATTAAGTAATTAAGATGTTTCAGTTACAGTTATTTGGACATGAAAACTCTGGCAGTAAGATAAAACTAACCAGAAGTATTTAATTAACTCTAAATGGATGTGGACCACTATACTATATTTGTGAGTTTTAAGCGTGACAGCAATACAGCCAGTGATTTCCAAATGCAACATCAGTCTCAAGTAGAAGATCTAGATTACTGAAGGTTTGGCCGTATGTTTGAAACCTTATCTCTCTGTGCAGCTCATAAACAGTATTATACAGAAACTCCAAAGGCACAGTTGACTTTTTCTAAAACCTCACTCACAATAGAAACAAACACATAACCAAACCGTGACGCATTGTTAACTTATGCTAAGCTGCGACTGCTACCACAGCTACACTTACTTGTCATCAAATGCTAAATCTATTTGTGAGCATTTCATGGCCCCAGAGGGAGCTCTACGGAGTCTGACAAATTTCTTTAAGTGCTGTCACTTGTTTGTTGGGTCTGAAACTGAAAATAAAAATTTGGGAATGTGGAGCCAAACGTTCTGTAACTCGCTCATCTTCTCTAATTCATGCTCAAGGCAATAAATTGATCCAAATCTCTGAACTGTAATTGGGAGTTATGGGTAATGTAGGTTCCAGGTTTGGCCACTGAATTCTCTGCTTTTGATCCTTTTTTAAAAAGCTGTTCATGTTGTGACTGACTGTGCTAAGGGAGTGTAATAATTGGAGAAAAAAGAGAAAAAGCATAATAAATTTGATGCTAGTGTTGCCAGAAACAGGACTTTGTCCACGTTTTTTTAACTTGGGATATAAATCAGATAACACATTGTTAAACAGAACTTTAGCAAGCCTGTTCTCTACCAATGCAAGTGCTAATAAGTGTAATAAAAGTGAAAATGGAATCTACTGTTTATATTGTGTAACGTGTGTTTTTTATATTTTAAATCTGCCCACAGAAACGAGCTGTACCCTGCGTACATACTGTCAGTCAGAAAATTGAAATTACTTGCCTTTACTGTACGAGACGTAATCCACAGATTTGCGTATTTACTACCTTTGTTCTGTTTCACATAACCTGCTTTCCCTCTAGGTTGACTGTTAAGTGTGCATATCTATAAAAATGATTATTTTCTAATCATTCTTTCTTCTTGCTCCACTGCTGTGGTGTGGGCTGGAACAGATTTCCTGCCAGTGACGATTAAAAAACAACCATTTTGCTAATGCTGCAGTGGTTGCACAATGGGGGTCGCATTTCACTTATTTTATGAGTGGTGGAGAGAGAGAGCTCAGGGCTGTGTGTGCTTGTAGCTCAGATGAGTGTGTGTGTGTGAGCTTGTGTGTATATTTGAGTGAGTTTGGGGAATTTGGCTTGTTAAATGTGAGAATCTCTGTACTCATTGTTTCCCGGTCATACTCTCAATACCAAACCAACAAGCATGCCCTGGAGTTTAACTCTGGTTCATCTGTGACTTCATTGTGACTTGGTGGGCTATGAGGCAGAGGACACTATGTCCTTATAATGTTCTCCTCTCTGAAAATTAAAGAAAGCACCTCTGAGCCATTGTTGAAGTGAGACTATCCCCTTAGGGGTGTAGTCAGTACTCAGCTATGATGTTTGGCATTTGGCCTCAGTAAATCTTTGAAGTGCAGCCTGTTGCACTGTGATGTAAAAATCTGGGAGCACAACAAACAAGGGAGCACGGGTGAGTGTCTCCCTACAGATTTATGTAATTAATGTTATTTCGAGCAGTGCCTGTTCCTCAGCAGATCCAGTAATGGCTCCCGTTACGTTAGTTGAATTTAGATGTGTTTGTTTGGTTTTGATTATGGGATGTTGGGTGGGATTCAGGAGGGGCTGTTTTCCCTCAGGAACATGATGCCAGGTCCCGTCATCCTACTAATACTGTAACAGCTGATTGCTGTCAAACAGAGCTGGGTCAGACAGTAACTTAGTGTTCTCAGCATTTGTTTTAAATGTCTTCAGTTGCCAGACGGGTGGAGTTTACCACATCAGGACAACTCAGAGCGTATTTGGTAAGCTGGAAACCACAGAAACGTGTATGAATGTTGTCAAATGCATCACTGATTGCCTGAACTACTTTGTCTAGTGTTAAAAGATGAATGTCACTCATCTGGTTGTCTCTGGTGGTTAAGATAGTTGTTTTCCAAATACCATGTAATCCAGTAAACCATGTGGGCAATTATTGCAGAGCAGAGTCAGAAGATTGAATAAGATTAGTTAGTATTTAATATAATGTATATAATATAATGTAATGTATGTCTGCTAATTGATATTCTCTGCAAGGGGCTTGATTTAATCCTTACAAACACAAGGTATAAAAATGACAAGTGGTGGTTTTTGCAAAGAAAAAAGCTCCTGTAAATCTGCAACATGTAGTTTTTATGTCTTGGCTTTGTATGTAATAAGCAACTAAGATTTACAGTAATGTGGTAATTTTGTCCTCAGAGATGCAGATAGGCAGATTTTGTTACCTTTGGGCAGAGGCAGGCTAACTGTTTCACTCTGTCTCCAGTCTTTATGCTAAAATAAGATGACCATCTACTGCCTCTGGCTTCATATACACAGACATGAGGGGGGCGTCGATCTTCTCATCTAACTCTTAGTTTCCACGATGTCAAAGTATTCCTCTAGCTCACACCAGAAGTATATACATCACTTTTGACTATTTCTAACTGTAAGAGTTTTTTTTTAAAATTTGGAGTATATTTCTAACTGTTGAAATTCATTCACTTTTTCTTTTCAAGAAATAGAAGCTAAACAACATTGCTCTTTGTGCTGCAAGGTTTAATCAACTTAGTTTAAGTTGAGCTTCATTTAAACAAAAAATGTCAGCAGCTGAAATGTAGTGCATAATAACCTGGCATAGCTGATGAATTTACATGCTTTGAAAAATGCATCTTATTGCTACAGACACTACATCACCATCAACAGTCAAAATGTTCCAGTTACTGTTCGAGTCACATTTTCCTGCTGTTTAAAAGCACTTTATTAAAATTTTAATCTCAGGCAAAAAAGCCTTTTCTCTTGCACCAGAGTCTCTGGTTTCACCTTTACGGGAGACGAGTCTGTGGGTGGGACAGTATGACTAAGAAATTACTATATGTGGGAGACTTGGTTAGAGTATTTATTTCCATTTACTGGACAATGCCGTCGCAAAATCTGTGATTTAATGCTTTATTATGACAGTGGAGGTAGAAGTGCTGTATCCATTAAGGTAGTGAGTCAGGGACAGAGAGAACGGGTCGGTCTGTGGGCAGAGGGCAGACTCTGTGGCTCTCAACCTGCAGGAGTGGCTGGATAGAGCTAAATCACTTTTTTTTTTTTTTTAAGAATAGCTTGCTTTGGATACTACTTTAGAAATTAGTACTTTTGATGTGCTTTCTTCTTTTTTATCCTTACACAGAAAGTTAAAATGTCTACACTACTCATACAGTCAGATAGAACATCATATGCTTCTTTACTCTGGAAAGATAAACAAATACATTGCAGATACATGCTGTTTTCTAACTAGTGAATTATTCCTGTCCTTGACCGAAGCCAAAGGCAGGACACAGGCAGGATACAGGAGTTATAAATGAAATGATGTGCCATGTTTTTCTCCCTGTCTCTATGAAGGGGAACATCATGATTTTGTTTTACTCTGAGCTGTGGGACAACAGCTTTTTCACTATGCTTCAATGCCAAGACTGAAATCACATTAAACTGTCTGGCTTGTATTGTTATGGCGAGTTGAGATGAATTTGTGTCCCACTGAATCCTTTGAAGCATTATTCCCCTTTTGCTTTAATTTCCTTTCACCTTCCATATTTCTGTATCAAGTTAAGGAAAGTATCCAAATTGCACTGTAGGAGCCAGAGCAGCCAAAGGTGTCTGTCTCCAATATTTTAACCAATAAACTCTTTTATGTTGGAATTCAACCTGCAAACCTGCAGTTTTGGGTAGTTTTTAAACTCTAACTTTACCTCTAACTCCGATATTATCTGGTAGATACTGGATCTCCAGAATCGTTTTCTATCTGATCTCTGTCATTGCTCTTTACATTTTATTTGAGTAACAGCACTAAAAGAAGCCAGAAAGAGGCAGTTCTCTACATTGATATTTGAATTGGACACAAGTGGTATTAGCGTAACATCTGGCAGATTTTTCACTTTTTAAAATTTTCAACTTCTGGCTTTTGGTTGAATTGCTGGGATTTATAAATTGATGTTCATGACTGTCCTAACTGTCAGCGCTGGCAGGCACCGTTTGGTATCTGTAAAGTCAAAAACCACAAAGAGCTGTAAATAGATTATTGTCTGACTTGTGGCTCATATTTCTCACCACATTTTGGATTTACCGTATAAGACGTTAAAGCTGTGGTGCTGTTTCCAGGCCGTCAGAGAGAGATGTATCAGCCAGAATAGGACAAAGGTTATAAAACTTAAGAAACAAGAGTATGCTGCCACTGTGGTTGAGTACGTCTTCACATTTGTAGTTTTATGTCGAATGTCTCAGTGACTTTGATAGATTGCCATAAAATTAGGTACAGAACATAAACTTATTTCCCTCAGAGTTGCAATAACATTGGTGATCCCTTGACTCACTAACTGATTAGTGCCAGTTGCTGATGATTGGTTTGCTAGTATGCTAGATTAGGATGAGGATGCTAAGTATTACAGCCGCTAAACATATTGCTATTAGCATTTAGCTCAAAGCTACACTATGCTCCAATATAGCCTTACAGAGTTGCTGACAGCTGTAGAGACTTTCAGGTCTGTTTTTTGCTCAAAATCTAAACTTTGTCTTCCTAATTTGCAGAATACAACATGCAAAACTGTAACTACTCATTAACACACCCCATACCCATCATCCCCATATGTAAACGTGTTCATATGAACTCTTTCAGAAAAGAGCAGATTACATGAGATTAATGTAAGTGACCACTGATCGACTGAAGTCCAAATTTTCCAGGGTAGATATGTAAAGAATGTGAAGTATGGAGAGTTTTATTGGCAGCTTTAAAAAGGCAAAGAAGCCACAGAGGCAAACAATTCAGACTGGATGATTGTCAAGGGTTTTGGGGCAGATGGTGAAATAATAAAATAATAATGTTAGTACAGATGGATGTAATACATTAGTGGAGAGAGAACATATAAAAATTATTTTTGTCTAGTTTTTTTATTTTTTCATTTTTTTAAATTTCTTTCTGCTTTCTTTCTTTTTAACCTCCTATCTTTTATTTTTTTCATTCAACTGTATTTTAATCCTTGTACATAGAAAGAGGTTAGTGAACCATTCTCCTCCTTTGTGTGCACAAACCAAACCTGGCCATTAAAGCTGATTCTGAATCTGAAATCCTGCTGATTCATTTTTATATGAGATCCAGTTGTGCACCAGCTCATTTGTGACATCAGTGGTTCGGCTTCATTACCATCTACTATTTGCTCACCTCTGTCTGATTGCTCTTTTTATGTTTTTGGAGCAAACCCGTCTCCAAACAACATTTTTGATAAATAACTATTTTTTTTAATCTGTGCATTTGGGAAGAGGAGGTAGGGGAGGAACGACAACGAGAGAAACTGCAGGAAAATTCAATGCACACATGCATTTCTACCAACTGCCTCAAATTGTTTGATAGGAGTTGGCAAGTGAAGGGTGGAAACTGTGCCCTCTGTTTCTGGCTGCGTCTCATTTTCCATCACCACCTTCTCTCCATACCTGACCTTAATGAAATCTCCTGTGTAGGACTCAGCGCTCCAACCAGCACTCTGGTAATTGCTTGAGACGCCTTGGCTGAAAAATGCATCTGAGCAAGGTTTTCACATGCAGTATTTTCCTATTTGGAGAAATGCTGGACTTCTATCTTTTGTCTTTCATTAAACAGGTGTTTTTGCAGCCACAAAGGTTTAGTCATCACTGTTAAAATAAGACAGATCAAGCGTTCCTTGTGTTTCTCTGAACAGTGGAAACCTTTTCAACAAGAGATGGCTGAGGATTCACACCTACACTCTCTCCCCACTAACCTACAACTCCATATTTTTGGCAATGGTTGTGCTCCCCTGAAATGCTTTAGACCTTAAATATATTTGAGGCAGCTGCAAAGCCAAGAACAATTACTGCTGTCAGAGAGAAGGCTGTGGTCCAACAGTAGAACTGAATCATTAATGGACCCTGAGTGGATCTGGTTGAAGGGGGAAAAGGATTCCCATTGCTCCTTTGGGCCCTAACCAACCTGTCTTCAGCTAAATTAGAGAAATGAGAGAAATTAGCCTCTAGGTTGACCTTCACTGCAGCACAGCTCACACCTTCATTACAGTGGCTTAAACAGAAAGGCAGCAGATACAGTAAGTGACTGAGGAACACACAAATGTTTTGAGCACAACAGGCAAGTGACCCATGGGTTCAATTCATACGTTAGTTTGGCATCAGCTCAAATGTAGCTGAAAGCAGCCTTTGTTTAAACACCAGGAAAATAGAGAGACCAACAAGGAGCCAAAAAGAGAGGAAGGCAATTTTTCAAGGAATGAAGAAAAACGCTATAAATTCATCTCAGTCATGTTGTGTAAAACTGGACAGTGACTTAACTAATGTATTGTGTCATTGTTGTGCTAACATGTATTTCTGATTGCAGTGGCTGATTGGAGACAGAGACAGTCACTGTGGAGTCATCTGCTCGCGGACGCAAGGAAAGCCGGTGTGTGGCTCGGATGGGCGGAGCTATGACACCGGCTGTGAACTGCAGAGGGCGCGGTGCAAAGATAAGACACTGACACTGGCACACCGCGGCCGATGTCGAGGTGAGAGCTGAACTTAAATCTACATTTGTACTCAAAAAGAGAATCTACCTACAGAGACATTTACCTTTTGCAAAGAGCAATCTGTCGGTGCATTCAAAGAAACTGAAATCTGATATTCATCTGCCATTTTTTAATGGAAGAAAATGTGAAATGCACATGTGTGTGTTAGTTTTATTTATTTCCATGCACTCTGGATGTCTTGGAAGACAGAGTTTCTGTGAATGCATCAACAAAAGATTTTCTAAACTGTGCTAACATCTGGATTACTGTGTGACAGTAATTCAATTACAATTCGCTCCAGTGCGTATCAACTTGTGACTTTTGAGTGTGTGACTTTCTGTCTTTCAGGTAAAAACTGGGTGAAAATTGACCAGTTGCCAGTGGCTCCAGCACCAACCTCCACATCTGAAGGGAGAGACTTGGAGCTTAAAGGTAAAACAGGACTCTAGAAACATCAGACGCTGGACACCTTTAGACTCAGTCCTACAAACACAAGATGATTATGATGAGACAAGCTCAAATTTTGGATCTAATTCCAAGATTCAAGTCTAGCATACACATTTCACCTAAACTGCAAAAAATCATCTAACCTAATCTTCCCATGACGACTATCCATTGTAACCTTAGAGAACACATTGATTTACTTGCGATTTAAAGAGCATGTTTAAGACGTTGCTGCTCGAAGCCACAGACAGTTTGGGAAAAGTGGAACTGAATGGGAAGATGTCTTACGTTTTCCGCCTCTCTGCAGGCGTGTAAGTTTTCACAGACCAGGATCACACACTTCCTCAGGCTCTGGATGCCAGCCACTCAACAACAGCAGAGATTGATAGGTCTAGAGTCAAGGTTGGAACTTGGCAGTTTCCCCTCTTTTTGACCCCTCGGTACTTTGAGAATACAGCGATTCCAACCAAATCTATTTTTGGAGTGCTTTTTGTTGCCTCTGTATGGTAATGTGTAGTGTTGTTTCATAATATCACGTGTGTGCCAAGGAAAGGCAGTCTGGGCAAAGCTTGCACAGTCTTTGCAGAAGCACCAGGCCTCTTCTGTTCAGTTTTATTTCGCAGGCAGTTCATGAACCAGACCTGGTTTACAGTGGCAAATGCCTGACAACTACAGGTGAGAAGATGTGATTTAATATAAGCGATAATTCTGATTATTAACCGTGTAAATCTATAACAGGCACATACAGTAACTACTGCTATTACAATGGACATTATTTAGTCTGGAATAAACAACAAAGAGAACAAGAACAAGCTCCTTATTCCGAATCTCTGAAACAAAGATAATAAAATTAAGTTTACTTTTGAAAATAAATGAAGAATGAAGATACAAACTCCTGAATATGCACAAATTGGTGCCGGGTCACAAGTAACACACAGACGAGCACAAGACAAGACATAATGAATAAACTGCTCACAGCCTCATTAAGTTGTTTTTACATTTCCATAAATCAGACTTATTTAAATGAGTAATTGGGTTTTAAATAGGGCACAGGACTGACACAGACACTACAATGTTTAATGAGCCATTTTGTTTGAGTAGGACTAAATATACTCAGTCATAGTCCACGTTTATAAATTCATTAAACCATGTCGGTCCTTCTCGGTGACATCACCCAGTTCTGGCTCTGTCAGCCTTTTATTTTGGAGGAGACAACATGTCTGTCTCCTCACAGGTCCACAGGCGACTGTTTTTAAACTTGTATTTATCCAGGGACAAGGTTGCCAAAAGTGGAGGATTGCGGTCAAGCTGGTCAGCTCCCTGGTGTGAATGTGTATACATGAACGGTCGAACATGACGCTCAACTTCGCAGGAGCTGAGTGCAACAAAAACAGTAGTTGCTGGTGGGATTTTGAACCAGTGACCAGCTGGTGTGGAGCCCACTTTGTTCTCTGACCTTTCAGCCACTCCCATTCATCCCACAAGAACAGGTCTGGCTCATCAGAGCCCTAGAAGCACAAGTTCAGTTTCCACTGACATTTCAAAAGTTTAATACAGAGTAGATGAGACAGTCCTCAGCACAAACAAGGTGCTGCTGAAGTACTGGCACTTGTACTGGTCAGTGGCAGTGTAATCTGTCAGGGAATGTGTTGTTTTAGTATTTTGTCTCTGCAGTGTCTCTGCAGCCTTTAAAGGTCAGTATATTTTTACTGCTGCTTGTCCTGCAATAAAAACTTCATAATCTTTAAGATTTCAGCCCTGGATGATGTTGCAACATGAACAACAAACACTGTTGTTAATTCAGTTTAATACTAGAAGCATCTCTCCTTTAGCTGCTTACTTTGTCAGAAACAGCAACAGACGAAGGAACTGCTTGTTATCAGAAAGAAAAAGAGCAGTGGCAGCCTGGAGGTTGGAAAAGTGGCTCCAAACTGAGAACAACAAAAAAAAAAAAAACAAACAAAAAAAACACAATGGAAAAAGTGAATAAATAATTCATTTTCTTCCCTGTGCTACCAAAACATGCCCTTGAGCAAGGCACTTATAAGTTGAACTGCGCAGTGGCCAAAAGTAGGAAACTCAGGTTGGTCTGCTCCCAGGTGTGAACAGGGTAATGCTGACAAAGAACACACGTCATCAGTAAAAATAACCGTAGTGCTGGGGGGTTTGGAGGTGGTGCATGAGAACAGACTGTCCTGTCAACGTGTTACAGATGCAGGTCAGTCCAAGTGTCGCGTTGAGAGGAACCAGGCATTGGAACAAGCCAGGAAACCTCAGGAGTCCATGTTTGTCCCAGAATGCAATGAGGATGGAACTTTTGCTCAGGTCTGTCTCAGCACCGGCACAGATTTCTATCTTTCCTGTCTTTTACTCTTTATCTTTCTCTAACTTACTCTTTCGCTCAGTCTCTTGAGAGACACCAGTATCACATCATCAAGTGGACTCGTTTCAGTTCACCTTCCGCTGCATCTATGTTCAAATATCCATATCATAAATGCATATTACAAAGCTAATGCCGTTTTCGGTGCGACTTACTTTTTTGTCTGTGCAGGTCCAGTGCCATACTCTGACAGGTTACTGCTGGTGTGTCACCAGTGATGGAAAGCCAGTGAGTGGCTCCTCTGTGCACAACAGGACCCCGGTGTGTTCAGGTACTGGGGGCAAACGGCTTGGCAACCTGTGGAAGAAATCATCAGGGTTTTCAAAATCACCTCAAAATGTTTGTCACATACATGTTAGCTGATTGTAAGACTGCTGCCAACACGCCTGCATCTACTGTAGTGATGAGTGATGAGTTGTTTGTGCAATCAGTGCAGCTCTACTTCAGAGTAATGTTTAGCAGGTTGTATGTCTAAAACTCCAGTGAGAGGGGTAGGCTGTTTCCCGACATTACTTTATTAGGGGGAGAAGCAGCATAACAAGCATTTAAATATTTCAATGGTGGCTGCATTTGGAAGCACTCAGAGCCAAGAGTGCTTAGAAGCCAAGTCACTGGGTTTGGGCCAATTAACCTTCAGTCACTGGACTATTTTCAGAATTCAAAAGCAACTGCAATGCACTGGTTATATTAAATTAATATAGTAGAAAATGCATGTGATGAGTATGTTACAGGTGAACTGAACCTACATCTGAGACAAATGCCTTTCAGGAAGCCTAACTGTGCTGATTAAAGATAAGGAGTGAACATCCCTAGAGAGTTTATCTTGCCATACTTTGGGAATGTGTATTTCATGTCGTGGTGTATAGCAGGTGTAAGGTCAAAGAGAAGGCTAATGGCCATACATCCGGGGGCCTCTCAACCCTCCCAGCCCCTCCACTTGTCTAACTGCTCTCAGCAGGCCAGAGGAGAGTGAGCGGGGCCCTGCACACTCATCCTGGATGGGAACACTTTATGATAATCACCATCATTTTCCCTCAGAAGATAATATAGAGGGGCCTTTGCCAGAATTGGATTGCACAGTCACTAGAGCATATGGTGCAAATTTTGTGTGGAGAGTGTGGTGAGAGTGGTCGCATGCCCACTGAAGCTGCTCAGCACACGGCCAGAGGCTTCTCGCTCTCTTTCTGTCTTTTCCTCTCACATTTTCTTCTTTCTCTCCCTCCCTCAGTCTTCTGCTAACTCTCGTTCTCTGCATTTCCCACTTGAGCCACTAATTGCCTGTGTGGCTGCTTTCAGCACCTGCTGTGCTTTGGCCCTTCAAACAGAATCAGTAAAGTTCACAAAGGCAGCATGTCCATTCACACCAGATAGCTGTTCATATTTAGAGCTGTAGTTCTTGTGCAGACCTCAAATGATTCTTTACTTTCTTTCATGTTTATTTGTGGCACCTGACCAGAATGTGATACAGCAGTTTTCATTAACATGAACTCATGAAATATGTGCTGTTGAAATCTTGGTGACATGAACACATATTTCAACTTCACACACTTCACACAGGATACTGTAGTGTTTTGACCACTTTTACAGTGGGTCTCTGTTTTGTTTGCAAGCACACATGATACACAGTCCTGCAGCTGGTTTCACACTACCCCACTGACAGCAATTCCACTGGAAAGAATTGATTTAAGTCTGAAATTAAATGCTGGTGTGACAGAGCCTTTGGAATCAGATTTCTATAATGTCCTAAATTCTCTCACAAACAGCACTGAAAAACTCAAAACCTTTCAGCTGTCCATGTTTAAACATATTCTTAAAGAAATCCCAAAATGACGTTGATGGCACAACAACACAATCTCTACCTGTCTCCTTTCTGTCCTGCATAAGATCCGATATCTTCATTGTTCCTTGCAAAGGTATGTATGACACTGGAAACCAGAATCTGGGCACAGTAAACCTGGTCTACAGCTGCTGCAGTCGTGCACACCCAACTCACCTTCCCTCTCAACTGACCACAAATAACCTTTACTGACATGCTCAGACTCCCCTGTACACTATGACCCAAATCAATCATCTCACATACATTTGCAGGAAACTTCCGTGAATTTATGGGAACTCATGCTGGGACAAGTGGATTGTCAGGTAGTAAATTTCTTTCTAGTTGCCTTCACCCAACATTTCTCCCCTTTGCCCGTGGTTGCACTATATTTAGCTTTTTTCCATCCATGCATGAGACTATCTGCATGAACCAAATGACAACGGAAATGTAAAACATAATTTCTGATAATCATTTTATACATTTCCTGAGCAGGTTTGCATTGGTCAACACTAACATATTTGTCCAGTGTTGCAGCTGTGTGCCTAGAATCAAGTACTAACAGAATGTGCTCATCGAACTTTCAAACTTCAATAAACGTCAGTGTCTAACTCTAAGGCGTCACTGGGTTGGGGAATCTGTCGATGTTTTTCCAGTATTTAACTGGACCAATCAACATTAAGTCTAAATCACAAGATGCCATAAGACTGCAGCTGTTGCAAATGTGTTTCTTTGCAGGAGGTGGGTAAATTTATAGTATTTCTTTGTTTTTATAACAATTAAAGAGCATTTTAGAACCAAAATCTTTAAATGTTCCTGAGGTGGTGTAGGTGTATTTGCTGTTTCGTCTTTGGCCAAGTTTTTTTTTTCTTCACAGGGTCAGTAACCGATAAACCACCTGGGCCACCGAACTCTGGCAGAAAAGGTGAGCTGAGATCTGCTGTATGTTGTGTGTGCATGCGACTAAATGTTTGTTTGAGACAGAAAGAGCGCACAAGTTTCAAATGTCTTTTGACCTGATTTTGCTCCAGCTGATCAGCACAAAGTCCGTAATGTTTTTGTGCAGAGCAGAAAGGCGCCTGATGTTTCACTTGCAATGCTGGGGAAGATTTGAATCAAACCAGATTCCTAGTTAAAAATACACAAAAGGAGCATTTAGTGCTTGGCATTTTAACATGCATGCTGAGATTTTTAAATGAGCACACAGACTTTAGACATAGACAATATCACTAATGCTCTAGTACTTGTTAGCCTTCAGTAAATGTATCAACAACAGTGCTGAGTGCTGAAGTACCAATGCATGATGGTTGACTGATTGTGTTTTAGTTATGTCTTTCTTCATACTGTATCTCTCAAGACTGAAAAATATGCCAAAACCCTATGAATGACTGTACTGTGGTTCTATAGTTTTCTCTAGCTCCCTTAATGTAAGTCGATGCTTAAAGGAAAACTAAAATAAAACTAATGCAAAGCTTTTGTTTCTGGGTCAACATGCGACAAACAGCAGCTCTGCTTCAGAAACATCAGTGAAAATTCAGACTTAGACGGGCTGCTTGGTGCGGGTTCGTAGTCACTGCTTATGTTGTTTCTCCCTCACAGTCCAGACCTGGATCAAACAGTGATTGACAAATATTGTAAGTTGTTTTAACGTGCTCTGCACACATCATCAACTGTCCAACAGAACCCAGCAGCATACCGTACAAAGAAATCCTGGTGCATATTTCTCACTGGTGTCTGACCCAGGTCTGAGACCAACCTGCTGCATTTTACCTACAGTTTTATTTACAGCTGAACCAGCTCAGGTCAGTTTGACCTCGAGTGTTTAAGATAGTGACACGTCATCTGATATAAGGACTCAAATGTTTGTAGAATGACTCCAGTCAGAGTGTCTCTGTGGTTTGCTTTTGATTGAATTATTTCTTAAGGAATGTTCCAGATGCAACAAAACTGCACACTGGTGAGTATAAGAGGTATCTGAACTCACAGCATTGTTTCATGTGTAGTTATTTTACAGGATTGATCTCTCACCTCTGAACATTTACTTCTTCAGAATTATGTTGTATTCACACACTTTGCTGCATATAAATGCCAAAGTAAATTGTCTTTCAGAGTACAATGAATTCTGTTTTTAAGTAGGTTTTCTCTTAGCACATGATGTTACAGCTATGACAAGATGCTGGAATATACTGTTTATTATGATTTATGGTAATATCAGAATGAGATTTTTCAACTTTTCCACAAAGCAAGATGACAGTGGCAGATATTTTGACTAAGAGATGAAAACCACAACATTTCACTTCATAACATTTAGTAAACAACTTTCTGGCTAGACTTAGAGAATACATTTGAAATATTTCAATGTTTTCCTTAAACTTGCCAACTGAGGGCTGAGGGTGTGAGAAAGACAGTGAGAATTTATTCAGCCTGCAGCTTTGAAGCCAACAGATTTAAACTTTAGGGGCTACTTGCTGAGTTTGCACAACCCAGAACAATCCCATTCACAACCATTCACTTGTTCAGGGGTCTGTTCACCTCTGTTTGATGTGGGTGGGCTTTTCTATCCCATCAACATATTCTACACCTGCACTGCCATCATGCAAGCCCTGATGGGGGTGTGGGAGCCTCCTCATGTGAGTGTATGTATGTGTGTGTTGTTTACACTTTGATTCAGAGGGAGTGTGCTAAATGTGCAGGCTGATCATGTTAGTGTGAGGAGATTCATTGATGTGTGTGACAGAGAGACACGTACGTGGGTGGTCGTCCTCTGTTTTTGTAGTAGTCTGTCTTTCTGTCTGTCTTTCTGTCTGTCTGTCTTGGCCGGGCCATGTGCAAATCCCAACCATTCAACAGTTCTGGAGAGTAGATTGTATTAACCTCAATAATGGTAGTCTCTTTCCGTTTCTTTCTCACCCTCAACCCAGATGATGGCTCCAAGCCCACACCAACCATGGAGACTCATGCCCCCCCTGAGGGCGATGGTAAGTCTCCTCTAAGTGCACCTCCACCTTCACAGCAACAAAACTGTCCCTCAGTTTGCCAACAGCCACCCATCAGTGTGTAACGGAGGCTAACAGCATTTCTCCTTTATGTACTCTTAAGCTTTTGATCTGCAACTTGTTCCAAGACTTAACGATACTACAGTGTTTCATTAATTTAATATTGAAACCAAAGATCACATTTTTAAGAATCCACAATTACATCAAATGGAAAAGTCCAGATGTAAAATATATGAGACGACATATTTGATATTTTTGGAAATACTAAGATCTTGGATTTAAATTTAATTGTAGCTTTGTGGGCGAAGCTTGGCTGTACAAGTTGGGTTTGATCTATGCAGCTATGAGTGAGGCTGAATAAAGCGTAACTGTGGTCAATTTTCTTGAGATCATCAAAAAGTGTGAAAACTATTGATACATGTTTTGTCATCCTGTCACTGCAGAGATAACTGCTCCAACGCTGTGGATCAAACATCTGGTTTATAAGGAAAATAGGCAGAATAGCTCCACTTCCAGGAAACAAGGTAAGAGAAAGAAATCCTTTAATATTTAAAAACTGAGGGTCTACTTTCCTCCTGGACAGACATTATACTTAGTTTTAGTCATTTAACTAAAGGTAGAACAGGGATGTTTCGACAACAGTCCAGAGTTCTTATTATTACAATGTAGTACACTATCAATACAGTCCCACAGGTGGCCAAAACAGCCCTGTAACAAGCTAAGCTGGCTTTTTACAGTACTAATGGGAAGCCAGTGAGGGAGTATGTCCTTGACCACACCACTGATAAAACCATATGCCCAGAAGTAAAACCGTCTACTCAAATAGCGCCGCAAAACCGTTTCCAGATCCAATAATTAGCCACATATTTCTCTTAAGAGCAATATAAAAACTAAACCAGAGAAGTAGCTAAAGTGTACACTCAAAGTATAAATTTGGCTCCAGTGTTACCTGGTTTAAAGCCTCCAGTTTGAAGACAACCCCACACTGCTGGGATTATGTTTCTTGGTTTCTTTCCTTTGGTGTAATTTGTTTATCTTTCTCTGTCTCCTTTTCAATTACACCTCAAATGTTCACTACCCTCTAGGCAGCTGAACGCCTTTCACGCTTCTGCAGCAGGTCAAGGGTTGAATGTGGTCGGGGTGTGTGTGTCTGTGTGTGTGTGTGTGTGTGTGCGCACACTGTACGTGCGTGTTACAGCCACATGGACGGACGGACACACACACACACACACACACACACACACACACATATATGTTGTATGGATGTTATTTCATAACAGAGTAGACTAGTTGATTAATTTCTGAGCCTTTTGCTGTTTCACATTCACCTCAAACGTATTTTAGAGGCTAAAGCACACAAACATTTTATGATACAGATGCAGCAGGGGAAACTGTGGTCAGGCCAGAATTGAGGACTGTATTTGAACTGATATTCGCCATGACAGCTCTTTGAAACTTCTGTGGAAACACCAGCTTCCTGTTTCCAATCACCATCCAGTGTCCTCAAAGAGCAAGTGACAAGGCCAAGTGAGGGGGAGATGTCATCATGGACCGTTTGAGACATGAGTGATGTGTGTGTCCTCCCATGCATCTGTATGTGATTGTATACAGTATGCATGATTGTGTAGTACTGCCTACCTACTGAAACAAGTCATGAGTACAACATTTTAGCTCTTTCTTTGGTCTCTACCATCTCTTGGGAGAAACATCTGACTCTTTAGCTCCCCTATTATCCACTGTCTTCACCAGTTAGTTGCTGACTGTCTGTCTGCTGTTTGGTGTTGAGCAGGTTGTTCAATATTTTGTAGAGAAACTAATAAATAAAAAAAATCTACTAAATGAATACAGAAAAGAATCAGCAGATTATTTGAGAAGTTCTGAATTTATACTTAAGGTTTATTTAAGCTAACTTCACTTAAGATTGTAACTTTTACTTGCTGTGTGTGTCTGGCTGTTACTGGATAGGCATTGTGCTTCATCCTTGATAGATGTTTTAGGCCCAAACCCAGTGAGTCTGAAACTGCAAGCAGTCAGCTGGAAAGATAGCCTGAGATCATTACACAGACCTTTCTTTCTTTCCTCATCCCTGCTAAAACTGTTTCTAGAGCCGGGAAGTCTCTTTCTTACACACATCAGAATTGGAATTGTTCTGTCTTGTCTCTCTCTCCTTACAAGCTGGAAAACCTGAGAATAGCCCTCCTGTGTGCATAAAAACTGTGTTCTTTATTTTCTGACTCTGTCTCTGGATACCTCATAATTATGATTTAGAGTGATGCAGAGAGTGTTAGTGTGACCTGTTTGCTTAGGCAAAGCAATGCAGTCTATTTTTTAAACAAATTTTTGTTGTCATGCTGCTGTTCCAGTGTTGCAGGGAGTCATGCAGCTCATTTATAAAAGTGTGTGGAGAGAACACACAGGAAAATTACATGTTGAACATGAGAGTAAACTCTCCCCATCCTTCTCTTTTTACTGCCCTCTAGGTCAACAACATAGAGAGTTCCCCCTAATTCTAATATTTCTGCTATTTTAGCTGCAGAGAAGGTTAGGTAGAGACAGTGCTGCAGTGATTGCCCCACAGCTGAAAGCCATTGGAGTGAAGTGAGGAGTAGGGGGTGAAGGGTGGGTGGGGGTGAGAGGGAAGGTATTAGGATGGAGGGGAGCAGAGAGACAGGGAGATAAAGGAAAGTGAAAGAATGGGAGGAAGGGATGAATGGGTTGATGATGGTTATATGATAAGAAAGAGAAACAGAAAGAAAGTAGTAAAGGATTTAAAAATAGTGTCACTTGGCTGGGCATGAACAGGATGAGGGCCAAAGTGAAAGGCATAAAATGGGGCAGGCCTGTTCTCATCAGAGACACTACACACCCGGTTGTTTTTTGGCCGTTATCAGTTTGCCCTGATGAAAACCACCACAACAATGAGCAAATTGCTACAGTTGGTCCTGACATCCACCCATGCGGCTTTCTCTTTTTCTCAGGACAATATTTGCTTTCTAAGGGATTGCATTTCTGATCATTCAGGAAGAGAAATAAAATAAAATAAAAAAACAAAAACAAAAAATAAATAGAGCATTAATGCAGATATGCAAGGCAGGCAAAGAAGTCACAGATTGAATTTCACTTCCACACAAAAGTGAGAGGATTACATTGCAAGCATCCAGCCTTTTTCCATTTATATGTATAAAAACAATTTTCTTTTGGGAATCCTTCTGCCTGGCGCCAGCACAACCTCTGTATAATAAACAGTGCTAAATAATTTGGATGGAAGGAACCTTGGCGAGGACCGGAGCCACGGCACTGCACTAAGGACACTTGAGTGTGATTCTTCACAAAAGAAAAGTTTGGTGCAACGTTTAGGTCTGTGTTGGCAGCCATGCTCAGGAAACATGAACACCCCGCACACACATCCCACGCTCCTCGGCCTGGCCTCAGGGCTGCTGCTGCTCAACCTGCCACCACTGTCATCTCCATCTTCATTAACATTCCCAGCGAGGAAGACAAAGAACTATTGTGTTTCACATTTGTAGAACACGTTTGGTGAAATTTATTTTGCCAATCTCTTCCCATTTCTCTACTCTAAGAAACTATTAATTCACCATTCTATTCTTCATGAAATCCTGCAGAACATCTATTTTCCTAAAAAAATATTCCATATGAGAAGGATGTCTATAATGTTTCAAAATCAACTATACAATTGTTTAGCATTATGCTCAGTGTGTGAACTGGTACTGATAATATCTGCATGTGCCATAGATTTAAAGGTTGTGTTCAGCCATAGAGCATCTCTTGGTAGTGACTAAAAGCACCGTCACCACTTTCTCTTGATCACAACAGACCTGACCAAGTAAATAATAATCCTCTACACATAACATTAGCCAAGTATGTAACTCATGTCACTTGACACTATGCCACTGCAATGCTGCTCAATGGTGCTCTGCACCTGGAACTCAATAGGCAGCTAACACTAGCTTTGGTCTGGTGGCTGCTTTTTGTGCATTGTGCCACAACCAGGCATCTGTAGTCCACACTGTAGTGACACAGGACAGGGAGGGTGAAGAGGGCAAAAGACCTCAGACTGGTCTATGGTTTGAATTTGCTTTGGGTCTCACTAGATTCTCTAGCATAAGAAAAGAAATTTGGCAGAGTACAAAGATTTGGATCGGTTAAACTTGAAGTAAAGAAGGTGACTACTTGTTCCACCGCTGCTGCTCAGGGTGCGGTAGCTATGCCTTATCTCAGTTCACAAGCTGCTGTCCTGATGTTGTCTTGAACCAGGCAGTGTGTGTGCTGTATTGTCCTAATTATGCTTTGATATCTGGAACTGTGTGAACTGTGTGAACTGTGAATTCCAGCACCACCGTGGCAACAATCAGCTTCACAAAGTGAAAATACCACATCACCACACAGTCAGCATGACCTGGTTACTGTAGCATGGTGTGTCACGGTGCACTTGAATGTGAAATGAAGAATGACCATAATAGCACACTTCATCGTCATGGTAACTAGCTTAGCTCTGTTGTACTCGGCTTAAGAGTGAGCAATAGACTAAATGGATGTGAATGTAAATAGAGGTGCTGCGGGAGCATCTTCCAAGGTTAGAATGGTTGTTGAGAGGTAGATTTAAGTGCTTATGGTGGGTAAAAACTTCCTAATGCAACCAGAGGAAGGAATGCTAAATGTTTAAGGGTAGCAGTGCTTCAGGTTAAAGGCAAACTGCTGGGTATGGCCTAAAGGACATGTGGGGATACAAGGACTTTGTAGGAACATGGGCATAAAGTAGCACCATCTCTAGGAATAAGGTTTCTCAAGGGGTACGTCTGAAGCCAAGTACTTGGAACCTACGACTTAGTGAAAAAAACTTGGATGACAATGGCATACTGATTTCACAGAAAAACAACTCAGGATCCACTAGCTTTTTCCAGAGCTTTCACCACATCTCACAATCTACCTCAGCAAATTGAATTTTCTTAGTTGTCATAGAGATGGTTTAAGTTGTCATCAACAATAAGCTGTTTTTTTTTTCCAGAGCTTTATTGTAAAGGCTCAGTTTGATCATGAACATGATTATCCTGATTTTATTCATCCTATAATTTTATATATTATCTTTTAGATTTTTGTATGTCTGGTTTACAGTTGTGTCTCTCTATTAAGTATTTTTCTCATGGTTTTAGAGAAAGTTCCTTCTTGTGACCAGGAGAGACAGAGTGCCCTGGACGAGGCCCGGCAGAACCCTCATGAGGCCATTTTCATCCCTGACTGTGGGCCTGGAGGCCTTTATAAACCGATCCAGTGCCACCAGTCCACAGGCTACTGCTGGTGTGTTCTGGTGGACACGGGACGGCCCATTCCTGGAACCTCGACCAGGTAATGTAATAAGGATCAGTTTTATATTCTAACCTGCTGATGTTTAGCAGGTATAATGTTTAGTATATTCACCATTATAGTTATTGTGATGAGCGTGCTAATATCTGCTTATTAAAGCAGAATAAAATGTACGGCTGAGGCTGTTGGGACTGGACAAAGTGAAATTTTGACCTGCTGAAGGCACTAGACAAAAGGTTAAGGCATCACCATTTAAATTAATCCTGAGGTGAACATGAATCTCTGCAACAAATTTAATGGTAATCAATCCTAGAGACATTTCACTCAAAGCCAAAAAATGTGAATCTTGTGGTGGCGCCAGAGGAAAATTCAAAGAAAAGTCATTAAGATTCATCCTTTGGGAACCATGAATGTCTGTGCCAAATTTCATGGCAATCCATCAAACAGATGTATTTCAGTCTGCACCACAGTGTTGAACCAACCACTGACCAACAGACCAACATTCATCCTTAAGGCTAATGGCAAAAAGCTACTTTGCCTGCTAAGAAGAATTCAGGATCCAAGCTGCTGTTGCCATTAAAAAAACCATTAGCTTGAAGCCCCAATGGGAACATCGTTTAGCTGACCATAAACACTGTATTTGCTATGACGTGTGTTTTCAGTGAAGTTGCTACTGTTTATACTGCTTTTGAGGAAATGGTGAAAGCACAATGGGTTTTTCTAAGAGGTTTTTTCGCAGAGAAGCTTAAATAAAACATGCCAGTGGATCATGTCTTGGTTGTTTTAAAGGTTTCTAGAACACTAATACTGCAACACAGGGTTGAAACACAGCACTGGAGACAGAGATTGGATGTTTGAAAAACAGCAGTAAACAGATAATCTGTTTTCCTTTCCGAAGGGGCATCAATGTAGGTTTATGTTTTACATGATACAGATTTTTATTGATTTCTGGCAATAATACTGTTTGCATAAATGATAACAGGCTGTGTGTTTTGGATAAAGAATTTTGTTTCAAATAAATTACTTTTTTTTTTTTTACATTGAAGTCAACTCAAAATGACTGACAGCTCAAGACTGAATTCTCATCTGCATTTTAGACAAAAAATTCTTTATATAGGAAATCTGTGCTTTTTGACTAGACCTCTAGCCACTCATCCAAATTTCTTTCCTTTGGATAGCAATGTGCAGAGTCATGCATCAGTCATTCCATCTTGGATCAGTCACTGTGCTGACCGTGAAAAAAGAAATGACAACTTGCTTTTACTTTAAAAAAAGAAAAAATGAGACACACATGCTCAATTTTCCATCCTATTCAAGAAGCACTGATACAACAGCCAGAAGAAAACAAGTCATGCCAAGTGTAATGCCAAACAGTTTGTTATGGCTCTGAAACTTAGCCTTGTGCATGTCAAATTAAATTTATTAAGCATTTATAAAATAAATGATTAATGAATGTCAGTAATTCTTTACAGACCTACATGGGAAATACAGAATAAAGACAAAGAGCAACAGGTTAGAACTTACGGAAGCCGAATTTGCATGCATGTTGAGGAATGCATCCTGTGAAGAGATCACAGAGTTCATGTGATCATAAAATTTTCAAGGATTAGTAATCAGAGTATTTATTCTGCACCCGTAACATCTCCACTTCAGACAAACAAGAAAATCTTGTGTTTTTTGCTTTGAGTTCGGTCACATGGCTATTTTTTGTTCTGAACAAACTTTCAACATGACTAGAAGCTCTTTTAAATGTAAAAGAGGTTTTCCACACATTGCTAACGCATGTCTATCCTTTCCTTCTCAAGCCTCTTCTCTGTCTGTCTTACACACATGCTCCCCTGCTCCCCTCTGTGTAACAGGTACCAGATGCCGGAGTGTGATGAAGCTGCACGATCTCGTACCTCAGACACAGAAGATCCCTTTCAAGGCAGAGACCTGACAGGTTCATTTCACTTTTGGTCTTGGTGTCATTATTGTAGGTAGAAAGCTGGTGAACTGGACACACTCACTTTTGCAGCATATATTAGAGCAGAAAAACACATTGTTTGATCTATTCTGTATACTTTTGTTTTTATATTTTTGGTTTTGGAAATCTTAAAAGAAAAGGCACCACCCTGCAAATTCTTTATCTGTGGAGTATATCTCTAACTGCCACCCCATACAAACATATATTTCTTTAATTCACCTTTATGTTCCATGACCATAGAGAGATTTTTGATTAAGCATAGATCCCACTTTCTCTAGTGACTCTAAACCAGAGGTTGTAACCTTAACACATGCTCGTCTGCCCATGTTACTGCTCACTTACTTTTGTTGCCCCTCTGTTTCCCCATCATTTAAAGTTGCATTGTATTTAATTCCCCATCTGGTAAGTTTACAGAGTCAAGCATGACTCCTGGCTGTGCAGCAGATGTGTGGCATGTTTTATGGAAGGTGTGCGTGTGTGTGTTGCTGGGTGTGGTGTTGAGGCTGTGGGGGCTGCTGGGGGTGTTGGAGACCACGGGGTTCTGAGTGGAGATATTTTATGTACTATAGAGGGATGTTCTAAATCGCCACAACAAAGCACAATAATTCATGGCCATCACATGAAAAAGAATGCTTGAGAGGACAGTTGAGTAACAACACAGCTACAGGTTCAATCTCACTGTACACAGATTGTCACAATACCAGCTCTGTCAGGAGGTGCAGATAAGAGCTTCCTCTTCCAAAGAGCTTCCACAGACCAAAGTCTGGATCTGTGATTTTTACATTTTTTTAGTCAAAATGTAAAAAATTAAAAAAATGAAATAGCTACTCTATCAACAAATTATTTCTCATTAAAGTACTGTTCTTAGGGGAAAATACTTTTGTTGACATTCCCCGATGCCACAATTCTATAAATACCACATCTTTTACATAGTGGTGAAATGGCAGTGGGAAAAATTTTACCACTTAAACTTTTTTGTAATGTGGCAACAATAAACTGCACCACACACTAAAGCCCAAATCACACATCCACAGTACAGTATAAAGCAGCAAGGGTCTAAGTGACGTACATTTTGCCAGCTGCTCTTTTCTGTGAGCTGAGTTAAAACTATCCAACTACACAGGTGTGATGCAGGCAGCCAGTGTGTAGGAGCAGACCTCAGTGTAGATAGCTGTAACTCTTTAGGCATTAAAGACATTTCATATGCAAAGAAAGTAAACTACTTAAAGAATGTTTGAAACCTGCACAAATGCACCAAGGGTTTAAAAAACCAAAAAATTGGTAACCAGAGTTTTGTAAGTCTCAATCTTCACATAATTCTTCTTTATTGCCAACCTTCCTTTGTTTGCCTGAACAGATGGGTCTGTTTTTAGAGAAACAACCTTATTTAGTGCAGCTTTTATGTGTTTTTAAAGACTTAAGATTAACATCAAATCCAAGTGACCCAAAGATGGTTGGCTGCTGTCAAAGGTCCTGCACTGTGCATTTTACACCTTGCCATACTGATGTGTGCTTTGTAACACCCTAATTTAACACTTGGATTAAGGCACAGTGAGGCAGTGTTTCTCTGAGCTTGTTGCCTTGTAGGAAATGCTAATTAGATTCACCTGGCGGGGCAGTGGACGCCGAACCTCCCACAGAACGCCCTGAGCCACCACAAAAGCAATGAAAAGAAGTGAACAGAGCAGAGGACAATGAGGAAGGGGAGGAGGGGATCAACTAGGAAAGCTTGAGAGAAAGAGAGAAACTAAAAAGACAGAATAAGAAGATTAGTTTACTATGGAGCCGTGTTTGAAGTTTCCCTATAAGATACAGTCAAGAGGGAAACATTTGCACTGGTTTAGCATTTAACGGACACATCTGGGCAATTAAAAAGAGTTACCCAAGGTGTCCAGAAAAGTGCCATAAAAATGAACAGGTCTGCACTGCTCAACAAAGCTCTCTTATCACCACACACTTCTGTCCCACTTCTTGCCATGTGCCTTGGCTCTGCTTTTCTTAAGTCTTTCAAAACATTTCATGTCTGTTGTAAATTTATTCAAAATGCTTCCTCAGTAATCATGAACACTGGCCAATGAAATACACCAGGTTTGTCAGGGAGCTCTGGACAATATTTCTGTTTTCTTTCATTGCATAACAGCGATTTTCTGTTTGATATTTGTCATACTGGTTCACTGGTGCTGAGGCTGTAGAGGCACTTCAGCTTCAGTTTGCCTTAATGATAACTAGTTCTGGAAGGTAACTGGTGTATTTCCATTTTTGATTCGTACTAGGCTGCCCAGAGGGGAAGAAAGCAGAATTCATTACAAGCTTGTTAGATGCCCTCAGCACCGACATGGTGCAAGCCATGAACTCACCAGCCCCGTCTGGTGGTGGGAGGTAAGTAGTGTCATGTACCACAGAAGACTCAGAAGTGTTGGGCCTGGGAAGGATTCTTCAAGGTTAATTCCTCATGGAAAACCTCAACCCTGTTCTGGATTCTCTCAGATAATACTTTGTTTTGTTTTTTTTTTTGGATCGCAAGCAAATATTTTTTCTCTAACATGGAATGCAATAGATTCTGGCACAGACACTGACAGGTTTTCGTGTTCACTTTCGATGAATGCTAAAACTATGCAAACAAGATGTGAGTCAAAGCTATTTTGGAGAAAAGCTGTCCAAATCCAATGGAATATGTCAATGTACACTGAGCTAGTCATTCCTTGAAAAGTCCAATACACTCTGCAAAGTAAAGCGAATATTTTGTTTTAAAGGATTTTATTGCAAGCTAAGGTGCAATAAAATTAAGCTGTCACTTTGCATTATAAAAAAAAAAAGCTGCCTAAAGATTTACATTTTTCCACAGGGCACTGTGGTTTACTTTCATTACCTATAGACAAACTGGAACAGTCTTTGAGTGTGGAGTGAAATGATTATTCATAATGTGTCATGGATTTATGAAAAGTTTACCAGCCGATCTCAATGCACTTCAACATGTCTGGTTTGTATTACCTCATTTGTATTTCTACCTCATTCTGATTTAATGTGATAAAAAGCGATATAACACAATATTGTGTTATATCGCTATAACTAATAGTTAAAGAAAATGCCTTTAACATTTTTGCTACTTCACGTTATGCCAGCTGTTCTAGGGGTTGAATGATGATTTCACTTGTCTGTTCCTCTGACCTTTACCAGGTTTACTGAGCCTGACCCCAGTCATACTTTAGAGGAGAGGGTGGTGCACTGGTATTTTGCCCAGCTTGATAACAATGGTAGCCACGACATCAACAAGAAGGAACTAAAACCCTTCAAGAAGTACCTGAAGAAGAAAGCCAAACCGAAGAAATGTGCCCGCAAGTTCACCGACTACTGTGACCTGAATAAGGACAGGGCCATTTCCCTGCAAGAGCTGAAAGGCTGCCTGGGCGTCAGCAAGGAGGGTAAGTTGAACAGGGACCTGAGAAAATCTAACTAGGGGGGACCAGGTTAAATGAGAGTGGGTTGGTAGGGTCAAGTATTAGGGGTCATGACCACAGTCTGAACCTTCGGCCAGCTGGGAAAATCTGTACCCTTTGGTGTTCAGAGTTCAGCTTGTACTGTATCGGTTCTAATGACAAAAACCAGTGGAAAGGCATCAGAACTACAACCCTAACTCTAAACCTAACTAATGTACAAGAATAAGCGTACTGGGTAATGTTAGGATGAAAAGTGAATAAAGTGTGAACTACAATACAAAACAACCATTCCCATACATTAACATTTTCATTTAGTCATGATTTAAAAAAAGTCACAGTAGGTCAGTCATTTAGGTGAAGGGATGATGTAACAGACAGTGCTGACAGACAAAATAAGCTATGCTGCTCCACACAGCACTTACTGATGAATATTTAGACTAATCTAAAGTATTTGTGGATCTTAGACATTCTCTGGGCTGAAGTAAATATGAGGTAAGACTGGCCCTAACAGAGCTCACTAATAACTCTCAGTGCAGTGAGAGGCTTCTGACAATCTACAATCTACACATATTATGCAGCAAAAAAGAAATGTTTTGATTTATTTAAATGATGAATGAGTTTAATCTTTGTTTTTTCTCTTTTGCAGGAAGCTCCACAAGTGGCAACCAAGGGACAAGGCAAGGGACTACTTTGTTCAGTAAGGCAAACTAGAAGTAGTTCTAACATGTTGATGCATTTGATTCATATGCAAAGCTTTTATGTGTTTTTTGCTAAACACTTAAGTTTGGGACTTTATGTCTTGGTCCTACTTTGAAGGTGAAGTTAGGTTATCACCTCTTCTGATTATCTTTCTATCTTTGATGGGCTCTCACTGTTTCAGTTTTTCTGTTGCCGTCACTTTTCAATCTATCAGGATTCCCCCTATTGGTCCTATTGATGGTGTTGACTCTGGCCACTGGACCGGTTCAGCACCACATAGCACTAAGGTCATGTGTTTATCTTGGCGCTGTCCCACTGTGCCTGGAGAACAGTGACTCGGAGCGGGCATAACTTCAGGCCTTTTGGACCATGGGCATGGCTGCCAGGATAAACAGCAGTGGTACTGGAGAAACAGTGAGGGAGGCTCAGCTGCTTGTTTTTGCTGTAGTTACTGAATCTATCACCTTCATGCTTAAGAGCTGGAGTTAAATGGCCTGACAGCTTTATAGAGATGCTACCCACTTGGGCACAGCTAGTGGTGACTGTGGATAAAGTGAGGTATGTAAAAAGAAAAAAGAGACTTGAGAATTCCTGCATGAAGAAAGCAGGGGCCTGGAGAAACATATGGCAGCATTCTGCTTTGACTAAGATAGACAGCCATTGTGTTCAGGTATGACTAGCTCATTCAAAAAGGCCTGGATCCCTTTAAGTCAAGCTCCGTTTGCCAGGCATTAAATCTTATCATGCTGTCGCAGCTTTAGATCGTCACTGGAATGTTGCTGGACATATTTACAGTTTACAGTACGTGCTTTAAGGTGCAGGACTGTGAGCATGTGGGGCAGAGTAAAGCACATCTGTATGATGTTCCTCACTTTTAACATGTTAGCAACAGCAAAGAAAAACATCTGAATACCTTTTATAAGCTCGGAAGTGCTGGAGAGGGTGGCATCTGTCCTCTGATGAGACTGGAAACCTCATTACACAAACGTAGCAGAAGCCCAGGGCAGCAATATTCTGTGTAGGCCGCTCTCACGGTCAGGCTATGGCTGAACAGCAGGTCTACTCTGGTGAGGATACACTGCAATGAGAAAAAACCAAAATGTTTTGCTGTTAAACTTGTTGCAATAGTCTTTGGCACAAGGGTTCATGATGTACTTTGCAAAAGTCTTAATTCCATTTAGAAAGACGTAAACACACTTTTGATTAAGTACAAACACATGCTGGTGTGCATCTATGAATGCCTGCATGCACAAAAAACACACCAAATATGGACAGACACAATTATAAGATATTAGAGGATCCATGAGTGCTTAGAGACGGTTTTAGACAAACAGTTCAGGTTGCAGAGGGCATCAGCTGTTGTATTTGGTAACCAGGTGCCTCATTTTTCATATAATACAGATGCTGCTCTGCACTGCAGTCATAGCATGTTTAACTTCAGACAGTCAGGCTGACAGGTACAGGATACTATGTGGATACTATGTGAATACTATGCTGGATTATGGTGTTATTCTATAATAAAACTATATGACGATATAATCAATAATATGTCATCATCAGTCCTCAGTGACTAAGAAGGAATTTTGCCACCTCTTCACTGAAGGTATTTAGAGGCTTATTTTATTTGTCCTGCAGTGTTCTATAGGTGAGGCTTGCACCAACAAGACCAGTAACATTTACGTACGGCATTAAAATTTCCTCATCCTCTCTCAGCTGCTTGCCTGCTCTCATCTCTTCGTCTAATTTGTCCTGGCTGTGTCCAGCATTAGGCCGGTATGAAAGGAGAGCGTTATGAGGGAGGCCAGAGGCAGAGAATGCAGAGCCCTGTCCTCTTAGAGCCTGCAGCAATTACTTCACACCACTTGTGTTTTAATTACTGTTACAGACATTGACTGTTAGTAATTCATCACAATCTGTACTTCCAGTGATAAGTTTCTGAAATAAAAATCTTATTCCATAGGCTGCTCTACAAAGCTGTCAGTAAACTCCAGCCTGTGTCCATGCTCTTAGCCCAGTATACCAGGATTCCCAGCTCCTGAGCCAAGGGTCTTTATTGGCCAGTCCCAGGTGAGGTGAGGTGATTCACTACCAGACAGGATCTGCTTTCAGCTTTTTATCACAAGTGGGGCCAAGGTGTCCACGGAGAGACCAGGGAGCTTTGTGTTGTTAATGGCACAGAAAGTGTCCTCAGTGACTCGAAGGAAAGGAGGGAGGGGACTATTTGCTTCTCTGGAGCCTGGTAATTGCACCAACAGTACTGTAGCTCTGCTCCTTATAACAGAGAGAGTTATCTGAGCTAAAAGTCAAACAACATGACTTCACTGGATGGACATACACCATTCGAAAATATTGTACTGCACAGCTTAACAGGTAAATCACAGCACTAATGATGACAGTGCACTTCATTCTGAGCTGCTCCTTAAATTAAAAATTCATAAGCACTAGAATGGCCAAACTGCAGTTAAAAGAAAAAAGTGAAGTAATTCATTTATATCCTGCTTTCACCTAAATACATTTTTTTCTAACTTCATTGCCAAGCTGGAGGAAAACGATGTCAACTGGTACTGTGTACTGTGAAAGCTTTCATGTACTGTGTTTGATACAGACATCAGTCACAGGTAAAACTGAAAACAGTAGTGACTGGATTCAACCAGTCACAGTAGGTTGGTCGTAATTTTTGATTTTATACCCTTAAAGTATAAGTGCTCACTACTAGACTTGTTCATGTGGAAGGTAGCCTATGATTTATGGAGCTGTAGACAGACTGGGTGCTTTAAGGTTTGAACAGTATACTTGAAGTAAATGCATGACCTGAGACTACAGCAGCTTTGAGTAGGGAAATCAGTTGGACTTCATGACTATTTCATGGCTAACATAACCTGCACATAAGACCTACATATAATACACATATATAGAGGTGCATAAAAGCTTCCACACAGACACACACATTCACACACAGCCTGAGCTCTCAGGTTGAACTCTGCCACCCATCTGTAAGCAATCTAAGCTTTTTACCCATCTCTTTTTCACTCAGGACTCTCCTTTTTTCTTTCCTTTTCTCACTCCTTCAGCCCTTCTGCCACCCTCACCCACTCCTCTGATTGATGAGCGAGCAGTGCTTCCCTTGTGTAACACACTGTCCCATGCAAATGCAAAACACAACTTCTGAGACTTTTCAGTTATAGCTTGGCTGTAACATAATGCCAGCACATAGTGGGGCACACACTGACTGCTGGATCATATGTGCTGTTCAGCTGCTTAGCACTCACACTTAAAGATCCAAATATATACACAGTGTTGATGTGGGTTGAAGGTTTTGATTGACGACAATTTAGTACTTGCTGCCAAACAACTAATTGGACTAAGGTACAGAATGAGCACATCCACCAACACTAATAGTTTTAACAGATTTATATGTCTAACTGTGAGCATCTCCATGCTTGGTACCACAACAGCTGAACAACGAACACATTTTTTATGCCTGTTTTTCTGTTCCCAGTAGGTCGTCTGGTGTGAAAAGAGAAGGATACAGAAGCTGAGACAAGAGCAGAGGGCACAGAGGGAAAGCATCTGTACGCTTGCTGACCGAAAAGAGAAAGATGGAGCAGAAAAATTAAGAAGTTACTGAGTCTTAAAAAGAAATGAACAGCAACAGAAGAAATCGAAGCAGCGCCAAAATATTTGCACTTTCTCCTCCCTATGTATGACATGTTATCTGTTTGTACGTGTTTTTTTTCTCTTGAGGTGTCTCAAAAGGCTTAAGTAAGAATGGGAATGTATTTTTAAAGAGATGTCAAGCTCACCACTGGAAGACCAAGCAGGCTGTGTGTATGTTACCACATTTCCTTTCAATTTCAGGCACTTGTTGTGATTTGTTTGGTTATAACAAGAACACGCAATAGCTCACATTTTGCATCTGAAAACGTTCATGTCCCCTGTCACAAATATTAGCATGCAGGCCAGTGGCAAAGCATACAGTGAACTTTATTCAGTCGTCGCAAATAGCTTGACACACACACACACACGCACACACACGCACGCACACACACACACACACACACACACACACTCCAGCAATTAAACGGTGGCCGTGGAATCTAATTTATCAGCCCAGAATTAGCTGAATGAATCCCCGTGCACTATGCAGAACTTATTGAAACATTAACATTTTAGCTCAAGAATCAAATGTTAGTAAAGTCTGACATGTTTTCAAGTCTAGTTTTTGTTCAGTACATAGCTGTGTTGGGAAATGTAGTTACTTTACTTAAAAGTACTTTTTGTGGAACCCTAAACCAATACAAGAGCATTATGTTCCATGCAGTTTGTTTTCTCAGCCATCAGAATGTTTTCTGCACAAGAGGCCTTGAGGTTTTCATTGTTTTTCTATTGCTTACAAAGTTCATGCAAAGAAAAAAAGAAAATAGTTGTAGTAAAAAAAAAAAACAATGTTAAAAAGAACAAATGGTAACACATTGTGAGGATTGAAAAATGTCTAATGTGGCAGCAAAAAGCCATGCACCACCCCAACACTGGTTCAGTAAATACACAATCTTAACAGTACTAATGCAGATTTACACGCAACACTTCTACATTTCTACATGCACACATACATATATACACATGGCAGTGTGAACATATTAAAGCTGCATTGATGAATTTTTGATCTGTATGGGTCAGCTCCACTCCAAAAATAGAGACCCATAACCCAGAAATATTCTTGCCCTATAAACTTACTATGACTGATACATGAGCAACATAATCATCCTACAGTAAGTGTATTATTGATTCTTTCAGCTCTGTTTTGGTTCCCACGGACTCCTCGGCCCTTTAGTCTGTTCAACTGTGTTCACATGTGGAGTGGGGTGATAATTCTGTTTGGGTTTGTGTGTACAAAGGAGCCCTCTTTAGCAGCACTGTACACTTGGCTTAATGGTAATAAAAATAAACCTATTGACTAATGCAGCGTTAGGTTCAAACCACAATGAAGGCCACTAGATTATACATATTGTGTCACACTGTTGTGTAATTTACAAGTTACAAGTCACCATGGCGAGTTTTCCCACTCGACTAATTTAATACCAATATTAATTTGGTGCACAGTCAAACTGGAAAAACTGAAATAATCTGACATTTCCACTATGTTATTGTTGAATTCTGTATCGAGGTTTTGCAAAATATTTAGTGACGATGAGTTCATCGAATTCTACTTGTTACAAATTACAACCAGAGTAACCAATCTCCAACCCCCTGGTGGGGATTTTATTTTTCAAAGCAGTTCAGGAAATGAGTGTGAAATATTCTAAATAGTAGCAGGAAAACAGTTAGCTCAAGTGTGCCAGTAAATGTAGGTAAGATGTTGAAATGGACCAGTATCTCATTAACATTAGCAAATTTCAGCTGTCACATTCACGCTTAGTCCCCTTATTGTAAACAAGATGTGGCATTTACAAATACCAGTTTCTAAAATAAATATTTTAAGTCTCCCCAATAACATTTTGTGGATGTAAACACATTTATTGTCCTTCCTCCAACAGTTGATGTCAGTCCTGCTCTGCCAAACACTTAACACCACACAAACTTGGAGCCTTGCCACCTTATGTAAGACAATGCAGCGAGCCTTCAAATGTACCCTAGGGTGTCCGATTGGTAGGAAAATGACTGAACAAGGAGGAAAAGCACTAGAAAGTTTTGGATTGTAAAAAAATAAAATACTTGCCTCACATTTGGGAACAATTGAGTTTCAAAACTGGAGAATCATGAGTTTTGTTGTGGTCTGAATGCTTGTGTATTTGTTTAGAGTTTTGTATTTCTTAGGATCTTCCCAAGAGTCACTGCAGTGGCTCATGAACATGAATCAAAAAAGGCTCCTATTGTAAATATGTACAATAACATTTGTTTGTTTTACTAAATTTAACTATGGGGTCTATGGGTGTTCACTTAATTCACATTCTGTCTTATTGTAAAATATGATCTATATACTTTCCAGTGGGTTTATGTCTTGTTAAACATTAGACTGTTTCAGTAGCTAATTCATAACACTGAAATGCTTAGACCAGACGGTATGTTATCAGCACTGAGCAGTGTTTATTTTATCTGTGGAGGGGATATTTGACTATTTCAGCTTGTGTTTTATGATTTCTGTCATCACTATACCAGGCCAAGAATGTATACACTATCTGGTGCTTAATCCACAACAATCACAAGTCAGGTCGTGTCTAATTTGAACTGGACACTTGTGCCAAGAATGAGAAAAGAAACATCTCTTTCTCAGAGGCCTGGAGTCGCTCCTGCACGCCTGCTTCAGTCCAGGTTTGAACACTGGGCTTGTGTGTCTGCTGAAGTGCTTCCAGACTGTGTCGAGCTGCAGCTCACATGGAAGATCTAAAACACCCTAACAGGCTAGTAATCACTGCTAATCACGATGGGGGATGTATAGTGAAGGGAGCTTACAGATGATTGTCAGCCTGAAAGTGAGAAGCCAAGATTTTCTTGCTCCTCACCGGCCACTTTTCCACTGCAAAGTCTCAATAGGCTCATCAAGACCACCTCAGCATATTTTGACAATATTTCTTATTCATAGCTGAAGAAATTAGATCTGTTGGAAAACAAAACACTGAGACATGTTGTTTTTGGATGAAACTGTTTAATGTAAATGATGTGGCTTGAGGCACAGCTGGCTCTGCAATGAGAACTAAAATGCTTCTCCACTGTAACATGGGCCTTAATTCCTGAGCTGCTTAAACCTGTGTAACAACACACACTATCAAGACTGAATAAAATAGACATGAATCTACACCAGTAAAATGTTTACAAGTATGAGGTGCATCTTGGAAAACAACGTTAGAAGACAGATCAATACTGACTCGCATTGGTGGAGATGGTTCATTGCAGGCTGCAAATTCCCACAAATTCCCATACTGAACTGGGTTAGCCAGAGATGGACACACATACTACATAGTATCAGTCAAACCAACTGAATTTCAATAAATATTAAGAAAAATGATCACTTGCAGTGTTCTTATGATGTCACATGCCACTTAGATGCACTTGGATACCATTACAAGTGACTAAAAGTGGACTCTATTTTATATATATATATATATATATATATATATATATATATATATATATATATATATATATATATATATATATATATATATATATATATATATATATAAATGAATCGCCCTGAATGTCTCCATATTTGAATGTCAAAGCTTCAAATCCGCATGGACACACTCTGGTCTGCTGATTTGTGTGTGGTTTGAGATGTTCCAATTTAGTGATGAGACATCAAAGGTGCAGATGCTGTAACTGCATGATGGGGGACGGAGGGCTCTGGGGGTGAGGCTGACGGGGGTGGTTTGGAAATGGGAGGGGGCAGGGTTGTATCACAGATGAAATTGGAGCTAAGAGGCAGCTGCAGTACATCTGTCTTCTACTGACACATGTGGCATTTGACTTCCAGTGTGAAGTTCAAAAGAGTTTTATAATGACGCAGCTGCTCAGGGATGTATGCGTGTTTTAAAAAGTGTGTTTTCTTCTTTGTTAAAAGCAGGGTGGAGGGCAGAAGGGTTGTGAAAGGGGTTTCATAGGTGAAGACTGGAATTTGGGGTTTTGAAATTGACACGTGGGCAATACTGGCTCTGTATGACAAAGGATCAGGAGGTTTCAAACTGTTTTCTGAAATTCAGGTGTGGTGCATCGCTGCCTACAACCCATCCAATGTGTGAAAAATTTGAGGAGTTGCAGCCAGAGCAAAGTCATGGTGGAACATTTCCAAACACGGAACCACAGTTTTCTGATGCATTTTAAACAACAATGAAATGGAGATTTGGCATTTGGAGTTTTTTGACAATCCAATTTTTTTTTCAAATTATCATTAATCTTTTCTTATCTTATAATCCAATTCTTACATAATACAGGGATCATAAGAAGTATGAGATATCAGTCCATGTAGGGACTGATATCTTAGTTATCTACTATTTCACATTTCCCACATGCTTTAGTAGTGATGAGTAGTTTGTTTTCTCCTTTGAGAGCATTGAAACACTTAGAAACAGATCAAAAACACCATTACAGGTAATCAGTGAGGGCCATTAGTTTGTGTGATAGCTACACATTAGTGGTGGGGGGTTTGTTTACCATTTGTGCCTGATGCCCTCTCTCCCTGGAGTAGCACCTGCCCAGCTGAGCACAGGGTCAGGGGGTCACCTGCTAGGAGTTGAGGGCACAGGGGCCAAGGGTCATGTTCCAAACAGGCATATCCACACACTGATTGAGAACTCAGCTGCAGGAGTTTGCAGGTGGACAACGTGTTTTACCCCTTAACACTGACTGTTTTTTCCTGTTTTTTTATGCTTGTACATGTCCTACTGTGCTGGGGAAGAACTTAAGTTAAATACAGTCCTTTAAGGGATTTTTTGTACTTCTGTTGCAAACGATCATGGTAAGATGAGCAGGGGACATGTAGAACTAAAACTAAAATGCAGTGTACATTTGCTGAGTTTGTTACTAACGATGGACGCCCTTTTGTTTTCCATCTTCGCTACAACTCAAGTATGAGTCAGTGCTGCACAGGTTTTTCTGTGGATTGAAATCATCGCCTCCAGGGCTCCAGGGCCACTTAACATTTATTAGTACATATTTTAGTCATAGGTTTTATGATAAAGATTATTTTTGTGCACAAATGATGTGGTTTTTGGTGAGGCAGAGGAATGTTTCTTCTCCCCAAATTATTATTAAATTAATCTTTTTTTTTGTTTTTGGCTTGTGGATCTCAGCTGTAAAAATCCACTTCTGCCAATTTGGACTTGTTCAGGAGGCAGCTGTGTGCACACACCTAACATCACGATTTCATTTTGCAGAGCCACTTAATACCTTATTTTAGTGCCTCCTGTGCAACCTAGACAGGATGGTGTATTTGCACAAACTAGCTCACAACAGTCCTAGTAGTGACACTGGATTCTAAACTTTACTGATCTATATGAAGAAACAAGACTTGCCAAAAAGGATGATGATCATCATCAGCTGAACCTAAAGCATGAAAACAGTAAAACTGAAGACTTTAAGCACTGTGTGACTAAATAAGTTGGACATATAGAGAAGGGGCTGTATTACCTGTGATGCACTTGAACCCTTATATTTTAAACAAAGATGTATTAAAATAGAGGTTCATATAAACCTAAAGATTTATATGAACACATGCATGCACACACAAAGACAAATGATTACCCCTACTATTATGAACATGGAGCAGATTTATACACACATCATTTAAACCTGGCCCTGTGTGTTAAATCCTTGGGGCTCTATAAATTGTCACAGCACTGTGTGATGGGTGTTGTCTTTCAAAAATATCTTTGAAAGATGATTAGTCTGACAATTATTTTCACTATTAATCATTTCAGCTTTTGAAATGTAAAAGAAAAAGTTTTCAAAAAGTTTTCAAAATCCTATGAGCTCTACGGTTTATAAAATTCATAAATATATGTTAGTTGTTGATTTCTTAGTTCCTAGAAAGACAGTCGGACCAACAAACGTGTCCCCTTGATAGCCTATCAGTGTTGTCATTGCAGCACACAAAGTAATACACAACTCCACAGTCTCACACACAAGCAGATGCACAGCTAAAGCACGTGTTATTGTGCTGTGTTATTGCCAAATGCCTAGTTAGTGCTCCAAATGGAAACGTGTTGCTGTTTAGCCTTGACCTGGGAACGGCTGTGTTATTTTTCAGTTGTCTTAATTTGCGGTCTGGCTGCAGCAGAGAAACTGATCCACAGTCAGTTAGAACTGAAGAAGTCAATCAGCTGTTCAGTGAGAACCAAAGGAGGCCCATGGCTGCGATTTTGTCAGGTCTATCCCAGATTCACCAGCTGGGTGTGACTTCATCACTGGACTCACTGGTCCAATATGTGTGTGTGCATGTTTGTGTGTGTGTGTATGAGTGCACAGTTTCAACCAGTGGTGGTTTCACTCAGAAAAATTGACATAGTCATATCTGACACTCTGGGATGAAGAAGTGATCAAGGTACGAACTTTAAGAGAAGAATATTGAGATATGGATGATACAGATATTGATATATAGATACAAATATGAGGTTTTGACTATCTGCATGCAGCATAACATTGATATAAGAGTTGTACTGGTTTTCCACTTTTTTAATTAATATTTCTGGACCTGACATTCAGACCTGCAGCCTGCTTAACACAGGTAAGTTAGCATTAGGGCAAAAAATAAATGATATGGTGCTAATGTGTAATTTTTCAGATTTATTACTTTTTTATCTTCCAAGTATAGTTTTATTTCTTTTCTCACAAATTATGTTGTGTATCCTGGAGTAGAGTTTGCAAGTTTTGATCTGATGCAGATGGAAGGAAAACACTACAAAAACTTTTATTTTAAAATACTACACTTTGAACTAAAACACATATTTGTGCATAGAAGTAAAATAACAGAACATTTATCACATTATATATTGTACATAATCCCATATCTGTTCAGTTAATATGTCATCATATGGGTCAAAATCCAATACTCATGTGCATCAATTCTTTTCAGAGAAGATAAAAGCATAAGCAAATAAATGCACCTGTATCTAGAGGGAGTGATACCTCGTCTAACCAAAACAAATGGCATCCCAGGAGGTTTGTTTGTTTTTATTCTTTTTCTACAAATGAACTGTCAGACAGAAGTACTAACACTCACATGTGGTAATTAAAATAGTGAACATCATGCCAGTGTGTGAAAATACTGCTGTTCCTGCCATTACAAATAGTCACAGGGAAGCTTATGTTAGGGGAACCATGAGAGGTCACATGTTTTAAATCTGTGCTGCAGAGAATGTGTGTTGGGAACAAAGAACTTTGATTAAAATATCATTGAGTCTTATCTAAAAAACCTATAACTGAAAAGAGTTAAAGAGTCTTGAATCAGATTCATATAAGTAAAACTAACTTACTTGAGGCATTGTCATTTGTTAGTTGACAAGGTTAATTAGTTAGCATTTAAAAGGTTAATAATAATAATAGTAAATGTCACTTACCCCAGCACTGTCACTGTGCAGAGCCATCTGACAGCCACACTCCTGACCTCCATCCTGGCAGCGGTGCTTGGCTCCCTGCAGACTGGATATCACACCGGCAACATCAACGCTCCAGCCAGGGTGAGTAGGACAGACAGGTGCTAAGGAATAAATATATAACATGTTGTTGACGACATTAACACAAATTAGTTTCAAACATCATGACTTCATATCTAGATTGCTAAAATTCAACTACTTAAATAGTATTTTAGCAATAGTTGCCTTTGTCAATAAACTACAATACTCCAAAAACCAGAAAAGAAATCGAAGAATATCTGCCTCGACAAAGAAATGTTTCATTTGAAATAATAGTTCTAAATATTCATTTAACAAGATTACAGAACTCCAACATGGAACCATCAATCACAGTAGACAAGGCGGTCTTGGTGCTAGACAGGCCTCTATAAAACTCTGAATAAACTTAATGTGCTGAACTCTCAGGCTCAGCTCCAGGTTTGGTTCGTCTGCACTGGCAGGACTTTGCTTTTTCACAGGCACGCAGCAGTAAACTATTACAAGTGAGGCAGAACTTCTACATTCAGCCTTACACAGGCCTTTTCTGAATTACCTTGTGCAAACCTGAGAATGGAAGCAAAGTATTTCCAAAGAAACAACATCGATGTGATTGGTCATCCATAAAAATGAGAAAAAAAATATTGTAACATCCTTTACTGATGTAGATTATTTCTCACTGCTACTGTTTAGATCATCGAAGAATTTTTCAACCACACCTGGAGAGCCAGACACAACCAGTCAATGCCAGATCACAGCTTGACTCTCCTGTGGTCACTGTCTGTCAGTATTAAGGACTTTGGCGCCTTGCTGGGCTCACTGGGAGTAAAATATCTGGCTGACTCTTATGGCAGGTAAGAAGAGGAACAGGAGCATTAAGTATTAAAACATCACCGTCTCTTGATTTGAATCACCTTCCCCTCCAGGCGTAACTCCATCCTTATAGTGAACTGTCTGTCTGTGGTGGGAGCATGTCTGATGTCTGCCTCCAAAATCAGCAAGTCTTTTGAGCTTCTCATCCTGGGACGGTTGGTGTTTGGTCTGTTCTGTGGCCTGGTGATGAGTTTAAATCCCCTCTACATCCAGGAGGTGTCACCCACCAATCTGAGAGGGGCCTTTGCGACCCTCAACCAGGTGTCCTTCGCATCCGGCATCCTAGTGGGAATGGTGAGGACAGTGAAGGATATCTTTTGTTCTGAATGGAAGTTGTTTGAATTTAACTTTATTATCTTGAAGCTTGATTCCTGAGTGGCTGTTGATTTCCACAGTTTCTGTGTTTGTGTGCTTGCTTGCTGCAGGTAGCTGGACTGGAGACAGTGTTGGGTACAGAGCATTACTGGGCCATGATGTTGTCCCTGTCACTCATCGCGGCCCTGGCACAGTATCTGGTCCTGCCATTCTGCCCTGAGAGCCCTCGATACCTGCTCATCAATCGAGGAGAGGAGAAGAAGGCAGAGGCTGGTGGGTCCCACTCACTCTGGTGCCTTAACTGCAAATGTTCACAGGACTGGTCGTGCTATTTCCAGTGTAGTTATTAGTGACTAGTGATTGGGCACAGAGATTCAGCTTAAGTAAACCATAGGCTTTTAGATATATGGCTTAATGCACAGCAGTATCTCAACTGTGTGAATACACTACAGCATAACAGCACTTTAAAAGATGTTTTAACCCTGCAGCCCTGCTGAAGCTCAGAGGCAGAGCAGACAAGGTGTATGCTGAGCTGGAAGAAATGAAGGAAGAGGCTGCCCACACTCAGAGCGGTGTCACCATCCACGAGTTCTTCAAAAAGCGCAGCTACAAGCAGCCGATCGTCATCGTCCTCATTGTCAACTTGGGCAGCCAGCTATCGGGATTCAATGCAGTCAGTCATATGTCAAATGGGCGACATTTTTGGTGATAAAACAAAAATTCCCTGAAGTGAGGCTCAGTTTTTTTTGCATGACTTGCTCACTAACTGCAGTTTGGTGGTATTTGCTCCATTTGATGGTATTTGTTCCATCCCAAAATACCTGCTAAAAACAGTAACTCCATTCCTAAAAAACAGAAAAATGTCCCAGTGAGCTAAGCTTCCCATTATTTTTTCCAGATCATCAATTATTCCACCAGAATGTTCCAGGCCAAGTTTGACCAGGCCAAATATCTGACTCTGGGTGTGGGTGCTGTTAATGTGACCTTCACTTTGGTAGCAGTAAGTACACAATCATCAAGTGACCCTTCACACGTTTAATTCAGAGGGTGAAATTATTATTTAGAGCATTATTACAATGGATGCTCAACATCAACAGCCTGATCAGCAAATGTTAAATCCACTAAAAATATCAGTTGTGTTATATTTTAAGACACCATCTTGGGCATTTTCATCTTAAATGATCGGTTAAACAGCTTGGACCACAACAGGATAATGTTACACTTTTATTCAGAGGAATAAAATGTGAGCAGAGTCAGCGCTGTGTTGTTTTTTCCTCTCCAGTTCTTCCTGATGGAACGGGCAGGGAGGAGGAAATTGCTACTGACTGGTTTCATCTCCATAGCAGTGTGCAATGTACTCATGACCACAGTCGAGTCTGTCCTGGTAAGATCATCTTAGTTTGGTCACTGGTGCAGGAAAAGATCTGTTTTAGTCTTGGATGGACAAGGAAGCAACATTTGCCACACCAGGCACATGCTCATCCTAAACCACTGAAATGATGAAATTAGAGAAAATCATGGTATGTTTTACAACTTACAGTCAGTTCCAGGTTGTCTGAATTAAATGATAATGGTACCTTTTGTAAAAAAAGAATTAGTATAAAGTATTTTATTGAAAAGATTTTATGAATAACAATTTTTTATTTTATGCCCATGTTTTCTTGTAGTTTTCTCTCTTTGTACCTATTTTTTTAAGTGGCTCTGCAGGATATAACCAAGACGAATTCTTTTTATGTGAAATCATCCTTCCAAGAGTAACCTGTCTATCCACCGTGCAGCACCTGGCCCCAGAGCTACGGAGCCTGCAGGTCCTGCTGGTTTTCTGCCTGATTTCAGCTTATGAGCTGGGCCCGGGCCCCATCTCCTGGTTCATCGCTGCTGAGCTGTTTGACCAGCCTGGAAGACCTATGGCCATGGCTTTCACCAGCATGCTCAACTGGGGAGGGAAATTTGTACTGGCACTCCTCTTTCCTCCATTACTGGTGGGTTTATACTGCTGGACTGTATGCTGTACCAAGCTAAACTTCAGGGGAAATTTTGGAGGTAGTCTTCTTGTTTGCATTTGCCAGTTCACTTACACCTTAGAGACCGTTAAATATAGGCTATAAATCTGTTCAATATGTTATATACATGTGTATCCGCTGCAAAAGAGACATAAATCTTAAATATTAAAAATAAAATCTAAATTAAATCTATTGCTAAATCCTTTTAAATGAGGTTGTAATAAGGGGAACATCTGTTCACAATAGAACGGCAGAAATGGAGGCCAACCTGAAACTAAGACCAGAGAAGAAAATCAAAAATCCTTTTTGTTTTTCTCCTTTCTTGTTTTAAAGCTATTCTTCTTCTCTGGCTACTTCTTCCTCATCTTCTTCCATCTCTTTCTCTCCTACTAAATCTTACTGTTACTGTTTCACATGGATGCAGAATTTTGAAGGAAAAGACCAGTCCTGGTTAAATAAGGTCAAATAACCTGAAATTTAACATTCACATCTGTCTCTCTCCCACACAGAAAATCTGCGGAGTGTACGTGTACTTGCTCTTCATGATGATGGCGGTGCTCGCCTTCACCTTTACCTGGATTCGCCTCCCCGAGACCAAAGGTCGCACATTTGATGACATTGCAGAGGAGTTCAGAGGAGCAGAGGGAATCCCTTTGCACAATAAGACTGGATTCAACACTTTCACCTGACCAGCACCCCCTGTGTTATCAAATCTGATCATGATCATACTGTTAATGGTTAGTTCACCTGATTTAAAGCCAAAATTATCAGTGCTATGTAGCCAGATTGTTTTGGTTCAAGTTGCTCAAATTCTGAAACCTGCTGGGACTTTAAATGTGTAGCCAAAAGCTACCACCAAAAAAAATGACTTCTGAAAAAAAATGGTTGTTTAAAGAAACAGTCCGTGTGTCATTCAGAATATTCCAGTTTTTGTTCTGAAAAACATATCTACTAAAAAACTAAGCACTGAAAATTAAAGCCCATCCGAATATTTAAGCTGACCTGTGAAATTTCCTAATGGTCACTGTGAAGGACAACATGTTGTTTTCCAGTGGGTCAAAAGTGAAAGTTGTTAAAGAGGCTGACATGGCCTCAGCTTATTTAGTTGTCACGTTATGAGAATCAACATGTACAATGGCTCATATTTATTCAACGTTTTAAGGTGTTTTGTTATGACTGGATTGTTATTTTGCAAAGATTAGATCAACTGTTGAGCAGCAACAGAAAGATGGTCTCAGTAATCGCCTTGGTTTAGTTTATTTAACAGCTGGATTTGTTTTTTAGCACAAAGCACAGACCACAGCGTCATGGAAATTTTTCAGTATATCGCAATTTTCATCTGAAATCCTGCAGATACTTGCTGGTCCCTTTGGCTTCAGATGAAAAAAAAGAAAAAAAAAACAACAAGATTTTGGAAACCTATCAATGTATGTCACAAATAAACATACTGTTAAGTCATGTGAGCCATTTTATAAAACAAATATTATTAAAGTGAGATTTTGTCATAAGTAAAATAGTTTGAGTTTATGAATTTTTAAAAAAATAATTGTTATGCATGCTTTGTAATATGAATAAGTTATCAGATTTAGCATGTAGCAGTAAAAGCGACAGTGTATAAATGTGATATTACATTAAACTCGGTTATACAGTAACTTATTAATAAAATCTACTCGATCCCTCCTCAGAACATTCTCACCAGATTTTTCCTTAAATTTGACACAGCGTTCCAGTTTGGTATTGGTCTGTGAAATCTCACATATCTCTGAACTGTTTACATTTGTAAGACATCTGTTACAAAACAACCGCAGCTCTGTGAATAAATATCACTTCCAATATGATCTGCAGTGACTCGCAGAAAACCACAGAGGAGCCAGGAGATCAGAGGACAAGTCTGGGTTTTACAACCACAGAAGTCAGAATTAGATTTAAATATAAATTACTGTTCTGGTTCAGTTAGAGTCAGCTTCTTATAATTCACGACAGAATAAAAGTCTACATGTGTATAATAAATACACTCAAATTCTAATTTTCCTTACTGTCAATTGAATTTAAACACACACACACACACACACACACACACACACACACACACACACACACACACACACACACACACACACACAGTGATCCCTCTACAGAAACATAATCTACGTGTGTTGAGGGCAACACTTTTTCTGATACACTTCCAAGAAAATCTAAAAGGAGAACAATAAGATTTTACTTATTTAATTAAATCTGTCCAAAACTATGAAAACAGCGCCATCTACTGGACCACACTATTCTATGCCACAATTCTGCCTTGCACTAAATATAAATTACAGTGTAAGTGCTTTCAGTGTCATTTTTGGGAAAAGACTTGAAACAGATCTGTCCATTTTTTTGGGCTGCATAAGTGAAATTCATTAGAATTGATGTTGGTCACCTTTAGACCAGAAAGACGTATGTCTTGGTCTGGAAACATTTGTCAGATTTTTGGGGGGATATTTGCCACATAAAAGACATGTTATAACTGCCTTTAATTTTTATTTTGTTAAAAATTAAATGTGTTTGTAATTATATAATAAATTCTATTAGTTGGCAATAACGTAATTTGAATTTGAAACATTTTGCAGATTTATTAGAGTTACTGCAGACAGGCATAATGAGCTGTAGGGGGACCCCTACAACCATTATTCTTCTATCTACAGCCAGACTTCACAACGTAGATTTTTTTTTTATATAGCAGCTCACATTACACAAAGTAACACCCCCAGCTCTTCATCCCTCTGTAACTGTATGAGACTCTCAGTCAGTTTCAGTCTAACAGAACATGGACGTTATCTTCATTAAACAATGCCTCTTCATGTTGTCAGTGTTTGTCCTGTGGACTACAGGTAATGAAAATATATCAAATCAACTCTGTTTATAAAAAATGTTTAAACTAGCAGTTTTAGATTGTTGTTCTCATCATTGGTAACTGAAATAGAAATCATGTCAGAGCATAAATAAAATAATATCAAAGGTTACACATGCTAATGTTAAATGTTTTGCACACAGGTCTAACTGATGAGAGTGGTGTCACCCAGACTGACATACTGTGGAAAAAAGAGGGTGAAACTGCAACAATAGACTGCAGCCACACCAAGGGTGCTGGCTACTACCAGATGTACTGGTACCGACAGCTGCCTGGAGAAACTATGAAACTAATTGTGTTCACAACAACAACAAAGACAGAGCATGACTTTGGAAAGTTCAGCACAGAGAAATTCTCAGCCAACAAGTCTGCTGCTGAGAGTGGGACATTCACAGTGAAGAACCTGGTGCCAGAAGATAAAGGCTTGTATTTCTGTGCTGTTAGTGAACACAGTGACACAGACACATGTGGAAGCTGAACAAAAACCCAAAACATTTTTCATACAAATGTTTCCAAAACAATTATTCTCCTGTACTGTAGGGGGACCCCTGCAACCACTTACAATACTATCTACAGCCAGACTCACAATGTAGATTTCTTTATATAGCAGCTCACATTACACAAAGTAACACCCCCAGCTCTTCATCCCTCTGTAACTGTATGAGACTCTCAGTCAGTTTCAGTCTAACAGAACATGGACGTTATCTTCATTAAACAATGCCTCTTCATGTTGTCAGTGTTTGTCCTGTGGACTACAGGTAATGAAAATATATCAAATCAACTCTGTTTATAAAAAATGTTTAAACTAGCAGTTTTAGATTGTTGTTCTCATCATTGGTAACTGAAATAGAAATCATGTCAGAGCATAAATAAAATAATATCAAAGGTTACACATGCTAATGTTAAATGTTTTGCACACAGGTCTAACTGATGAGAGTGGTGTCACCCAGACTGACATACTGTGGAAAAAAGAGGGTGAAACTGCAACAATAGACTGCAGCCACACCAAGGGTGCTGACTACTTCCAGATGTACTGGTACCGACAGCTGCCTGGAGAAACTATGAAACTAATTGTGTTCACAACAACAGCAAAAACAGAACATGACTTTGGAAAGTTCAGCACAGAGAAATTCTCAGCCAACAAGTCTGCTGCTGAGAGTGGGACATTCACAGTGAAGAACCTGGTGCCAGAAGATAAAGGCTTGTATTTCTGTGCTGTTAGTGAACACAGTGACACAGACACATGTGGAAGCTGAACAAAAACCCAAAACATTTTTCATACAAATGTTTCCAAAACAATTATTCTCCTGTACTGTAGGGGGACCCCTGCAACCACTTACAATACTATCTACAGCCAGACTCACAATGTAGATTTCTTTATATAGCAGCTCACATTACACAAAGTAACACCCCCAGCTCTTCATCCCTCTGTAACTGTATGAGACTCTCAGTCAGTTTCCGTCTAACAGAACATGGACGTTATCTTCATTAAACAATGCCTCTTCATGTTGTCAGTGTTTGTCCTGTGGACTACAGGTAATGAAAATATATCAAATCAACTCTGTTTATAAAAAATGTTTAAACTAGCAGTTTTAGATTGTTGTTCTCATCATTGGTAACTGAAATAGAAATCATGTCAGAGCATAAATAAAATAATATCAAAGGTTACACATGCTAATGTTAAATGTTTTGCACACAGGTCTAACTGATGATAGTGGTGTCACCCAGACTGACATACTGTGGAAAAAAGAGGGTGAAACTGCAACAATAGACTGCAGCCACACCAAGGGTGCTGGCTACTACCAGATGTACTGGTACCGACAGCTGCCTGGAGAAACTATGAAACAAATAGTGTACACTACAACAAATGCAAATCCTGACTTTGAACCAGACTTCAGAGATGAGATGAAATTTACAGCAAAAAAGCCTAATGCTGAGAGTGGGACATTCACAGTGAAGAACCTGGTGCCAGAAGATAACGGCTTGTATTTCTGTGCTGTTAGTGAACACAGTGACACAGTTGACTTGCAAGGCTGCTCCAAAACTTCTGTTCAAGAGTTTCTCTAATTGTTGTGTAATTAAAAGACAACATAGGTCATTATTGACTCAGAACACACATATGGTACAGTATGTTAAGATTTACTGACAGTAACGTTCAGTATCTGAGATCTTTTGTATTTAGACATGGTAACAAGTTTCTGTTTACAGTTTTGCTTTTGTGGTAAACAAGTGAACCACAGTAAGAACCACTGACTCAATGGTAAATATTCAGCCTGAACTTATTCAATTAAAACTGAAAAGTCCGTCATGGGACTGAATGAAACATGTAGAACTGTATGCTGAGATACCAATTATTCTGTTTCTGACAATGAATTCAATTTTACAGTTTCTGTCCCTGACTAAAGAGGAGAGCAGAATACAGAATCCGGTTAAAGACCTACTAAAACATATTAACCATTAGCCCTAGTGTTTCTAAATAAAACGGGAAACGATTGAATTTTACTGAATTCAAAAATGGGACGAAACAACTTCACAAAACGTTTATTTGAGGTAATGTATTTGCCACACCAACAGGGGGAAATAAACATCCACATACCCAGTACAAGATGAAGATAGCACTAATCTCTACTGCTGATACAGTTAAAGACATGCCTCTGACAACTCCCCCTGCTGATTTAGTTGTAACCGATGCTTTGTCATCTACAGGTGCTAAAACAAAAGCTGAGAGTGGAGTCTCACATCTGAAGTTCTTAAACATGATCTTCATGGCCTTTCTGTTTTACTTCCTTCACCTCCCAGGGAGTAAGGGTAAGAAACAAGTATATTCCAGACTAAGACAAAGTTAATGATTTCTGTATCTCAATTATTTTCTACATTTTTTTTTTTTACAGGTGCCTCAGACACCAAACGTGTCATCCAAACACCTGCTTTCATTATAAAGAAAAATGGTGAATCTGTTGCCAGTGAGATCAAGTGTTCACACAACATAACAAATTATGATATCATTCTCTGGTACAGACAAGATGAAGGCAAAGGTCTGAAGCTTCTGGGATATCTGAATCTGAATTTCCTATACCCAGAGGACGACGTGAAAGAAAAGATCAGCTTTGATGGAGATGGCCGTCACCAGTCGAGCCTGAGCATTTCCAATCTTAAATTAAACGACAGTGCTGTGTATTTTTGTGCTGCCAGTCGACACAGTGCTGCAGATTCCCCCCAAGTCAATGCAAAAACCTTTATCTGTGTGTCGTCTGAACACCTGCAGCCAACCAGCAGCCAAGCCAAACCTTTAAAGAGTTTCTTTCTTTTTTTTTTTTACACAAACTCAATCTCTTCTGACACGACTTTGAGATTGTGCTTTTTGAAATAAAGTTTGACTTAGTAATTGATGATTCTCAATCTCTGATCTGTTCTTATACAGGAATGATAAAATCTTAAATCTTAACTTTAATTTTTCAGTGAACCTGCTGATTATTGCCTTGATTCAGAGATGAATCATTTGGTCGACAACATGTCAGGAAATTATGAAAAGTGTGCGTCACAAGCTCCCAACAATCCAAGGAAATGTTTTGAAATGTCTAATTTCATCTAAACATTGGGGCAAAAAGGACATATATTCAGTTTACAATCACTCAAGACTAAGTAAACCAGAAAATATTCAGCTTTGTAAAACAGGAACACAGTCATGTCGATCAATGCAGTGACACTCCCACTGCAGCTCTTCATATTAACCATGAGACTTTGGTAGTTTCTGTCTAGGCAAACATGGATCCTATCATGATCAAACAACACCTCCTCATACTGTCAGCCTTATTGCTTTGGACTACAGGTAATGGAAATATAAAGCATCAACTGTGGAATCTAGTTTAGAAAAACAGGTTTACATTTCAAGATTCTGATCTCATTAGCTTGTAATTTAGAAAAGAATTTTATAGGAATCCAAAATATTTACAGCACTAACCTTTACTATCCTGTACACAGGTTTTACTGATGGAAATGATGTCACTCAGACAGACATACTGTGGAAAAATGAGGGTGACAATGCTACGATACACTGCAGCCAAACTAAGGGGGATCTATACTTTTACATGTACTGGTTCAGACAGCTGCCCGGAAAAACAATGGAATTAGTAGTATTCACAAGGAGTGGCATACAAGATCATGATTTTGGAGATTTCAGCAAAAAGAAATTCTCAGCCACCAAGGTCAATGCTAAGGATGGGACATTTACAGTGAAAGATCTGGTGCCAGATGATAAAGGCTTGTATTTCTGTGCTGTGAGTGAACACAGTGACACAGACACACGTGAAAGCTGAACAAAAACCCCAGTGCCCCGTTCACACAACAGTTAAAAAAAAAAAACAAACTGATTACCTCGTGTACTCTAGGGCAGCCTACAGTGCGGCAAACATTTACCGTTACAGTTTGACTCACCATCTGGGTTTTAATACAGCTGCTAACACAATCAGAGGATGTCACCCAACTGATTTTATCCCAGTTGGTAACTGAGACACAAGACAAAGAAACATTTCCTGTTTATAAAAAGACATGCATGGCACTGGCCTCTTAAAATGCTTACAGTCTAGTCCACAATGAAATGGTAAACCATTCCACTGAATGCCTGATACACAAAAGCTGCACAGTAGACTACCTAAAGAATAAGTGAGATACAATTAGTTGCAGGTTTTTGGTTTATATGCCTGTGGTCTGTATGTTATGTGTATTAGTCAAAGACACCAATAACAGCAAACTCCTGTCCTGAACTGAAATGATCAGCCATGCTGCTTGTGAATTTCTGTGAAACTGAAAAATAATGAATAGGAGATCCAATAAGTCACAGCCAGAACTTTTCATTCCACCAGGGGGAGACAAACTTCAGCAGCAAATGTAATGTTCAATCAGCTTATTGTACCCTCCTAAAGAAAACAACACTGCTCTGACAGAGACGTCCAAAACCTCACCCTCTTCTTTCTATTGTAACAGTGATGTACTCTAATCCCCAGGAGCAGCACTGACAGGAGAGAAAGGCTGACAACATGGTTTTTGTTCGAAACGTGTTGAACATGATCTTCATGGTCTTCATTTTTTGTGTCCTTCATCTCAAGGGTGAGCATTCAAGCAGAGACAGACATCATATACAGCTAATAATGTCAGGATTTCTTCTTATACTGTCACCTGTTCTTTTCCTACAGGTGCTTCTAATACCTTCACTGTCATCCAAACACCACTTTTCATCACTAAGAGAACAGCTGACACTGTTGATAGTGAGATTAGCTGTTCACACAGCATACCTTATTATGAGCAAATACTCTGGTACAAACAAGACGAACACAAAGCTTTAAAGTACCTGGGGTATCTAAATCTGAAGTTCCCATACCCTGAGGGCGACGTCAAAGGAAAAATCAGCTTTGCTGGGGATGGCAGTAAATATTCGAAGCTGACTGTTTCCAATGTCACGTTAAATGACAGCGGTGTGTATTTCTGTGCTGCCAGTCGACACAGTGCTGCAGATTCCTCTCAAGTCAATACAGAAAACTCTCGTTTATCTGTGAACACCTGCAGCCAGCCTCCTTCGAAACCAAGCCTCTGAAGATTTTATCAACTGCTCTGAAGCAATTTTGACCTTCTCTGAGGTCATGTTGTGGCTCACAGTTAAACAAAATGTAGTTGTAGTCCTTGGATCTACATAACGTCTGTGATCATCCAAACTATTGTGATCTGAACTACAAGGAACATTAATGACAGTACTGAACTGTGGGGTGACCAACACTACCACCTATACAACCATCTACATATACTGCTTACCAATGAAGTAGAGCATAATTGTTATTTTTTGTTTAAACTATCCTCAGAAGGTTTTAATGTATCTGCCCTCTTTAGCTTTACCAAATACAAGTAGAGGTATTCTACAGAGGATTAATGTATGTATGTAATGTATTAATGTACACTACTGTGCAGAAACGTTATGCACTGTAGATGTTTTAGTTTCCACCAAGTTTCCAAGTGTCTGACGGATCCCAGGTTCATCGTACAGAACAATGAGCCCATAAAGAACCCAGTAGAGTTCATGAAGACCTCTTTCAGAGGGAAGGCTGCAAATACTGATTAGATTTAGGTTTTGTTTCTTTTACTACACTTTCTAAAAGTTAATTGATAAACGAAAAACCATTTATGTAATTTACCATTCAAAGCATGCCCTGTGTATTTTTTTGTGCCGAAAACTGCACAGTACTGTACTGTAGGGGGACCTCCAGTACCACTTATACTACATCTTGAATGACAATATAGGATCACGTCACACACTGCAGTGACACTCCCACCTGTTAATCTTCTTATAGACTATCTGACACGGGCAGATTTTGTCTAACAGAACATGGAAATTATCATAATCAAACACCTTCTGGTGCTGTTGGTCTTTTCACTGTGGACTACAGGTAATTCAGAATAAAATCACCTGTTTATTAATTACAAGATCCCATTAAATAATTTTTATTTTTATATTTATTTATTTGAAAGTCATCCTGGACAACCACGTCCAAAAGCCTGTTAACAACTGGTCATTTGAATTGTTTTGCACACAGGTTTAACTGATGATAGTGGTGTCACCCAGACTGACATACTGTGGAAAAAAGAGGGTGAAACTGCAACAATAGACTGCAGCCACACCAAGGGGGCTACTTACTTCCAGATGTACTGGTACCGACAGCTGCCTGGAGAAACTATGAAACTAATTGTGTTCACAACAACAGCAAAAACAGAACATGACTTTGGAAAGTTCAGCACAGAGAAATTCTCAGCCACCAAGTCTGCTGCTGAGAGTGGGACATTCACAGTGAAGAACCTGGTGCCAGAAGATAACGGCTTGTATTTCTGTGCTGTTAGTGAACACAGTGACACAGACACATGTGGAAGCTGAACAAAAACCTCAGTGTACTATTACAATTTTCTCATGTACTGTAGGGGGACCTCGAGTACCACAGATTCTCCCAGTTACATCATGTGGATTTTGATGCAACTGCAACCAACATGATCACAGACCATCACATGACACTCCTACTTATCACATTTAGATCACTGACTGTACTGAGTTATATTAGACCTGTTGCATTCTGTAAATGGCACAACATGGACCTTAAACATGGTCTTCTGCACTTTTTGATATTACTGCTCTGGATACAAGGTAAGATCTACCCACTAACCTTTAACAGTTAATCAGCAAAAGTTGAAAATTATTTAAATTAATCTATCACCCAACTTGAAATGTCCACTAGTGGTAACTTTACTTGTTAAACACACAGGTCTAACTGATGGAAGCGATATCACCCAGGCTGACATACTGTGGGAAAAAGAGGGTGACAATGCAACAATACAGTGCAGTCACATCATGGGTGCTACTTACTACCAGATGTACTGGTACCGACAGCTGCCTGGAGAAACTATGAAACAAATAGTGTACACTACTGCAAATACAAATCCTGACTTTGAACCAGACTTCAGAGATGAGATGAAATTTACAGCAAAAAAGCCTAATGCTGAGAGTGGGACATTCACAGTGAAGAACCTGGTGCCAGAAGATAACGGCTTGTATTTCTGTGCTGTTAGTGAACACAGTGACACAGACACATGTGGAAGCTGAACAAAAACCTCAGTGCCCTATTACCAACCTTCGATTTAATCTCATTAACTGTCTCTAGGGGGACCACGACTGCAACCATAGAAATACATATTATACAGGGACACTCCCACCTGCAACTCTTCATATCTCTGTTGCAACGTCACATCTATGGGAGATACAACAGTGACTCTGGTCTCTCAGTTCATCTTTCTCAATAATGTTCACAGCTGGTCTGATCAAACTCTCTGCAGCTCTGCTCTGTATTATAGGTACTGTACATTATGAAAAAAGGTTTATGTTCATACTAATGCTTTTATGTCCATCTTTCTTTGTCCATGTAGTGTGTTAGTGGTCCTGTAAGATGACATGTGATTTTTGACCCCACAGGATTAACTAATGGGAGTGATGTCACCCAGACTGACAAACTGTGGAAGAATGAGAGTGATGCTGCAACAATACATTGTAGTCACACCAAGGATGCTAGCTACTTCCAGATGTACTGGTACAGACAGCTGCCAGGAGAGGGAATGAAGGAAATAGTTTACACAACTACAACTCCCCCATATAAGTATGCAACTGGCTTCAGGGAAGATAAATTTCCAGCAACAAGAGATAATGCTCAGACTGGATCTTTGAAAGTGGAAAAGCTGGTTCCGGAGGACAGCGGAGTGTATTTCTGTGCTGTGAGTCAACACAGTGATACAGGTGACTTAGACAGCTGCACAAATACCCAAATACTGATGCCACTAGGTATAAATGATGCAACAGTTTCTAATAAACTACAGAGGGAGCTCTAAAGTAACACTGACGATATCTGTGGGTGCTTCTCATTTCCTTAAAATGTCTCCTTGTTTCCCTTCCTTGCATCTTATCCTCAAGTTGTAGTCCCTACTATGTAAGACTGTTAGTGTAAGATTGTTATTGTTGTATTCTTGTCAAACTCTGTTTTCTAAATGCTCAAAAACAAAGGCTCAAGCATTACTACCCAAATATTGACATATAACATTTTTATGTATTCTTCACAAAAACAAACATGGCTTGTCTCCTCCACTGACGCCCATGTGCAAAATTCTGATTCAGAGCTTAACATTTGCACAACTTGAGGTTCAGGGTTCATTTCAGGTCTATGTTATTTTGTTTCCTTACGTAAGGTGGCAGTACAATGTCTCTGTAGTGTGTAGTGTGAGATGAAAAAGCAGACAATTGATTATGAAACCACCCACATATTAAAAAAAGTTTCTTTTCCTGAAAGCAAGGTTTCCCCACCAAGAGGAGAACTGAATTTACAGTGATGAAAACACAGTACCAACAACAAGATGTTCTTAAAATCAGCCATTCATCTCAACATGATCATTGTCTTCTGCCTGACCATTAATGTCATGCTGGTTTCAGGTAATGTAAAAATGATTTCCCAGGTTAACACCTAAAACTCCTGTTGAGCATTCATTTACTCTGAGGACTTGCTCTCATGATGACACATTTTGTTGATATTTTTTCCACAGGTTCCTCTCTAAATGACAAAGTTGACCAGAATCCACTGGACATGTACAAGAAACCTGGAGAACGAGCCAAAATTAGCTGTTCACACAGTGTTGACACCTATAATCAAATCCTCTGGTACAAGCAAATAAAGAACGGCCAAATGCAGCTCCTAGGATACATGTTCCTAAAGGATGGATATCCAGAGACTGGGGTGAACGTAACAATAGATGGAAGTGCAAATAAAGGGGACACATGCACATTAACTATTGAACAACTCAACCTGAACAGCAACGCAGTGTATTTCTGTGCTGCTAGTTTACACAGTGCTACATATCACTGCTTCATAGTACAAAAACCTTTCCTATCAAATATTTTCATCTCTGTATAACAACTCATAGCTCCCTGCACCTGCATGTCTTCTTCAATACTTCATTAGACAGATTTTCATAATGACTCAGTGGGGCTGTAGTGGGAGTTGACAATAGTAATCATTTTTACAAGCAGGATGCACACTGAGGCCACCCCCATGATGATATAGGAGGGGTTACTGCAAAATAAGACTGGAAATGCTCAGTGAAACTGCTTCATACATTGTATTGTTCATAACCAAACAGGAAAACACAAAATGATCATCTTAGTCCTGTGTGCTACTTTAAACACAATTCTGGTATCAGGTAATGTCAACTGTTGTTTACAGCCATTTCAATTCATTTAAAAGAATCTGTTTATAGATTTACAACCTAATTCCTATACTGCTGCTATTTCAGCTGCACTTGTGAATGATTTATTATTTGACTTTGCAATTTATCAGTGTTTATTCATTTTTACAGGTTCCTCTCTAAATGACAAAGTTGACCAGGGTCCGGCAGACATTTACACCTACACTGGAGAAAGAGCCAAAATTAGCTGTTCACACAGAATTGACAGCTATGATCGAATCCTCTGGTACAAGCAATCAAAGAATAATAAACTACATTACCTGGGATACATGTACAAAAATAACGCAAACCCACAGTCTGGGGTGGATGTGAAGATGAATGGGAGTGCAGATAAAGACCAAACCTGCTCATTAACAACTGAAAAACTCAATGTGAACAGCAGTGCGGTGTATTTCTGTGCTGCTAGTTTACACAGTGCTACATATCACTTCTTCATAGTACAAAAACCTTTCCTATCAAATATTTTCATCTCTGTATAACAACTCATAGCTCTGCGTCTGCGTGTCTGCTACATATCACTGCTCTTCAATACAAAAGCATCCTCACGGTTTTCACAGCTCACAGCTGCCTTAAATAATGTTCTTTCCTCTCATTAGGTGGCAGCATATCATTACTCAGGCTTTCATAAAGCACCAGTGGTGTGTTAAGAGGAGGAGGATTTACTATGACACCACCCACCCACTTGGCTTCATGTTACTTTTACTAAAAAAAAAAAAAGATGCCGCAAAAATCTGTATAACTGCATATGCACTGTAGAAAATACAATAACTCACAGAAACCAGCCTATGATGGTATAATCTACCATCATAACTCCAGAGAACACAAAATGAACTTCCTATTTTATTTGCTCCTTGGCCTTTCTTTCAAAAGTATTCTAGTTTCAGGTAATGTCAACATGATTTTTAAAATTCTTTCCTAGTTTGAAATGTTTATATATTTGATTTTGTACAGTAAGTGTCTATGCTGTTGCTCTTATAGCTGCACTTTATTTTGCTCAGTTTTTCATTTCTTCATTCATTCATTTATGTTTATTCATTTCTGTTTGTTCATTTCTGTTGGTTTTTTGTCTGTTTTGTTGATAATGTTAAACAGGATCCTCTCTTAGTGACCAAGTCTACCAGACTCCAGCTGTTCTGTACCACAAACCTGGAGAAAAAGCCCAAATCACGTGTTTCCACAGCATTGACAACTATAACCGAATCCTTTGGTACAAGCAAATAAAGAACGGCCAAATGCAGCTTCTAGGATACATGGTCGTAAAGGATGGATATCCAGAGACTGGGGTGAATGTAACAATAGATGGAAGTGCAAATAAAGGGGACACATGCACATTAACTATTGAACAACTCAACCTGAACAGCAACGCAGTGTATTTCTGTGCTGCTAGTTTACACAGTGCTACATATCACTGCTTCATAGTACAAAAACCTTTCCTATCAAATATTTTCATCTCTGTATAACAACTCATAGCTCCCTGCACCTGCATGTCTTCTTCAATACTTCATTAGACAGATTTTCATAATGACTCAGTGGGGCTGTAGTGGGAGTTGACAATAGTAATCATTTTTACAAGCAGGATGCACACTGAGGCCACCCCCATGATGATATAGGAGGGGTTACTGCAAAATAAGACTGGAAATGCTCAGTGAAACTGCTTCATACATTGTATTGTTCAATATAACCAAACAGGAAAACACAAAATGATCATCTTAGTCCTGGGCGCTACTTTAAACACAATTCTGGTATCAGGTAATGTCAACGGTTGTTTACAGCCATTTTAATTCATTTAAAAGAATCTGTTTATAGATTTACAACCTAATTCCTATACTGCTGCTATTTCAGCTGCACTTGTGAATGATTTATTATTTGACTTTGCAATTTATCAGTGTTTATTCATTTTTATAGGTTCCTCTCTAAATGACAAAGTTGACCAGGGTCCGGCAGACATTTACACCTACACTGGAGAAAGAGCCAAAATTAGCTGTTCACACAGTGTTGACAGCTATGATCGAATCCTCTGGTACAAGCAAATAAAGAACGGCCAAATGCAGCTCCTAGGATACATGTTCGGAAAGGATGGATATCCAGAGACTGGGGTGAACGTAACAATAGATGGAAGTGCAAATAAAGGGGACACATGCACATTAACTATTGAACAACTCAACCTGAACAGCAACGCAGTGTATTTCTGTGCTGCTAGTTTACACAGTGCTACATATCACTGCTTCATAGTACAAAAACCTTTCCTATCAAATATTTTCATCTCTGTATAACAACTCATAGCTCCCTGCACCTGCATGTCTTCTTCAATACTTCATTAGACAGATTTTCATAATGACTCAGTGGGGCTGTAGTGGGAGTTGACAATAGTAATCATTTTTACAAGCAGGATGCACACTGAGGCCACCCCCATGATGATATAGGAGGGGTTACTGCAAAATAAGACTGGAAATGCTCAGTGAAACTGCTTCATACATTGTATTGTTCAATATAACCAAACAGGAAAACACAAAATGATCATCTTAGTCCTGGGCGCTACTTTAAACACAATTCTGGTATCAGGTAATGTCAACGGTTGTTTACAGCCATTTTAATTCATTTAAAAGAATCTGTTTATAGATTTACAACCTAATTCCTATACTGCTGCTATTTCAGCTGCACTTGTGAATGATTTATTATTTGACTTTGCAATTCATCAGTGTTTATTCATTTTTATAGGTTCCTCTCTAAATGACAAAGTTGACCAGGGTCCGGCAGACATTTACACCTACACTGGAGAAAGAGCCAAAATTAGCTGTTCACACAGAATTGACAGCTATGATCAAATCCTCTGGTACAAGCAATCAAAGAATAATAAACTACATTACCTGGGATACATGTACAAAAATAACGCAAACCCACAGTCTGGGGTGGATGTGAAGATGAATGGGAGTGCAGATAAAGACCAAACCTGCTCATTAACAACTGAAAAACTCAATGTGAACAGCAGTGCGGTGTATTTCTGTACTGCTAGTTTACACAGTGCTACATATCACTTCTTTATAGTACAAAAACCTTTCCTATCAAATATTTTCATCTCTGTATAACAACTCATAGCTCTGCGTCTGCGTGTCTGCTACATATCACTGCTCTTCAATACAAAAGCATCCTCACGGTTTTCACAGCTCACAGCTGCCTTAACTAATGTTCTTTCCTCTCATTAGGTGGCAGCATATCATTACTCAGGCTTTCATAAAGCACCAGTGGTGTGTTAAGAGGAGGAGGATTTACTATGACACCACCCACCCACTTGGCTTCATGTTACTTTTGCTAAAAAAAAAAAAAAGATGCCGCAAAAATCTGTATAACTGCATATGCACTGTAGAAAATACAATAACTCACAGAAACCAGCCTATGATGGTATAATCTACCATCATAACTCCAGAGAACACAAAATGAACTTCCTATTTTATTTGCTCCTTGGCCTTTCTTTCAAAAGTATTCTAGTTTCAGGTAATGTCAACATGATTTTTAAAATTCTTTCCTAGTTTGAAATGTTTATATATTTGATTTTGTACAGTAAGTGTCTATGCTGTTGCTCTTATAGCTGCACTTTATTTTGCTCAGTTTTTCATCATTCATTCATTTATGTTTATTCATTTCTGTTTGTTCATTTATGTTGGTTTTTTGTCTGTTTTGTTGATAATGTTAAACAGGATCCTCTCTTAGTGACCAAGTCTACCAGACTCCAGCTGTTCTGTACCACAAACCTGGAGAAAAAGCCCAAATCACGTGTTTCCACAGCATTGACAACTATAACCGAATCCTTTGGTACAAGCAATCACACGGACAGCTGCAGCTCCTGGGATACATGCTAGGAACCACTGGAACCCCAGAGAAAGGAATGGCTGTGAAGATAGATGGGAGCGCAGAGAAAAACCAAAGTTGCATATTAACAATTGAAGAACTCAGCGAAAGCAACAGTGCAATGTACTTCTGTGCTGCCTGTTACCACAGTGCTAGATATCACTGCTTCTCAGTACAAAAACCTCCTATTTCAGTTTTTCATTTCTGTATTACAGTTCACAGCACTTTGCACCTGGAATAAGCCAAACCACTATTGGGTTTTCTTCTGATATTTAAGATGGGAGGTCTTCAGGGTCACACCTCCTATTATAACCAGCAGTACCTGCTGTGGCTGCATCACAGATAGTGACTGGCTAAGGATGACTCAAGTACTCATCATATTTGCAATTTCATCTCTGTGGCTTCAAGGTACAAGGGGAAATTTTTTTTTTGAGTTGTGTAAGAAATGTGTATGTTTACTTATTATTTTGTGCCTTTAACAATGAAAATTTGGCTAGTAAATTTTTTATTGTTTCAGAAATGTTTAAATATAGGAACTTATTGTGAACGTGAACAAAAACAGAGTTTAAAATACAGATCACCACATAAATTAATACAAATTAAACCTTTTTAAAATAACTTTTGTTTCTAAAATATACATACAAATTATGTGGAATTCTTTATTTTCTCCACACAGTTCACTGCCAGGGTGTTACCCAATACCCTAAAGTCAGCTGGAGTTACCAGTCTAAATCTGCAGAGATGAACTGCAGCCACAACAAAGATGCTGGTCATAACCAGATGTACTGGTACAGGCAGCGTCCAGGGGAAACCATGACCCTTATTGTCTACACAGTTTTTGGTGGGCAGCCAGACTATGGAGGAGCAGCTCCAACCAAATATTCAGCCATCAAAGACAGTATATACAATGGGTCTCTTACTATAACAGACTTGCTGCCTGAGGACAACGGTGTGTATTTCTGTGCTGTCAGCAAACACAGTGATGTGAGAAGTGTGAGCAGCTGAACAAAAACTGCTTGATAATCCATTTGAGAAGTGTAATACAGATTAAAATCTGAGTTTTATGTATCTCCAGTAGGCGGTGCTGGAGCTCTAGAAATACTCCAGACAGTCAAAGAAACTTAATGCAGCTGGTTTATAGAGCAGGGTGTAAAAACAAAGGGCATATACAGAACATATAGAGACAAGAGCTCACCATTGAGTGTTCACTCAGAGAGTCAACATGTCAACATTATTCTTTATATTTTGGCTCACTGGTAATCAATTTCATCATTCATTAGCACCACTTCATCTGGCATTTTTATACGTTTATTCATTTTCTCTCTTTCTAGGTGTTTGCGTGGGTGTCAAGGTCGACCAGACACCACCAGCTCTTCTAAGTCGAGCTGGAGACAAAGTCCAGCTGGTCTGCAGCCATGCAAAAACTGACTACACACTCATGCATTGGTACCAGCAAACCCCTGGAGACCACGCTCTGAAACGCATTGGACATGTGTATTACAGCGAGATAAAACACGAGGAGTCTTTCGAAAAGCATTTTAAGATCACTGGAGATATGAGTGGAGAAACAGCAAAGAACGGTTCTCTGTTTATAAGTGACCTAAAGGCTCCTGACCACACTGCAGTGTACTACTGTGCAGCTAGCTATGCACAGTGACAACAAATCCCTTCTTCTTTAAACAAAAACTGAACCAAACCTTATCAACATTTATGGCTTTGAATTAAAGGTTGAACAGACCCCACCCAGCCAGCTGCTCTTGATATGAGGCTAGAACCATTATACAGTGGTGTTTTCACTTCCCTTTGCAAAGAGATCAGTGGAACCTGCATCGATCACAGTGACATTTACCTGAGCTCCCAGCAACTTATATACATACAGCTCAGATACAGTGATTAGTGCATTATATATAACTGAGCACCTCTTCTTTTTGATTAAATCAAAATGATGCGTTTTCTTTTTTTCTGTTGCCTGTCAGGTAATAATTTGTTTAAAAACAAATAATTCATGTGAATGTGGAACTGTTTCTATTTTCAATGTATCATCACTTAAAAGATAAACATGTTCTTTATCATTATTACTGTTGTTTTTGTCTTTCTCCAGGTGTTTGTCTGGGTCTTGAGGTCCGTCAGTCTGTCTCTGATCTCATCACAAAACCTGGAGACAGGGTGCAGATTTTCTGTATCCATGATAAAACTGACTACAGGGTGATGCTCTGGTACCAGCGCTCACCTGGAGGCACTACTATGAAACTCATTGGATATTTGTACTTCAAAGATGTCACAATGGAAGAGCCATATAAAGAACATTTTGGTATCTCTGGAGACTTGGGTGGTGATGCAGTAAAGAATGGCTCTCTAATCACCACTGTTACAGGACCTGAGCAGAGTGCAGTTTACTACTGTGCAGCTAGCAAAGCACGCTGAGAAAAATCTCCTCTGACCTTAACAAAAACTCAGTTCCTTGTCAGTGGTTTTGAATGAAACAAGCACACCTGTGACTGTGGTTGCATTCTGGCTTTATGCAGTGGGATTCCTTTTCCATTTTATAATTACATTTTTAATTCAGCTAGTTAAGTATAATTTATAATATATAAGTGTAGTAGTCACTCCTCATTACCAATAACAGCAGAAACTATCCTGCAGCCATATAAAAGCTTATACTCCTTTCTGCCACCAGGAGTCATAAAGGCACATCCACATCGCTAAACTATGCAGCTGCATCCTTGGAAAGTATTAACCTTCTTAAATATTATACTTCACATAATCAAGTCAGGCTATACTTTATAAGTAACTATAATCTGTTAAACACACAGGCAGACTGCACCAGCTGAAAACCACAAATATCAGTCATACATTGTTAATATCATCTAATAGTTTTGAATATATGCTCAGCAATGACAAAAAGTAATTTCTGTTAGCTGTCAGGTAATAATTTAAAGAAGTGTCCATTTCTGAATGGACAAATGTTTTCACCACCTATTACAGTGCAAACAAACAAGTTGGAGATGTTCTGCAGCCATGTGGGATGCTCTGGCAGCACCGTTATGTGTAGACCAGCTATGACTAGTACTTAACGGACTCAATTGTCAAAATGAAAAAGTCATATAAATATGATTTTAGATCAAGGTACACACAAGGTACTACTGTGAAAACAGGAATGCAGTCACTGAAATTTCCATTTTTCATACAAAGACAACTTTAATCTCAACATTATTGACTTTAAATTTAAATTTAAATTAGAACTTGAACAGGCCCCTCCTATCCACCTGATGCTTATATACCATAAGTGTAATTTGAGCACTTCCCCTTCCTTTTAAGCCTCAGTCTGCTCATAAGCAGCATCAATGGTTTTTATTGCTAACAGAGACCTTTTTACATATTATTCCATTTTATCAAAGAATGTCTGTGACCCATTTTTATACTGAGGAACTCAGAATGATCCGTTTTCTCTTTTCATGTTACCTAACAGGTAAAGCCTTGTTCAAATACAATAACGCTACAGTGACTGTAGAAAGACATATATTTTAACAAGAATGTGATTTGCATTTTCTTTTTTGTCCAGGTGTTTGTCTGGGTCTTGATGTGCGCCAGTCTTCCTCTGATCTCATCACAAAACCTGGAGACAGGGTGCAGATTTTCTGCAGCCATGATAAAACTGACTACAGGGTGATGCTCTGGTACCAGCGCTCACCTGGAGAAACTGCTATGAAACTCATTGGATATTTGAATTATAAAGATGCCACAATGGAAGAGCAATATAAAAAGGATTTCAATATATCTGGAGATTTGGGTGGGAATACAGCAAAGAATGCCTCTCTTATAGTCAATCCTGTACAACGAGAACACAGTGCAGTTTACTACTGTGCAGCTAGAGAAGCACACTGACAAAAACCCCCTCTGAACTTTACAAAAACTCTATATAATCAAAAAGACTTGGAAAAACTGCTCCCACACACACCTGTTTCTGTGGTTCAATATTTGTTAGTGAATGATTGTATCTACCACATGTGCATGTGTTTCTGTTTATTTGGTTTATTCTAATTAAACAAGACAAGTAAAGTTTCTTATATGGGAACAAATCACATCACATGTACATCAGGTGAAAGGAGGAGCATACTAAAATAAAACATTAAGCCACTCCCTCCTATACCTCATGTTTGCTTCTTAAATGATACTCATTTCCTCCATGACTCTAGAACAACTAAGTGCTCCATGTCAGATCTCTGTATGATGATTAGACTGCTTTTTTGCTGTTTCCTCACAGGTAACAACTGTTTCACTGTCAAGTAAGATGTGTCTGTATTCTGTATTTATCTTACATCTTAAATCCATAATCTGCCCCTCTCTGCTTACACGGCAGGTATTTCTCTGGGGGTTCAGGTCCATCAGACTCCCTCTGCTCTCATCAGAAATGCTGGTGATGATGTACAGATTGTCTGCACCCATGAACAAACTGACTACAGAGTGATGCTGTGGTACCAGCAGTCACCTAAAGACACGGCGCTAAAACTTATTGGATATGGATATGTACAGTTCAGAAACGACAGCGTAGAGGAGCCATTTAGGAAACACTTCAAATTAGCTGGAGATCTGAGTGGAAACAAAAGAAAAAATGGCTCACTTTCCATAATCAGCCTGAAAGCACTTGAACACACCGCAGTCTACTATTGTGCTGTTAGTAAACCACAGTAGATCAAAAGCCCATCTGCTCTTAACAAAAACCTCTTCCCCCTGTCTCCGTTGAAAGGGGGTACATTGTAAATCACCACGGGTGAGACATGGTTTGACCAGTTTGCTTCCAGCTTATCAACTTTATATTCTTTATCATTCACTTCACTTCACCTTCATACTTTAGACTTGTCAACAACTTGACATTGATAAAACCTTTAAACACAACAAGTGTTCAACACTTTGCAGCTAATCAGCTCAGAATATGCCAACTAACTAAACTTCAAACACAGGATCCAATATTTTCCAACACTGCTCATGTTAAATGTTAAATGCAGACTCTTTTACCTGCTTGAAAATCTAATCTATGAAAGGCATGATTCTTCATATATATATATATGTATATATATTTTTATCTGAAGCAACCTGAAGTCAGCAAACTGTGCTCAACAAACACTTTCAGTACACCATGACATTATGTCTCAATTCTGTCTGTCACTTAAACTAAAACAGTTCCTGTCAACCTGTGGTGTGATTTTTCTACATCATTTCCTGTCCCTTCTTCTTATCAGCACAAAGCACAGTGGAGACTCTAGTTTGCTCCTCACATTCAACATGATGACACCTCATCTCATCATATCCATCATCAGTGTGTTGTGGATCAAAGGTGCTGTACATTCAGGGAACCGCTTTAATGCTTAAATAATATTTTTGATAAAACAATCATGAGGAATATCTTTCTTTGATTGATTTAATGTTTTATATCACTATAGACTAAAGAGGTAAGATATTAAAGTACTACCTACAGTAACAGTGCTTTGTACTTTCTATCTCTTTCCAGGTGTTTTTCTCAGCAAAGAAAAACAAGTGTTTCAGACTCCATCTGATCTATTAGCGAAACCAAACAGTGAAGTCAACCTGACCTTCACTCATACAATCCAGAGCTATGACACAATTCTCTGGTATCAGCGCTCAGCAGGAGACACTACTCTTAAGCTGATTGGTTATGTGTATTATAAAAATCTGAACGTTGAGACAACATTTCAAAGTCACTTTAAAGTGAGTGGAGATGGAGAGAAAAAAGCTCATCTTCAAATCCTGAACCTGAATCGTAGTAACACTGGAACATATTTTGGAGCAGCAAGTATGCACAGTAATAAAGACACGAGACTTTCTCATACAAAAACCTCCCTTACACCACAGCAGATAACAGCACATCAACAAGAAACCACTGAAACCATGTGACAGTATCAAAGCTCTAAAAAGGGCTGAACGATAACTGGTTAATGCTGGTAACATATCTGTAACTATTGTAAAATGAGAAAGATATACACAATGTAACTTTAGAGGAACTGAAGAAATGAACTCACATTGTAATCACACACATTTCAGTCTTTTATGATACTACTAGTACTACTATTAGTAGTACTACTAGTACTAGTAGTAGACTAAAAGCAGTCAATTCTATCAATTGAGGGAAAAAGCAGGGAATGTCTTACTTGAATAATGACTTAACTGATTCATTAGTTATCAAAAAAACTTGCTTACCGATTTTATTTCAATCAGCTAATCAATAAACCATTGCCACTCTACTGAGCCGTACTTCTAGTAGTTGTAGATATAATAGAGGATTTGTTATAGGCCTAACTTACTGTTAGAAGGTGCAGTGAACCACCCCGGAAAAATCAATAGAGCCAAAAATGGACATGATTGATGACAACTGCTTTAAAAACATCCACAACCTTTAGATGCGCAACACAACAGTCACACCTGCAATTCATGAATAAAAACTGAACAGCAGAGAGCAGTGAAAACACACGAAGAAGACAGATGCACAGTACCTCCTCCTTCCTCATTACAAATGAACATTAAAGGCAGATTTCACATTAACGCCTGTGTGTGTGTGTGTGAGAACACTGAGGACATTACAGCAGCATCAGGGTTTTCTCTAAGCCGTAAAAACATGTTGAATTGTCTGGTCACTTTGTGTTTTGCTCTGACGCTCACAGGTGAGAGTCCTACGATGTCTGTACTTTCTCATGACATTAACAAACCTTTCTCTTTAACTTCAGTCTTTCTTTGTGTCCTCTAGACAATGTGTTATTGTCACCTTTGATTCAACAATCGCCTCGAAATCTTTTGGTTAAACCAGAACAAGAGGCCCATATTGAATGTTACCATGGAGACAACGACTATCCCTACATGCTCTGGTACCAGCACAAGTCAGCAACAGGGGGCCAAATGGCCATGGACCTGATCGGACTGCTTCATTATGAAAACCCAAACCTGGAGAAGAACTTTAAAACACATTTTAACATAACAGGCCATTCAAAGGGCAAAGCTCAGCTGGTGATATCCAACATAAAGCCAACAGACGGTGCAGAGTACTTCTGTGCAGCAAGTCAACACAGTGTTTCAGTTCCTCTGGCTCTTTTACAAAAAGCTGGTGGCTTATAGTATCAGATACACACCTGCATCCAATTCACCACTCACTCATTATGAAGAATCTTCACTTCAAGATCTAGTAACCTATTACTTTCTCCTGTGAATACTCAGGGAGAAAAGGACTGTCACATGTCCCACATTTTAAGTGCCTGCCATCCTGTCCATTCATTCATTACATATTCTATATTTCTGAAATATTTGGGCTGTTAAATATGTTCTACCAAACAGTATATCCATAACCTTTACTACCAAACATGAAATTTAGAAAAATAATCTCAATAAATACAGAGCAATTCATTTTTTGGACACAAGGATATGAGTCAGAGAAATATGGATGCAGGTTAGGAAATCGAGTGTGTGTCACATTACTGTGCAGGGTGTGATGTCATTTCCCCCTAGATACCTGAAATGTAGGCTCATTGCATTTTCATTCATGTATTTTCCTCTTCCAAAGTCAAAATGACCTCAGCCATCATCACCGTAACTTTCTTTATGCACTGGGCTGCAGGTAAGATTTATATTATGAAGATTAAAACACACAAATACAAATCAGCTTATTTAAATCGTGTTTCTGATTAAAAATTTAAATTTTAAGAGTTTGTGAAAGAAATGTTAATGATGCTGGTTGTAACATTTTTGTTTTTCAGATGTTTCTCAGTCTGTGTTGATCACTCAGTGGCCCCACTATATTTCCAGTCATCCCAGTGGCTCAGCAGAAATGCACTGCTACCAGAATGACACTGACTACGAGTATCTGTACTGGTACCGACAGCTGAGAGGAAAAGGTTTCCAGTTAATGGTGACTATAATAGCTGGCAATGCAAACTTTGAAGAAGGATTCAAATCAGGTTTTGAGGCAGTGAGACCGAAGGAGAAGCAGTGGTCTCTGACAATACCCAGTGTTCAGGAGAAAGATGAGGCTGTTTATCTGTGTGCTGCCAGTCTACACAGTGCTGTGGCAGACCTCAGGTCTGTGACAAAAACACACAGCAGAGACACCGTTTACTGCTCTGACACCTGACTCACATTAATACCAATCAAATGAAGAAACAAGCACAACCACAATGTGGATTAGATGATATCAGTGATGTTACTATATGTTGTCTCACATGGAGCCAGGAAGGAATGCAGAAAGGGAACAAGGCATATACTGCTGAAACAAAAAATATTATTATTGGCCGTTTCATGATGAAAAATATGCTTTTTTATTTTCCTGACAATTAGCCAACCACCTGCTGTAAACATCTGTCCTGAATAGATTCAACCAACAGATGGAGGCACAGCACTGAGTATGCAACTTTTACCAGGAGAAGGTGGTGACATAACACCCTCCCTCCGTATTTCTCTCGGGGCATGTTGTTCTCCTCACACCAGTGTCTGGCAATGTCTTTGGCTGTGCACATATTTGGTTTTCTCTTCTTCTGGCTTTCATGTAAGATCTCAAATATCATCCTTAAATACACAAAACTACTTAGCTGTGTTTGAAAAACTAAACATGCTAAATATAAAATACTGCATGATCCATAACAGTTTCATCTAAATCTGCTTTCTCCACAGGCCAAGTGAGGGCTGTAACATTTCACCAATCTCCTCCTCAGATCGTGAAGGAGGACACTGAGGTCCAGATTAAATGCAGCCATGATGATACTACCCTTCCTGTAATGTTATGGTACCAGCAAAAAAAGGACACTCTGTCTATGACCCTCATTGGGTATGGATATGAAAACTCCCAAAACTATGAGGGTCAATTTGAAAAACAATTCAAGCTGACAAGAGAAAACACAGTAAAAGGAGCTCTAATGATACACAAAGCAAACCTGTCACACTCTGCTGTTTATTTCTGCGCTGCCAGTACACAGTGATTTGGTTTAATACCTCCCCCTCACTAAAACCCTGATGGCAGCAGGTCTTGTTTTAGCAGACTCTCATTATAGGAAGCTGTGTTCCTCCTGCTGCAGCACAGACCCACACGATGTCTCCAGCTGTGATTGGATTTCTTCTCATCTTGTTTACATGTAATTGATAACTATAAAAACTATTATTTTATATTATATGATTGTAATTACATTATGGCTTCTGAACCAACAGCTTTTAAAATCTGTTTTTCCCTGCAGATCAAACTAAGGGTGTGACATTCCAGCCGTCTCATCCAAGAATAGTCAATGAAAAAACCAGGGTAGAGATTAATTGCAGTCATAATGACGGCAATCTTGACATAATGCTCTGGTACCAGCAAACAGAGAGCAGGCTGATGGATTTAATTGGATATGGCTACATTAACAGTGACCCCAGCTATGAGAAGAAGTTTAAAGATGAATTTGAGATTACAAGAAAAAACATCCAAACAGGAGCCCTGATTATTCGCAGTGCAACTCTAGCAAACTCAGCTGTGTATTTCTGCGCTGGCAGAACACAGTGATGTGGTTTAATGTGTCACCATAACTAAAAACCTGCTCTCTCTTTTCTGATGTTTTCAATACTGCATGTAGTGTCTCTCTATGACATCTCCCTGAGCTAAAATTTGCAGCCAGCACCCAGGCATGAAAAGGCAGGAGGACAGATCAAAGTTGGCCAGCATTGCACCAGTAGTTAGCTCAACCAAACAGCACAAAGCTCAAGTGCCAACTCATGAAAGACAAATAATCAGCAAGTGGTTGTTTTTCTTTGTGTGATAGTAAATCAGTAATATTTGGTGTTCTGTGCTGCTGATTAGTCAAAACAAACTGTTTGGAAACTTCACCTAAAGCAGTGATGTCCAGCATCTCTTGGTGGAGCACGTGACGGAGTACAGGAAAGGACAAATCTAATTCAGACAAATCACATTTCCGCATCACTGATGTGAGGAATAACCCAGTTTATTCAACAACAGCTTAGACAGAACGCAACTCAGTTTAAACTTGTACGGTTTAACACACTGTATTAGTATTTTCTTTGTCCCAGTGTACATGTAGTGCTGAGTGTGCAGTAATGAATTTAAATGCAACCTGCAACTTCAAGTGCTTTTCCATCCTGACATAAACTTTGTGGGCTTCACTTAATGTCTAAAGTTTAAAGTGATTAAAATAAACTAACTTAACTGATGGTTATTAAAATCACAATCACAACTCAATCTTCCTCAAACACAAAATCTAATTTCTCATTTACACTAAAGGTTCTTTACATAAACAGCAAACGAGAATTAGTCAAATATGATCATGTGACCCAGTTTCATTTGTACTGAACAGACATGTGACACTGCATCATTTAGCTGAAGAAGGCTCAACATGTCTGTTACACTCCTTTATCTGTGGCTGCTTTTACCCTCGGGTAGGTTTTATGCATTTATTCATTATAAATGTACTAACCAGTGCTCTATTGACCAGGTTTAATTAATTTGTACATCAGATACAAAATGAAACCATCTTTATTCTGCTACAGGTCTCTGTGTTGAAGTTCTTCAGTCTGGAGATAAACTGTCTAACCCAGGAGAAACAGTAGTGTTGGAGTGCCGCATGGGTCCAGGGTTCAGCATGAGCAGCTACACCATGTACTGGTACCGACAAGACCACTATGGAGCTCCAGTGGTGTTTCTCACCTCAGAGTTTGATCAAACTGTGGGTGAATTCCAGTCAACTATTGATGCATCCAAAAACTATTTCTCTCTTCAAATCACTGAGCTAATTCTGAAAGACAGTAGCACCTACTACTGTGCTGCCAGGCACAGTGATGCACACAGAGCACACAGTCATACAAATAACAACTGTCACGGTGTGCAAGCAGGAAGGAGCTGTGGCCTCTTTGGTTTTTATATAATAAAGTACATTAAGACACACTGGGGCACTGCTTTTAGCTAGTATTGTTTAAGTACTAGGGTGTAACAGTACACAAAAACACACTGGTTTAAAGATTCTGACTTTTCGGCCAAATTCACACTGTGTGCTCCAAGCAGAGAAATCTGCTACTGAATCTGGTGGATAGTCGGTACAATGTGCCAGTCTGCCTTGTCTGTTCAAGAAACCACACTTATAAACCTTCCCATGAAGATCTCAAAGAACTGCTGGCCCAGTAATCTGAAGCAAAGAAGACAAAACTTGCAGTTGCTGAATAGTGTCCACTAGGAGACAATGTGTGTACAGAGAAACTTGTCCGAAGCCACAGAACAATCTGAAGACTAAAGTTAAAATAGAGAACAGGGGGAGGAGTAGAGCTTATTGTTGAAGCTTTGATTGTAGCAGTACAATTACACCTGCAGCTAATCTGTCTGAGACGATAAGCGTCACAACTGTCACTCACAATAAAAATACTATCACTGTGACAATGAACATTTACATGTTCATGGTTCTGATCTTCTCTGGTAAGAACTTTTAACCTGAGCTGAATATTATTTTTTGTCTTCCATGTTTTTTCTTCATGTGTTGCTGTTTTCTTGTTTTCCAGATTTTTCCTTCTGTGTAAAAATTCTCCAGCCTCCATTTGCATTCAGCCGTGAAGGAGACAAAGCTGTAACATTGCAGTGTGAACAAGATGACAATAATTATGACTACATGTACTGGTACAGACAAAGCAGCAGTGGGAAAATAGAGATGCTAACATATTCTTTAAGTAAAGATATGTGGAACATCGAAGCTCCTTTCAAAAAAACCAAGTACACCATGTCCCGACCTGCAGTGCTCAGCTCCTCTCTGCAGATCCAAGCTGCTGAGGCTGGAGACTCAGCTGTGTATTACTGTGCTTCTAGAAGAGCACAATGGCTCACAAAGCCTCAGCAGCTTAACAACAACCTCAGAAACAGACCAGGAGCAGAGAAGCTGAGGTCAGATGAGGCTTCATTTCTGTATTTCTGTGAATCCTAAACAGAATTTTGTTGAGGTGTAGGACAAAATTACTATATTTTTATTATTCAGTTATGATTAATTATGTAAATATGATTTAATTACTCAGTTCATTTCACAAAAAATAAAATAATAAGGGCCATTTTTCACTATTTTCTGATATTATATACACCACACACCAAACAGACTGATTAAAACATCGGTAGATTAACAGTTAATGAAAATACTAGATGGCTACAATGCTAAATGCAGGCAAACTGCAATCAATGTCACATTAGTAAAAGAATTAGAAGATAAACATAATAAATGCCACTTTGACATTAAGATAGAATTGCTGTCTCGTAACAGTTCAGTGATGTTTCTGCAAGACCACAAAGCTGATGACTTCAGATAAGTGAGCAGGTGTTAAAGATGGTAGGGTCCAATAAAACATTACTGCCATGCACAGTGTCGTGAACTGCACCACTCAACATGCTCAAGTCTACATTTGTTTATGACTTAGTGTTCAGGACAGCCTGAAAGGATGAAAGTATCACGTTTAAGAGGTTTGCATACACTGACCTCTGCAGGGTTCATGAGAGATTACACTTAGGAGTGGAAATGAAAAGGAAGGTCAAAACAGTATAAACCTCAAATCATGTCAGTGTTATTAAAGCTTCTTGTTTTTTAGACAGATACATAATTTTACCCAGGGGACGCACTAATGCTTCATATCACAGCATTAAGATCACCTGAAAGCCTATTTAACTTGGTAGACAAAATTCAGAGGCAACTGTGAAAAGAAAACATAAAACCTAGTACTGAAATGTTTAAAGAAAACATACAATGAGTTAGAAGATATGTCTATAATGTTTAATATAAATATGATGCTATAACCTATAATAAAACTCCACTATAAATAAAGCAAAGCTATATTGAAATCAGGTAAAGCAATAAGTCAAGTAATAAATAGATAAACTGCAACAATCCATTATGACTACTGGGTGGAAGACATTTGTATATGATGAGGAAAAATGTTTAAAAGAACAAAAAAATATTAGAATATTATCAACCTATTGCATAACAACCTAATTCTTGGATTGGCAAATACGATGCCATTATGAAATACTGTTATCAATTATTGTGAAACCTACACTAACAGCAGGTAAAAGGTATTGTGGCTGATATTTTGCCACTTGGGGGCAGAAGAATGAGCTCTGAACAAAGCAGATGATTAAGGCAAATTAATTAATTAATTATCATTACTATACATTCAATAAATAAATGTGAAGTTCTGTCTTTGGCCACTGGCTGAACTCAAATATTCACCTAACGTTTAGCTCTGTTTTTGTCTCCTAAAAGAAATATCTAGATTTTTAGCTAGCTGCAAACTACCTGACTGCTGCTGACTGCTGTTCTGGGGTTGCTGTGCCAAAAGCTAACCATGCTTCTGAAATGAAAAAGGAGCATGGTGACACACAGCAACACCCACTGGAGGCACTGTTAATGTGACAAAGTGACAAATCAAAGGATCAATGAATGTGCATCTCGTCACTGATAACTGGGTGGATAAAGAGGTGTGACCAACAAACATGTCACTTCCTCTCCTCAGCTCCAAACAAACAAAAATAAGTTCCTTCCCTTTTGCTTCATGCTTCTTTTCTTAGCTGTAACAGAAATAGCAGCAGTCAGGTTGGAGCCTGTTCAGCTGTCAGTCAGCCAGAGCTGCACAGCTGCTCTCACACACAGAGATGGAGACTGAGATACGGAGAAGCTGGGTGGGGGAAGGAGAGAGGAGAGAACGAACAAGACTTCAGGTTTTTGTGTGATGCTTTTTCACCGTGGGGACAGGGGGGGCACGGTGATACAATCCTATAGAGCCGCTGTACAAAAACCTCCTCCCATTCAAAGACACTGTGTAGACTGCTACATGCAACTAGGGACACTTGGTAGAAAGAAAACATGGAAATATTGAAAGTATATATGATATCAGGAGATGTTAGTACTGTGAAGTCAATATATGTGCAGAAAATCTGATGGAAAAAAACATTTAAATTCACTTAAATCCCCTGTGGAGCCTCTGGATTCTTCTTTTACTTCTTTTAGCACCAAACAAAACAACTTTGGACATTGTGAAGCTCATCCTGCATGTTTAAATCTTCTTCATCCTCTGGATTACTGGACTGTGGCTCAACATGTTGATTAGAGAAAGTTTTGTGACTTTTTGGTAGAGGAGACAGTCAGTGTGACACTGGAGCTGAAGCGTATTTTGGAAAAGGAACAAAACTCACCGTTCTGGGTAAGTCAGAGCTCTCACTGCTTCAGTTCACTACAACAAGCCTGACAAAGTCCAAATGTTAGTATGAAAATGAAGGAAAAATCTCTTGTTCTGAAAAAGCTGAAATATTGAGCTGAAGTGAGATCACTGTGAACAATAACTATCCTGCTTACTTCGGACAAGGAACCAAACTGACGGTTCTAGGTAAATATTTCAGCTTATTACTGTGTTTTGATAAATGTCACACTGTTGGAGAGTCTTAAAAACAGAAGAACAAGTCAAATCTTTGCAAAGAGAATTCTGGTAGAGAAATACAGACGAGTTTCATGCTCACTACTTTTGCACTGTGACGATGTCAACGAAGCGTACTTTGGAAAAGGAACAAAACTCACTGTTCTGGGTAAGTCAGAGTCTACAGCTTCAGTTCACTGCAACAAGCCTGACATGGTAGAAAATTATGCAGGAGTGTGCAGGAGAAATGTGTTGTTAGGAAAAAGCTGAGATATTGAGCTGAACCAAAAACACTGTGACCTACACTGAGCCTGCTTACTTTGGACAAGGAACCAAACTGACGGTTTTAGGTAAATATTTGAGCTTATTACTGTATTTCAATAAATATTCCATTGCTTTAGAGTCTTGGTGCAAAGAGAAGAATTAGGAAAATATTTCCAGAGATAATTCTGGTAGAGAAATACAGAGGAGTTACATGCTCAGTGTTTCTGCACTGTGACAACGCTAACGAAGCGTACTTTGGAAAAGGAACAAAACTCACTGTTCTGGGTAAGTGAAGGAGGATTGAAATGGAACAAATGTAATAAGTGTTTTAATGGACAGGGTCCATCAATAACCTGAATGAACTTAGGTCTTTATAGTGGAGCTCAGAGCTTTTTGAGCTTAAGCTGAAATGCTGTGTTGACAGAGAAGCTTATTTTGGCCCTGGAACAAAACTCACTGTTCTTGGTAAGTAAAACAAATCACAGACTATAAGGCAGAAAACTGGTTTGGATTTAGACCAAATTCATATTTAAAAAAATAAACTAAACTTAAAAGCAGCTAAAACTAAAGAAGCAAAGTAAAAGCAGCATCTTAGGCTGTTTTGAGCACTGATCAAATGCACTGTGACAATACTGGATACCCAGCTTACTTTGGTGCAGGGACAAAGTTAACCGTTTTAGGTAAGAAACCTCTGTTGTATTTACAGTCTGTGATACAATTTATAGCAAGAAATGAAAAAAGACCTAAGAAACATTTGATAAGTTGCTTTGCTGAAACTCCTCTTACTTAGTTTGAGTTCAGCTCAGAGCTTTTTGATGTTAAGCTTAAACGCTGTGTCAGTACGAAGCTTATTTCGGCCAGGGAACTAAACTGACTGTTCTTGGTGAGTAAAACAGCAAAATCTCTTCTGACAAATTCACATCTAAGTCAAGTAAAACGTATAAAATCAGGCTGGTTGTTGAGAAAAAGATTTTCTGTGTTACATAAAAAAAACAGCAAATGACCTCAACACAATAAACACTTAAACACAACCAAATGTAAAGAAACAGTAAAAGCAGCATCTTGGTTGTTTTGAGCACTGGTCAAGGGCACTGTGACTCTGGTGCAGGAGAGGCTTACTTTGGTGGAGGAACAAAGTTAACAGTTTTAGGTAAGAAATATATGTTGTACAGTAAACACAGCCTGTTATGACTCGTGGTAAGAAACGAATCTAAAAAATGTTATTGAAAAACTTCTTTATCAAAGTAAATGTGCTCAAACTACTCACAGTTTAAGCTCAGCTCAGCTTTTTGTTCTTCATCTTAAACGCTGTGTGAATTCTGAAGCTTATTTCGGCCAGGGAACAAAACTGACTGTTCTCGGTGAGTAAAACATCAACGTTTTATCTCATGAAACCATTAAAATTAGAATAAAATATATAAAAACCGAACAAGTTACTTTTGTCAGTAGATCAGATGTAAGCTTGTAATTTAACGAGAAACTGCGTTTCATCAAAGCAAAAAATAAAAGCAGTATCTTGGTTGTTTTGAGCACCGGTCAAGTGCACTGTGACACCGGTAGTGCAGCAGAGGCTTACTTTGGTGGAGGAACTAAATTAACTGTTTTAGGTAAGAAAATGTTCTAAACCTTATTGAATATTGTTCAGGTGGGATGTTGTTAAGATGCATGTGAGTTAGGGTTAAAATAAAGTCAGAAAACAATAAAAAAAAGGATATTGATGTCTGTGGGTGACAGTTTATGCTTTTCAAATATATTTTGATTTAAATTAAAGTCAAAGTCTTCACATGTCAAAAATGACACTATTGAAATAATTTCAAAGTGGCAGAGATAAAGAGGCAGCAGGAAGAGGTTTTGTTACAGTTGAACGTCTCTGTGCTCCTATAACGAGGCTTACTTTGGACCTGGAACTAAACTCACTGTTTTAGGTAAGAAAACAAAGGTTATTTGATTATTAACCAAGCATGGCTGACAGCTTGTTTTCTGAATGTAAGTTAGAAGAAAGAAAACTGAGAAAATATAGTAAAAACATTCAGATCTTCTATTTGAAATGGTAAAGTGTTTTAAAGTGGAGAAGACAATAATGCAGAAGTTAGTTCTCGTCAGTAAAAACATGTAGAGCAGCAACAAACCATTTGGCTCTAAGCCCAGATTCTTACTCACACAGCCAGTTCCTATCAGCTCTGTCACATACTGTGAGTTCCCAGTCAGAAGCTTACTTTGGAGCTGGAACTAAACTCACGGTTTTAGGTAAGACAGGAACAATAATCAATACTAACGTAACAGTCCAGAGGACGTATGTTCAAACTAGATGGTTTGATGTCTACCAGGTCAGAGCTGAGGGTTGTTTTAATCTGCTCTCTACAAGAAGAAGTTTATGTCTTCAGAAACATGTAGTTTCTACAATAGTGTCTATATGTTTGTGAGCAGAAAGGTTTTTAGTTTCTCTGATAAAAAGAGCACAAAGACGTTCTTCAGCTTTCAGCGACAAAAGGCTGAGCTGGTTTTTCTGTAGCTTTGTATCAGTGTGAACAACTACGACCCTGCTTACTTTGGTAGTGGCACCAAACTGACAGTGCTGGGTAAGAAAATGATCAAAATCATATGTAGAAATGTTTATTTTCTGACGTTCATTTCACCTGTTAACACATTAAATCTGCAAAATGTTTGTTGACTTAAGTTTATCCGATGTTGTTTTGTCAGCTTGTAGTCAAAACTGACAAAAAGCATGAAGTAAAAGCAAAAGTGAGATCAGTCTCTTTGTTCTAAGGAAAAAAGGCTTCATATGGTCTGTGCATCAAACTTAGTGCTACAGACAAATTAAGCTGTAAAAAATTGGCTTGAGAATGTTTTTCTTTCTATCAAAAAATGGGGAAATTGATTCATATTCCATTAAAGAGTTTAGAAGTGGGAAACAAGTGATACATCGATTATATCACAATGCAACTGACAAACCCAGTAAAAAAGAGATTTAGATTCATTCATGCCTGTACTATAAGTCAGTTTTTTACATGTGAGTTATCTGTGTGCTCTGGAACCTATCCTGCTTATTTCGGTGAGGGAACCAAGCTAACGGTTCTTGGTAAGTTCACTGCAATAAGTTCATAAAGGCAAAGATTTCTTCAAATATTACATCAAATGGTTAATGTTAATGTCTAGTGTGGAAAGTTCTAGTATATTTTTCTACCCCTGTATTCATGTCTAAATTCTGGTATTCAGATATTACACTGACATTAGATTAAGGTACTGATGTGGACCAATAAGATGCTTTAATGTAGTGATTTATTTCTTTTGTCTTTGCAGAAAAAGACCGTCAAGCCACACCACCAACAGTGAAAGTGTATAAACCTCCTTTAAAAGAGTGCACGTCAGTCAGCCAGACTTTGAAAGATGGTAAAAAGAAGACTCTTGTTTGTGTGGCCAGTGGATTCTACCCAGATCATGTCCGTGTGTCCTGGAAGAATGGTGAGAATATTACCACCATCGGCGTGGCAACGGATCCTAATGCTGTCCGTGATGGATATTACTACAAAATCACCAGCAGGTTGAGAGTCTCTGGTGACGACTGGCACAAACCTGGCAGTGAATTTACCTGCATTGTCACCTTCTTCGATGGGACAAAGGATAAAACGTTTACAGCTTTTGTTAGTGGTGAAGGTACGTTCATTTGGAACGAAAGAAATAATCAAAAATCTGATCCTGTTGCCATTGAAAACAAGTGACATCATCAGTCTTTGTCTAATCTTTCGCCTCTCATTTTTATTTCAGCTAAAGATAATGACCAGAAAACAGGTAAAAAGATTATCATCACAGAGAAAACAGTGTTCTACATATTTCAGAAAAACTCTTGGCAGTATTCATAGGACTATATGTGTACAGCTGCAGACATAAATTGTCTTTACAAAGTGCATTGGACATTTTCTCTTTTCATCATGTCCCTCATCTGAATGTTCAGTTCCTACAGAACAACTTTCGAGGATCTTCCAGACTGCCAAAGTCTCCTACGGTGTTTTCATCATCAAGAGCAGCATCTATGGAGCCTTCGTCGCTTTTTTGGTGTGGAAGCTCCAGGTTTGTCCAACAACTTTCCTCAACATAAAGCCTCCATAGATTTGAATGAATTAATGCTCAAGTAAAAAAATCAGGCATGTGCTTTAAGACACTTCTCTGTTGGTTTCAGGGGTCAGCTATAAAACAGAACTAAGATGTGGAGAGAGAAGAAACGAACTCTGGACTTCATGTAAATACAATCTGAAAAGTTAGATTCCATAATATTGTACGATTCAATGCATTTGCTTATATCAAATTCTGCACAAAGGAGATAATTATTTGCTTTTTCTTGTTAAAGATATTACCGACAGAAATATAGTAGTTTGGTAACAGGTTTTTATATGTTCTTAACCATTCTGTGCTTTTAAAATATGTGTTTGCTTCATTTTCTGAATAAAAGTATTTTAGCAGATCTTTTCATTTCTCTAGAAACGTTTGTCCTCAGTCTTATCATTCTCATGTCATCTGCAGACAACACTTAATTCACAGTCAGTTCAACTGGAGGAGGACATGGATTCATTTTTATATCAGACACTGTTACATCTTAATGATTTAAATAAGAATTAAATGATTTACAACAGTGCTGATTACACAGCAAGGATTTTAGCAGTTTGCCCACCATTTCTGAGAAATCAACTGTTTTCCAACCACACACACGTTGAAACATCCCTGGTCAGGAAAACCTCAGAAGAAGTTTCATTAGATTTTCCACTGATCCACCATTTCTCCATAACGTTTCATTAAATTTTATCAACTAAGATGTATTTTAAAATCGATTTTAAGAAAACACGTACGTGCAGTGCTCGGGCTTGCAGCAGAGATGCAGGTTACATTTGAAAACAAAACATTTGAACTTGTTTATTTGAGTCATATCAAGTTTTCCACTTTGCACAAACAGAAGCAGTGAGTCAGTTTATATTCTCTAGATGAAAACTCAAACTCAAACACTGTCAGTAGAGAAATGGAAGAGTGGGAGTCTACCACCCAACAGGAAACATTCTCATCTGTGAACAGAAGAAGGTCAAAGCTGTTGTGGTGCAGGAGACAAAGTGGGGCTTGAAACCGTGCAGAGTAGCAGAGAGCGGCAGCAGAGAAAAGGATGTGGTCACAGAGCAGCCTGCAGATTGTTCTCTGTGCTGAGAAATGACAGAGGTGCAACCTTTTGCTTTACCACAACCTCCGGCTCACAGGGTGCACCTGCATCTTTGCACCGAGCCCATGTAGTGCACATACGTGTTTGAGCAAACAGCTGGAAAAACTTCCATTTCTGTGTCAACTGAAGGTACAAAACACCAAAGTGTGTGTTGGACTACATACAACTGTTTACATCTAAACCGTTCTTCAGAATGAGATATTTATTTGTAAAGTCCCCACTGGGAGTCAAACTAGCCTTTCTACTTTCTTCGGTTGCTTCCTTAAAAAACATGTTTGTGCTCAGGTGGGTCATATAAACAGGAAACAGTGTCTGAGGCCAGCAACAGAAACATCTGTGAGCAAGAATTATATCTCATCCAGAAAAGCCTGATGTTTAGATACAGTTCAGGGTGCTGTTTTCTAGCCCACTGTTTAAAAAAATGTAAACAGAAATACTTTCACTCTGCATTATTTCTGCATCAAAAATACCCAGAGGCAAACTACTGAGGCAGGATTTCAACTCACTTTTCAGGTTTAATTTAAAATAAAAAGTTTATTAACATACTACAGTACTGCAAAAATAGATAAAATAAAAATGAGGGTTAGGTGCTGGTATACAGTAGTATGAGGTTGAACATCAACATATACTTATATTTGTGACATATCTATATTGGCTTTAAGACTTTATCAGCCTTACTAACAGGACCAGCTCACTATCTGTTTTGCACACCTGATGTATAGTATTAATATCATTAAACTCAAGTCAAGGTTGTAAACTTGAAGCAACAAACAAACAACAAATCCTTTTGTATGTCTAGGCAGATAATGTTATTTTTACAGTGGACTGATATTTCATTAATTAAACTAATAAGATACAGCAAATGTAATGACATCCAAGCAGGATTCATATGCACCAATTCAAGCGAGCATTAAACTGAATGTTCTGGATTTACATGTGCAGTCCTTTAAGAGAGGAAAAACATCACAAAGTTCCCTGTTATTCTGTAGGTCCAGAGTAAAAACATATCTTACAGACACCACACTATATAAAAATACAGATTATGCTTCATCTGAGGAGCCAAAACTGCCCCCAAAACAACAAACTGGACTGGTCACTGAACAGAGAGGCACTTCTATAAGAAAGGGCCATTTCCTCCTAAAGCAGCTTAGGTCTTTTCACGTCTGCAGCAAGATGCTGCACATTTTACCAGACTGCTAGGACGTGTGCTGCTTTATGCTGCAGTCTGCTCGGGAGGCAGAATAAAACACAAGGATACAAAACAGCTGGACAAACTGGTGGAAAAAAGCTGGTTCACTGACTATAGGCTGGACTCAACGGAGGCTGTGGTGGATTAATGCACACAGAAAAAGAGTAGAGGCCATCCTGGAATACACAGGATGTTGAATTTCTCTAGTGTTTGACATTATGGTAAAGGGGTGACTGACACAACTATCTAAGTTGCAGCAGTATATACTCAAGCTGCTGCTGAGTGGAGGCTGTATCAACGTGCCGCCTGCCGGATTAAAAGTATTTGCAGTCAGAGCTAAAACAGAATCAAGGTGCAATCTCTGTACAAAGTACAATGTGTCCAATTAAATATGAGTAGCAAATACATTCAAAACACTAATGATGTAATTTATACCTGCATCAAGTTTGCAGTTGTAAATTGTTAAAATAATCAGCAGGTCATTTCTGAGGATAACTGATCAAATATTTTTATATATTATAATTTTCCTGATGAATTAAAGAACTAACTCAAAAGACAAATCACATAATGCATTTAAAGTTTCTGGAACATAAGGCACCCCTACAACTTCATCTGAAGTTACTGTCAACCACTGTGTGTAAAATACGGCCAGCTGAAATGGGATAAACCCACTTTTCAGTTTCCAACTTCCCAATCACAAAGCCTTTACTTGGTGAATGCACTTTTTTCACACCAGCAGGTGGAGACTTATTTCAACAAGTTAAATGACAGCTTCCTCTTCACTGACAATAGCTGCTACTGCCTGATAATCAAGTGAGCTGTGACATAGATCACTGAAACTGAAATGAATGAACAAAAAGCATTTTTGTTCAAAGTGACTAATATTCCAGTGTGACTTACGGTAAAATACTCAGACAAAATTTTGACCTACTCTGAGGGAATTTGTAAGATTGTTTGAAGCATTCAATAATTGCTACCTGCAATTATTGAAATCAAATTTTTTGATCAACCTGACCAACATTTTAATGTTTCTGATCAGAACTGAGGTTAATGCAGTGGGATGTACTGTAGGGGCATCTCCAGTACAACTTACACTACCAGCTGCACTTTGATGATAACATCACACACTCCAGTGGCACTCCCACCTCTAAATCTTAATATAAACTGTGAGACCTCTGGCAGTTTCTAACAGAACATGGACATTATGATAATAAAACAAAAACTTCTTGTGCTGTCAGTCTTTTCACTGTGGTCTACAGGTAAGTCAGAATAGAATCACTTGTTTGTAATTACAAGTTTTCATTAAATTACAGTTTCATGTTTTTGCTCTGTAGATTACAGGTAAATTAAATATATAAACTCCACTGCAGTCAATAATTGCAGTTTTTATCACTATATTGTTGCCATTATAATTAAATCGCATTTTGATATGATGTAAGAAAATATCTGCATAAATAATAAACTTAAAATAAAATAAAATAAACTTTTACTGGTACATGTACAGGTCTAACTGATGGGAACGATGTCACTCAGACCCCCATGCTATGGAATTACACAGGGGACACTGCAGTAATGGACTGCAGACACAGCAAAGGTGCTGGCTACTACCAGATGTACTGGTACCGACAGCTGCCTGGAGAAACTATGAAACAAATAGTGTACACTACTGCAAATACAAATCCTGACTTTGAACCAGACTTCAGAGATGAGATGAAATTTACAGCAAAAAAGCCTAATGCTGAGAGTGGGACATTCACAGTGAAGAACCTGGTGCCAGAAGATAACGGCTTGTATTTCTGTGCTGTTAGTGAACACAGTGACACAGACACATGTGGAAGCTGAACAATAATCTCAGTGCCCTATTACCAACCTTCGATTTAATCTCATGAACTGTCTCTAGGGGGACCACGACTGCAACCATAGAAATACATATTATACAGGGACACTCCCACCTGCAACTCTTCATATCTCTGTTGCAACGTCACATCTATGGGAGATACAACAGTGACTCTGGTCTCTCAGTTCATCTTTCTCAATAATGTTCACAGCTGGTCTGATCAAACTCTCTGCAGCTCTGCTCTGTATTATAGGTACTGTACATTATGAAAAAAGGTTTATGTTCATACTAATGCTTTTATGTCCATCTTTCTTTGTCCATGTAGTGTGTTAGTGGTCCTGTAAGATGACATGTGATTTTTGACCCCACAGGATTAACTAATGGGAGTGATGTCACCCAGACTGACAAACTGTGGAAGAATGAGAGTGATGCTGCAACAATACATTGTAGTCACACTAAAGATAGTTCATATCGGCAGATGTACTGGTACAGACAGCTGCCAGGAGAGGGAATGAAACAAATTGTTTTTACAACTGCATACAGCACTCATGAATATGGAAGCGGCTTCAGTGTGGACAAATTTCCAGCAACAAAAAATGATACTCAGACTGGATCTTTAACAGTGAAAAAGCTGGTTCCTGAGGACAGTGGAGTGTATTTCTGTGCTGTGAGTCAACACAGTGATACAGGTGACTTAGACAGCTGCACAAATACCCAAATACTGGGGTCACTGTTAGCTGAGACAACAGTGTCTTTCATTTTTCATAGGGGGAGATGTAGACATGTAAAGCACATTAAAACACATTAAGATTTTGGGGTAGTATTAAGCATGATTTGTGTTAGACTGTATTATAAAATGTTACACTGCATTTAAAAAAAATGTTTTTAGAGCAGTGATAATGTAATTAAATGCAAAATGAAGTACAATAAATAAAAACACACACATACACACACAACCTTTCGTCCATTGTGAGTTTTTTTTTTTTAACATAGGTTTACATTAATTTACTGGAGGCTTTTTTGCATATTTTTCAATAATTGGTTCAAATAAAAAAAAAATTCAAATACAAACTTTAAATACTTTTAATTTATACATTTAAATTTATAAACTTTTAGGCACTAAAGTTGATTACAATTTTGTTGATTAATACCATATGAAATATATTTTCATAAGGTTGTTGTCTGCGAAGTTGCACACTATGGGCATATGGGCAACCAAAGTCTTCCTCACAATATCAGAATCTTTCTCCTCCCCTTTACAACACATTGCTGCAGTACAATCTGTTCCATCTGTCAATGTAGAGAGAGAGAGGAAAACACAGACAGACATCATGATCAGAAACATCAACTGGATCACTCTGCTGCTTATTTGCCTCTCCGGTACGTTTTTAATTCGACCGTTAAGAGTGACAAGAGTGCCATTTTTCAGAATAATTTAAATTAACCTAATGTTTTCTTCTTTCAACACAGGTTGTTCACTGAGCAATAAAGTCGATCAGACTCCATCATCAATATTAGGAACTCGTGATCATTTCACAACAATCAGCTGCAGCCATTCAGTCACTTCATACAATGTAATCTTGTGGTACCAACAGCCAGTGGGTGACTCTGCTCTTAAACTCATTGGATATATTCAGTATACTAATCCAACTCTTGAGCATTCATTTCAGCAGCACTTCAATGTGACTGGAGATGGGTCATCAAAATCTCAACTTCACGTGCTGAAACTCAGACAGCCAGAAGACAGTGGCATGTATTACTGTGCAGCTAGTACACAGTGACTCAATTACCTCCTCACCTCTACAAAAACTCTTTCTGATAATCCACCACATAAACTTACAATAGGCACACCTGCTTTATTGCTTACAGCAGGAAATCACCAATGATAAGCATTAAAACCATCTCTTCCTGCATAACATACCGATGAAAACTTGAGATGTCCTTAATGTCAACCCCTCCTTCTCCTTTACATCAAGACAGCTCTGTTCAGTTCGCAGTTATCATAGTGTCTTCATCTGTGTCAGCGCCATGATCAGACTCTTCTTACACTTAGTAGCTGTGCCGTTCTGCTTAGCAGGTAACAAATACATAAGAAATTAGCCTAAATATTTTATTGGGTTTGTTTTCTTCAATTCAAGATATGTGTTTTGCTTTTTTTCCACAGAACTCTCAAAAAACAATGTTCGCCAAACTCCCACTGCTATGATCAAACATTCTGGAGAAAAAATTCTGATAAACTGCAGCCATTCAAGCACTAAATTTGATATGATTCAGTGGTACAAACAGTCTGTTGGGACAAATGATATGGCTCTACTAGGCTACGTACGATTCTCTTCTGCAGTTGTTGAAAATACATTCAAAAATGAATATGACGTGAAAGGGCATGGGAGCAGTTGGTCGTCCCTTCATATTCTAAACCTGACTGGAATTGAGCCCAGCGTTGTGTATTTCTGTGCTGCCAGTGAAGCACAGTGCTGCGTAAACGACTTTGACTTCAACAAAAACCTTCTGTGATGCAGGCAGCAACACAGTCATGCAGCTGCTGATAATATCATAAGCAACAAATAAACCACATCGTGAATGACTGATATCAGACAACTGTCTCATAAGACTGCTACATTCTTCTTATAACCATTAGGGGGCAGTGTTTCCCCACCCATTTCTGACTAACAAAAACAGAAAAATTTATTTTATATTTGAGACTTGTATAGTATAGTATAGTATAGTGATAGATGGATGGATGGCTAGATGGATAGATATAGATAGAGATAGTACTTTATTCATCCCAAAATTCTGCTGATGCAGCAGCAAATTACAGGCACTCAACATAAACATAAATCTCACAAGGAAAAGAAAACAATATAAGAAATTATTTTTAAAAAGATAGAGGAATATAGAAATTATATACAAAATCAATACACAATAAGGGAGCAGACAACATACAATAAGTGTGCAAAAAATCTCAAAGAGAGAACCTATGTGCAAATATTGCCAGTTCAGACAGTCAGTCCAGGGTGTTATCTGACACATAGTGAACATGTGTTGTACAGAGTTATGAGGCAGGAAGGATTTCCTGTAGCGATCCTTAAGACAACAAAGCTGTCTGAGCCTTTTGGAGAAGCTGCTCCATTGTCTATCCAGCACAGGATGGAGAGGGTGGTCAGGGTTGTCTATGATCTATAAACAGTTTGTTTAGTGTCCTCCGCTCCATCACAGCCTCAAAAGTCTCCTGTCTGCAGCCAATGACAGAGCCAGGCTTCCTTATCAGTTTATTGTCTGTTAGAGTCACTGGCTGCAATGCTGCCACCCCAGCAGACCACAGAGGAGAACAAAGTACTGGCCACAACAGACTGGTAAAATATTTCCAGCATCTTGCTGCACACGTTGAAGGACCTCAGCTTCCTCGAGAAGTAGAGTCTGCTGCAGGCCTTCTTGTACACAGCTGTGCTGTTGGCCTTCCAGTTCAGACTGCTTTCGATGGTCACACCCAGGTATTTGTACTCCTCCAACACCTCCACATCCCTCCCTAGGATGCAGAGGGGCTTAGAAGCAGTTCTCTTCTTCCTGAAGTCAATCACCATTTCTTTGATCATGTCCAGATTGTCCAGGCACCTCCACAAATCTGTCCACCAGCCCTCTGTACTCCTCCTCCCGTTCACCTCGTATACACCCAACAACTGCAGGGTCATCAGAAAACGTCTGTAAATGACATGACTCTGAGTTGTACTGAAAGTCTGAGGTGTATAAGGTGAACAGGAAGGGAGAAAGCACGGTGCCCTGTGGGGCTCCTACACCACTCATCACCACATCAGACAGGACACCACCCAGCCGTACGAATTGTGGCCTATCTGTCTGTGCTATCAGTATGTGCTAAATTATACAACAACTCAGTTAAGAACTCAAATTAAAATGTGATCATTCTCACCTTTGTAATGAGAAAGTTACCAAGCTGTAATGTTTAGTAAGCTTTTTTGTGTATAATTGTTCTACAGGGCTTTTACACCATTCCTCAACTGGGATAAAGCATAACAGCCTTGTAGCTTTAGGATACTTGTGTGATGTCCTACCTTCATTGTCAGTTACACCACGTTACTTTAAAGCAGGTCTTGTTCACATTAAAACAAAGTGTACTACCTAATCTTGCAGTGATCATATGACATCTTTGTTTTTTATTTATTATTAACTTATCTTTATCGAATTGGCAGTTATTCTATGGCCTCTTATACTAATGGTAGTTGACTTGACGCTTTTAATGTTCAGAAATAGAGGATACACTATGACACCACCCACTTTGGTTTTCTGAGAATAGGAAATGAAATAATTAGTATGTCTGACTAACTAGATTGACTTCAAATGAGTCAGAAGACAGAGAAAATGATGATCATTGGCTTCTGCATAGGTTTGAACTTTATATTGGTTTCAGGTAATGTAATAAGTCTTCTCAGACAGTCGTTGCAGATTGCTGCTGTTTATATTGTATACCACAGGTTCTGACAAAATTCCCTTCCTTACAGTAAGCACACACATACCCAGTGGCATATTTTTAAAGTAATGAAAGTTTGAATGAAGTTAATGAAGTATTCTTGTTAGTGAAGCTTGTTTAAGTTTGCTTATGTGTCAGACTTATTGCTGTGACTCTCTTAAGTAACAATATCTACCAGATTCCAGCTGTTATGCACAACAGACCTGGAGAAATAGCCAAAATTACCTGTTCACACAGAATTGACAATTACGATCAAATCCTCTGGTATAAGCAATCAAAGAACAGCCAGCTGCAGCTCCCAGGAGACATTTTAGGAGACAGCAAATTTCCAGAGACTGGCGTGGATGTGAAGATGGATGGAGGTGCTACTGTCCTGCTCCTAGGACAAAAACCTCCCATCATGTTTTTTCAAACTTTATAATGAGCCTTTTTTTATGTACTCATGATGATGGTGATAAGGTGTGGCAACATGCCTGCTGGTTTGCCAATAGGTGGGTTTACTTAAAGAGGAGGTTGGAGATGTAAAACTGCTGGGACATTATTACCCAAAATATTACCTTACAAAACAACCAAGCACACAAGATAACATGCTCACCCTTCTCCTCAGCATTGCTTTTAGCATTAGTCTGGTTTCAGGTAATGACTTTTTTTTTTTAAATTAATTTCAAAATTTTCTGTATCTAATAGTATTGTGTCAGTTTTATACTTACCTTACAATTTAAGTATTGCTGATTCTTAAATATTGCGTCTTGTTCAACAGGTTCTTCTTTCAGTGAACAAGTTCACCAGACTCCAGCTGATGTGTACAATAAACCAGGAGAAACAGCCAAAATTAACTGTTTACACACCATTCCCAGTTACAACAGAATCTTGTGGTACAAACAGTCAAACAGACAGCTACACTTCTTGGGATACATGTACTTTAACGATGGATATCCTGAGAACGGACTGAATGTGAAGTTGAATGGAAGTGCAAATCCAGACCAGACCTGTACATTAACAATTGAAGGACTTGGTCTAAGCAGCAGTGCAGTGTACTTCTGTGCTGCTAGTTTACACAGTGCTACATGTCACTGCTCCTCAAAACAAAAACCCTCCCTCACATCATTTTTATCTCAGTATTACAGCCCACAACACCTTGCACCTGGAATAACCCACTGCAACCAATACTGCTCAGAATGGAAGGTTCATTATGTGTAGCGATACAACACTTAACCTGACAAAATATAGCATCTGATATGCTGTAGGTCCACATCCCATTTCAACAGGGTTTCTGAGGTGATTCAAGTTTTCTTAAGGTTTCAGAAGGTGGCAATGCATGTTTAGTAAGCAGTGCTGATGAAAGTGATGGCTGACGTGATGCTTTTTATGAAGAGGAAGCACCCAAACACCTTCCACCTGATAGGAGGGCTTCCTCAGAAGAGGAACTACGTAGCATACCAGCAAATACTGTGAGGAAAACACAGAATCAACTAGACCAATCATCAGAAAAGACAACATGATCCTCTTCTTCTGTATAACCTTTAATGTTATACTGGTCTCAGGTAATAAAGACTTTAAAGATCACTTATTTTGGAAACACTCAGGTTGTTCTTTTATTAAGCTGCATACTATTTGCTCTGTAATCTACTCTCTGGGAATAAATCCTGTCTGTTTTCTCATGTTATTTTGTTTGCTTTCATTCGCAGTTAATGAGATTGTATATTGTTTGATGTGTTTTTATTTTTTTTAAATTATACCTTTTAAACAGGTTCCTCTCTCAGCGACAAAGTCTACCAGACTCCAGCTGACATGTACAGCAATCCTGGAGAATCAGCCAGAATCAACTGTTCCCATAAAATTGAGAGTTACAATCGAATCCTCTGGTACAAGCAATTACAGAACAAACAGCTGAAGTTTCTGGGACACATGAATGTAAAGTATGGTAATCCTGAAGCTGGAGAGCATGTGAAAATAGACGGGGATGCAAATAAAGGCGAGACCTGCACATTAACAGTGGAAAGACTTAACTCAAGCAGCAGTGCAGTGTACTTCTGTGCTGCTACTTAACACAGTGCTACGTGTCACTGCTCCTCACTACAAAAACTTCATTGCACATTTGTTCATCTCTATATAAAGCTCACTGTCCCTTGCACCTGTATCCTTTTCTTTCATTAGGTGGCAGTATATCTTCAGACTTTTATAATGAGCCACCGTTCTGGTGTATGGTGACACTTGTTATGATCATTACAATGATAGGCTCAGGATGTACTAGGACCACCCACCTACAGAGTTTACTCAAGAGAAGACTGGAACTCAATCAGTTTAACAACTGAGACACTAAGAATCTCTCAGTAAAACAATATTGCAGGAAAAAATAAGGACAACATGAAGATTTTATTACTAAGGATTGCATTTCACATTATGTTTTTAGGTAATGTCATCAGAGTCCATAGACATTATTAAACAAATTTTTAACAACTTGTTTACAAAGTAGGATTGTGTGGAATTGTGTATAACATATTTCTATGACTGAATCTTATTACTGTTTACCTGATAACATTGTTGAATTTACCAGTTCATTCTAATATACTGGGTCTTTGGTTGATGTCTTTCAAACAGGTTCATCTTTCAGTGACATCGTCAAACAGAATCCAGCTGATATTTACAGCAAACCAGGAGAAGAGGCCAGAATCAGCTGTTCACACAGTCATCAGAGTTACAACCAAATCCTCTGGTACAAACAATTACAGAACAAACAGATGAAGTTTCTGGGATACATGAATGTAAAGTATGGTAATCCTGAAGCTGGAGAGCATGTGAAAATAGACGGGGATGCAAATAAAGGCGAGACCTGCACATTAACAGTGGAAAGACTTGACTCAAGCAGCAGTGCAGTGTACTTCTGTGCTGCTAGTTTACACAGTGCTACATGTCACTGCTCCTCAAAACAAAAACCCTCCCTCACATCATTTTTATCTCAGTATTACAGCCCACAACACCTTGCACCTGGAATAACCCACTGCAACCAATGCTGCTCAGAATGGAAGGTTCATTATGTGTAGCGATACAACACTTAACCTGACAAAATATAGCATCTGATATGCTGTAGGTCCACATCCCATTTCAACAGGGTTTCTGAGGTGATTCAAGTTTTCTTAAGGTTTCAGAAGGTGGCAATGCATGTTTAGTAAGCAGTGCTGATGAAAGTGATGGCTGACGTGATGCTTTTTATGAAGAGGAAGCACCCAAAAAACTTCCACCTTATAGGAGGGCTTCCTCAGAAGAGGAACTACGTAGCATACCAGCAAATACTGTGAGGAAAACACAGAATCAACTAGACCAATCATCAGAAAAGACAACATGATCCTCTTCTTCTGTATAACCTTTAATGTTATACTGGTCTCAGGTAATAAAGACTTTAAAGATCACTTATTTTGGAAACACTCAGGTTGTTCTTTTATTAAGCTGCATACTATTTGCTCTGTAATCTACTCTCTGGGAATAAATCCTGTCTGTTTTCTCATGTTATTTTGTTTGCTTTCATTCGCAGTTAATGAGATTGTATATTGTTTGATGTCTTTTTATTTTTTTTAAATTATACCTTTTAAACAGGTTCCTCTCTCAGCGACAAAGTCTACCAGACTCCAGCTGACATGTACAGCAATCTTGGAGAATCAGCCAGAATCAACTGTTCCCATAAAATTGAGAGTTACGATCGAATCCTCTGGTACAAGCAATTACAGAACAAACAGCTGAAGTTTCTGGGACACATGAATATAAAGTATGGTAATCCTGAAGCTGGAGAGCATGTGAAAATAGACGGGGATGCAAATAAAGGCGAGACCTGCACATTAACAGTGGAAAGACTTAACTCAAGCAGCAGTGCAGTGTACTTCTGTGCTGCTAGTTAACACAGTGCTACGTGTCACTGCTCCTCACTACAAAAACTTCATTGCACATTTGTTCATCTCTATATAAAGCTCACTGTCCCTTGCACCTGTATCCTTTTCTTTCATTAGGTGGCAGTATATCTTCAGACTTTTATAATGAGCCACCGTTCTGGTGTATGGTGACACTTGTTATGATCATTACAATGATAGGCTCAGGATGTACTAGGACCACCCACCTACAGAGTTTACTCAAGAGAAGACTGGAACTCAATCAGTTTAACAACTGAGACACTAAGAATCTCTCAGTAAAACAATATTGCAGGAAAAAATAAGGACAACATGAAGATTTTATTACTAAGGATTGCATTTCACATTATGTTTTTAGGTAATGTCATCAGAGTCCATAGACATTATTAAACAAATTTTAACAACTTGTTTACAAAGTAGGATTGTGTGGAATTGTGTATAACATATTTCTATGAATGAATCTTATTACTGTTTACCTGATAACATTGTTGAATTTACCAGTTCATTCTAATATACTGGGTCTTTGGTTGATGTCTTTCAAACAGGTTCATCTTTCAGTGACATCGTCAAACAGAATCCAGCTGATATTTACAGCAAACCAGGAAAAGAGGCCAAAATCAGCTGTTCACACAGTCATCAGAGTTACAACCAAATCCTCTGGTACAAACAATTACAGAACAAACAGATGAAGTTTCTGGGATACATGTATTTAGACAACGATAATCCTGAAGCTGATGTGAATGTGAAGATGCATGGAAGTGCAAAAAAACACCAGCTCTGCAATATAACAATTGAAAATCTCAACATGAGCAGCAGTGCAGTGTACTTCTGTGCTGCTAGTTTACACAGTGCTACGTATCACTGCTCCTCATTACAAAAACCTCTTAAAAGCAAGTTTTTTCTTCTCAGTATTACAGCTCAAAGCCTCTTGCAGCTGGAAAGACTCATTCTAACCAATGTTGGCTTTTACCTTTCAAATATCAGATATTATAATGGAAGATTCCACATGTGCAGCTGTACAACACTACAACCCAAAAAACATACTGGTGAAAAACAAGAACACTATGAGGAAAATGCTGTGAATGATGATTATGTAGTATAAACCCCCTGCACTTATCAGATTATTACTTAAAAGTACTTTTTTCGTTAACATTACGTTAAATCAACAGTCCTCTGCAAACAGAAATTACATTACTTTAAGATCATTTCTGTTAATTCATATCCAGTACAAGACTTTAAACAATCTAACATACAGCATTATCATTTTAAAATGCTTGTTAACTTTCAACTTTTCTTATTCTTTGTTGTGCTTCTTTTCCTAAGGTGGCTGTATATCTGGGGATTGTTGGATGGTAGTGATCACTGACATGATGGTTGAAATGTTCAGAAGAGAAAGCACTCTAACACCTCCAACCTTAAAAGGTTGGTTTCCTGATAGGAGGGTTTTCTCAGATAAGGAGGAGGAAATAATCAGCATACCACCAAAGAGTGCAATAAAAGCACATTATCGAGTAGGCTGATGCTAAAATTCTGTCAGAAAAAACATCATCATGATCCTTCTCTTCTGTGTAACCTTTCATGTTATACTGGTCTCAGGTAATTAAAGTTATGTGTCCATTTAAAAAGTATACTTTTTAAAAAAAGTTGATTAAGCTTCACAAGTTGCATGTGATTTGCTCTCAAATATATTTTACTGTCAAAATATAAATTCTGGGACTACACAATTATAAAAAGCAGTTAATGGAATCAGCTCTATGTAATAAATAATGTTTTCCTCAAGTTCAATTATCAACTTAAATCTCTAATGTCACATTTCTTTCATTTATTTTCACTTATTTAAAAAAATGAATTTTAATTTTAAGTAACACACTTTCAACAGGTTCCTCTCTCAGCAACAGAGTCAACCAGATTCCAGGTGACATGTACAAGAAACCTGGGGAAACAGCCCAAATCAAATGTTCTCACAGTATTCAGGACTACACCCAAATCCTCTGGTACAAGCAATTAAAGAACAAGCAGCTGAAGTTCCTGGGATACATGAACGTGAACGATGGATATCCAGAAGATAAAGAGGATGTGAAAATAGAAGGGTCTGCAACTCAAGACAAGAACTGCACATTAACAATTGAAAAACTCAATGTGGGCAGCAGTGTAGTGTACTTCTGTGCTGCTAGTCAACACAATGCTACATATCATTGCTCTTCAATACAAAAACATCCCAGTAACAGTTTTTTTTCATTTAACAGCCACCATTTAACTGCTCAACCCTGACACCTGTGTAAACCGATTTTAACCAATGTTGGTCTTCGATCTCATCCAGATCAGATTTTATAATGGAGCTTCCTTATGTGCAGCTATGCAACACTTGACAGCAGCCTCAGACATTCAGTATGTCTGGTGTGGCTTCATCTTACTGTAAATAACCCATGAATGACAGTATTGTCTCATCAAAGTCAAGGACACTTCACTAAATTTTGTACTACTATATAGGCAAAGTAACCAAGAGATGTTTTCATATATGCAGACTAAGGCAGCAACCAAGCCCATGTTAGCTGTGATCTCTTGTGCCTACCAATATTTGTAAACACACCAGTAGAAAACACCAATAATTTGAATTATGAACAAAAAAAAAACTCCTTAACTGTATTTTCTGTAGAAGTCTTCTTTATATGTCATTATGTCCATAGTTTATATGATCTAAACTCATACAGTGTTTAAAAACAAACTTTCTGTGTTTTCTCATTATAAGTGCTAGTGAATTACATCACTATGGAACAGTAGCACAAAAACAAAAGAATCTTCAAGCTACAGATATAAAACAACATGTAAAATTAACTAGCATTAACTAGCATTAGCAAGCCACCAAGCCAAGTCGGGCTGTGGCAGTATCATGAGTGCTCCGAATTAAGTATTCAGATCTATAACTGCTAACAAGTTAAGAAATACAGCAGGTAATTATTGCTTCCTTCAGCTCACAGCCATGTGTGCATGTCTTAACACCTAATTAGCATGTACTTAATGGGAGGTTCTTTGCGTGAAGCAAGGCAGTATTTGCCCTCCCTCAGATACTGAGTGTGTGCAGTGGCTGCATCTTATGTGAAGAGAATCACTATGATGACCCCAATGTTCATCAAATTTGTGTTCTCATCTCTGTGGCTTCAAGGTATAAGTATAAACACTTTAATTTATATTCTAAGTGTATCAGATCTATTACTACTAGATGGATGAAAAAAAAAAGTATTTTAAAATGTCAGGATTTAATACCTCACAAAATTGCTGCTCACTTAAAAACCTAGTGCAGGAAAATTAGGGCTCAAAATAAAATCTTACAAAGGGTTTTCTAAAATGAAAACAAATGAATTTTGTATTTTCTTCCCACAGTTCACTGCCAGGGTGTTACCCAATACCCTGAAGTCAACTGGAGTTACCAGTCCAAATCTGCAGAGATGAACTGCAGCCACAACAAAGATATCACTTATACCCAGATGTACTGGTACAGGCAGCGTCCAGGGGAAACCATGACCCTTATTGTCTACACAGTTTTTGGTGGGCAGCCAGACTATGGAGGAGCAGCTCCAACCAAATATTCAGCCATCAAAGACAGTATACACAACGGGTCTCTTACTATAACAGACTTGCAGCCTGAGGACAACGGTGTGTATTTCTGTGCTGTCAGCAAACACGGTGATGTGAGAAGTGTGAGCAGCTGAACAAAAACTGCCTGATAATCCATTTCATGAGTAAAACCAAATACAATTGTGACTTTTATGTCTTCCCAGTAGGTGGCACTAGGGCTCAAGAAATATTGTTCAGATTAGATAAAAAGTCTAGAGTTAACACTAGTTTTTCCAGGTGCAAGGGACCTTGTCTTCATTCAGACAAAAAGTCAACCTGCCAATGTTGTTCATTACGTCCTGCCTCATTGGTAATCACATTTGTCTTTCAAGACTGCTACTTAATCTATAGTTTGTGCACAGATGATTGACTTTGCCTTCATCCAGGTGTTTGCCTAGGTATTGAGGTCTGTTATATGCTTTCTGAACTCATCACAAAACCTGCAGACAGCGTGCAGATTTTCTGCATCCTCGATAAAACTGACTAAACAAGACAAGTAAAGTTTTTTTTATGTGAGGAAATCAAATGACATGCACATCTTCATGAGGAATCAGGTGAAAGGAGGAGCACATAAAAAGAAAATATTAAGTCACTCCCTCCTACACCTCATGTTTGCTTCTTAAATGACTCTTTTTGCTGAATTAGTGCATTTCCTCCATCACTCTAGAACAACTATGTGCTCCATGTCAGATCTCTGTATGATGATTAGACTGCTTTTTTGCTGTTTCCTCACAGGTAACAACTGTTTCACTGTCCAGTAAGATGTGTCTGTATTCTGTATTTATCTTACATCTTAAATCCATAATCTGTCCCTCTCTGCTTACACAGCAGGTATTTCTCTGGGGGTTCAGGTCCATCAGACTCCCTCTGCTCTCATCAGAAATGCTGGCGATGATGTACAGATTGTCTGCACCCATGAACAAACTGATTACAGAGTGATGCTGTGGTACCAGCAGTCACAAGGCAAAGACAAGGGGCTAAAACTCATTGGATATGTGTATTATAGCACAATAAGTTATGAAGAATCATATAAGAAGCATTTCAATGTCACTGGAGATTTAAGTGGAAATACAGCAAAGAATGGTTCCCTGTTTATAGTGGACCTAAAAGTGTCTGAACACAGTGCAGTGTACTACTGTGCAGCTCGATATGCACATTGGGGTATACATCCTTTGGAACAGCACAAAAACTAAATGCCGTCCTTTATCACCTGTGGTTTTGAGAAAAGTCTTGCAAAGACCTTTAACAGCCAGCTGCAGTTAAGGTCTCTGTCATGTGATTTCTACAACATTTGCTTATGTCACTGCTGGATTGTTTTAATTTCAGTCCAGTAAATTAGCAAGAGCTGTCCCCTTATATTTTTCCTCCACATTTTACTTTGTCATCTTACAAGTAATATAACCGTTTGCTCAGGATAAACAAGTTAGTATTTTGCTTTTTTTGATTAAGCAAATAAACACCAAATATGTCTCTCTTTCTAGGTATTTCTCTGGAGATTCAGGTCAATCAGTCTCCCTCTGCTCTCATAAAAATGCTGGTGACAATGCTAACACACACAAAGAAACTACAAACTGATGCTGTGGTAAGAGCAATCAGCAGTGGGACATGAATATCTATAGTTCAAAATTGACAGCAAGGAAGAGCCATTCAGAAAATATTTCAGATTATCTGGAGATTTGACTGGAGACAAAATATGTGGTTCACTTGCCATAACTAACCAAAAACACATATATGCACAATTTCCTCCTAAAAAAAGGCAAAGGAAGTTTCTCACAAGTCAACCTGTGCTCTTCCTCTACATAACTCCCTGTCCCTCCTTCTAATCCACAAAGCACAGCAGTCTAATAGGTTTCACACATTCAACATAATGACATCTCACCATATCTATCATCACTGTCTTCTGGATTAGAGATATCACTCACATAAACTGATATTTGTTTGATGATCACTTATTTTTTACTGCTGTTTTCTCTGTAATTGAATTAAAGAGCACAGTAAGATTTTATCCACTAGCAGCTAAAAGTTAGAACACAAAACAATATTATTTATTTATCTCTTTATAGGTGTTTACCTCAGTAAAAGAGAAAAAGTAACCTCTCTTATAATGCAGCAGATCATCAACAAGAAACAGGGGACACAATAAATTAAAATATATGGTTGTTCCTGGTAATTCAGTAAACACTGAAAAAAAAACAAAGACCAAGACTAGTAGCACTTTATTTACCTTATCGATTCATCTTCTCTTTGATTTTAAAGAGTACAATTCAATTCCATTCAATTTATTTGTATATTGCCAAATTACAATAAAATCACCTCAAGGCACTTTACATAGAAACCCAAAAAACCTTTTTCAGCAAACAACTGTTACTTGTGGGGGAAGAAACCTATTGCAGAATGGGTCTTAGTTTAGGCAGTTATCTGATACACAAGGAAAGAATAACTGATGAACCTCTTATGCCATAAATAAGAGACAAACATAGACACAGACAAATATATTTTAATATTACTAATGCTTGTACCTAAGACAACTAACATCTGGCGTGTATTCAAATAAAGACACAGCTTTCTCAGTAACAAAGATGAGAGAAGCTTGTAATAATAATAATAAAAGGTCTTAGGGAGTAAGGTTGGGGGTATCATGGACATACAATGTCTGTAGAAACTCAGTTAACCATAACTAAGAATACAAATGCAACACAGCAGGATCCAGAAGAACAGACTCAACCAATAGGTGGAGGCACAGCTCATAGTATGTAGCTTTTGTCAGAGAATGTGGTGATGATTTAAGCACCACACACACAGATAAGGACCGTACCTCTTCAAACTGATCCTCTTTGTCTTAGTAATACTTCTCTCGCAAAAGTGCCTGACAATGTTTTCATCTATAAAAACGTCAGGTCTTTTCTTCATCTATTTCATCTATGGTATGATATCTGATTTCATTCTGAATAACATCAAAGTAATTATGTTTTTTTAAATAACAGGCTGCACATTGATGTTAAATATCAAGATTTCTACCTTGTTTTGGCTAAATGCCTCTAACATTTTTTAAATCTTCTTTGTCCACAGGTCAGGCGAGTGCTGTTATATTTCAAGAATCTCCCCCCCAGATAGTGAAAGAGAAAACTCAGGTGCAGATCAAATGCAGTCACAATGACAATAGCCTTCTATTAATGCTCTGGTATCAGCAAAAAAAGGACAGTTTATCTATGACTCTCATTGGGTCTGGATATGGAACAAGCCCTCCAACTTATGAGGGACAGTTTGAAGAACAGTTCAAGTTCACAAGAGAAGACACAGCAAAAGGAACACTATTAATTCACAACGCAACCCTATTACACTCTGCTGTTTATTTCTGCGCTGCCAGTACACAGTGATGTGGTTTAATACCACTCCCACACTAAAAACCTGATATTTATCCTGTAAACTAGTGTGTTTGCACCTACAGTAGTGTCTCCCTTTAAACAGACTTTAAACAAACAGAAGGAAGCTGTATTTCTCCTATAGCAGTGCAAACTTGGATGTTGCTTCCACCTGTGACTAGATTTTGTATATTTCTTCCATTCAATTAAATTAGCTACAAAACCATTTAATTAGTTTGCTGGTTTTACACAGTAGCAATACTAATTTCTGCACACTGACTTCTGTACCAACTAGTTTTAATAGGAAAACTGAACAACGAACAACCAATACTAAATTTCCTGCACCACATACTGTTGTGAAAGTGTGTTAGACATCCTAGTTGAACTCTTAATGGCGTTATGAAATTATCTTCTACTAGTAAAACTACATAAAGGCTGACTTCACTCCAAAGCCACACCACATCACAAATAAAAACCAGCTCTAAGCTAGATCAAAACCCACTAAATTTCAGGGATAATAGAAAATATTTAAAACAGTTTTAGCGTTGAAGATCCGTTTTTCTATTTGAGGAAACAAAAATTGATAATTTCAATAATTTTTCAAATTTAACTAGCTAACTAGTTAGCTACACATCGAAACAGTATTACAGCTAGCGTAACGCTAAGCTAACGTTAGCCAGACTGTATGCCACTGTAGCTACCCCTATAAAACCTGACTAAACTGTACCAGACAATCAAAATATTGTCTAACACAAATCAATATTTACTACATTTTATCAACATCCATCAACAACAAATATTACAGAAGACAGCTTGGGGGCAAAGACCGTTGATCAGTAGCCGTTTAACAGCTAGCCTCTAACGTTAGCTAACCCAACGCTAGCTTCAAAGTCAAAGCCGTTAGCTTAGCCAAACGTTAGCATGACATAAACCAAAGACAAACACACGACTTGACAAGGCCAAAAGATTAACTCTCTCGTTGACACAAGCTAAAAATGCTTACCTTGGTGAAGGTAAGGCTGGTAATCCATGTTCCGAGATGAGGTGAACTTGTTTGTTAGCTTCCCAAAAAGCCCAAAGCAGGACGAGAAACATCCGGATTAAATTTTAAAGTGCATTTGTTGACAAACAATCTGAATTCTTCCACGTGGCTTTTCCACCACGATGTTATTAAACGTCAGCAATGACTTAAGACGTGTTTATATCACTCTTTGTCATGTTTCACTGATTAAATTAGCGGTTAAATCGGTTTTTAACGGTAACCGTTCGTCCAACGTAAGGTGTGCGCGTGCGGCCATTTTTAAAAAGGGAAGTGGGCGGGGCATTGTCGACCTAAAAAAATTCATTGACCAATCACGTTGCACGAAGGACTTTAATGAGACTATTTAAGTTGAACACATTCACAGTACAATGAACTGTAGTTAATATATTGTCAACAATACAACATCATATTATCAACATTAATAAATTAAGCTCAAGGCAAAACAAAAGTGGCTATAATTTATATTTTTATTATTTATAACTTATTTTAACAAATAAGTTGAATATAATATAACGTGAAGTTGATGCTGATAGTGAGACAGCAGAGATTTACTTTTTAATTTGCAGCTCACCTTAAATTTATGAAGCTTTGAACAAGTTTCAGTTTACTGTTAAAGGTCACTTGGTTCACTCTCACCACTTTCATCTGCAACCAACAGCTGCTATCAGAAAAAAACACACTGTACACTATTACTACGCACCAAGTGACAAACAAACACAGAGAGGTCTACATGGCAAACCCGTGAGCAATCAGTTGGTTATTTACACATTATCATTTTGAGTTGTGTTTCAGGTTACGAGATATTTCATGTAATTAGGGATGTAAAAAAGGTAAACAAAATGTCAATCTCCAGTTCACTATAAATACCTGTACAATTGTAAAATATTGTGGCATAAAAACATAGATGTTCAAATGCATCTCACAGCACTGGTTCTACTCTAAAACCCTGAGAGACAAATTAGACTTTGGTGGGAATGAAAAGCTGCAGATAGCCCTGGGTAATTCACTGTCTGCCTTTAAACAATAACTATCTCTCAAACTGTTTTTTTTTTTTTTTTTGTATTTTTTTGTTAACATCAGGAAGGAGGTGGGGAACAAGAGACACGGTGTAGGAAGGGATGTGCCGTAATCTCACTAGAGCTAGATCTGTGAATGCTCTACCTTTAAAACATCATTTCCAGCACATTTAATATGCAAACAATTGTAAATGCATTTTGTTGGTTTTTCTGTATTGCACAGGTCTTTATTTAGTACAATCTCCAGGATGTCTCCAGTTTTATACATTTTTGGCGTTTTACTGCTCATGCTGACAAGTAAGCTTGAATCAACTTTATATGACTTTTCTCTGAATTTTAATGCTTATATTCAAATTTTATTTCACATCAATTGTCTTTACAGGAAAAGCGGACAGCATTACCTTTAAACAGTCCTCCCCTCAGATCGTGAAAGAAGGGACTAAGGAGCTCACTATTGACTGCAGTCATGATGGCAGCAGCCTTACAGTAATGCTGTGGTACCAACAGAAACAGAGCAGTCGGTCAATGAGTCTCATCGGGTTCACGGTGCTCCATAGTGAACCAAATTACGAGCGCCAGTTTGAAACCAGATTCCAGCTAAAAAGAGAAGACATGACGAGAGGATCTCTGATCATCCACACAGTGAATTCCTCAGACTCAGCTGTGTATTACTGTGCTGCTAGTGCACAGTGATGTGGTTTAATCCTGCTGCTTCACTAAAACCCTCCAAACTAATGACAGCAGATGTTCAGGGTTTCAGTTATTCAAGAACCAAAACATTATGCTGTTTACTGGGGTACAATTTGTGTATTTTATTGATAATTGATAGCATCTTTGGTTAGCTATATGATATGACATGGTACAGTAACTGAATATGTAGCTTCTTAATATTGTCAAATGTTAACAACTGTTTAAAAATATCAAATTGTCCACAGTTGTGTCAGCTGACAATAAAGAAACATTACAGAAGGTACTGCCCCTAGAATCATGTGATCATACAAGCACATGATCTTGAGGTTCCTTTATGCAAAGCAGAGATGTTTGACTCTGCATCATTCAGCTGCAGAAGCCCCATCACTAACATGTTTGTTGTTTACCTGTCACTTCTTTTACACTCAGGTGGGTTTTATCTGCTAACTCATAATAGATTTACTAATCAAAAGCACTTATCATCACGCTAACAGAGTGAATTCACTATACTCTATGTTGGTCTGCATCTGCTACAGGTCTTTGTGTTGAAGTTCTTCAGTCTGGCGATAAACTGTCTAACCCAGGAGAAACAGTAGTGTTGGAGTGCCGCATGGGTCCAGGGTTCAGCATGAGCAGCTACACCATGCTCTGGTACCGACAAGACCACTATGGAGCTCCAGTGGTGTTTCTCATAAAAGAGTATGACCAAAATCATGGGCGCATTCAGTCAACTATTGATACATCCAAAAACTATTTCTCCCTTCAAATCACTGAGCTAATTCTGAATGACAGTAGCACCTACTACTGTGCTGCCAGGCACAGTGATGCACACAGAGCACACAGTCATACAAATAACACATCTGTCAGTCACAGTGTGCAAGCAGGAAGGAGCTGTGGCACATTCACTTTGATGCTTTCCATAGTGGAAGTGGTACAATGATCTGGAACATTCAGAGCAGTTAAAGCTTCATAGTTTATGTGGGATAAGGCTGACATGCTAAGCTAGATGTGCAGCACCAGTTTGAGTCCACAAGACATCACTCTGTGCACCGCTACATCCTAAAAATGAAAACTATGAGCAGGATAAAAAAAAACTTTTGAATGCTAGTGGTACAGTATTATACATAAAAATGTTTTAAAAAATGTACTATTCAAAATGTATTAAAATGTATCTCAGTGAGCTCTAGTTAGTACTGCTTTGGTTTTAGTTCCTTATGTTCTTGAAACATGATTCAGAATCACTACTGCAATCTCTAATTAGAGCAATATTTAAAATTTTCAGTTACCGGATTTATCAATGATTTGTGGTCACTTAAAAATTTTGAAACCACTACACCAACAACATCCATCCATCCATTCATCATCTATACCCACTTAGTCCTAACCAGGGTCCCAGGGATCAGCTGGAGCCTATCCCAGCTCTCTTTGGGTGAAAGGCAGGGGTCCACCCTGGACAGGTCACCAGTCCATCACAGGGCCACATAGAGACAAACAACCTCACACACTCACACTCACTCAGGGAGAACATGCAAACTCCACACAGAAAGGCCCCTGATGGGTTCCAGCAACATCCATAAGAAAATATAGTTTGTGAGCTGAATTAAATTGCAGCAAAGAAACAGAAGCAGGCAAAAACACAAAAATGACAATTGATGTCACTTTATTTTAATGCAGAGGAAAAAGGTGGGGAAGAAGAGGCACTATGTATAGAACGGATGATAGTCATGTCTCATTTGATTTGTACTGTGAGACTAGAGCAACACATGAAAGCTCCACCTCTGATGCCACATTTCCTGCACATGCCGCAGTTATAAATTTAATATTTTTACAACTGTAAATGCATTTTTGTTATATTTCTTATTGTACAGGTTTTGATGGAAGTTTAGTTTCCAGGATGTCTCCAGCTTTATACATGCTTGGATTTTTACTGCTTGTGCTGACAAGTAAGCCTCAATCTACATTATATAACTTTTCTGTAAATATGTCTCTGTGCCACTAAAGTACAGTGTGTTATTTTTTAAGAGACCAAAGCTCCATTGTTTGAATTCAAACTTTACTTTACATCAGATTCACTTTCTTCACAGGAAAAGTGGAGAGCGCTACCTTTGAACAATCTCCTTCTCAAGTCGTGAATGAAGGGACTAAAGAGCTCTGGATTAACTGCAGTCAAAAAGGCAGCAATCTTCCAGCAATGCTGTGGTACCAACACAAGCGGAACAGTCAGTCTATGAGCCTCATCGGGTTCACAGTGCTCCAGGGTGATCCAAGCTACGAGGGCCAGTTTAAAGAAAAATTCAGCATAAAGAGACATGACACAGATCGAGGATCTCTGATCATTCACACAGTGAATTCTTCAGACTCAGCTGTGTATTTCTGTGCTGCCAGTACACAGCGATGTGGTTTAATCCTGCTGCTTCACTAAAACCCTCCCATGGCAAACTAATGACAGCTGCTGTTTGATCAGTTCAGTTCAGTTCAGTTCAGTTCAGCTTTCCCACAATAATAATAAATATATGCTACAGGCTTTTTAATTAGTATCCTAACTTCTGTTATGTTTATTGCTTTTTATAATTAAATATTTAATACAATTGTGTACATCATGTACTTTGTCCTTCTGCTTAATAACTGTGGTGTCACTGTAGCTAAAATACAAAATTACTAAAAATACTGCTGATGGTGTCAAATACTGCAAAAGTGAGGGACTGACCACTTGTTTTATAACTCATCCTGTGGGAAGCATGAATACCTGCAGCAAATTTGATAAGAAGCCATCAAATACATTTCACTCAGACTTAAAGGTGGCAGTGAAAGGTACTTAAAGGTAAGTCAGAGGATCAGAAACATTATCAGGATCTGATGCCATTTGCAGCATGGTGGCTGAAAGGTTAGCACTGTTGCCTCACAGCAACAAGGTCGTGGGATCGCATCCCGGCCTTTCTGTGTGGAGTTTGCATGTTCTCCCTGTGCTTGTGTGGGTTTTCTCCAGGTACTCCGGTTTCCTCCCACAGTCCAAAAACATGCATGTCAGGTTGATTGGTGACTCTAAAATTGCCCGTAGGAGTGAGTGTGAGTGTGTGAGGTTGTTTGTCTCTATGTGGCCCTGTGATGGACTGGAGACCTGTCCAGGGTGGACCCCTGCCTTTCAACCAGAGAGAGCTGGGATAGGCTCCAGCAGATCCCCGTGACCCTGAGCCAGGAAAAGCGGGTAGAGATAATGGATGGATGGATGGATGATGCCATTTGATCATGAATGTCTATATAAAATGTCATGGTGCTCCTTCTATTGGATGTAGAGCTATAGCTGGACTAAAGGAGTGAACTGGTACTACTTTAACTACTCTTAAAGCAAGTGGAAACTCACATTTTAATATACTCTTACAACTGCTCATTTCTAAGTTACCTACATCTGAAATATCTTTTCCTCATGTTAACAGTCTGATTTGTTGTCAAACCACAGTCACAGTGCTCTTGAGCAAGAAAATGAACCTGCAGTTGCAGCTTGGACGCCACTAGGAGACTGTAGCTGTACGGAGAAACTCCTTCAGAGTTTCTGTTGAAAGTTTGAAGAACAGAAAAGAGGGAGGATCAGAGCTTATTTCACAAGTGTCATTGGACAGCTGTAGCTGTTCAGTCTTACAAATGCAGATGGATTTAATATTGTGTAGGATCACTGTGAAAATGAAGCCCCTTTTGGTTGCAGTTCTATTCTTCACTGGTAAGAATATTTAAATTCAGTTGAAGGAAAACTTGTTTGTTTTCATGTCTAATAAAAGTTCTTCATTTGTTTGTTGCTGTTTTCTTGTTTTCCAGATTTTTCCTTCTGTGTAAAAATTCTCCAGCCTCCATTTGCATTCAGCCGTGAAGGAGACAAAGCTGTAACGTTGCAGTGTGAACAAGATGACAATAATTATTACTACATGTACTGGTACAGGCAAAGCAGCAGTGGGAAAATGGAGCTGATAGCATATTCTCTCAATAAAGATATATGCAGCATCGAAGCTCCTTTCAGCGAATCCAAGTACACCATGTCCCGACCTGCAGTGCTCAGCTCCTCTCTGCAGATCCAAGCTGCTGAGGCTGGAGACTCAGCTGTGTATTACTGTGCTTCTAGTAGAGCACAATGGCTCACAAAGCCTCAGCAGCTTAACAACAACCTCATGAGAAAGACGACAGAGAGGAGGAGGAGTGTGGATGGTTCTCAATACTGAAGGTCCCTCAGCAAGACTCTGTTAAGACAACAGACTAACATCAGTATGACATAAACACATTAACTAAAACATGATGATGAAGAACATCTATTCATTCTTTAAAAGTACAATAACTGCCTTTCCACAGTTCACTGACATTTCAACACCACAAAGCTGATAATTACAGATAAGTGAGCAGGTGTAAACATGCGTAGGATTATTTGTCACATTCAGTATTCAGTTTCTCATCTGTATCACACTTAATTGTTATTTAATATTATACTATAAATATTACTTGTTGCTATTTGAATTTACTATAACCGTGTACGGCATGATAAGACGAACTTTATCAAGCTTAGGAGGTTATCACACACTGACCTCTACAGGTTCAATGAGGGATTACACATAAAACAAACCATGGGCTTTTTTTAAGTCAGGACAGTATAAGTTTAATGGGAATCAGTCAAATGATTATTCTTTGCACTGGCAATACTGTAGATAAATGCTACTAAGATGTACGTTGCAGATGGCATATGTGACTTCTGCAGCTGTCCAAAATGTCTCATACCACCATAGACACACTTATAAGGAATTAAAGGGTTTTTTTTAAAGAGGAGCACATTGGCAAATTGTTTAGTTAAATAATCACTTTAAATATTCAACTTTAAACAGTGTGACACACTGACAGACAATAATATGTTAGACAATTAATTCAATTTGTTTAATATTTTTACTTTATAGAAGAATGTGTACAAACATAGAATGTTTCCTTCTACTTTCATTTTTTCATTTGAAAATATTTTATTTTGAAACTTAGTCTGTGTCACTATATTATAGAAATATGGTGCTTTCCACTTTTTTGACAACTTTTGTAACTTTGCAGATTCACATTATTAACATAAAATGTTACTGGCAAATAAATTATGTTTTGTTATTACAAATTAAAGTACAGAGTAGATTTAAAAGTTAAAACTAGTGCCACCATTACCAAAAAGTGATGCTAATAAACTGATAACAGTTTATTAGCATCACTGATAACAGCAAACTGATAACAGTAATTAAATACTCTATACATGCATATATATACTTTACATAGCTTATATTTTATGCTATTACCTGTTTCTACTACATAAAAATTTGAATTCAAGATGTTTACTAGTAACTTTTATAGTTTTATACATTTAGTATTAAAGATTAAGTATTAAGACTAAAGGTTCTTACACCACTTATATTGCAAAACCTATTATATTAACTATTTCCATAAAAGGGTGAGAGAAAAAAGAATTATGTTTAATATACAGTAAGTTAAATTATTATTAAATTGCTTCTGTATAATTGTGCTTTTTTATGCTTTTTACTTTCTTTTACACAAAGTGCTCAGTGAATGTTGCTCAGTGAATGTTGCTCAGTGAATGTGCATCTCGTCACTGATAACTGGGTGGATAAAGAGGTGTGACCAACAAACATGTCACTTCCTCTCCTCAGCTCCAAACAAACAAAAATAAGTTCCTTCCCTTTTGCTTCATGCTTCTTTTCTTAGCTGTAACAGAAATAGCAGCAGTCAGGTTGGAGCCTGTTCAGCTGTCAGTCAGCCAGAGCTGCACAGCTGCTCTCACACACAGAGATGGAGACTGAGATACGGAGAAGCTGGGTGGGGGAAGGAGAGAGGAGAGAACGAACAAGACTTCAGGTTTTTGTGTGATGCTTTTTCACCGTGGGGACAGGGGGGGCACGGTGATACAATCCTATAGAGCCGCTGTACAAAAACCTCCTCCCATTCAAAGACACTGTGTAGACTGCTACATGCAACTAGGGACACTTGGTAGAAAGAAAACATGGAAATATTGAAAGTATATATGATATCAGGAGATGTTAGTACTGTGAAGTCAATATATGTGCAGAAAATCTGATGGAAAAAAACATTTAAATTCACTTAAATCCCCTGTGGAGCCTCTGGATTCTTCTTTTACTTCTTTTAGCACCAAACAAAACAACTTTGGACATTGTGAAGCTCATCCTGCATGTTTAAATCTTCTTCATCCTCTGGATTACTGGACTGTGTCTCAACATGTTGATTAGAGAAAGTTTTGTGACTTTTTGGTAGAGGAGACAGTCAGTGTGACACTGGAACTGAAGTGTATTTTGGAAAAGGAACAAAACTCACTGTTCTGGGTAAGTCAGAGCTCTCACTGCTTCAGTTCACTACAACAAGCCTGACAAAGTCCAAATGTTAGTATGAAAATGAAGGAAAAATCTCTTGTTCTGAAAAAGCTGAAATATTGAGCTGAAGTGAGATCACTGTGAACAATAACAATCCTGCTTACTTCGGACAAGGAACCAAACTGACGGTTCTAGGTAAATATTTCAGCTTATTACTGTGTTTTGATAAATGTCACACTGTTGGAGAGTCTTAAAAACAGAAGAACAAGTCAAATCTTTGCAAAGAGAATTCTGGTAGAGAAATACAGACGAGTTTCATGCTCACTACTTTTGCACTGTGACGATGTCAACGAAGCGTACTTTGGAAAAGGAACAAAACTCACTGTTCTGGGTAAGTCAGAGTCTACAGCTTCAGTTCACTGCAACAAGCCTGACATGGTAGAAAATTATGCAGGAGTGTGCAGGAGAAATGTGTTGTTAGGAAAAAGCTGAGATATTGAGCTGAACCAAAAACACTGTGACCTACACTGAGCCTGCTTACTTTGGACAAGGAACCAAACTGACGGTTTTAGGTAAATATTTGAGCTTATTACTGGATTTCAATAAATATTCCATTGCTTTAGAGTCTTGGTGCAAAGAGAAGAATTAGGAAAATATTTCCAGAGATAATTCTGGTAGAGAAATACAGAGGAGTTACATGCTCAGTGTTTCTGCACTGTGACAACGCTAACGAAGCGTACTTTGGAAAAGGAACAAAACTCACTGTTCTGGGTAAGTGAAGGAGGATTGAAATGGAACAAATGTAATAAGTGTTTTAATGGACAGGGTCCATCAATAACCTGAATGAACTTAGGTCTTTATAGTGGAGCTCAGAGCTTTTTGATCTTAAGCTGAAATGCTGTGTTGACAGAGAAGCTTATTTTGGCCCTGGAACAAAACTCACTGTTCTTGGTAAGTAAAACAAATCACAGACTATAAGGCAGAAAACTGGTTTGGATTTAGACCAAATTCATATTTAAAAAAATAAACTAAACTTAAAAGCAGCTAAAACTAAAGAAGCAAAGTAAAAGCAGCATCTTAGGCTGTTTTGAGCACTGATCAAATGCACTGTGACAGTAGTGGATACCCAGCTTACTTTGGTGCAGGGACAAAGTTAACCGTTTTAGGTAAGAAACCTCTGTTGTATTTACAGTCTGTGATACAATTTATAGCAAGAAATGAAAAAAGACCTAAGAAACATTTGATAAGTTGCTTTGCTGAAACTCCTCTTACTTAGTTTGAGTTCAGCTCAGAGCTTTTTGATGTTAAGCTTAAACGCTGTGTCAGTACGAAGCTTATTTCGGCCAGGGAACTAAACTGACTGTTCTTGGTGAGTAAAACAGCAAAATCTCTTCTGACAAATTCACATCTAAGTCAAGTAAAACGTATAAAATCAGGCTGGTTGTTGAGAAAAAGATTTTCTGTGTTACATAAAAAAAACAGCAAATGACCTCAACACAATAAACACTTAAACACAACCAAATGTAAAGAAACAGTAAAAGCAGCATCTTGGTTGTTTTGAGCACTGGTCAAGGGCACTGTGACTCTGGTGCAGGAGAGGCTTACTTTGGTGGAGGAACAAAGTTAACAGTTTTAGGTAAGAAATATATGTTGTACAGTAAACACAGCCTGTTATGACTCGTGGTAAGAAACGAATCTAAAAAATGTTATTGAAAAACTTCTTTATCAAAGTAAATGTGCTCAAACTACTCACAGTTTAAGCTCAGCTCAGCTTTTTGTTCTCCATCTTAAACGCTGTGTGAATTCTGAAGCTTATTTCGGCCAGGGAACAAAACTGACTGTTCTCGGTGAGTAAAACATCAGATCTTCTTTTAAAAACCTCCTGAAAAACAGTGAAAACGAGTTAAAGTCAACATGTTTGTCAGGGAACAATCTTGTCTTATCAAAAACTTGTAACTTGAAGTTAGCAGTGCTACGAATGGTTTGTTAGGTTTAAAGAAAAATTACATCTAATAAAAGAACGTAAATTTAACAGTAAGCACAGGTGTAAAGATGAGGAGAGTAAAAGCAGCATGTTTGGGTGTTTGAGCACTGATTAACTGCACTGTGACTGCTGGAAATGAAGCTTATTTCGGTGGAGGAACAAAGTTAACAGTTTTAGGTAAGAAAACAAAGCAGATTAAAACAGCACTGTAACTGAAGGCTTTCTTAAATAAAACATGCAGAGCTCATGTTTAGTTTAAGTTCAGCTCGGAGCTTTTTGTTCCTAAATTCAAAGACTGTCTCAGTATAGAGCTTATTTCAGCAAAACTGTTCACTGCTAAAATAAAGTCTAACCAGAGAACCTGAGCAGACTGTACAGAATATAAGGTATAATAAATAAGATGTAGTTGGTTTTAAAGCAGAACATTTATTAGAAAAGTGAAATGTTTAGAGGCAAAGTACAAGCAGAATCTTTTGAACACTGATCAGCTGCACTGTGACTCTGGTGGTGGAGCTGAAGCTTATTTTGGTGGAGGAACTAAATTAACTGTTTTAGGTAAGAAAATGTTTTAAAGTTCATTAAAAGCTGTTTGAATATGATTTGTTAAGATGTTTTTGATATTTTAAAGATAATCTAAGACTTAAACAAGTCCTGAAAATTAGACTTTATAAGATTATTATAAAAACTCATGGCTAAACCACAAACTCCCTGGGTGAATGTTTCAGTGGTGAATTCAAGATGTAAGTTAAGGTCTCGACAAAAAAGTTGGATAAATTTCAAAGTGGCAGAGATAAAGAGGCAGCAGGAAGAGGTTTTGTTACAGTTGAACGTCTCTGTGCTCCTATAACGAGGCTTACTTTGGACCTGGAACTAAACTCACTGTTTTAGGTAAGAAAACAAAGGTTATTTGATTATTAACCGAGCATGGCTGACAGCTTGTTTTCTGAATGTAAGTTAGAAGAAAGAAAACTGAGAAAATATAGTAAAAACATTCAGATCTTCTATTTGAAATGGTAAAGTGTTTTAAAGTGGAGAAGACAATAATGCAGAAGTTAGTTCTCGTCAGTAAAAACATGTAGAGCAGCAACAAACCATTTGGCTCTAAGCCCAGATTCTTACTCACACAGCCAGTTCCTATCAGCTCTGTCACATACTGTGAGTTCCCAGTCAGAAGCTTACTTTGGAGCTGGAACTAAACTCACGGTTTTAGGTAAGACAGGAACAATAATCAATACTAACGTAACAGTCCAGAGGACGTATGTTCAAACTAGATGGTTTGATGTCTACCAGGTCAGAGCTGAGGGTTGTTTTAATCTGCTCTCTACAAGAAGAAGTTTATGTCTTCAGAAACATGTAGTTTCTACAATAGTGTCTATATGTTTGTGAGCAGAAAGGTTTTTAGTTTCTCTGATAAAAAGAGCACAAAGACGTTCTTCAGCTTTCAGCGACAAAAGGCTGAGCTGGTTTTTCTGTAGCTTTGTATCAGTGTGAACAACTACGACCCTGCTTACTTTGGTAGTGGCACCAAACTGACAGTGCTGGGTAAGAAAATGATCAAAATCATATGTAGAAATGTTTATTTTCTGACGTTCATTTCACCTGTTAACACATTAAATCTGCAAAATGTTTGTTGACTTAAGTTTATCCGATGTTGTTTTGTCAGCTTGTAGTCAAAACTGACAAAAAGCATGAAGTAAAAGCAAAAGTGAGATCAGTCTCTTTGTTCTAAGGAAAAAAGGCTTCATATGGTCTGTGCATCAAACTTAGTGCTACAGACAAATTAAGCTGTAAAAAATTGGCTTGAGAATGTTTTTCTTTCTATCAAAAAATGGGGAAAATTGATTCATATTCCATTAAAGAGTTTAGAAGTGGGAAACAAGTGATACATCGATTATATCACAATGCAACTGACAAACCCAGTAAAAAAGAGATTTAGATTCATTCATGCCTGTACTATAAGTCAGTTTTTTACATGTGAGTTATCTGTGTGCTCTGGAAACTATCCTGCTTATTTCGGTGAGGGAACCAAGCTAACGGTTCTTGGTAAGTTCACTGCAATAAGTTCATAAAGGCAAAGATTTCTTCAAATATTACATCAAATGGTTAATGTTAATGTCTAGTGTGGAAAGTTCTAGTATGTTTTTCTACCCCTGTATTCATGTCTAAATTCTGGTATTCAGATATTACACTGACATTAGATTAAGGTACTGATGTGGACCAATAAGATGCTTTAATGTAGTGATTTATTTCTTTTGTCTTTGCAGAAAAAGACCATCAAGCCACACCACCAACAGTGAAAGTGTTTAAACCTCATTTTAAAGAGTGTTCAGGTTCAAAAGATGATCAGAAGAATAAGACTCTGGTTTGTGTGGCCAGTCGATTCTACCCGGACCATGTCAATGTGACCTGGGAGGTTAATGGGAACGATGTCAGGGGCAATTCATCATTTGGCATCACAGAGGATCCTAATGCTGTCCGTGATGGAACTTACTACAAAATCACCAGCAGGTTGAGAGTCCCTGACGCATTCTGGTACGCAGATAATACATTTATCTGCATTGTCACCTTCTACAATGGGACGGGATATGAAAAGCATACAGACTCTATTTTTGGTGAAGGTACGTTCATTTGGAATAAAGAAATAATCAAAAATCTGATCCTGTTGCCATTGAAAACAAGTGACATCATCAGTCTTTGTCTAATCTTTTGCCTCTCATTTTTATTTCAGCTAAAAATGGGTGGAAAACAGGTAAAAAGATTATCATCACAGAGAAAACATTAGTGTTCTACATATTTCAGAAAAACTCTTGGCAGTATTCATAGGACTATATGTGTACAGCTGCAGACATAAATTGTCTTTACAAAGTGCATTGGACATTTTCTCTTTTCATCATGTCCCTCATCTGAATGTTCAAACTTTCTACAGAACAACTTTCGAGGATCTTCCAGACTGCCAAAGTCTCCTACGGTGTTTTCATCATCAAGAGCAGCATCTATGGAGCCTTCGTCGCTTTTTTGGTGTGGAAGCTCCAGGTTTGTCCAACAACTTTCCTCAACATAAAGCCTCCATAGATTTGAATGAATTAATGCTCAAGTAAAAAAAATCAGGCATGTGCTTTAAGACACTTCTCTGTTGGTTTCAGGGGTCAGCTATAAAACAGAACTAAGATGTGGAGAGAGAAGAAACGAACTCTGGACTTCATGTAAATACAATCTGAAAAGTTAGATTCCATAATATTGTACGATTCAATGCATTTGCTTATATCAAATTCTGCACAAAGGAGATAATTATTTGCTTTTTCTTGTTAAAGATATTACCGAGAGAAATATAGTAGTTTGGTAACAGGTTTTTATATGTTCTTAACCATTCTGTGCTTTTAAAATATGTGTTTGCTTCATTTTCTGAATAAAAGTATTTTAGCAGATCTTTTCATTTCTCTAGAAACGTTTGTCCTCAGTCTTATCATTCTCATGTCATCTGCAGACAACACTTAATTCACAGTCAGTTCAACTGGAGGAGGACATGGATTCATTTTTATATCAGACACTGTTACATCTTAATGATTTAAATAAGAATTAAATGATTTACAACAGTGCTGATTACACAGCTCTCACTTTTTGCAGAGATAGTATGAAGGATTTTAGCAGTTTGCCCACCATTTCTGAGAAATCAACTGTTTTCCAACCACACACACGTTGAAACATCCCTGGTCAGGAAAACCTCAGAAGAAGTTTCATTAGATTTTCCACTGATCCACCATTTCTCCATAACGTTTCATTAAATTTTATGAACTAAGATGTATTTTAAAATCGATTTTAAGAAAACACGTACGTGCAGTGCTCGGGCTTGCAGCAGAGATGCAGGTTACATTTTATTTTAGGAAAACATTTGAACTTGTTTATTTGAGTCATATCAAGTTTTCCACTTTGCACAAACAGAAGCAGTGAGTCAGTTTATATTCTCTAGATGAAAACTCAAACTCAAACACTGTCAGTAGAGAAATGGAAGAGTGGGAGTCTACCACCCAACAGGAAACATTCTCATCTGTGAACAGAAGAAGGTCAAAGCTGTTGTGGTGCAGGAGACAAAGTGGGGCTTGAAACCGTGCAGAGGAGCAGAGAGCGGCAGCAGAGAAAAGGATGTGGTCACAGAGCAGCCTGCAGATTGTTCTCTGTGCTGAGAAATGACAGAGGTGCAACCTTTTGCTTTACCACAACCTCCGGCTCACAGGGTGCACCTGCATCTTTGCACCGAGCCCATGTAGTGCACATATGTGTTTGAGCAAACAGCTGGAAAAAGTTATATTTCTGTGTCAACTGAAGGTACAAAACACCAAAGTGTGTGTTGGACTACATACCACAGCTGGTTACTGTGATCTGGTGCAAAACTTGCATTTCAATGTATCTCTGCTGCATCACATAAGAGATGTAAAATGTATTTAGCTGCTGTCAAAGATATTTAAAACATAAACTAACAGCTTATTTGGAGAGTCTGTAACAGGTTCTGCTTCTTTTAAAAATATAGATACAAACAGTTAAAACTCCAGTGGGAATCAGACAGAGCAAGAGCATCCTCTGTTTCTCAGTTTGTTTTCTGAAAAACATGTTTGTGCTCAGATGAAACAGAAAAACAGGAAGCAGCTACAGAGAAATGATCTGTTATTTCCCCATGTGAATTTTCTATTGAACCACAGTTACAGTTTACTGCTTTGCTGTAGCACAAATTCATAGAGCCACATGCACCAGGCCAAACCTGCAACCTTAATGTTAAATACAACAACTATAATAACCTGATGTCAGGATTATTAAATTAAAATGGTCTTAAACACAAACTAAACATGTTCCACTGATAATCAACAGCTAAAATAGAAAGAAAAACATATGTTTGGTGTTTAAACCCACAAATTATATTTATAAAGATATTTAATAGCAAACCAACAAGCCTCAGGACATTTCACTGTCTCCTGAATAAATATAAACAAATAACTGCCTGAAAGTAGTGAAGCCGCTGGTTTTCCAATTATGACTATTGGACCTGTGAAGACCAAAGAGCTGCGATCCTCTTCACAACAGACATTTTGATTTGTCACCATCACAGCTGTTACCAGTAACATCAACACTGAGCCAACATTTATTTTATAATCCACACCTGAGGTTTTCCTACTGTGACCTGTCACACAATCCTGTGCTGAGAGAGGAACTAAACTACCAACTACAATCATACAACGATGCAAAAGAATCACGAGCCAGTGTTTCACCAGTTTTCCCCAAGGAGGAACCACAACCTCAGCTTCAATATTCCAGGTTCTCCTTTAAATCATCACAAGTATATTTGCAAAAATACACAATAACATTAAAAACTCAAGCCATGTTTAAGTACTGTATATAATATACATAGGTTTTAGTGTCTTTCACTTAAATGCTGCTGTATTTATTATGTTAAATAGTTTTATCTGGGGAATATTTTTTTTAATCAGTGGGAAAGAGTAACTTTAGGATTATCTAAGAAATATCACTGATTAATTTTCAATAGTCAGTTCAACAAAAACACACAAAGAAAAAGCTGCACCTGTATGTTCAGTTTCCGCTGAGACATTTCATTAGTCTGAACGACTCCTTGTGGTACAAACTGGAACATCACGTCATGTAGGATTCAGATAATCCAGAGGTTTTATCAAAATATTATTTGTTTTATCAAATAATTATGTAAAAATATAAGTAGTGTTCCTTTTATACCAGTGTATCAGTAGACTCTTGGATCAATAAAATGCCAAAATATTGAAGAGCAGTGGTCAAAACTACAGCAGATCCACCATTTTACTGACCTAAAAGTGAAGTCTGTATGGTTCTCTTGAAAATAGAGGACATCCAGTGGGTAATCACTTATTTAAAGATGTGCAAGAGGAGAAAGAATGGATAGTTTTTCTTCATCACATTCAACAGACCTTACATGTTTACATGGAGCCTAAACCTTCACCTGGTTCATGTTTACATACTCAGTGTACACACAAACTCCTGGTTCACAGATTTACCTACACCTACATAACGAGTCCCTTTATTTTGCATTGTAGTGATTCTGCAGAGCCAAGTCTGATAAAGGTGTCCTGAGTCTTTTTGGTAAATGCAGCACTTCATAGCTTTAAGTCCAGGTTTTAAAAAACGCAGTCCTCTTAAACGGCTGCAAAGTCTCTCCCACCCATCTCTGCAGCTCTAGCCTGGCCGAACAAACCTGTCGTTCGACTGTGAATGCCTGGTACAGCTGGCACAGCAGAAACTGGAGTAGTAGGAGTTGGAGCAAAGTCGGGCGTAAACTATCAGCTCACAGTTGGCAAGTTCAGGCTGGTCCACACACTCCGGCGACACATCAACACCTGCAAGATGACAGACGAGCAGAATCAAGCTACTGTAGGGGAATAACTATATCAGCCTTTCCTTCTGAGCTGGATTTATTTACCAATGGCAAAACCCATATAGAATATTTTTATTTCAATTATTTTTTTAAATATTTGTGATTTATTTTAAAAAAGTACTACATACACTACACTGGAAATGACTGGTGATATTCTCACCTTGTTGTGGCTCTTTAATGACCCTGACTTCAGCCGTGGCACTCACAGAGTAGATGCCAGTGTAAGCGTTACAGGTGTACGTCCCCTCCTGTGATGGCTTTACACTGTTCAGGATCAAGCTGCCCTCAGAAGAGATGAGGATGTTTCGGCCATCTGGGCGAACTGGAACACCATTTCTTCAGTAAAGTAGATAAATCACGTTTATAAATGGAATGTATGAAATTATAAATGAATAATAAAATAAAAATGATAAAACAAATCGGATAAGTCAAACAAAAACAATGAATAGAAGTTTTAAAAGATTAAAAACTAATGCATCATACATTCTGCTTTATGAATGTCTCTCAAATAAAAAAGGTCATGTGGAGCCTTTAAAGTTAATTGTCATCCTTTAAACATTCATTATTTTATTTATATAAGTGTAGTTGCTGATATTCTTTATTTTATTAAGCGTTCATTCAGCAAGAAGTCAGATAAGTTAAACACACCTGGACCAGCCAATACTGACGTTGTCCCCTGACACCACACAGGGGAGCAGGGCTGTGCTGCCTTCAGACACCTGGATGTTATTAGGAGCTGTAGTGATCCTCAGGTCCGCTGGACAATGAAACCACAGAAACATTTTTAAAAAGTCCTTTTGTTTTTAACGTAAAACTCACTCATCAAAAAATCTGTTTTAATGACACACAGTTATACTGACCTCTGCTGGTGTTGGAGTGAAACTACAGCATTAATTGATCTTGCATGGTGGCACAGATGTAAATAAAACCCACCTTGGACTCTGAGTTGCAGCTGTCTCTGCTCCAGCTGCTGCTGGCTGGAGGCCGTACACGTGTAGAAGCCAGAGTCTTCAGACTTCAGCGGGCTGATGATCAGGGAGCCATCTGAATGCTGGGTAAACCTGCAGCACAGCAGTCAGTCAGGAGCCCTGCTCGCTCTGACATCAAGAACAAATGGTAATTTGAGTGAGAAATGAGAACTACCTGGCATTACTGAGGGTCTGTCCATCTTTTGTCCACTGAATGCTGACGGACTGAAGTGCTGAGGGAGGGACGATGGTGCAGGGAAGTTTGGCAGTTTGTCCTGCTCGCATTTCCAGCAAGGATGAGCTTGACCGGTCGATACTGAACCTGACAAATTAATTAATTACAGGAACAGACTGTTTCATCATTCAAATCACAAAATACTAGAAATACATCTAAATACTGAGGTTCCCTGATTTGATGTGCTTGTGTTTAATCCTCAGCTCCTTCACTCTGTGTATGGAGACAACAGAGGTTATTCGTACCTCGGCGATGGACCATCTTTGGGGAGGGAGGTAGGAATCAGTTGAGATGATCCCTCTATACGAGACACACACAAAGTGAGCGCTCCTGTCCTAGTTGACTTACATAATGTCACATTAACACGTCATGCGTCAAATTGGGGTCTGTCTGAGGCTTTTGGTAGAGCACTTTAATCTTTACAGACACAACCAGGAACTACAGGCCCATTGGTTGATATGTACAGTTCAGATATAACTGTACAAAGCCTGTTCTTTCTATCAGATTCTGATAAATAACTGAACAAAAACTGTACCAGAAAATGTTTTAAAAAGTTTTATGCCTTGAAAGTAACAGATTTAGTTGTTTTTGACCACAAATTTAATGACATAAATCTTTAAATTCCTTAAATAAAAATACCAAAAAGAACAGAACTACTGGTTACTGCAAATACAGACAGCATTTAATTTTAAGTGTCCGACGTTACCTGAGACAGACAGGTAGATGTAGCGGTGGTCTCTCTCCCGTTCTCGTGTGGCCACACACAAAAACCACCCAGAGTCTAACAGGGTGACAGGACCAATGAGCAGGGAACCATTGGGCTGCTGGTGATGCCTGAAAAATATAAACAAAACTCTGGAGAATAATCACAGTTGTCAACATTGAAAGTGAAGCGTTGAATGTGTTTGTTTTTACTGACCTGTGAGCAGACAGAGGGACGCCATCTCTTCTCCACTCCACAGTGACAGTGGAGGATGGTGGTGGGCTCACTCTGCAGGGCAGCACAATTGTCTGACCCACTAAGGCCTCCACCGTAGAGGGGTCAGTCTTATCGATCGTTACCTCTCCCAGCGTCAAACTGAGGAAACATGAGGGGATACAAGGACAGAAGGAAGGAAGGAAAGGAGGAAATAAAGGAAGGAGGAACAAGAGGAGGTAAAAAAAAAAAGCATGAGGAAGAATCACTTTATGCTTTGCTGTTGGTACTTTTATTAGTAGCCACCAAAGCAAGCGTAAAGATCGCCCACAACCTGGCCAAAAGAGAGAAGACAGAAAAGAAAACAAACAAAAGCTCCATGCAACTGGAGAGACGATGAGACTAACAAAACAACCCTCATCCACAAAACCACAAACTCAGGCAGGAGAAAAGGACAAATACTAAAAATAAAAACACACAAGGAGACACCAGAAAAAAACCCAAAGTAAGTCTCCACACCACAGTTTCTCCATAGCAATCTAGAAACCAACACACAAAACAGCACAAATGAAAGACAAGACTCACACAACAATATGAAACACCACAGCAGAACCTTTATTAGTTTGGTGGAATAACATCAGGGTGAAAACACAAAGCCCAAAGGTGATGGGACTGACACAGTGAGGCAGCAGACACATAGTGAGCGAGCACATTAAGCTCCAGACAGACAGTGAAGAGTCCAAGCAGCACCAAACAGACGAGCTGACCGGGGGCAGAGGGGCTGTCAGCTGCTCCTGACACAGGGTTAAGACAAGGAACAAGGTGTTGCTACTCAGGCAAGCGTGAGAGTCTGTGGACATGGCTGCAGTGTGCTGAGACCGAATGAGCCTCTACATAAAGAACAGATATCAGTCATATTGTGTTGTCCCGATAATAAAAGTAACTCAACACCTGGAGGGCAAACTGTGTTTCTGACCACAGCCGGCTTTATCAGGGGGTGAGGCTGTTTTGTAAGCTGTAATCATACTCAGCGCTGATGTACTGAAGTCCAGTCCTACATCACTGCAGCAGGTTGACAAGTTAATTCACCAGAGGACAAGATCATCAGCGGCTGTTTATTCTGTCTTTAAGTTAGCTAATGCTGTCTCAATAGTTCAGTAACCTAGACATGTGACATAGAGGAACTGGTGTCATAGTTTTTTATATTTTTTTGAATATATTTATGCTTCATGCTGATCTGGATTATACAAACTATAGGACTGGTAGAACCATGCAGCCTGGGACTATTTCTACAAGTTATACCATCATCATTTTTTTAGGGGACATTTACATCATTTCTTCAACTGTGGTTTTTCAATCTTGTTCATTTTTTGGCCCCACCCACACTCAGAGCAGGGCAGAGTGGACTGGGACTTCTTTAACAGGTGCAGGCTGGTAACAGCATTATGAAGCCTGTGGTGGTGTTGTTTTTCACCATGCTCCCTGGGTCTTCGGGGTCTTACCTCGCAGCGGGGCCAGTGTGCTGTTCAGTGTTGGCAGATGAAGGTCTGCGTCCCCACAGAATGACTCTACCTCTTTGGGCATGTTTGGCAGCACTTGTGGCTTGTCTGCCATTGGAGGTTGAGCCGCCCTGGACTCTGAAAACCCTCGCCATGCTGCGTGACTGCCCACCTGTGGATCCTCCAGCTCTAGATCCTGCAGATGCGGACCTTCCAGGGACTGATTCTCTTCTAACATCTGGCTCTCCAGCGGGAGCGACCGGGCGTTGCTGCCTCGATGAAGGCACCTGACACGCCCTCTCGCACTCTGCCCGGGTCATGAAGTTGTTGCTGTTGCCATAGCAACCTCCGTACCAGAAGTGCGCACACTTTGATGCGATGACATCGTAGTGGTAGCGTGACACCCAGCTGCTGCAGGAGCCGGCGGCATGAGGCAGGGAGCAGGTCGATCGTTCAACTAAAGCACAGAACCACAGCGGCTAAAGTTAGAAACATGCACTCTCAGCAGTTTTCATCACTTTCTACTTTAGTAATTAAATTTAATAAAGTTTACCACATCACATCTAAAGCTTTGCCTTCAATCATCACACTGTGCAGTTCCTGAGGAAAGTTTTTATCTCATAGAATTAGGATCTGAGCCTTTGTTCTTCTGTAGTAAAAAGACAGTTTGTTTTTTCCTGCAGACTAAATGTTGGGAACAGTCTTTTTTGTATATAATCAGTATTGGTGCAACCAAGAGGTCAGCTCCCGCTCAAAGGTTAAACTGGGTCACCCTGTTTGAAGTAATTTGTCCATATTTATTAAATATTGGATGTGAGAACAGAAGAACGTTGTGTTTTGTGATCTACATGTGAATTATTGTAATTTTATGAATGAGAAACAACAAAACACTCTCTACGTTGGGACAAGTTTACAAGATACTATTTAAGACAATCTTGTGTGTATTTGCTGCTTCAGTCCCTTACTGTGGTTTGGTGGGTTGGGGCACCCTTCCCCATTGGCTCCTCCTGCAGGTGTGGTGCGGTCATAACAGCACCCGTAGGTGGTGGTACGGCACTGTACTGCATTCTCAGTAGGTAGAGAAGGAGCAACCTGAACAAACATGACACGACAAACTAAGAATGATGGTTTAAAAAAAATCCTCACATTAAATGAGTGTTGTCTGCTAGAGAATTTGTTGACACTATAGAGCCAAAAACCTTCCAGTCTTTTTTCTACTAATGTTTTGATCTGAGCAGACAATAAACAGACATCTTTTTATGTTATAGTTGATCAGGTCTCAATATTTTACTACACTTTTCTACATCTAAAATGCCGTAGAAGACGCTGTCCAAGCCAGTTGACATGAAAACACCTTAAGAATTTGTGTGTATTTACTTACAGTGGGTGCAGGGGCCACATACTCCACACAGCCTTCCTTGTTGGGGCCCTGAGCAGCTGTCACGCCATCTTGGCAGCAGCCAAATCTGAGGCACAAAACAGAAGGAAGAAGATACAGATAATAAAAGAGTTTGTGCTCACAACCTTTGCCAAAAAAAGAAAGTGCAAGTTCAGTATTTCTAAGAAACCTCAACCGTAGCCTGGCCACCCAGCTGTAATCACTGTGGTCACGCGTAGTGCAAAACAATCCCTGGTTAAAGTGGTCACACAGCTGCAACTGAGACACCCAGGCAGTGCCTCTAAAACAGAATCCACATGTAACCTCAACCACAGTCTAATGACAGTCTGCAGCTGGATACCTGGTCTGAACGCAGGATGACTGGACCGGAGTGGAAGGTGGGGCCTGTGGGCAGCCCAGACCCTGGGGACCCCTGGCTGACGTGCGTCCATCTGGGCAGCAGCCATAATAGGACTGGGTGCAGTGGAGTGCTGGGGCAGAGCTGTGAGGGCTGTGGACTGTGTTTGTCCGGGTTGGATCCGCTTCTGGTCTGTGAACTGATGGGGAGAGACATTTTACACACAGACTACACCCCACAGTTCATATGTTTTAAAAATAACACTAAACAATGCACAGAGCTGTAGAGACGATCACACATTATCTATGACAGAGCCAACACTATTGTGCTGCAACTGAAGTGCAGCACTAAATGACGTGCTTATGGAATAAATCAGGGAACAGTGGAGGGTGAAGTCAGACAAATAAATACCAGAAACTAGAATCTCACACTTGAAATTCCTGACCAGTGGGACAGAACACGGCACTGAAAGATGCCAGAACATGACAGAAACCCCACAGCCACCACTAACACACTTCAGTGCTTCGGAAATATTTTAATAAGGGCCAACAATGCCCATGGACCCCTGAAAACATGTCAGTCAAGTCTGGATAATTGGTGCTAGGACAGGGGCTGGATGGGGACAGAGAGGGGGACAAGAGAGGGGGACAAGAGAGGGGGACCAGAGAGGGGGACAGAGAGGGGGACAGAGAGGGGGACAGAGAGGGGGACAGAGAGGGGGACAGAGAGGGGGACAGATGGGGACAAAGCGAAAGGAAGAAAGTGGTCCAGGGGAACTAAAGGGTAGAAAGCTGAAGCCTCACCTCGAGTCAGTTTTCTTTGCTCCAGTAAATTCAGTTGCAGTTATAAATGCAAATAGTTTGCTGCCATGTACAAGTCATGTTAAAGTTAACTGTGTGTAGCCAGGTGGGATGATGTGATCTCCCCAGCCCCTGATTTGTAAATTGACACTGACAATATCCCCCACTCTCATAAAATGACTTTGAAAAATCATCCTTTCTCAGAGAAATTAATAATAATAATAAAATCATACCTGTTGCGTGGTCTGGCACGTAGGGCTGGAAGCCAGTCTGTATGTTGTCGTGTCCTTGTGGGTCCTGGATGCTGGGAACCACTGCACAAAGAGCAGGCAGGACAAACTCAAACAGCTCAGTACACAGTGTGTACAGGGTGAAGGCTGGCACTGACAGAAATAATACTGTGATGTGTTCAGACTTTTTACTGATACATTTTTATTTTTTCTTTACAGTTCACATTAACAGTTAAATTCCAATGTGCATTCGGGATTTTTGCAAAGGCAGAGCTGCAGGAGTGTGAAGACCAAAACAAATCAAAACATATATGCATAATTTGCAAGAAAGCAAAATTATTCAGTGTAAGCAACTAGAAATTTCACCTGTGCATTTTTGTCAAAGTATAAAAGAAAAGAGAATAAAGTATAAGAATATGTGTTATAGGAGCAAGTGGCTTCATTTTAAGCTCAGTTTGCAGATACTCACGCTGTGGGTTGTAGCAGGACTGGGTGTTGCAGTTCTCCATGGTCGGGGGTTTAGGGTGGGCATTACATTGGTCCACAGGGTACAGGTTCCTCTCCCGGTCTGAGCAGACCACCTGGCGCTCTCGAGAGCCAGAGCCACAGCTCCTGGAGCACTGGAGGAAAACGGAGAGTCAGTCATCAGTTAAGTGTCGGTATGTGGTTTAAAGGTGGCGTGACAAAATGGTTACAAGACTGTGCATAAGTGACCCTGTGTTGTTTGTGTTTGTTGGTCACCACCCAACTCACCAGTCCCCACTCGCCAACATGCCAGCTGATCTGGTTTGGGCAGGCGGCCATCTCACACAGCTGGACGGCGGATGGGCGGAGCAAAGTCCGGCAGGACATTTCCTCCAGCCTTACGCCATCTGAACTGACGCAGGTGACCTCTCTGGTCTGCTCACCTGAGCCACAGGTCACCGAGCACTGCAAACACAACAACACAGGTTCTATAACAGACAGAAATAGAATTTGAGATAGAATTTATCATTACCAAATAATTATACTTTTTCAAATACTGTCACCTCTGCACGTCTCTTTTTAGTTTATCAAAGTCGCAACTTGGAAAAACGTTAAATGTGACACTGCAGCTTTGAAATCAAGTTTAAATACAGAACAAAACAGATTTAACGTCTTCAACTCACCGCGCTCCAGCTGGTCACATGGTACTCTGCACATAAGTGCATGTTGCAGGTTTGCAGAGAAGGGGGAGCCTCAGTATAGGCAGCACAAACGGCATCCTCCACCACGCGGGGTCCTGAGGCATCATGGGAAACACATTGCACACTGCGCACCTGGGAGCCTCCACCACAGCGAACCGAGCAGGTGCTCCACTCCCCGGTTCTCCAGCTGGGAAATCCATCAGAGAACAGAGGTCAGGAGTTGTACTAATGAAGAGATACGTGAAGGAGTTTCATTCAATTCATTGGTGTGCTCTATTGTTGCTGTTTGCATTTGATACTTTTGCTTTTACATTCTCTGCTGATAAGTGTAATAGTTTTTCTACTTGACTTTCAATAGAAAGGACATAATACTGAAACACAGCCATCCCAAAGCCCAGAGTGACGTCTTTATTGTGTTTGCTGGAACCGTCAGTCCAAAACGTAAAGATCTGTAATGAAAACAGCAAATCTTCCCATCTGAGAGGCTGGAACAAGTAAATAATTTTGCTTGATTAAGGAGTTTAAATTGAAATTAAAGTTAAATGAAGCTGTTTTCAGTAATATTTTAATGTTGACCTTAAATGTTTATGTAAGAAATAAATAATTATTCCTAAATCAGTGTTTTGGAACTTATGATGTCATTTTCATAAAATGAAACTACTCAGCTTATTTTAAACTACCCACCACAAACACATGATTATTTTAAGAACACTTCCTTTTGGGGACTGCAGTGTTTTAAACCCAGTAAAGAGAAAATCCAGTGAGTAGCTGAGAGACAGGAAGTGACTTCACGTCTTCATTAGTTTGAACAGGCACCAATTGCTGCAATTCATTGCTAACAACAACAACAAACTCAGATTTTCTAAACCTGTGATGACTTACTGTTTCTAGTCAGAGTCACCAGAGCGTCTTAAACATCTCAGGTTTCTGAGCAGCATTAAAGAAAAGACGCAGGAAATACCAGAGTCACTGACTGAAGCCCTGACTCTTTACTACCCCCACACCACTGCTGTGTCCCATTCAGATGTACACAAGCTCCAACACCCTCTGCATGATGACCTTTAATCTATGAACACATCAGCTAAATCAGTGGACACACATGGAGAGTTTTACAGTTTGCTAAAGCAACCAGGCAGCAGCTCAGCTCAGGGATCAGGTACAGGAGCCACAGGAGGGAGATTAAAACAGGGAGAGCTCTTTGTTGGAAATTTGGCATCAAATCACCGTTTAGTTTCCTGAGAAATGACAATCATGAAAAGGCTGACAGGAGATCTCTGAGCTGGACAGTTGCCCCATACCTTTGTTCTCACCCACATAGAAAGAACAGGCTTTGTACTAAACCCAGACTATCTGAATTATTTGGGCATTTTTAGAGGCCAGTAGCTAAAGATTTGCCAAAGACAGGACTGATATTAGTTAAGAAATAACAAAAAATAATCATGCACGCTCAGGAAATCAGCGATCAGTGAAACTAGCGACTCAATGACTCACATCCTAACACTACACCACAGACCCTGGTTACCTGGATGTATAGGCTCTGGGTCTTTCTGAGGATCTCCACAACTGAGGTGGATACAGGTACGCCAGCCTTCAGACAATCATAACACACCGATAACAGTAAACATTTATGAGCTCATCCTACTACTAGCTGCTAACAATAGAAGAAAAAGTAACTCTCACTGCTGCTGAAATGACACATTTTGACAGTAACTTACCTGCGGGTTTGTGGGCATGGATGGGGATTGCATGTTTGGTTGGTTGGTGGCCTCGCCAGAGATGCACAGAGATAGTCAGGGTGGGCCTCATTATCGATGGTGCAGAAGACCAGTCGAGACTGGTAACCTAATGAAGGACCAGACCGAATGTTTGTTTTTTCACGAAGCAGGAGGATAAAAAAAGAAAGTCCTTAAACAACAGCATGTTTAAATTATTGACTGACCTGATTCACACTCTTTACTACAGGTAGACCAGGATCCAAAACTCCAGTAGTAACCCTGTCTGGACTGTCCATTTGGAAGGTAAAATTCATACTCCACCCCCTGGTTGGGCTCCTGGCTGATCAGCTGAGAGGAGAGGATTGTCCATACATATCAAGGATCGATCAGCAGAACAATCAGAGTCCTTTACAGACTACAAACACTGGTCTAACCGCTCTAACAGTCCCACTGTGAGCCTCAAATTTCTTCGTGCACAAAATATCTCAAAACGTAATGAACCATTTGCAATAAAATTTTCTGGGCACATACATAGAAGCAAAAACAATCTCGTATCTGTGTGATCTTACTTCAACAACGATGGGTTCGGTGGTGGGGCCACGGCCGACGATGGTTTCAGGGATGTTTTCGCCCTCAGCCCCTCGCTGGTAGAACAGCACGGTGCTGGCGATGGGAGTCGCCCTGGAAAACTCAATTGCCCAGTTGCCATTGAGGTAGTACTCACCACGGAGGTTCTTGACAGCTGCAGATGAACTGCTTTTAGGTGGTGTACACACTCCAACATGCTGCAGAATTATGATATTATGATTGAAATAGTTCCTTCTGATAGAACTGACTCACCAAGGTAGTTACGTGTGGCCACTTTTTCTCTGATGCTGATGGTGGTGGCTCCAGCAGGAATGATGAACATCTGGTTGTAGCCTGAGATGAAAAGAAGACATACGGCCTTTCACACATACGGCTGCAAACTCAAAGAAGCTCAAAGACTATATATAAATATATAAATCTATAAATAAAGAGATAAATCTGACATCTCTCTTTCTCCTCTGGAAACTTAACATAGCGAAGTTTGGCTGTTGTGACAAATGTTATGATTGACAACATCTGGTAGTGTAAAGTCCAGAATAAGCATTATACCATTTGGCAGGTCGCGAACGGAGAAGGTGTTCTTGACACGGTAGCAGGAGTCTCCGTTACCGCCACACTGCAGGCAGGGGTCCTCCTGCTGGGAAGACTTCAACACGTTGTCACAGCCCAGACGCTGGACAAGGAGAAAAGATTTTATGTTTCATAAGTCCGATCAGCGTCAGGTGGCAGAGACGTCCAATATATCTCTAATTCATCAACACAAAATATGACCAATCAGCATTATAACATAAATGCAAACATCTAATTACAGAAGAGCTGATTTAACCTATTTGGTCTGAGAGAAGGGAAACACTTTCCTGCTTCCTAATGTTTCTGTAAATGTAGTATTCCTGAAACCAGGCAACAAAAATCCAAAGGTTAAATATGCTTTAAGGCTTAAAAATAGTGGAATGATGTTGCATCTATTATGTCAGTTGGTTGTTTTTGTTATTTAAGTTATTTGCCTCAGCACCTACCCCCCTGTGAAATACAAAGAAATGACTTTTTATTTCACTGCACATCTTATCAGATATGGTCTGTGCTTTCATTCTCTGTGCAGCCTACCTTGCAGATTCCAGCCAGGCAAACATCCCTCCGCCCTGGGTGGCAGGGCGTACCGTCAACCACAGCACTACGGTGACGATAATAAAAGTTTTCTCCTCGTGGCATGCAGTTCAGCTCACACGGGTTTGCAGCTGGCACAGAGAAGTGATTTTAGCATTTAGGAGACATTTGTTCAGTTTTGTTGTATTTGCTGTTTCAGTTTTTACCTTCACATATGTGTTTCTCATCAAGGCAAATACTAAACTCAGTTCATCTATGTTCTAGTTGTGAATCTTAATATTTCTGTGTTTGTGATATCCATCTCATGAAAATCCTAAACAGCTAAACTGTCACCCCATGTTACGCCACCTCTGCTTTGTTTCTGACCTCCATAATATGGAATCCACTTGTAGCGTTTTCCCTGGAAGTCCATCCCATCAAACTGGGAGCACTGCACTTCACGGAAATCCTTGGATCCCTGTGGACAGTCCTGATGGGAGAGAGAGGCAAGGTCAGTTGTTGAATAAGCAGAAAGAAAAATAATAATCTAGTTGATTTATTTAGGAAAATACAGGTATGTTGATCATAAAATGATATGGAGCTTTACATATATCAATATCAATATTAAAGCAGCTTAATGTTCTTGTAAACCTGGAGGTTGCAGAATTCGTAAGTCTTCTCCAGTCCAACACAGTTGTGTCCTCCATCAGTCCTGTATGTAGAAATTAGAGCATTAAAATAAAACACAACCCTCTTACTTTAACGTGACCTGATGCAAACTGTTGTTTTCTTCCTACAGCCAGGGGACAAGGTAGTTTCTCTTACAGCTCACAGCATCTGCCACATGTAATATATGAATCCACCAGCTGTTTAAAGGGGCACCCAGTGCTTAACCATGATCTTAGTATAAAGCTGGGAGCCTTGAAAGAGACATAACAGAAGAGGACCTGTCCAAACCGATGCAGCACAGACTGTGGGATTCTGGTGTTTAGACTCACGCACCAAAACCACCTGATCCCACAACAGACTGCTGGAGCTTCCCTTGAAGTCACAAACATGTATTTTCATTAGCCCTGTCTGACTTACAGTAAGTTCCATTCAAACTTCACTGGGCATCATTATGTCACAGAAACAGTTAATGACTAGGTGAGAGTGCAGGGCACATATGCAAATACAAACTGCAGAAACAACCAGTTTCAGCTCGGACATTAAATGACATTCCTCTTTAATCTGTGCCTATAACAAATCATTTCTGTTGCACATCTGCACACTGGCTCGGCAGTGAACAGCAGATTGTTTTGCCCTCCCTTCCTGCCATAACTCATGACTGAGTCACCTCCAAAAGTACAGCGAGCAAAACTGAAACTACAACATGTCGAAACGGTTGTTCACAACATCCAGTCCTGAATGGAAAAAATAGATTTAGAGCCTCAACATACATTTTTATTTTACATAAAAAACTGGAAAATAATTGTAGTTATTCACGCAAAATTATTGATCACACAAAATTAAAATGCAGTAAAGCCCATAATCAACCAAATGACAACCTTAATGTGATGCCATGCTTTAAAGTGTGAGCCCTTTTAGAGAAGGTCAGGCAGGTTTATACTAAAGTGAATATATGGTGAAATAGCTGTTCCTGTGAAGCAGTGATTCAACCTGTCAAATCACAGTGTTTAAGGTGTGATTCAGGGAAACCTGGCAGACAAGACATCACAGTGTGTGTCTAACTAGGTAGCACTGGGCAGGACTTCATCCCTGATTCATCATTCAGCTAAAGATGACAGACTGACTCACTGACTGGCTGCATGGACATGTTGTAAACCAGCATCTAATACAGCACTTTGATGGAAAACATGGGCATCAAACATCCTGACATGGCTTCTTTTATTCTGTTGCCCTTAGAACAATGATTAATGTATAAGACTAAGGTTTTTTCCTACAGGTTATAAAATATAAACATATCAAAATCAAGTTGAATCATAAAACTGGTGTAACATGCTCAGATTTTACATTACAATTTGCTGAAAAACTGAATTTTAAAACACTAAGTGGTGGCCAGTGGCTCTGAATTGTGACCTTACAAAAAAAGATCAGTGTGTATTTGGACCCTGTGATGTGGATCAGATACAATAAGATCCCCTTCAAACCTATAAATGCTCCATTCAAATTACTGTGTGATCCCTAAAGTGGTTAAATGAGAAGATCAGAGAAAAGTCCAAACCCCTTTTGAAGAGAGCTTCATTAATCATCTTGACCCCTGGAGAGGCTGAACCTTTAGACCTTTAGGGAAGCACAGGACTAAACTGCCTAACTCCAAATAAAACTATTAAACAACCAGGTACAACAGCTCAGAGCTGCTTAAGCACAGATGACTTGGTGGAGAATTTGACATCAATAAACTGGTACTTAACTAAAATATGATCCATTACTTCTCATATCATGAAGACAGATCACTTTAAGAGGCACCAGGTCAGCTGGATTCAAGCAGTAACTACTATGAACAGCAGATTTACAGTGTAAGCTGGAAACAACAGTAAGCCTGACTACATGAGTCCTCACTCGGTCCTGATCCGTCAGATGTAAAAGATGCACATATCAAGCCAACCCCAGAAGTGGCAAAGGCCTTATATAATCACTTGAACGCAAAGCAAAAAAACAAAACTCATCTGCAGCAAAGTAAAAACAAGCAGAAGGCCCCTCCCTGCAGTCTGCTTCAGATTTAAGACAAACCCACATCCCTGTGACTTCAAGGCATTCTTTTAAAATCAAGAGTCTGTGCCCATGAACCTCACTGTTACCTTTAACCAGAGAAGAAAATACATGTGTGTGTCAAAGAGCCTTTGACTTTGGGTTTATATACAGTGTGTCTGTGTGTAAATACCCACCTGTGTGTGACACAGCGTCTGGTTCTCATGGTCACTCCGCCGCCACAGGTGCGACTGCATTCTCCAAAAGGACCCCATGAGTCCCAGTAATCCACGCTGGGCACCTGGATCCAAAACAGCACCAACCAAAGTCATAAACATGTGACGCAACCAAAAGCTCCAGAGCAGACACTAAATGGACCTTGAGGTGACCTTGATGCCAACAAATCTCACAAATTAAACTCTATTGTTTTATTCTGTGAGCATCAGATAGAGCTGCAAACATGATATATACTGATACTTTCAACCAAATCGTCCCTTAGCTGCAATTCAGCTTATTAATATGTTGTGTGCAGAGTATGTTGGATTTTCTACATAATGTAGACAGTTATTTTCTGAATAAATTATTACAACAGGTCTATAAATGAAGAAAGAGAAAATGTATCTTCACATCTTATAGAACCTGCAACCAGTGAATTCATGACATAGAAGATTCATTGATTATTAAAATAACTGTTGATTTGTTTTCTGTTTTCCAACCCGGGGATGGTTTGTTACAGCCTGAAATATCAATTGAAAATTAAGAAAGAAAAATTTAGATATGTTACGATACAAAGAGATGGAGGCCTCCGCTTTGCAAGCAACGTTCTTTGTTTCTATGACATGTGCATTTATTTTCAGTGGATCCACTGGGAGTTTACCATGAGCACTGGAGCCAGGAGCAGCTGGAGGATTACCAGAGGCAGCAGCATCTTCATCCTTCCCTGGAAAACAAACAGAGACCTTCGTAACTAGCCTCTGTGACTAATAGGGGATATTACATATTGAGTAACATTTTAGGAAACAAGCCAGGGCAAGAAGAGTAGAAACTCTAATAGTATGAGGCAGAGGCCAACATATACAAAAAGGATCTTGAGGGGGAGGAAAAAGTTCCTGAGAAAAACGTCTCCTCATTTGATCCGATTCTAAACAGAAAATACAAAACAATAAATTTAAAAAAAGATTCAAGTGCATATGTTGCTCCCTGCAGCATTTCCAAGCACATAAATCAGTTCGGAATGTGTAGCGCTGATTTGTTTCATGTCTGAAACTTAATGTAAATGACACAACATCTTGTTCTGTGGTTTGGTTTGCAGACGCCAACCACAGCAAGTAATCAGGCTGATACTCAACTCACCGAATGATAGAAATAATGCATTTATCCTTCTAAGCTAAATGCACAAATATTTACTTGCTTCAGTGTCTCAAAATGTAGTACATGTTTTTTTCCCCAAGTCTTCTATGATATTAAACTTTGAGATGTCCTGCTTCATCACCTCCCTCTGCCATCTCATCGTTTACTTGCTTAACTGAACTGAAAACTGGTGCTTTGTCGCATGTAGTGAAACTATTTGCTCATTTTCTTCCCAGGGCAAAGAGAGGGAGACAAGGGGGTTGTCTGGAGCTGCCAAACCACCTCTGACCTGTTGGCCATGGCCACCAAATGCCCCCACTGTGGGGAACGCTGCCCTGTAGCTGTGAACGCTTTGCAGAGAGCTGTCAGGAGGTTATGTCAGCGATGAGAGAAGACAGGCAGTCAGCATGTCTGATCCATCGCTCAAACACTCACTGCACCCAAAACACAGAATTGAGCAACTTAATGGCCCCGGGGTGGTGGTGGCAGACTGGGACTGTTCTCTTCTGCATGAGACAACAACAATCATTTACACCTCTACAGCTCTGGGCAGGTGAAGTTACAGCAACAATCATCAACACCGATGACTCTCTGCTCCAGGTAAAGTCTTAAAACCCAAAGGTGATACAGGAAATAAAAGAAAAAAAAAACTAATGATAAACTGTCATTTCAGTTCATGTCCCTCAACAAATCACAACTGAATACAAGTCCCAGTGAGGATTAAAACCCTTGATAAGCGACGTAAACCATAAATACTAATTAACTCCTAAAGCTTTTCACTGCTGATCCAAACAGAAATCCTGAGAAATCCTAAACACCGCTGATCTGTGTGAAACTCCCAGTGAGATCACTGCTGTTATTGTACCAGCTCATACAGCCGTCAGCCTCAGGCCACTACAAGCTTTAATCCAAACACATTAACAATTACTCGTCAGTCAGTGAGGGCAAGCAGTGTCTTGTGTCCTGTAAACTGAATGTCTGCAACATGCACCTGGTCGAAATCATCAAAATGCTATTTCTAGAATTACTGAGCGATAAATCCATTTAATGATTTGATTCCCTCTGTCTCTCTGTTGTTTATTGTAACTTCTTTAAACGGAGAGATCAGTTTTATCTAGAGAGTAAGTTTTCACCCCCACATGCGCCTTTAGGTTCGCTGCGGCATTAAATCCCTCTCTACACGATTATTTTGGGTCTTTCTAGGAAAAGGGACGTATATGCTCTTTTCCTGAGCCTAAAGATGATTTCTCTAATGAATATTTTCGTTTTCTCTGGACAAAAACTCTTTCACAAATATCCAGAGTCCTTTAGGTGAATCACCAGGTTACTCACCCTGTTCTGTGGTTTGGAAATGCGGTTTCTTTGAGTCCCGGTGGTCCCTTGTTGCGGACCGAGCAGCAGCTGCTTTGTGCCTCAAACTTTGACTTGAAGATAAAGAGCTGCAGTGTCCTGGATATACGAGGAGACTGTTCTCCCTGGTCCCCCTTCTTTGTCTGCCTGTCTGTCTTATGTCCAGCAGGAAACCGAAGAGAAAGTGCTGCTGGTTAAACCTCCTCCGAGGCGTCACCGCCGCGCCTTTAACCGGCGCGTCCAGCCCAATTACAGCCCCTGCTGGCACAGATGGGGCGCTTTTACGCACAACCTGTAATTTAAGTACATAAATATAAGAGTTAATCAGCGACTTCGTTTCTTTAAGGCCTCCATAAGCTTATCATAGATGAGGGCTTTTGAAATTGTTTATGGCCACTTTGCTGCAACCAGTGCGTGATTTTCAGGCTCGCCCACTGCACATTCCGCGCATGTGATACCAGGATTATCAGCCACAGTCGTTTCTCTTCAACTCTGTGTCTAATCGAAATGCTGAGGTTTCATTTAAAATAGGCTCCAACTGTAACAGTGGTGTATTTAATGAATGAGCAGGGTGTCACCGGGCACAAAGGTGCAAACTAAATCTTTTTCACTTTGACACAAACTGGGATTTCACATTTGAAGAAGTTACAAAATACAAAAATGACCATAAAGCATTTTGATTATTGCAAATACTCTTTCAATGTTTTTTTAAGTTATGCATGAAAAAACTATTTCAAAGAAAAAAATACAGTGAATTGCTCCTTGATAACTATTGATAAACAAAATGTTATTTCAGAAAACCAAACAGTCATTTAAGGTTTAAGGTTTTTTCTGCTGGATCCCAAACAAAACTAACACATTCATCACTTCAAAATCCAGTTTCTGAGCAGTTTTCTTAAAAACTGTCTCTGGGGAGCCTGAAAATAAAAAGTTAGCAAAAAGAAGAGATAAATATTAATAATCAGCCAAGTTAAGTTAAACAACTGATCTAAAATGTAACTAAACAAATCAACAAACACTAAAAGCTGCTTAGAAAAACTGGTCAGTTTAATTGCTATTTCATCACAAACATGTTGAAATTGCATAGAAAAGTGATTATTTTGGGTTTTACAGAGGAAACCACCACAACCACTAGCAAAGCTATGTTTAAACTAGTGCCAGTATATGTTTCCCAAAAGCATCCCTCTCTCTTCTCTTTGGGGGCGGAGGTTTTATAAACCTTCTCAGCCTGCCTCTAAACACATGTAGCTGTGGGCTCATGTAAAAATACATCTTGGGCGTAATGTGAACTCGAGCTAACGTTCTGCAGTTTAAATTGATTCATTCAGAAGGAGTGTGTGGCACAAACAGAGAGCCGAGAGTGTTTTCACACACCAATAAGACAAAGAAAAAGTGTTTCAGCAACAAAAACACCTCACGTTCACCTGACTGGTCTCACTGGGAGATCAGTTTACATGTCTAGGCCAAACCCAATGACTCACAGGTCGGACAATAAATATTTAAAATCATTGCACGCCACAGGTAACAATGACCTCCCTGCATCTAGTCGGCCTGATGCCAGTGAAAACACCAAGTTCAATGGAGCCATCCATCCATTTGTCCACAGGGCACTGATGGAGTACAGGCTCCATGGACCAGCACACACAGTTCACACAATTACCTGCAGCAAAAAAAAAAACTGTTCCCATCTATTTATCATGTGCATCCAACATCTCTAAGCAGCTAATGCATCATAATCCAAGTGGTTTGCACATCTACAATATTTATCACAGTGTGTTTGTAACATCCATCTGGATGTGAAATGACCAGAAGCTCCAGAAAAGCCGCTACATGTTTGCCTCACATTCATTTTTAATTTGGTTCCAAGTTGGTGAAATTCCTCTTTTCTTTATCTCGGGATCCGACATTTGGTAGGTCTCATCTTTGATCTCCTCCTGAGGTTGGTATCAATCGAGTCAGTCAGTTATACTTCTATCAATTCTGTTTTTCTTTTCTTTACTAAACATTTTTTAATCACTTTTTTTCTTTAAAAAATAAAAAAAAGGTAAAATGCAAACAGATTTGCAAAAGCCATTTAAATGAGATTCAGTAAACATGTTTAATACCAGAATTAAAGTTCTGCTAAACCTCAACTAAACACTGGTACATGATGCAAGAAGCCTTGAACAGCAGGGCAGAATTTAAATAGACAAACTTTATTTGGCTACATTAAAATATACATTGAGCTTTGTTTTCTGTACTGAAAAATCTGTTTTGGACTAGATTCCACGTGCACGTTTTTCTGAGACCTCCACTTTTGATTCCCGGTCAGTAAGTCTCTAAGTTAACATTAAATTACTGTGCTTTACATGCAATCTCCTCTAGACCAGAAATGTACAGACAGAAAAAACTTTTTCTATAGGTTCAGCTGTGCCCAGTATAGCCTTCATGCCCACCCAGTCTTAAACAAGCTGTTATTTCCATCTGCTTTCTCCAGTCTTGTTTTCCTCAAGTACTGTTTCCAGCAGGCTCACATCACAACCAGCTTCAGCTGTGTTTCCTTCCACCCTGTCAGAGCTGCCGACTGAGCTTCTGTGCCTGCCGCTCCTTCGCGTTAAAGGCGTATTTCGTGTCCTGTAACTGTTCTATAAGCTCCTTGGCCTCCTTCATCTCCACAGCGAGCTGGTTGTACTTCTCCACCAGCTCCTGGTTCTCTCTCCGCAGCTCCACCACCAGCTGGCTCAGCTCCTCGCTCTGCTTCCCACAGTGGAGCTTCAGCTGCTCCATCTCCGACAGTGTCTCCTCCATGCGCTTCACCAGGCTCTCCAGCTTGTCCTTCGACATCTTTGAACGGTTTAGTTCACCTTTAGAGGGACTTTAGTTCCTTCTGTCCAAGCTTTGTCTCTGTCCTGTGTCAGTGCCGGTTGCCTTTCGAAAGCGATTACTGAAGTCTAATCCTCAGTTTCTTACATGGCTCACATGGAGAAGACATCCCTCCTGCACAGTAATCCCCTTAGTAGATCTATTCTAACGCACACAGCAATAGCACACAGCTAAGTCCACTCCAGACAGAGGACGCAGGTGATCAACAGATTGCTTCAGCTCTGTCTGGGGACTCATCCACTTTCAGTAAAACTTAGAGGCCTACATCTAATTTATCTCCTATAAGGACATAAACAAAACCTCAATTACAGAGATGAACATTTGTTTCAGTCGAAATTCTTTGTTACTGGGGAAAAAAATTAACTCTTGCAAAGGTTATTATTTTCTGGAGAGGAAGCCCAAACAGTTTTAAATGCAAAGTGTAACCTGATCTGAACAGAACAGATGTCTGGAATCGATGTGAGCACCAGCATGAGGCTGCACTGACAGCTTGCTAAGTAAGTCACAGCATGAGTGTAAACACTGTGGGTGAACTGCCATACTGTACCGCTGTCTTGGTGAGCAAGGCCAAATGGTCCCCATGGTGACAGCTAATGCGTCCGGCGCTCCAGGCGACACGCCAACCGTGTCTGTCAGCCAGTTGGCACCCAGAGACTGGATCCATGACATCAGCACACGGAGGAATTTCCACAGTGTTCCCACTGTCTGCAAAATCACTTTGCATCAATTCCAGGGAGTGTTTGCTCTCTGGAAATCAGTGCAGATATTTAGTGACTGTGTCAAAGTATTAAACCAGCTCCAGAAGCACTGACCTCTGACCTCTGTGGGGCAAAATCTAAATGCAGAACAATGAAACTACAACTTTAAAAAGTGTGTACTTGTAATTCCAGATTCTCCTACAGTTCAGAGGGAAATATTGTTTTTCAGACTTAAACTACTGTTTAAATACTGTTTACATATAAATGGTTCAGGAAACAGTTTGCAGGCTGAGCTGTGTTTCCCCTGATTAAACTGATGTTGACATTTAAACTGGTTTAAACTTGCTGAGGTTTTGGAGTCGTGTGTTCTGACTTATCTGAAGTAAATAAAAGATTTGGTTTCATGAGCAAGACTCATTCTAGCCAAACAGACAAATATCTATCAACTTTCTGTCACAGTACAATAAAAATATTTAGTATTGATTGTTGCTGGGCAGACAGGTTGATCAATCGGCACAATCAGCTTGTATATAGACTGGTGTGGAAAACAATTTTAAGCGTTTTGACTCAATACATTTATATAAACGCATGGACGTCTGTGCTGATGTTCCTCTTTTCATCACTGCATGAAATGTGTGTGAGAACAGGGCTCTCCTGGCACTGTGTATATTTGGATTTAAAACAAAAAACATCAGCACAGAACCTACTTGGCATCAGCCAACAAAACAAAGCCAAATTTTGCTGCACAGGCTGAGAAAATGTTGCAACAACAACAAAAAAACATTTTCAGTGGGATTTATTAAAAAAAAGAACAAAATCTGACTAGAATAACCTTGCATAACACAGATATGCATGTGAAGGACAGACAAAAAGCCAATCACCCAACATATTCCCGAAAAACAAAAAAGGAAAAGTAAAATATTATTATACTGTTCCCTCTTGTTTCTTTTCTGCCTAAGCATGAAACGTGGGCGCCGCAGCTCAAGAGAACTTATTGCAGCTCATCTACTCTCTACCATTCAGCAATATCTCATATATGAAAAAGCCACAGTTTGGGTTTATACAAATCTTAATGTTTTATTCCAGACCATTGTTTTCTTTTCCTTGATTTAAATGTTTTATTTCCACTTGATTAAAATAACCGGTTAAGCTACTGATGCTACTAACAGATATTTTGCAAAAGTCTTCACAAATTCAAGTATCAAATGTCACTACATGTAGAACTCCCTCATTTATCGGGGCTGAGTATTTGTTCCATGTTTTGTTTTCACATTCCAAGAATTTCACGTTTCAAAAAGTACAAAGTTTTTTTTCTGCATATTTTGAAACAGTATCTGTGTGAAGGTGAAATAATATGAGTGTTTGATGTAGCATAGTTTAAGACAGCACCAGGCAAGCATCATGAGGGCAACTAGAGCCTAAAGGTTCAGAGCTTGTGAACAGATGATCACAGGTACAATCCCTGGACAGGTTGAAGGGGGGGGGGCCCTGAATCCCAGTCAGGGAAAAGAATGAAAGAATGAAAAGCACATTTCTGTCCCACAGCACCACCACCACCACCACCACCAACCACAACAACTATTACTACTACTACTGAAATGCCCTTGAGCAAGGCACTGAACCTCAGACGGCTCCAGCAGAACTGCTCAGTGACCATACATGGTTGACATGGCAGGCAAGTCTCATGTACGAGTGTGAACCTTCCTCCCTCTGCAGGCTGTGAATTCAGATGTGATTTAAGGTGGAAATAAGGGAAGAAAACAAGGTGAAGTCTCTCGTGAGCTGGTGTCACAATAACACTCGTGTTTTAAACTGCAGACATACATGTGCCCACTTTTCCACGTGAGAAAGACTCGTGTGTTCAAACCATCCTGCTCAGTCGAAATCTTTCTGGGTGCAAATCTCTCCAGCCTCAGAGCTTTGGTTTGTGTGTCTACAGTGGAAAAAGAAATGCCTTGACCATTCTTAACAGCGGTGAGGAAAGCACGCTCTGGTGGCAGCTCATACAAAATTAAACTACACATTTACCATCTATATTCAACATCATCAAGTGTTTAGTTTGACAAAGGCTTTATGAATCTTCGGCTTAGTGTAGGGCTGATGGTAGCTCACAAGTCATTCAACTTGTGACAGGAAAGATGTTTGATCAAAGTTTTTGAAGGAAGATTTAATGAAGCTATCTCCCTACATTAAACAGCTACCGCCAAGGTGTCCCTGAGAAAGGCACCCACTGTAAAGCTCAAGCTGTACAGGACTGGTTGTACTGGGCAGCGCCAATGTGAATACGTGTGAATGTTAAGCAGGGCGCTGCTGAAAAGGAGCAGATAAGCTCTTGTAAAGCTTCCCTGGATAAATAAAGGTAAAATATTCCCACTAACTAACTTCATAGATTGCGCCTGAGACCAATGATCGACAACCAATGTGAAGATGAGGTCTCAGGTCAAGCGAGAAATTTTCTCTTGGTTTAATAAAACCGAAATAAAACATTTAAGAACAGCTGTCATGAGGAATACCCTCGCTTGGCGCCACAAACAAAGGCAGAACTAAAATAAGATGTGTCCCATCATCATGAGTTCTTAGGAGAGGATCAGGGGGCGGGACAGGCCCCTGTATTGCCCTTTGTTCCTCGGCTGCGAAGGGACCACTCTCTGGTTGTTGGCTGGAGAGCTATGTGAGTGATTGTTATCAGGGCGGCGTCCTGCTAAATGTAGAACTGGTGTAAAGCCAGTTTGTCCATGAAAGGCCGCACTAAGTTGTCTGTGGCAAAGTAAAATACCAGGCCAAAAAAAATGGAGATGGGCAGAGCAGGGAGAGCTTTCTTGAAGATGGCGAGGAGGAGCAGAGTCAGACACAGGCCCTGCAGGGACAGACACACAAAGTAAAACAGAGGAACGAGCACATGGAGCAACTGTGTACGAAACAATTTTAGATGTGAAGTAAATAGAAAACAACAGTGGAGTGGTTCAGATAAGACACTGTGCTGAGAAAGTGATGCTCTCATGGTTAAACCAAAATAAGCAGCTGCGGTCACTCACAATGAGGATGGCCACAAAGCAGGCGAGCGTGGTGTTCCAGTCTCCGCTGGCTGTGGCTGAGGCCTTTCCCACCAGCATGCTGTAGAAGATAAAGTCTCCGAGTCCCAGTTTGACGCCTCCTGAAAACACAGGACACCACATTCAGGGTGGAGTCAAATCAAACATGATATTCGCTTCAGCCCCACGCCCTCCAAATCCAACAGAAAAATTCCCCCAACTGTAATTATTGTACAAACAAGAGCTCCGCCCGCATGTTTCCAGAGAGGTAAGTTAGAAGGAACCCAGACCCCCGAATAGTAGAACCAAGAAACCCAGCAATTCCCATGAATAATCCTTTCCTGTTCTGCTCTGACTAAAAACAGTCTGTGGCCAACAAGTTCTCACTTCTGCACAAAAAATATTTTTATCTGTTCAGAGAGGAAGAAAAGAACGATGATGATTACACACAGCGAGTCAGACAATCTGGGAATTCACGAGTTTGAATTTCAGAGTTGATCATAATGTAGATCCGCTCATGATGATACGTTGCTGTGCAGCCAAGATTTAGCTTCTATTTTAATTATGAGCATTAGAAACATTAGAATTTGTGACTTTAATTTGAATTATAAAAAAAATATTGACCGACAAACTAAAGTCTTTGGTCCAAATAAAACTCATTTCATTCTAAGTTTATTTTCATGAATCTATAATATAATATAGTATGAATACAGATCACAGAAGACCAATGTTTGGGTACTGCAATAAATCGATCACTGCATCTGGAAAATGTCTGTTAACATGCTAAAGATTCCTTCTGACCTGAGGGTGGTTTAATACAAAACACCAACCAAAACTGGATACAAGTGTTAGCTTCTGTTGTCAGCACTCACTCTCCTCCTCGTCGTCGTCAACAGGACGAGCAGAGGGCATCTGCTGGATCTCCCGCCTGGTCTCATCGGTGGACTGAAGCGGCCCCAGCTGGTGCTCCTGCTGGTTGACCCAGGAGGGGGTGAAGCCTCCGTCATCCTGTGATGGACTTGAGGGAGCTGGAGATGCCACAGCTGCAGACAGGTGTTGTTAGTCAGAATACACAACAAACACACATCCGAAAACACAGAAGCAGCTCTACTCAATCCCTGCTCACCTTGATGAGCGTCTTGTTGAGGCGAAGCGACTTCTGTTGAATTCCTCTTGGGCCTGTCAGTGTCGGCCATGTTGACAAGCCATACCATTGTAGCTGGGAAAGCATGACAGTCAAAATAGTGTGACATTTCAAGTTTTGTGTTACGAGCAGTGTCACAAAAAATGATCAGGAAAGTTTAAAACAGCGTAGATGCCTTAATGTTGACTCTCCTGAACATGTGTTCAGCAGTCTCAGAGGTAACATAAGCGCTAACAACAGTTTAACAGAAGCACTGAAAGCTTAAAGGATGATGACTGGTGATTAAATCTGACTTCATATGGAAGTGTCACTTCAACTGGTCTTATAGCAGTAAAACGTCACCAGGTTCAAGATGAGTTCCGGATGAGTTTCGAGTGAGAAACTGAAATGGTTTTCACTAAACAGAATTGAGGTGAAGACAAAAAAAAAAAAAATCTGAAGTGCAGAAAGAGTCGAGCAGTTTAAGTAACATTTGAAGCGTAACCACATAACCAAGTGTTACTCAAAGTAAAAGTAGCTGAAGTAAAAGCAGAGGAAAGTGTCAGCTGAGGACAAAGACCTAAAAAAAAACTGAAGCGTTGCTTTGAGTGAAAGTTAATCTCTAACCACTTAGTAGTTTAAGTGTAAGAACCTTTTAATTACAGGAAGTAGTCAAAACACTGAGAAGAGATGACAAGTCAGTTCCACCAACAGCTCAGAAAATGACTGGTCTCTGAAATACGATGAAGTGGCAGTTTAATGGGAAAGTAATTTTAACTTTAGCTTTATATTTAGTTTTCCAACATTCACTGCCTCACTGTTATTATAACACTAAAAGATGTAGATTCTTACAGGAGTAAATGAGGGCTGGGAAGATGGGTTCATTCCTCTCCTGGGCCGTCTCCACCAGGATCCTTAAAGGCCCTTTGGGACAGAGCACTGCTAACAGATCTGTGAGAGGAAGGAAGAACACAGGACTCTTTGAGACCAGGAACAGCAGCATGACGTGACATCAGTGATGATAACAGGCGAGGCAGTTTGATAACATTGTTAGTCACTAAACATCATGAACTAAAGTACTTTTGCTCCTGTAAAATCTTACAAAATAAGTGCAAAGATGTTTTGAACAAAAAAAGAAAAAAAAATCATTGTAGACTAAAATCTGAAATAAACACTTGGCACTGGTTTCCAAATAAGGACTTCTGCCTGGGAAAAGAAATCAGCGACATAATGAGAAGTCGCTGCCCCACTACCAGGCAATTTACAAATAAGTGGCAATTTTTGCAGGCTTTTCTCAGACGCCCTTTTCCCATCATTGCACATTCTCTTAAAGCATTTGTGTACATATCCTTCCTCATGTTTAAAATATTTTGATTTACCATAGACAGATATAACCGCTAAGATGAGCCAGGCAGTCCACTCTGGCAGGTACTTGATGAAAACCAGGGCCATGAGGGCGCTGATCATGATGAGGTAGGCCTGCTGGAGCCGCAGGGGTCCTTTCCAGTGAATACATATCATGCCCACCACTCCGAAGTTCCAAATTATTATGGCCAGGGTGAAGTAGTCCATGGCCACATTGTAGGTCTTGAAAACCTCTCTATTGGACAAAGCACACAGATGATGAAAATGCCTGGGAAGACTCATCCAGTCATCACAAAGAATCACATAATAATATATGAGAATATATGACATAATATATGAGAATCTATGCACAGGCTGGAAGATGTAATGAAATGTTTAGGGGGTGGTTTACTTGAGGTAGATGTAGGAGAAGAAGAAGAGCAGCAGGAGGGAGGAAAGGAACAGCCACCCCTGGATCACCTGGGAACGCAAAGAGCGAAGTCATGAGATTTAATGTACAAAACTGTTTCCACAAATCAGTACTTGCAAATACTTGCTTCTTGTGTTTGTATTAAACACTGGAGCACCAGACGGGTGGGGTCTACCACAGAGGACAATACAGAAATTACTAGAGAGTTTGGACAAAGCAAATTTCCACTGTCCTGATGTGCTGAGCCCCACCTGTCTGGTGCTCCACCTGTCTACTTCAAAGAGGAGCTCAACAAGTTTGGGATTTTAATTTTTAAATATTTACAACCCTGTGCAGGTTAACAAAACGTGATTTATTGACAAATGCTCATCACTGTTCCATTGGTTTTGTTGCACCTGTTAGGCCTGAACAGTTTACACATCTCTATCGACTGATGGTAATGACAGCTCTATTGAATAGTGTCCATGGTAATAGCACCAGTGTGCCAACATGCAGAAGGAACAGGAGCTGAACACGTTTACCACAGGCCTGAAGTGCATTAATGGGGTCCAGTCATCTCAAGTGTTCAGTGATTGATTCTAACAGCATATATGACGCAGTCTGATGTGACCACTGTTGGAGTGTACCTTGTAGCAGCGGTACTTGTATAACAGCACCAGCACCAAAGTCATGACGATGATCACGGTGATCATGATGGTGGCGTTTAGGATGGAGTTGAGGGCTCTCTGTGCTACTGTGTCTGTGTCTTCAGGGAACGGTGTGTAAATCCTGTGGGAGACATTTCAGGGACGCATTACAAAGACACATCTCAGTCAAACACAAACAGGAACCAAAGTATCATAAAAGGTGAGAGACGCAGTAGTGTTTTTATGTATGTTGTCTGGTACATGGTATACACTCAGACTATGCATGTGAGATATGCTGCATGAACGCCACCTAATGGCACTTTGACTGCACTGTGTTTCAGTCACACTGGTCCTGATCTATTACTATCTGTCTGATAAGGGTCACACTCACAATCTCTGCCCGTCATTTTGGGTGTAGAAGCTGACCGACTTTATGGTTGCCACGACAACCACCATGCAAAGGGTCACGGGAACGAACAGCATGATGACGTGCTTGGCCCCATATTTCAAGGTCAGTTCCTCATCCTCGTCCTCCTCAGTCTCTACCACACGTGCAGGCCGAGCACTGGGAGGCTGCCCGTTCTGCTCTCGTCCACTACCATTGCCTCCGCCTCCGCCTCCGCCTCCGCCACCGCCACCGCCACCGCCACCGCCACCACCACCACCACCACCACCACCACCACCACCACCACCACCACCTCCTCCTCCTCCTCCTCCTCCTCCTCCTCCTCCTCCTCCTCCATCGCCTGCTCCTCCACCAGCCCCTGAGCCTCCTCTGGACTGCGTTCCGGCTCCTCCAGCCTCCTGTGGCTGCTGGTTGGGTTCAGGGGCCGCACTGGATGCCTGTTGTTCCTGTATGATAGAACAATCACATTATTTCTGCATACACTTACTGTACAGGCATTTGTACAATACTCTAACAGTGTATCTGCCACAAAATAATAATACAAATTTACATTAAAGAGTAAAAGTTTTTTTAAGTACTTTTTGGACATTTAACACCTCTCAAGAGTTGAATATAAAAAGAATGAGAAATAGGGAATGGCATGGAGCTTAGGTCTGCAGCCCGGGGCCAATTCAAGTTGTGATTTGCAAAACAGGATTATTTCTCCGTTATCTCTGTTATACAAGGCCCAAGACATGCATGAGCCTTGTAGGACTTAAAAATGTTGAAGGCTACAGTCATTTGTGAAATGTGATGTTGCCATCAAACGGGAACTCTGTGGTTCACTGTTGACCCTTTCATCCTTAAGCCACCAGGCTCTGCATTAATGTTGAATACATCTGGATATATGTCAACAAGACCAATCATATTATCAGGTGAAACATTCTAATTCCCACATTTTGTTCATTTTACTGGCAAAAATAAACAAAAAACACCACACTTCAGATCTCAGGTGACATATTTACACTCACTAGACCAGCTCCTGTGCTTGTTCCTACTCAACCCTAACATCTGTTCCATCAGGACTAAATAAAGAGAAAAATCAAGGGCTGTCAAGGTGCCTAGCAAGTCAAGACATGCAGCAGCCCAAACATGAAGCAACCTCACCATGGACACACAAATGAAAACAGCAGGCATCTTCAGAAACAGAGCTGAAAAGGGAAAGCTCCCACAGGTCTTAAAACAGGCTGTTGTACAAAGTGACCTCACTGTGTAGTTTCTCAGTCCTGGAAATGAGGCCAGTGTTAGCATTTGAGGGTAATGATGTAATACATCTAAATGTGTGTTAAATGTACTTTATAATCTCTTGACTATAATATGTCCATCCACCTATACCCCCTATATCTATACCCACTTTTTCCTATTTTAGGGTCACAGGGATCTGCTGGAGCCTATCCCAGCTGGGGTACACAACAGGGGTACACCCTGGACAGGTCACCAGTCCACATAGAGACAAAACACCAGACAAGGAGTTGCTAACTGGACCATGGCAGACTTTGATACCTTGAACATCGCAGGGAGACCACACCCTTATTTACAGTGAGCACAGAAAACTCACACTCATGTTGTTAATGTCTCTGCATTAGCGATTCGAAGTTGAACATCTTTCCTTATCAGAGCATAAACATCATTTATTGCAAAAAAAAGTCAAATAAAACCAATGTTACCAGACTGAAAGTCCTCCAGAGTGTGTGATGTCAGAAACTGACTAAGACATAGATGACTCTTTCATCACAGACACACTTTATTGTGCACAAATGTTGGCTAATCATTACCCAAAACAGTGTGTTAGCACAGACAGAGACATGTAGTGTTGCAGCAATACGCACCATATTGTTTTCAATATCCTCTGCATTGTTCGCCATTGTTGGCTCAGTAGACGTTTGTCCTCACATACAAATCAAATTCTTCTGTGCTAATGAAAGAGAACACGACCCAGTATTAGGCTTAACGCAACACAAATGGCTACAATGAAGGCATATCACTGACAAGAAATCAAACTGTGTAAAGGTGGAGTATCATACACAAACTGCAAAGCGTAATACAATGCCACATAATACAAACAGCACAAAGTAAAAAAAAAAAAAAAAAAAAAAAAAAAATCAGTATTCAGGTATTTCTTCCATTCAAAATCCTACTTAAACACAGAAAAATCACATCACAAGTAAAAGTACTTATTCTGAGTTTATTATAAATGTTAACACTGACACAAATGTGTAGGCAGTATTAATCTAAGTTAAACTATAACAGTACATTGCATTTTATAAGATTACAGCTTTTTAATGTCTATGGAAAATCTCCACCTGTAATATAACTGATATACACTGCTATCAGATTAAAGTAGTGCAGTAAAGAGTCAAATGTTTGTGGAGTACATGTATAAAGTAGGAGATGGAAATACTTAAGTACAAGAACATGTCTTTTACAAAACCCGAGAATAACTTTGCTGATTAATTAAAGACTAACACGATATTTACCTCAGATAATCCTAGTGTGACAAATATTAATGAAAATTTTAGAAAAATTTATTTTGACACTACTGTAGGAAATTGAATAAACCCCGAACCAGATATTTACTTATTTGTTGATCGGCTAAATGTTAAATAAGACTTCTTGATAGCATTACCTGGTGATTACTTCAAGGCTATGTTAATTATCAATCGTCAAATGTATTGATTAGTCACAAAGGTGATCACTAGCGTGTCCATGCAGCCGTTAGTTCACAGTTAGCCGCGTTAGCGCGCAGGGCGGCTAACGCTGCAGAACTTGCACAGTGGGAACTAAACATGGTTCCTGAGCACTAGCTTTGAAAAAATGAGACTTACCCACTAAAAAACAGGACACCACGTCCTTAATTTGGGTTCTCAACAGGTTTAACACCCGGACACTTTCTCCTCTTTGTTGTTCCTGCCTGCTCGCCGAACTTCCGGCCGCTGGTGTAAACTACTTCCTGCTCTCGCAGACAGGAGGCGGCGTTCAGGATCAAAACGTTATTTGAGTTTTTTTGTTTGTTTGTTTTTGTTGTGTTGTTTATTTAATTAACATTAAGATGGTTTTTCTATATGTACGACCCACTTCACCAAATGTTATCATTTAAACCAACAAAACAATGAAATTGACAACATAAAAACAAAAATACCAATGCTGCGTTCAGGTGACATTCTTAAAACTGTAAATAGGAGCAACTGAATGGGAAATCCCGTTCACGCCTGTCTGAGACATGTCTCCTGGATGACGATAACGGGGGTTTCCTACCTTGTGCAAATACTGCTGACAGTTACATCCAAATAACATTCGATACACTAATATTATAAATCTCTTATTTTTCATTGCTTGTATCTATAAAGAACTGCTATAATGCACAAAAAAGCCTACCTTTAGCGCTATAGATAGTCACATTGGAACTACAAGAAGTCTTGCCTGTTCCGACATCGCGTGAACGCAGCAGTTCTCGGTTGTTCTTCCGGCGACAAAGGTCAGGCTGTTAAGAAGCAAGGACCCGAGAAAATCGACCGAAACCGACGGAAAAAAGCTCCTAAAATATGGTTTGTATTAAGTATTAAATGTTAACAGAACAGACTTTTTTTGTGTCAGCTGAGAATCAGATTAGTGGGCTAGTTTTAACGCCTTATTTCAGGCATTTGATAAAAACACAAGCTATCTGCTAACGTTAGCATGAAGGTGTGCAAAAAAAAAAAAGATTGTCGAAAGTCCATGTTTATTATTTATTCAATGTTGTAAGAAATATTCAGGTCCTATATTTAAGTAAATAAATAAAAGACAACAGAAGGCTCTGTTGCAAAGATAGGCTCTGCATTTAAAGCTTCGACTTAATAAACGTAGGCAAGAACTGCTCTGAAAATGCACCTAAATGAGCCAACCCAGTATATAACATTTTATTATTATATTATCATTACCCAAGCGTCAGCATCGGAACAGCATTTAGCTCCTGTTGTTAGTTATAACTAGTTTGTAACTGTATAACCTGGGCCTGCAACTGCTGATTATTAGTTGCAGGACATTGTAGTAAGAGGATGTTTATTATTGATCAGTTGTTTTCATGATCAGTCAATTAATTGTTTGGTTTGGTCAAACCTAAGAAAATAGTGAATCACATGTAACCACAGCCCCAAGTGTGGTCACAGACATTTAACATTAGAGGAGCAGCACATCAGTGGAATTAGTACTACTGAGAGTAAAAGTATCACAGTGGTATCACCTACTCTAAGTAAAAGTTTGCACAGTACTTCAGTAAATGTACTTAGTTATTTTGCACCTCTCGCTAAAATCATGAACTCTTTAGCGTTTTGCAGAAAAATGACAAAACATACTTTTACTGTTTGTTTGATACATGAATAATCAACTAATCATTTAAGCACATACTGTTTGTTGGCTGGACACCATTTTTTAATAATGCATCATATTTTAACATTTAAACATCATGTGAATTACCAGTTAACTGTCAGAGATTAAAGCAAAGCCAGTCAGTTAATCTCTACAAACAGCCAAAGACCCTCTCTATATTGAGTTTATACTGAAATGAAGTGAACATTTTAAGCAGAGTCTTAACAGCGTGTGTGTGTGTTTTCAGTCCCACACCATCCTGCTGGTGCAGCCCACCAAGAGGCCAGAGGGAAGAACCTACGCTGATTATGAATCAGTCAATGAGTGCATGGAAGGTAAGTGGCCTCATCACTATAAATGTAATATTGGTTTCATGCATGAATAAGCTTATTTTTTTCTCCTGTTACTTGCAAACAGTGGGTCAACGTGTTTTCCCTCTAGGAGTGTGATGCACTGTTTTCTCTGTGTCCTGCACAGGTGTGTGTAAGATGTACGAAGAGCATTTAAAGAGGATGAACCCTAACAGTCCGTCAATAACGTATGACATCAGCCAGCTGTTCGACTTTATTGATGACCTGGCTGACCTCAGCTGTTTGGTGTAAGTTGGACAAGGATACAGCTGGTAATAAACCAGCCTGTACAGGTCTTCTAAATGTAATTAAGTAGGTGTGTTGTCAAAAAAATGAATAATATAACTGGTCTTTAATATGTTGGATGATAAGAGGAAGCTTTCCATTTAATCTGGTTGTAATACAACACTTGGGCTGGACACAGATATAACAGTATGCTGTGTGTACTATGTGTTGTGATTTACGTCATTTCCCAGAAGCTTGTCCAGTGACTGTACAGTGGTCAAACTACGGAGATGGTCACATTTTAAGATACGAAACACAATATATTAATTGTTAACATTATTAGAACAACATACTTGTATTTGTCCATCTTCTGTTTCATTATTCAATTCAATTCAATTTTATTTGTATAGTGCCAAATCATAATACAATCATCTCAAGGCACTTTACAAAAAAAAACAAAAAAAAAATTATTTAAAACATACACACGTGAGTGTTACATTTTATATACAAACATGTTTGGAGCGCTCAAAACAAAACTAATTTATCTGCCATTTAAAATCAGTTAATAGAGAACAGAAGTGAACATTGAAATGCTCTGACAGCAGAATGGCCTCCAGTTCTCAGGCACAGTCATGCACATAAATACTTGCTCTGTTATTCGTACTCTGGATTTTAGATAAAATCAGATGGGACCAGTAAAGGAAATGAATTATCTTTAAAAATGTAACTTGTGGAAATGGCTGTTTGTTGTCCAGAGCTAAAGAAATATTTAATTTAATTTAACAATGGGGAGGTTTCAAACTCTTTTGGATGTGAAACACTCTCTGTAAAACACTGAATCAAAAAATAGGCAGTATTCTTACTGGTGCACATTTTATTCCTGCAGGTAAACTCTGACACAAATGTTTTAGTTTCTCTTCAGTCTTAAACCATCGTAAGTTGGGTCTTTTTTTCTTGTCACTTAGGACAATTTCGTTTGAGGGTCCTGGTGCTGTCTGTTTACTGGGCCTCTAGAAAAGAGATTTGAGCCTTAACTAATGTGAAAAGAGGCTGTTAAGACATGTTCCTGTTTTATTTTCATCATTTTCCATCACAAATTCATCTTGGTGTAAAAGTCATGTGACTCCACTGAGTGTTTTGTGGCTGACAATTTGATTAGGCGTGTAAGCTTTTAGAAAATTACACTATAGATTCTACAAACAGTTTGTTTCCAGCCTTTCCGGCACAGATTTCTACCTGTGCATAATTTTACCAACCTGGCAGAGGTGTAGAACAAGCCTGCTGCAAACTCACTCTGCCTGAAGCCCAGCCAGTAGAGGGCAGTTTTCTATGGTTTCAAGTGGGAGGTTCAAGCCCCTGTGTATACAAGCAACCACTCTGCTTAAGTGCCCTTGAGCTAAACACAATCCAAACCAGCTGCTGTGGTGCTTTTCTCTCTCACAGTACCTGAGCTTGACCTCTGACCTTAAAGAGAGGACGAGCAAGAAGCCTGATGAAAAGTGTCTCATTGGGTTTCTCCTTTTGCAAGTGCTGCATGTTGCATGATAAACATCTTCGGTGCAGATTGGACGTCGAATTAAAACTGAACAGAATTTCTTGTGCTGCCTCAGGTATCGCGCCGACACACAGACGTACCAGCCGTACAACAAGGACTGGATCAAAGAGAAGATCTACGTGCTGCTCCGCCGTCAGGCTCAGCAGGCAGCAAAGTGAAGCCTCTGAGGACACGGACGCATCGGTGCAGCAATATTGTTTTCCCTTTCTCCATCTCGTTTTCAGAAGGTTTAAATGTGTAATTTGTTTTTAGACATTTTGACAATTCATTTAAAGGGGAGGTGTGTTTTATATTCTAATGTTTGATAAAGATTTCATTGAAATACCAAAACTGTCTGAACTGAGTTTTTTCTTTTGATTTTATTGTTTTTCCTTTTTTCTCCCATCCATTGGTTTCCTTCCTGTCTGTTGTTTATCCCTCCATTTCTGTCATGTCTGCTTTTCTTTTACTGTCCTATTATTCTTTTCAGCCTTTTTCCATCTTGGATATTTTGACAGTAGTAAAGTGCTACTTATCAATGACAGTTTGCCTTCCAGTCGTGCACATGGTAATTTCCCTTTTTTGATCAATGGAAGCAAATAAGGATGTCTCAGCATATTGATTTTTAAAACTGCCGGCGAAAAAATAATTGAAGATTTCCTGATCCTTCAAAATGGACAGTAAGATAAAAATGAAATTGTCCTTCTGTTTTCTTCTTCCGCCCTATTCTTTGAATTTTATTCCTTGTTTTTTCTCAGTTTGCTTTGCTCTAAGTCCACGTGGTAACAGGCTTTCATTTGTTTCTCCTTTTGTTAACCCTAACCCTCTAATTTTTTCCATCTTTCTGTCATTTAGTAGACGGTTTTTCATTGGTTCTCTCACCTGTCCTCCTTGGACAGCGTACGTTGGAAAAAAGTGCTAGTGAGGATGTCAATTTGTTCTGCTGCGGTGCACGTGGTAATTTCCTTCGTTTCTAGTCAATACAGAGGAAAACAAGCATTTCCCTTTTCATTAACTGCCTTGGATGAATATTTACAATTTCCTTTAAGAATAGATGGGCCTTTGGGGAATAAGGTTTGAAAAATGCAAATGATCTTTTATTTTCTGGTTTTTCTCCCTTTTTTTCCTGTTATTTGACTTTGACTGTTGTGTTCTTCATTTCTGCCTTTGTTTAATCTTTTTTCTTTGCTGATTGTAGGAAAGGTTCACTAAGGACATCTGTTTGTCCTGGTTAATGTTTGTGGTCTGGAAATGTTGAATTCCTTCTTAACAGCTTGGGGAAAATATTTCCTGGACTCTTAAAACAGTTGGACCTGTATGAAACTGCTGAGTGTTTTCCTTTTTGTTTTGTTTTTTGTCAATTCTTTACTTTTGTCTCAGCTATAGACAGTTTAGTCTAAAGTATTTCTGTGCTGTGTTTTTCTGTTTATTCTTCTTCATCTTGGACACTTTGCAGTTGCCTGTACTAAGGTGCTATCTGTCCTATTTTTATCAGCTTTTTTTCCTTGCCACACTATTTACTTCTTTTTTACAGTCTTTTCCTTTCCTTCGCCTTTTCTCCCGCCCTGCTAATATAGAAAAGTGCAGTTAAAGGATGGCAATTTGCTGTAGCTGCGCTCGGTAATTTCCCCAGACTGGCACAGTAGCAAATAAGCGCGTCTCGAAATATTGATTTTTCCCATGTGGGGTAGTCTTTAGTGTTTTCTGGGCTTAAGTGAGTAAGAAAGAGAAAATCAATAGACTGGGGTAAACGTGTGTCACCGTGAGGAAGGAGCTCCACGATGACGCGTGGGGACATTTTAACGCGTCTGCCGTCTGGCGGAGCGCAGGACGCGGCCGGGCTCCTCTCCTGCAGTCGCGCTGCTGAAGCTGGATCCTCGCCTCTTCTCAGTTTTTCCACCTTTGTGTTGTGATCGACTCTCCCATTCTGTTTCTCACACCCACCCCGGTACCCCCCACACCCTTCCTCCTCCTCCTCCCCACCTCCATCCCACCCTACCCTACCCCATCCACCACCACCTCCACCACCCCCTCTCCTCCTTTTTGCATCTGAAAAGACCACTGAGTGAGAATCGATGGCGCAGAGGCCCGCTTGACAGGACAATAAACCACAAAGAAGGGGTGAGTTTTTTTTTCCTCCTCTCGGTTGTTTTTTTTGAATTGCAGAATTACTCTAATGGCACAACGATGAGGCAATCGCTCGGGGCTGGCTGTGTGGAAATGATATTTAACACAAGGCATCTTTTGTTACCGCGATATGATTTTGAGCAGGCGTCAGCTGCCGTGGTCCCACTCAGGGAAAAAAAGAATTAAAAAGAGAAATCCGAAAAATACCACAGGCTGCAGCCAGCGGCTCCGCATCCCGCATCGTTTGGGACATTCATTTCACATGAACACACATTCACCTTACGTAACCTAGAAATGCATCACTGTGTGCTGGTCCTGTTATTGCCGGAGAACAGTGTGCACTTGCAGCTGCAGGTTTAGATGAGGGTCGGTTGCCTGATTTCATTGGGCGATGCGGTACCTTGAGGGTGTTAATGCGGTTGTCGTGTTGTAAACAAAAATATGTCAGCAGGATCTGAGAGGGAGGTTTGTCTTGGTTTTTTTTAAGGGACCTCCCCAGGAAAATGAGCGCAAGGCAGGGAGTAATGTTCTAATTGGATCGCAGTGCGCCGAGCGCTTCCACATTGCTTCTTTTTTTCAGCCATGAGAGGACAAGTCACATCCAAGGCGCAGGGGGGGCCGTCTATTTACAGCTGAGGCGTTCAGATCTGCCTCTCATGTCTGTGATAGCTACAACAATAGCTTCCATTTTCCTCCCCAGCCTCAGGCACAAGCAGCACAGTCAGAAATAAGAAGCTATTATTGGTATTATTTGGTCCAGACGCCCCAGATGTCTGCAACAACATCACCCAGCACCGGCCACAGCTGAGCAGAAACTGATGAATCATATATTGATCTTATGTCTCACCGCTGAGATGAGAAGGTGTTTTGGCTGCTGGTAACCTCAGGTGACCTGACAGCATATGGTGCTTGTAACCTCCTCACATACAGCCTCTCCACCGGCTTCCCGCACCGTGAGGACGCAGCGATGCCCCAGCAGAGGGAGGACCCGTCTCCGTCCCGCCGCCTCGGCCTGGCATTCCACCGCCTGCAGACACTGAAGCCCGGCCACGACTTCCCATGAGGCCACCACCAGAACTCAGCTCGACCGCTCTGTATGGGGCCTCTCACATATGAAGTAGGTTCAGATTGTGCTCTGTCTCCGTCTGGACGCATGAATGAGACACATGAGGAGCTCAGGCTGTGATGATATGATCAGTTTATACATACCATGTCAGCTATGAAATGGTCCACTGGTTCCAAACCTGCGGGTCAAGGAGGATTTAAAGGGTCACCTGAGACTGTATTTCCTTTACCTGAAATAAACCTAATAAGTTTTTAGGTTTTTCTAAAATGTTTGACTTCCACCTCTTTGGTCTCTAAAAACCCTTTAAATGAAACCATGTAAAGGGAAAAACCTCTGTCTGGCTGAAGCTTTGGGAACTACTGATTCATGCAGCAGCCACTACTGAAGGAATTTGTCAATTCATGAACTTTCAGAGTAAATCAACAAATATTTTGACAATTTGTCATCATTGGGATTTATCATCTACCAATGTTTGCTCTTTTTGTTTTATGTAATTGTAAATGAATCATTTCTGAATTGAGGGGTTTCTAATCTAATCTACACTAATTCTATTCAGAGAACAATGAATGGAGCTTCCTGGTTCCAACTTGTGCAGCAGTTTTCTGAAAGTGTGGTAACAGCAGGAGGAGCATAAGGAGTCCAGACAACTCCTGACAGAAACATGCACCAGCTCCTCAGACCAGAAAGCCTTTTGTTGTTGACATATTTAGGTGATGAAACTTCAGTGATGCTGCTGATGTGATTCTAACAGCTAAAACTGCTCTCTATCACAGCATCGGAGTGAAAACAGTTTGAGGTCAAACAATAATGAAACAGTCATGGGTTGCAGCCATAATAATTATAATGTGCACAGTGAGTTGCTTTTCCTTCACTGACTGATCCTCTTCATTTATTCCCAATCGCATAAATGATCTCATGGCTGCATTTTTCCTCCTCTCCTCAGCTGACATGGAGGATGAAGATGGGACTTGTTTACTTGATGTTTTGTGGTACGTCTTTACTCAGATTCAACACAAACATAAACCCTGAAGCTAATTAAATATGAGCATTAAAATCAATTTGCGTTTTAAATGATTTTTTATCTACAGAATTTTGGAAACTTTGCCACAGTTTTCTCACATTCAGTTAAATCTCACATCCACTGAGATTTAACTGATTGTGATCTCCTCCCTCTCTTTGTCTTTGCAGTGACCCCCAAGCCCTGAATGACTTCCTTCATGGGACCAATGAGGTAACAAAAGAGTCTTAAACAATGAGGGACTCAAATAAAAAAAATCAGTAGTGCAAATGATAAATTGAAGGTGGAAATATTTCCTGTGGGATGTGTGGAGGACTGCTGACAGTGTGAAAGAGTCCTAATGTAACGCTGTGTGCTTTTCTCACCACGACCATGTGGGCCCAACCTAAAATGGACTGATTTTATCCCACCAGCTGCAGACTGAAGACCTGCTCATTAACTCTTCCTCTGGGGAGCCTTCCCTCTTCACAGATGCCCCGGTGAGTGTCTGGATCCACAGCCAGCGGCGTCACAACAGCCAGCATTTTCCCCAGGAGAATGATTGTTTCTGTCTCCTTCTGTGCCTGAAACAGCTTCCAGCTAACTCCTACTAAACACACAATCCTCCCCTCTTTCCCACTCTGCCTCCTCTTTCCTGTTGTTTCTACATCTCTTTCCATCCCCTTCTGTTTCTCCCTCCAGAGCCCCGTCTCTCTGCTGGGAGATGGCAGGGATACCCCAGACACACCTCCACCTGGGTGTGTGGATCTGTCCTTCCTGGAGGAGGCCCTCCTGTCATCGCCAGAGGGTGGAGAAGACCCACAGGTGGTGCATGGTGGGCCACCTGTGGAAGCTGGATGTGAAGCGAAGAACGGAGAAGTGGAGGAAGCGGAGGAGGTGGAGATAACATGTGATATCCTCCAGCAGAGCCTCCAGGAGGCTGAGATCACAGAGCAGACCATGGCCCTGGAGGCAGGCCTGACCCAACCAGGGGACAGTCTGTCCCTGTACTCACCTGCCCCTCTTCTCTCTCCACCCACCATACCATTTGTACCCAAGTCTGTGACCTTGCCTGTCGCCCCGGCATTGCCCAGAGACACCCAGGCAGCAGTGGAGCCTCCCCAGCCGTCCCTCCTGGCTGTCGGGCCTGGCTGCCCTTCTCTAAAACCTGCTGCCCCTCCTCAGCTGATGGGACTTCTGCCCGGAAATGTGTTTCCTGCTCCTTCACCGGAGACCTCCTTCTCTCTGAGTTCAGCCCAGGGCTCCAGTATGATCATCCATAAGGCTGTTCCCAGTGTCACCAGTCGTCCTCTTATCACTCCAACTCTGAGAACAACAGCAGCACCAGGAATCGTCCTTCAGAGAGCTCCTCTCCCCATCCAGCCCAAGATTCCCATCAGCATTCAGCCCAGACTGGTTCAAATTAGTCCCAAGCCCTCTGGGCAGAAACCCACTCCTGGTCTTACATTTGTCCCCGGGACTGCTTCACCAAATATTTTACTGTCCCAACCCCAAGGCCATAAGCCTGCAGCTCTACCACCACAGTCGACGCAGCAGCTCCCCAAACCCGTGAGCCTGCAGCTAGTCAACCAGGGCGGCTCCTTTGTGCTCCAGCCTCAGGGACTCTTCCAAGGCCAAAACCAGTTCCTTCTTCCAGGCCAGTCCCCTGTTACAATCTCCCAGGCTGCCACTGCAGCTCGACCACTGCTGACCCCCAGTCACCAAGTCCCGTCAGTGCACAGCATGACTCCGTCCACTGGGCAGCTTGTAGATGGCTCTCAGATCCTAACTGTACCCCAAAGGCAGCTGAACTTCAGCCCTGTCTTTACCACCCCCACAGGACAGCTAGCGCTCCGCCAGGCCACTGTGCTTTCAGGACCCCTGCATCTACAGTCAGCACCCCCTACTGTCTTCCAGATGCCAGCACAGCTGGCTGGAACCTACACTTCAGCTGGGCAAGGCCAGCGTGCCACTTTGGTTCACAGTCCTGCTCTTGGAAACCACATTACGTTGATCAACAGTTCAGGGGTTCTGCCCCCAGATCTTACTTCCATCTCGATCGTTAACGGCCCCTCTGTGGTTCAGGGGCTTCCTTTTGCTGCCCAGGCCCCGGCTCCTCAGACGGGAGTGACTGAAGGACAGCTGAGCCTCCAGCAGGCGTCCGTGGTGCTGCTGCCAGAGCGAGCTGTTCAAGAGGAGAGGACCAGTTCAGAGGAGACTTTCCACCAACTGGCACAGGTGAGTTGCTGACCCTGCTGTCTCAGGGCCTGTGGAGGGAGGGCTGGGTGACATGTAGAAAATCTATCATAGCATATTCATTTGGGACTGAGGGAGGAAGCCGGAGTACCCAGAGGAAAGTCACACAAACATGAGGAGAACAGACAGACTCCAAACAGAAAGATCCCAGTTGGCTGAAGCTTGAACCCAGACCCTTATAGCTGTGAGGCCACTGTGCTCAACTTAGTAACATTAGTGGCTAAACCCTGTAAATTCACAGCTACGCATCAATTTGCCTCTTTGCCCACAGAAACCTGATACAACAAGAGATATTAAAATCTTATTTCCTCTCATCCCGTGGAACATGTTGTTATATCACCCAACCATACTGGTGTTAGAGTGTAATAGATTTACACTAACCAGACACTACAAATCAGCAACTTCAGCTTTGCCAATCGTGCTGCTGTGTTTTAGTAGTAATGTAGTAAAAAATCTGCTCCTAGAAAATGCCTGCAAAGCCAAAATGTATTGTATTGTACTGCAGTTACATTTAGTAGTTAAACGCTGTAGCACAACAGTTGCGTTTTTTTTTTCATTGCTCTCGTGTAAAAGTGTAAACAGGCATATTTTAAAACAGCTAATTTTCTGAAGACCAATGAGGGAAAACACCTGATTTGACTGAGGTGTAGCGTCTATGTTGAACTCACAGCTATGAAGCTATAAAAACAGGATGTTTCTTATCATTTAGAAAATACAGATAAAAGTAAACAAATACTTCCCTGCACTTTGTGTTAAAGCTGGTGTCTGGTTCTGCTCCTGTAGCCCTACGGACACGTTCTGCAGCACGTCTCAGTGCAGCCCACCTCCACAGGGCTGCAGGCCACTTCTCCTCCTGTAGTTACAGTCCTGCAGCCTCCCCCTGAACCACCTCTGGCTCCTGATCCAGCTGTGGAGATGCCCAAACTTCTGATACCCCCAGCAGACATGACGCAAGTAGTGGAGGAGGTGACCCACTCGATGAGTCAGAACCAGGCCTTTATGCAACATCTGCAACAGGTCAGATTCAGCAAAATCATGTCGAGTTTTACGCCAAGATAAAATGCAGTCTGGGTTTTAGATTACGACTGTTCTTAGGTTTACATTAATACTATTAATAGGGCTGTGTGATAATTCAACATTATTGTGTATTCAGTGGAAATATATTGTGTTGATGTGACTTACAGTGCAGGGATCTTTTTCTGTCTTCATGCTCCACCACAGCAAGCACTTAGTTCCCCCCTCACATCTGAACTGTTGGTTGGAGCACTGCCAGTGGTACCGATGGAGGCTCTCACCTCCCCCTTAGCCAATGAGAGAGAGACCCAGCCACAAACCCATGCCGCCTCTGTTCAGGACACCCACACTGTGATGTCTGATCAGTGCGTTGAGGCTTCTCCGCTTCACTCAGACCCGGAGGACACGCCACTGCTCTGCTCCTCTCCTCAGATTCAGGACACGACTTTCTCCCCTCCAGTTGCACCTCAGATTACTCTGCCTGTACCTGAGAGTCCAGTCCCCCAGGCCACAGCTCCCCAGCCCCACATCGAGCCCCAGGTGCAGTACCACGTCCCCAATCAGCTCCAGGTCTCACAGGCCTTATTTGCCCAGAGCCAGGTGCAGATTCAGTCGTCTGTTTCACAGCCTCTTCCCCAGGCCCAGCCATCTGTTTCCCAGCCTCAGCCCTCGGTCCACGCTTCAGTCCACAGCAGCCCCTCCCCTCTGCGTGTCAGCGTCTCTGTGCCTCAGCAGCAGCCTGATGCCACGGCTGCGTCTGCTAGTCTCTCCAAAGGAGGAGACTCCGCTGTCCAACAGCACACACAAAACAGTGAGTTAAACTGCTGCTTGATATGAAAATACGACAACACGAGCTTGAGCTATGATTCTAACTGGTATCACTTCTCTCATCATTTCCACTACTCATCACCATTAATGTAATTGTCACTGTCATTATCATGATCTTGAAACTAATTGCCATCATTATCATTGCAACGGCCTCTGTCATCATTGTCACTGTGTGTGTTATCAGAGCCAACAGCTGCCTTGGCCGTGGAGAGTACAGTGTTTACTCTCGATGTCCATCCGCCCTCTCCTGCAGCCCCGTCCATCCAGGCTCCCAGAGAATGTGCCCCCACCCAGTCGAGCCAGCAGACCAGCACCAAGGTGAGAAAAAGGAAAAATCCATTCAGTCTTAATCCAGATCAATTATAAAGTGCTATTTTTTTTATTAGAACACAAACGTCAGCATAGATCCAGTTTCGTGTTGCAACTTTCCATCTAAAGTTTTAAAAAATCTTTTAAATTTCTAATTCTTTATTTGATATAATATTTAGGACTAAACACTATAAACACAGAAAGAGCAAGAAAATACTGAAACCTTTTACTCAGAATGTCCCGAATCCCAACATGACATATTGAAATGTACCAAAACCCAGATATGATTCTCACAACCAAGGAAATATTCAGCAAATATTCACATTTTAGAAGCAGATACCTGTAAATTTTATTTCAGCTCTAATTATCTCACTTGTGCATTTTATTTTCCACTAAGAGTGAGGGATATTATTATTTCTGCAATGAGTCATAATCATTTTCTCACTTGGTTGAACTGAATTGGCTCTGGTCTTGAATCAGAGCTACCAGGCTTTGAAATGATTATTTAACTTATTAATAATTTCAAAACGCACCCGTCTCTGTCCTGTGATCTCATCCCCAATGTGACGTGTCTGCCAGCTGGCAGGTCCTCTGGAGCAGCAGAGGGAGGAGAGGCTCACACCAGCAATGCGCAGGCACAGGTAGGAGGCACAGAGCACCCACTGATCCTGATCTGTACAGCTCAGTCACCACGACACACAAATTCGCTCGAATCGAGAAAGAAAGACCCAGAGTGCATGAAGACTGGCTGGATGCCATAGAGCCATAGATGTGAAATAATGGCTAATGGTGACAGCTTGAATTTTGTTGTTGAACCCTAATGAACACAAAAAAGTTATTAGTTACTTTCCAGGTGAAGATGTTACATAGAAAAACCAGCTCATTAAATAAAATGTGTTTCTATAGCTTGAACTACACAACAACAAATAACTAAAGTTTGCTCCTTATAACGCTGTTTACATCTTAATGCAGTCTAAACGTTCTGCAGGAGTACTTTGCATTTGTTAGTGATACTTCTATACTTTGAAAGCTGGACTTGTACCAAAGTGGTTTCAGATTGAGGTATTGTTTCTTCCACTCATCTAAGACACATCTGGATCACTGCACTCTGATCAATACAGGCCCAAAGCTAAACCTCAGTCCAAGTAAAAACAGCACCTTTCAGCATCTACTACAAAGTGGCTGATGTTTTTGTCTTGATGGCTTTGTGAGCCTCACTTGTTACTGGATACGCTGTATTGAAGAGCAGCTTTCTTACTCCACTGGTTATCAGCCTCTGAATTAATGTATTAATATTTAACTGGATTAATGCTGATCCCTCACTAATATATTTTAAGCCAAGACAGTATTACTACTACACCTGCTGCTAATCTCTGCTCCTGCCCTGAGCTCAACCAGTACAGTGATAACTAGACTTCTGCTTCATAACACAAACACCCAGGCCAGATTACCAACCACAGGCTCCCTGTGGGTGTCACTTCCCTTTTGGCACCTGGAATATTGTCTTGTAAAGAGACCTTTGGTCAAAATTTACATGGAGCTTGGAGGTAACAGGGACCCAACAATAGAGATTAATTTGTCCAACTGCTTCTAGTTGATAAAATTACACTTTATTAATCCCCAAGGGGAAATTCTGATAATAATAATCATAATGCTAATACACTTTGTTTAGAGAATGAATCTACTGAGTGACTTTCATGGTTGGATCAGGTAAAATAATAATCAGAAGAAAAATGAATATGTGGTAATATTATTTACTACTTCTTACTATCAATACTTGTGCTGCTTTTAGTATTAGTATTTAGTATTACTATTACTACTACAACCAAAAATATCACCACCACCTGCTGCTGCTTTTCTTCAACAAACTGAGTACACGTTGAATAACAGGTGCAGTACTTAAGTCAGTAATAGAGAATACATTTAAAAACTACAGTGCCATGTTGTGTCATGTTACCAGTTTGGGTAATCCAGTTCCTCACAGAGGTTTGGCTGTGTCCTTCAGGTTCCAGCAGCAGCTTTGTTTGGACCACGGAGCGGTTCAGCGCCCCATCACCAGCCCGGCCTTTTCCACACTGAAGGACGCCGTGAGACGCCTACTGCCGTACCACACCTACGCTGGTCACCTGCCCACTCAGGATGACTTCAGTTTAGGTTAATGAGCCACTGATTTGTGCTGCCAGACTCATTCACGGTGGAGAAAAGCAGCAAATGTCAACGTTTGAGAAGCTGCAACCAGGGAAATATCTGGTGTTTTTGCTTCAAAAATAGCTGCAGATTAATGGAAAACTGTGTTACAGATTAGAAAAATATATGCACAGAAATAATAAATGACTCTTGCTGAAAAATAAGTTAAGGTTTTTAAATCGTGCATTAGGCTGTAATGATTTTATGAACAGTTGATCTGAGTGTGATGACGTTTCTCTTCTCACAGTGGACCAGGAGTTTGACACTGTGTCCGGTTTCCTACTGAAACGCACTAAGGACATGGTCAACAAATACAGGCAGCTACTGGTTCGAGAAACCCAGGTAAGACACAGATCGGCTCTCTGATATTAATGAATCACGTTACATGTACACTGCATCCCAAAGCTTTGCCAATAAATGCAAGGAAACATCAGTTTCAAGCCAAATGTGTCAGTGGAGGGACATTCGGAAACCTAATTCTAGTCAGTGGAGTAGGAAGATGTATTTATTGTTTGTGAATAAAATATATTTTTATAACGTGGAGACTTTCTTAAATTTTACGTACTTGGTTGTGAAGATGCCTATGATCAGACAAAGATCAACAATTCAGATTCTCCACTGTAAGCAAGAGTAACAGCTTGTTTTTACATTACTTTTCCTTCTTTAATTACATTTAAAATATTTAATGTCAAATTTCTCCTGAGGATGGTGTGTTACAGGGGATCGGGGGAGGTTTTTTGCTGTTCTTTCAAAATAAAACCAAAAACCAATAAGCAGTGTTGAAATAAATCATAGAGCATTAAACTAGTGGATTAATTATACATTTATTCTCTGTCATTAATAATCTAACGATAATTTGGCGTAAAACACATTAACTGTTCGATAATGAGCCACTTGTGAGATCAGGCAGCTTTTGTTTACTGTAAAAAGCTCTCATTCATGTGTAAATGGGAAGTGAGAAGTGAAGCAGAACGAGCGACGTGTGTGACAGGGTATCAACTCGTTTTCACAGCAGGAGAGTCCGTCAGCAGAGATGGTGATGCTGGAGCGTCTCTTCCTTCAGGCTGAGAGATACGCTTTGGCGGAGGACAGACGGAGAGCCCGCAGAGACCCAGGTCAGTGTCCCATTGGGCGAAAACACAACCTACTCTCTGTGTGTGTGTCTGTGTTTAGCTGCACTGTCTGTTTTGCCAAGAGATGCTGTTTCAAATCCCATAACTGAGACAGAAAATGCACAGGGAAAAGTGAATTAGTGACATTCTTTTCTCCTTACAAACTAATTAGCGGCGCCTTAGAGCGTGACACTTAACCTCCATATTTGCTGCAGAGCAGCTCCCAGGTGTGAATGTGTAATTAAGCTGTGTAAATGTGGAGCATGGTCATGCAGAGAAAGACTCAGTGTGATGATGACTAAATTACTTGTGAGAGGTTAAGAGCGAATTAAAGCTGGGTTGTTAGGTTAATGAAAAAGTTGGAAAAGGGGAAGGAAGCTCTTGAAAACTTAAATGTCAGGCTTGGCTGCTGCTGGACCCAGGGACTCCTTAATAAATAACAATCCAGACTCTCCAAAACAAACACACTTCAGCAGAATGAAACTTACAACACAGACCGTTCCAACTAAACTCACACCTTAGAGATTTGACTGGAATTTTTTTTGGGTTGATTCAACCAAATGACAAAAAAACCAAAAAAACAACCATTCATAGGGAGTTAAAGTAATTCCAATGGCAACGATCGATAGTAAGTAAAGATTTATTAATAAACGCCTTTTCAAAACAAAAGTTAAAGTGTTTCACAATAAAAATATTTTAATATCAAACAGGCAAGATGGTCACAAGTTACACAAAACAAAAAATAATTGATATCATCAACAAACATCAACCAAATAGAGCTGAACAAACAATAATTGGTTTGTTGCTCCTGTGATGGAGGCTGAAGTCTTTGAGTCCGTCATCTAAAAAAACCACAGCGATCTGCATGGCCAGATAAGGTGATGTGGCCAGTTTGTTCATCTGGGCGAATTAAATCAGGAGGTGAAAATGATGGATGTTCAATCTCCTTCTTCCAGAGTCCTTTACGATGGCCTTGGCTACATCAGCGTCTTCCCCCCGTGGTGCCCACTCCTCTGGACCCTCCCATCTGCACTCCTCCGGCAGCCCCTCTTCTCCGCCAGCATGGACCAGACTGTCCGACCGGCCTCCAGGACTGAAGACGTACCGATCCAGCTCCCGTGGGGCTCTCAGGCTCACCATCAAGCAGGAGTCTGGCTCCCGTAAGGTGGTCCACAACTCGGCCTGTGACCCCGGACTCAAGAGGGACCACATGGGGCAGCTGACCAATGGCAGTGGAGCTGTGAACGAACGCCATTCTCAGGCACCTAACGGAGAACCCCAGCGTCCTCAGCATGACGGGGAGATGTTCAACGGAGCTCTGCCTGATAACGCTGCAGAGGAAGTCCCACAGACAACAACCAATTCCAAAATAAAAGCCCCAAATCCTCTTTCTATGCCAGAGCCACAGGCTGCTTGTTTTGAGTTGCCGCCCAGAGATGTCAGCGCCCCAAAACTGAAATGCTACAGGCTGGATGCGTCGCCTCGGCCGGAGCAGCGGTTCAGCCCGCCACCTCCGGCCATGCAAGAGGACAACATGCTCAGTGAACATCTACAGAGTGCCATCGACAGCATCCTGGAGCTGCAGCGGCTGCAGGGCCCCTCTGCAGCCACAGGCAGGGCCACGTCAGGCCCTTCACTGGACCAGGCTGTCACCAGCATCCTGGAGGGACACCTGTGAGGTAATGTGCCCTGACAGATGTCCACACAGATACAAAAACATCTGTCTGAGGTGGGGGAAAAAAAAAAACAGGAAGGTGTACTTGACTTCTTGTCTGTGCCCAGATCGAAGAGATTTTGCTTCTGGGTTTCAGATTTTACTTTTAAGAATTGTTTGAAAGAAGAGAGGGGGAAAAAATTAAGAGGCACTATAAAGAGATGCATCCCAGACAACAGCACTATCTATAGTCCGATAGATGTTAGATACTTCATTTTGATGTATGTTTGTGGAAAAAAATCTATTTGAATAGGAGCTATATTGTTTCAGTGGTAGTTAAGTCATTCAGAGGTTTACGACACTGGTGTAACCTTCATCAGCATATAGTATATAAGTAATAGTGAGGATAACGAAAACGTGGACTAGACTGAGATTATTCAATAGTTTTTTATAAGATTTCTTTCAAAAATGTGAAGTTTCTTTTGCATAGTGCCAAGCTTCCAGGGTATTTATTTTGATAATCTGTGCCAATTGTGTTTTCAGATGAGTTGCAGTGAGTGTGTGACGAGTGTGTGTGTGTGTGTGTGTGTCTTAATTTCAAACTAGTTTGCGTGGATCTAAGGGGAGTGTGTGAAAACATAGCACCCTGCGACGGGACGAACACAAAAATCTCGCAGGCTCCATCATCTCGGCTTACCATATGAAACTCCAAAGAATTTGTGACTCGCTACATCCTGAATACACCAGCAAACGTCCATATTGTGTCTCATACCACAAACTGGAGTCTGTCCTTGTTATAGCAGAAAGAACCCGAGGCACCGAAAAACATTAGGCAGAGTTGTGCTTTTTTTTTCTTCTTCTTTAAGTTTTGACCCTTGCTGTCACACATGCTGGAGTCTGACTGTGAAATATTTCTAGTTTTGTCTGTGTTCAGAGACGAGGATGGTTTCCCATACTGTATGTATTAACATGCAAGCAATAATGAGTTGCAGTTGTTAGGAGCAGCGGGGGTGCAGTGAGGAGGAGAAGGGAGATCTTTGCCTGTCTTGCTTATCGTCATCAATGGATGAAAACTAAGTTTGTTTTTCAGGAATGAGAGAAGCTTATTTTGCCATCGAAGCCCATTGTAGTTCAGAAATAGTTTCTAACGTGTTTCAAGGGCTTGGGGGGGGGTCACTTAACGGCATAAATGACCATAAAAACATCCGGTTTGAGACAGAAACACCAAAACTGCAGTTGTTTTTCCACGACAGACACTGTACAGAACTTGAGCCGCTCTGCATCATCAAACAGCCTTTGACCAAAAACTAGAGGAATCATTCAGTTCACATTTCGAGTTTGACTTCTCTTTTTTTTCCCTGATTAAATTATTGGTCTGTAGCCCGCCGTTCTAAGCCGAAGATTTATTTTAATGCAGCCATTGTGGAGCAATATCATTTTTGCAACATTTATGTTAATGTGACAATCTTATTGGTCTATGTGAAAATGTGAATTCTGTTCATATGAAATATGTAAGAGTTGAAGTCATTTGTATTTGGTTGTATGACTCTCCCTCATGACATATGTGCAAAATATTCTTTGTAGATGGATTTTACCTTGAAGGTCAAAATGTAAAACCTGCAAATTGTCTTTCATTTTTGTAATATAAAATTGAAAATGTGCTTCAAATTTTAGCCTTCTGAGACACAGCTAGTGGTCGAAGCCTGACCTGTAAATTGAAAATATTATGCCTTATTGTTAATTCAGTGTACCTTTAAGGAAATAGGATCTGCAAAGAAGATTAATGTGAATTTTTTTATAAACTAATGTAACATCTGGTCTGAAATGTAAAAGTAACTCATCCCTCCCAAAAAAAAAAAAAAAAAAAAAAATATCCAGAGATTTGGGGCTAATTCAAACAGGCATTGTCATTTCTTGAATTGTGTTGTCATTTTTATATATAATATTGTCTTTTGTTGGAACGAACAAAAGGAGTTATAATATGCAGTAATTTAGTGTTGAAACTCTCTGCAATAGCACAGGTGGACACACACTAGAGGACTAAAAGAAACAGTTTGATATTTTAGGAATATTTTCAGGTTTTCATGCTGATTTAGATAAAAGGACTGGTACCGCTCACAAATCTACAGTAAACAAGGAGCTACAGCTTTGAGGCACTTAGCATGAGGAACAGTAACAAGGGGAAGCAGCCTCTGTTCCCAGAGACGAAGCCCTAAAACGCCACTGTACATGACCTGCTCAGCCTCAAACAGCAGACTCACACAGCTGGTGAACAAAGTGGAGCCATATCTCTGTAAAAGAACATGTCCAGAACTTGTTCTATTGGCCCTGAGTGGAGGAAAAACCTGTGAAGGCTTATTTTGGTTAGTCGCCTACTGTAGATACTGAACCGAGGTGACGGATCTTGATTAGTGAGCTTTTATGGTGCTGGCAGGTGGATTATGACACTATAGGACAGAGCCCAGCTGGTTGTTTCCCCCAGTTTCTACTCTTTATGCAAAACTAAATGGCTGTAGCTTCCTATTGTGTTTACATTAACAACAATGGTATCAAGCTTTTTACCTAATTCATGGCAAGAAAGCGAATGAGCATTTTCAAACCAGTCTGTTCCTATAATGTCCCAAAATCAAACAATGATCTGGTGATTGAGGCTTTCGAAGACTTCAGGTGTGTCTCCACCCCCAGAGGTTTCGCTGTAATGCAGTAAAGATGTCAGAGTGTCTTTCACAACACAGGATTGCACTCCTCATCACAGTTGAACTTCTTAAGAGGAATTCCACCAAAATTTACTTAGTTTTTATTTTTAGGATTTTCCCAAAGGTTGCCAAATTCCCCCTCATTAATTATTCAAGGACACGCCTGATACAAAAAATAAATACTCAAGTGAACTTTGATGGAATCACCGTCATTAAAGCAGCCTCATGTGCCATTGTTCTCGTTGCATTATGTCCGAAGTGTCAAACACTGACGGTTTAGAAACATGCTCGGTTCTGGCAGCATTTTAGGACAAAGGGATTACATCTGCATGTTGAGCCATTTTGGTATTTCTTTGTAAATGTTTTGTTTGAACTTTCTGACTGAACTGTGAAACCAGGGGAGCTCATAATTTACACTAATTCAACTTCAGATACAAAACATTTGACTGATAGATTGTTCTGATGCCAAAATCAAGAGGCCTTAATTCAGCAAAACTAGATTGTAAAAAACTGTCATTCCTGACAAAAAAAAAAAAAAGTCCAGCTAAAGACTCCTTTGACCTGAAAGTCACGAGTGATTCATATATGAAATGTTAAGAAAACCGATTTTGTACTCATTTTTACAGACTATTTATTAAACTGTGATTTTGTAAGAAATAAAAGTGGACGTGGTTGTGTCTTTTTATAGGCTGCATGTACAGATGTGTTTACCAGAGGACTGACATAAACATGACTTTTATTTCCTTTTTAAATCATTCACAATTTCAAAAACCAAACAGCTTATATTCAGAAAAATACCAATAAAGACAAAGAAGCTGTTTTTATAATTTAAAGTTTCATATATTGTAAATAATTTCATCACGTTCACAAGAGGAAAACTTGCTTTGCAAAGGAAAGGGGTTTTTTTTTTTTTCTTTTTAATTAAAGATAATTTTCATGGTCACAGAGCTGGTGACTTTTCTTCACTGCACAGTTTGAATTGTGTAAAACGACGTCGTAGTGAAACTGCTGAAAACTGAAATCGTGTCCTGATGCTGAGCCCAGTGTCCAGTCAGGTTTGGGGATTAAGAGGCACATTAAACTTGAGCCATGGAGAAGCCCCAACCATCAGGAGAGTCAGCAGCAGGACAGAAACACTGGGAGTTTAAATAACCACCTTCACTCTGCTTGTAGTACTGTCCCCTACAAAAAACATCAAAAACCTTCAAGTTCACCTTGAGACCAAACTCATCCTTTACAAACCAAAATGGAAGTAAAGATGATACTTTATGTCAAGAGGCTTTTGGGAAACTCATCTTTCTTCTCTTGACTTAAAGACAAAGAACAGGAGGAGGTGTTCATGTTAAAATGATCCTCTATGCAAAGCAAATCATTTATTCTCAGACTGACGGTGGCAATAAGCTGCCAACCTGCAGGGGGGGGTGGGAGTGTAAATTTATAGGGCAATTAATAGCAGGCTGCAGCTTCTTTCCCAACATCAGTTGTCACATTTCATATGAACTCTTTTCATAAATAATTATACATCTTTCATAATAAAATGAATGTTCATACGCAATTACATGACATCCACCTTGGCGTTGCAAATTCTTTTTAGATTCAGTGCAGGATTTCTCCTCCAGAGGGAGAGTCTCTGCTCGAGTTTGTTGGTTCATTCGGGGTCCAGATATAACACAGCAGCATCTCACTGGCACTCAGGTACACTGTGCCACCGTCCATCACAGAACGAGTGTTTTCACTCACTCTTCACGTCCTCATTAACACCAGAGTGGGGCTATGACAGCCACCACATGCTGTTAACAATTGGGTCCCAGCTGGTAGATTAGTGCATTCATCCGCCCACCACAAAACACAGTCCGGCCTGTTAAAATGACAGAATGGCTGTGAAGTTTCAAATCCATCTGGCACTTTGACCATTGAATGAGAAAAAAATCACAGTCCCGGTCCTGGTCTGTCAGTTGAGGTTGATGGGTAGCTCCTCTCCGTATTTGCGGAGAAATTTGCTGTGGTTGTGGTCGACGGACCAGAGAGGAGGAAGGTGGCGGGGCTGCATCGTGGTGAGGAAGTGCTGCCTCCAGCGACGCTCCAGGTCCATGAGGCCTCGGAGGCCCTGCACAGCGTACTCTTGCACCACCTTCAGGCCATGAGGCACGTACGCCTCATTGAAAATCCTTCAGAGGAGAGAGGAGCAGTCAAAGGACGAGGACAGAGTCTGTACAATGATCTGCCTGAAAATCAAACACTAACTGCAAACCAGCAGAGGAGCACGAAAGCCTCTACTGGAAACACTCAGTATTTAATGCAAATTAACCATATTAGCATAGGATGGCTTCAGACAGCACTCAGACTACGTCACTACTCTGCAGACGACCCTGTGGCTGCAATTACAGCTTCAGAAAATCTGTGAGCTTTTCACACCTGAATTCTTTATCCGACTCTTCCTGTCGGACGGGACGGGAAGTATCTGAGCCGCCATCTTCAGGTTTCTCCACAGATATTCCACAGGCTTTAGGTCTGGACAACTCAAAGACAGTCGGACTTGCCCTGAAGCCACTCGAATGTGGCTCAACTCTTTGCCTCAGGTCAATGTTGTGCTGGTGACCAGATTTGTTACTGCACTTTGGAGCAGCTTTTCTTCTGTATTTGGCTGCATTCACCCTTCCCTCAGGCCTGACCAGTTCTTTTCCTCATGCTTTCAGATTTACCTGTTGCTCAAACCAATGTTAGAGTATTTTTCCTGACTACTAAAACTGAAGCATGTGGATCGGCAGCAGATCTTCCTCTGTGGTCATTTCCCCAGTACAAACGGTACTTTAATCATGGCAGCAACGACACTTTCAAACTATAGTTTCCTATCTATGTGTTTGGTTAGTTTCCCTTCAGTGCTGAAAGGGTTTTTGATGCTATAAACAAAATCAATTAGTTTTAAATTTACTAAAACAAAAGTTTGGTACAGTCACACCCAGATGTATTCTGATTTCTATCTCAAGTGTGTACGGCACCAAAATAAATTCCACAATTTCGTTTAGTTGCATGAATCAAGTTGAAACTCACCTCGTCTCCAAACCTGCAACCTGCTGCAGCACCTCGTCTGTCAGCTCCACCTCTTCGTTCATGTTCAGGAAGCTCTTGATCAAATCTTGCAGCTCCTTTCGTCGCTTCTCTGGCAGACCATCACCGGGGATGAGCAGAGCTCGAGCCGCCGAACGCACCCGCCGTCGGTCCGAGTCCTCCAGCAGGCGGACTCCCTCCTCACAGCCTTGTGGGGCGGCGAACTCTTCAGCCAGCTGCTGCTTCAGGAAGCTGTCATGCACATTAGAAGCGGCGTGGCAGCTGGTGCAGAGCAGCAGGATGTCATGGGAGTTGTGGTCCTTCATCTCTGTGGGAAAATGTCGTCTGTACTCATGTGGCACAATATTTTTCCTGTGATAAACAGAAGACCTGAGGAATTAAAACATGAATATACAAGAAGTAGTTTCACAAACCATATCATGAGAAATGCAGTTTGACTGCTGCTTGTACAGAAAAAACGTTACAGATTAAACAATGAAAATGATTGTTGATGTCATTCCATAATTTCAGAAGAATTAAAATGTTAGTGCAACATGTCACACCTGATGTAGGAATCCACTTTGCCACAGACCACACAGAGATTCTCTTTGGCGGTGAGGTAGTAGTCCTGTTGGGAGTCGGGACGTCCTGACGGCTCAAACAGCAGCTTCACCACAAAAGGTTCTTCACTCTGGAGCACTGGGTCAGAAAGAGATGAAGATCATTATGACTATGATGAGTCTTAGGTGAAGCTACTGAAGCAGACTACGGGAAATAAAGGAAGTGCAAAGGAAGAGGTTCTAGAAAAGTCAAAGTTGCATGTTGTGTCTTTAAACAGTGAGGAAAATCGAACATTTTGAGTCAAACTTCATATCCTGGAATCCACTGTACCTCCTATTCCTTTATCTAGGTACCACTTGGCCTTCTTCTTGTCACAGGTACACAGAGGTTGGCCATCTGGAGCGTAGAGGAAGCAGTTATCATACAGAGGGGACTTCCTGTAATGGTCAGACTGAGGTCAGAGTTTGTTTTTGTTTTTTTTTTCCCCATACAAGGTTTAGTATTTACATCATTTTAAAATGTAATAAATCAAAATCTGGTATTAAAAATAAAGAAAGCAATTGTGGCAAACTGTTTCTCCGCCTTTGTGTCTTGGTGTGACCCACCCTCACCTGGCAGAATAACCCACACCCAGCGGTTTCCTCTTGTTGTTCTTTCGAGGGTCTGGGACTTGCTGATCTCCAGACTCTGGGCTTTCGGGAGGGGGCGTTTTCCACATCCTTCGCTTCCTCTCTCCTTCAGCGGCACCGTTGTCTCCATCTCCTCGGCTCCTAAAGGGCACATCCACCAGGCCCTGGCAGCGGGAAGCCAACTCAGAGTAGGAGCTCCCTCTGGAAGAGGCGGGTCCGGCTTCAGAGCAGAAGCCGAGGAGATGGAGAAAAAGCGCAATGGAAACTTGGGCATCTCTGGCAGCATAAGTCATCTAGCATGAGCAGACAAACATTTAGAGGAAAAAGGAACTGAAATCAGAAACCATTTTCTAGTTACCAATTTATTTACCGACAGATCTGAAACTAGAGAAATTTAAAAAATGTGGAGAGCCCTGTAATACAGTGAACCACTACCTGCTCCAGTGTCAGTTCATCTGCCTCCCAGTCACTGCAGCGCAGCTCCAGGGATTTATCTAGAGACACATTCAACAGATCTGCTGCCAGGGACTTCAGACTGAGGCCATTATTCACCACAGCCTGCCTGAAAATGAAGACAGCACTGAAAATAATGGTTTTGTATTTTGCTTGAATAATTTCTAATGTTACTAATATGGAGGAAAAAAAAAAACCAGCAACAACCAAACCATACTTCTGTCTTAAGGCAAGGTAGCGCAGGTCGACGGTGCACGTCAGCGACAGACCATAGTCACGCGTCAGACGCTTGCCGTCTTCATAGCAGCCAACGCCAACTTTCAAAATGCGGGGGTCTCGGAGAGCTTCGATTAGGCTCAGTGGGAACGGCTGCTGTCCGTTTCGAAACGCCAGCAGCTTCACCAGGACACACAGACCTGAGTATGAGGCCATCTGTAACAGGGAGACCACAGAGGCTCGACCCTTCACCGACACCTGCAACACAAAATGGCAACCAGATCAGACGAGAACCTGACCTGACCTGGGCCTTCACTATTTTCTTAATCCTTTAGCCTATGAATTGTAAAAAGTGTGATGAACTTCTTTAATATTCCTCAGTAAAATCTTCCGATTGCATTTTTCATACAACCATCAGTCTGAACACCAGAAATATTTAATCTACCACTGCATATAAGACAACAGCAAAGATGGCAAAACCAGAGAATCAGGGGAAAATATTTAAATAATAAATGAATGATAATTAGTTCTACTTCACAATCATGCAAATCCTGCCAACCAACTAATATCAGCTCTGCCAAACTTCATCCTCAAATTATTCTGTGCTACTTATTCCTGGTCAGATATGAAGTAGGTGCAGGGTACTTTTTCCTCTTCGTGTATTAAAACATGCAAAAGGTATCTTACATTTTTCATCTTTACCCATTCACAGTCAAACCCCAGCACAGGGAAGACCGACAGCTCCTCTTGCATCCGTGGCCACAGCTGCTGCCACTCCTCTTCAGAGCTCACCATCACTGGTTTCATCCCCAGCAGCTGTTCTGAAGAGGGTATCTGTACAAGAGGGGGTACTTGTGTGGTCTGACACTGTGCAGCCTTGAGTTCCTTCTCTACAAGATGTGGTGGTTGGATGTATTCACACTCCACTGCTTTGAAGTTGTTTTCCACAGCATGTGGAGCCTCCACAGGATCAGCCACCTTCTGGATGGGAGGCAGCCTCTTCCTTTTTGTTCTGTAAACTTGCCATATGAGCAGCCCTCCGAGGGTTGCCCCTAGTATTGTTGTTATAACAGCAGTTAAAGGGCCTCGATGAGACATGTTGATTTTGTAGTGAGCTCAATCAGGCTGAAAAGCACAAACCTACAGTCAAACACAAGCACATTTTGTCTTCAGCAACGAGCCCTGCATGCGTTAACAGCTCATTTTTTAATTAAACATAAAGTTTCACCTTTGCTGTATCAGTGGGATTCCATGTAAATGTGCATCTGTTTCTGTGGTCTGGATGAGCACCGCATCTCTCTGGAACACAAAAGTAGACACTGCAGATCCTGAATTCAGTAACAGTAAGATGACCATGATGACCATGAATCTAGGGCGGACATTATCTACCTGCAAAACTCAAAGCTTGTTAGCATTTGGGTACTAAATAATTTTAAATAAGCTGTTAGTAGTTGTGAAAAAAGCCCAGAGACCACTGACCATTTTACCTTAGTCAAACCAATAGAACACGTTCTGAATGTAAACATGGTGCTTCCGTAATATTTTGATAAGGTTTTGGTGTACAACAATATGTGACACTAAACTGTACAATAAATGTGCAAAATTATGGACTCAAACTGAAAATAAACCTGATTTTATTGAGTGAAAAGCAGCTATTTGCCTTTAAAAGTGGGAAAAAAACATTTAGGCATTCTATTTCTCAACTAAGTGCCTTCCCCACACGATGCTCTCTCCTTCTGTCAGCCTGAAACTGCAGCTGTGTCTCAGGAAAACGTGCAGACGCATCATAAGGATCCTAACTGGGTCACACAATTTAACGGGTCGCGGAATTTGGTGTAACACCGGTCACGGTGCTAGCTGGTAATGTCGGTCTCGTCACCACATAACGACGTGATAACGTCATGCTAACTCAAAGTAAAAAAGCGGAGTGAAGACCGGGTCATGTTTCTAAGTTGTGGGAGCAGAAAGTTCACAGGAAACAGTAAATTTTCATCATCTGTTCGCGGAAGCCGCCAAAGCTAACCGGCTAACCTGCTAACTCGTTAACGCTGCTCGTGCAGCACCGGTGCCGAGTCTGTTTCTCCGGTATGTGTTTTCCCTCCTTTACCTGGCCCAAACCCGTCCTGCCACGAGCTTCTAAACACCTGACCCAGAAGCACCGAACCAAAAACTAACCCAAGCCCTACCGGAACACTATCTTAAAAGCCGGGTCCTCGGTCCGAGGCAGACACGTGTCTGCAGCGCAGTAATTTGGTACCAACGTTATATCCAGATGTTTTCGGAACTTACCTTCACGTTTTTAACCAACACAACGCCAGTTTCACACACATGTACACTTGTTTGTCTTTGCTGAACTGAGCCATGGTTTCCGGGCTGTATTTATAAGGACGCCGAGCTCCAAGCAGCGCCGCCTGGTGGAAGGATGGACCAACTACACAAGAAACCAATGCATCACACAATTACCCCTCACCAGGCTGAGCCACAGGTTTGTTTTGTTTGTTGATCTAATACAAGGCCAGAATCACAAATATTAGTACTTTTTGCTGTTGAAAGCAGCTAAAATGCTTTCACACAAAAATCAGGCCAATGTTATAATTTATGAGGTGAGTTCATTGATAAGAGGCTGCCCCTGAAAATTTATATTGCTAATGTTATCACCCCTTGACCAGAATAAATGGCATTAATAGTCTATAGTAATTAGTGCTGAGTGGTTAGCACTGTTACCTCACTGAGGTTTCTGGGTTTGAATCCTGTTCGACCATTGGGTCTTTCTGTGTGGAGTTTGCATGTTCTCTCTGTGTCTGTGAGCTTTTCCCAGGTACTCCAGTTTGCTCCCACAGTACAAACACATGCAGGTCAGGTTCACTGGTGACTCTAAATTGCCCATAGATGTATATGTGAGTGTCTTTCTCTGTGTGTCAGTCCTGTGATAGACTGCTGATCTGTCCAGAGTGGACCTCGCTTCTCACCCGTGTGCTCCAACTCAGTTTGTAGCCTTCATGTCCATCTTCTGGCTCCTGCACTGGTTCTGTCTGTTTCTTTATTATCACATTTAAATCTTCACTGTTGTATCCTAAGTTTCTACCTTGTTTCTGCCTCCTGTCTCCTTAATTACAGTAGTTGTTGATTAACAATCAAATATATAAAATATATAACACAGGTTTGAAGCTTTTACTTTCACACTTTCAAACTGTAAAGAAAAAAAAAGATAAACATATACAAATAATTTAGGTCAACTTGAGGCTCAGAAATAACTACTTATTTTGTGCTCTTTAATTGGCAGGATGATATTGATTAAAATGGTATACTATTCCTCTGATCCAATAGTCTCAGTCCTATAGGAGCAATTTACAGTCCATTAGCTTCATTGATGTCAGCAGAAACTGATCAGTCTATTCAGCTGTTTTCTTTCTCTTCATATTCAAATAATATGTTTAAGATTCAGTTTTCCCGTTTAGTATATGTTTAAAAAACAAAAAAGTCCGAAGGCGACATTCAGATTGGTCATCCAGGTTAACCCATGCATACCCACCCACCCACCCACGGGGGCACATAACTAAGCATTTTTAAAAATCTTCTTTAAGTTGTTATTTGCTAGTTCTGTTTGTAGCATGTGGCTCAAGAAATAGCATCTGTTTTGTCCTCAGTGGTAACAGATGTCACCGAGTTAGCTTACACTCAAGAACGGACCACATCGTCCTCTACCACCATCAATTTATTCAATCTTTTAGCTTCAGTATTTCTCCAAAGAAGTGGAATAACATAATGAAATAATTACAAAATGGAAAAATAGATCAGAGAATAGATTATATTCACAGGTTTGATTTAAAAAAATAAAAACATGACAGAGAGTGATCAGACAGTGAAAGATGAAACCATTGAGTCTCCCTGTAGTTTTCTGCAGACTGTCTGAACCACAGCAGGCTAACGGAGGTCAGGGCAGGTCAGCCCACAGCTTCTGCAGCACCACAACTCACTAACCCATGTTGATCAAGGTCATCTGTGAGGTCAAATCATCTACGTTAGTGCTTGTGCAAAATAAAAATAAAAATCAGCTACTAAAAATAATACAGGTGGAAAAACAACAGATAACACATCGTACTGTGTTAAATAAAAATCAAAACAATACCATTACCACTCAAAAAAAAAAAAGAAGTCAAATCTTAAGTACTGATGTGTACTAAACTATTAAAAACTGAGCACAGGTAAGAGAGGCAACCACTTGGGCACCACTACCCTCGCCAGGTCAGGTCCACACTGATTGTTGCTGCAATGACACCTTATTTACAGTGAGATGCTTCACATCCAATTACAGGATGCAACAGACTGCATTTCAGAGATTTGTCTTCAAAAATAAAACAACTAAACAAAAACAAAAAAATAAAGCAGCTGTCCCTTCACAAAATCTCTTTACATCACATTAAAAATTAGCACTGCTGTGAGCTGTGTGTACAGTATAGATTCTTTATAGATATATATATATATTTATGTATAATATATACGGTCATTTCTTGTATACATGAACATAAACTTGTCTCATTGTAGCTAGCCTGTGCCTTTGGCAAGATTACTTACAACTCTTCTGTTAGATTCCAAAGCTATTTAAAATATACTTAATGCATAAAAATAAAGATTTTGGCATTAACTCCCTCTATTCTTCTGATTGGGAAGTTATTAATGACAACTTCTCATCTGGAAGCTGAGTTCTCTCAGTGCTGCAGTTCCTCTGCCAGGTGAGGAAGGTCTTGTTCTGTCAACAGGGGGCGCCAGGGATGGAAGCCACCACACCTGGGTGGGTGGGATCGTGCTGACAGGGTGCTCGGTGTGGCTCGGCACAGATATTCCACAGGGTAATGATGACCTTGCGCTCCACAACACAAACAAAACGATACAGACAATGCTAATGAAACGCCTTGGGAGCTGCACCTTGTGAACAGCAATCTGTTGTGTGTTAGTCTCCCTCTTGTTGCTGCAGAGTTCTGTTCCCTGTTGAATCCCCCATTGCTCTCCACTGTTTCCCAATTCTGTTCCGCCCTATTGAGCTTGTCCACTGAAGCCAAGATAAAAGCAGGCAGGAGGACATTCCTCTCTTTTCTGTAGTCAAATACCAGCCTCAAACAGTCTTCAGAGCTGGATCTCAAAGGTCTTGTGCAGCTCCGTGGAGAAGGGATTTGTCGGAGAGGGTGTGGTGCGCTGGTGTGAGCGGCTCTCCAAGGCTGCCCACTGGGCCTCGAAGGCATCTTCCTGCTGCTGTATGGGTGGCTGGGTGGCTGGGGAGGAGGGAGCGAGTTGAGGCGGAGCCCAACTTTCCGCCCCATTAAAGGTCACACTACCATTGGATGGCTGGAACTGGGCCGGGTTCGTGGCGGTGGACTGTGGGGGTTTGATGAATGGGCTGATGCTGCTGACAGACTGGGTGTCATGCTGGGGTGTCGCAGAGGCAGGGACGGAGAACGGCTGAGGCTGCGTGGCTGAGCCGAACACATTAGCCACCATTTGTGAAGGAGTGATACCGACGACAGGCACACTGGGCTGAGGGAACGGCAGCCCGTTGGACATTGGGTAGGAGGCTGGAGCCTGTGCATGAAAGACAGGCTGGCGAGGGGGCACCAGGGGCACGGCGGTGGGCATAGAGGGCATGAAGGGCACCGGGGGAACGGAAGGAACAGCCGCCACAGGTATCGGCACTGGGGCAGTGAACGGCTGGGTGGGAGGCGTGGCTGCTGCCATGATTGGGTTAGGCTGCGGGGCTCGGACAGACTTGGAGACTTCTTCCAACCACCGGTCTGCTTCTGATGGTGTGCGTTTGTGAGAGGGCATAGCTGGGGAGGACTTGGGGGGGACTATTACAACTGGAGTTGCAGATGACCAGTCACTTCCTGTTGTCAAAAGGAAACACAGAAAGGCTAAAATAAGTAGGTGAACAAACTAAAATCTTTATAGGAGAATATGTTACTGATAAAACTCTCCACACACATTCCAACAGTATGTCAGATTACAGGTATGAACCATCCCTGTTTTCAACTCTTGTATATACAAACAACAACCACTGGATTACTCTAATGATGAAGAAATCTTAAAGAAATTGTAGATTCTCAGTTCTGGAGTTAGGAGGAGCATCTTTTATTCGCTATGGTTTCTGAGCAGATTTCTGGATGTTTACTCAGTTATGACCCTGAAACAAATAACTACTTTTCATTCATTCATGCGAACTGCAGAAATCAGGCACCTTAGTAGTCTCAGTGTGTGTCACAGCAGCTACTGCCTGTGTTTGCCAACTGGCTTGAAACTCCTGTTCACCTCATTCACCTAAAAACCTCTAAGTGACTGACACCAATTCATTATTCCCCGAGGAGCTTCTTACCTGGCTGTGCTGAGGCCGGGGGCCCTGCTGGGGTCTTAGCCCAGGGGTTAGTTTCTCGAGCAGGCAGAGCAGGAGGCAGAACTGGGGGATTAGCAGAAGCAGCAGCAAGAGAGAAGCCAGGAGCTGTGCCGTTCACTACAGCAGACAAAAGACAGAAGCTAGTAGAAGCGAGCTTGTTTGAAGGCAAGTACAAAGTGACAGTGCAGTTAACTAGCACTCTTAAAAAAGCGTTAGTCACATAGAAAATAAATGTTACAGTCTTAGTTATGTCACAATGTGAGCAGGCACACTTTTAGTGAATGACACTGTTGCCCTGAAAAGTCAGGCAGGGAGCTTTTGGCAGTCATCAGTCTGTTACTGTGTGTTTCCACATTACTCTACAGCACAATGAAAGCACAATGAATAGTAAGTTGATCACACTTATTCCAACCTTCCCAGGTCTCTGAACTTTTGTTTTAATTAATACTATGGTTTGGCTTAGTGTATGTGTATAGCTGCTGACCTCAGTTAATGTAGCCATATAGCAATAAAAAGCAGAGCAGCAATAATACGTCTTATCTCTACTTAAAACTAGTGAATCATACACCAGCTGATTAGAGCACAGTAAGACAGGCTGTAAGAGGAGCTGTTACCTGGTGCGACAGGAGACTGTGGGGATGAAGCTGGCTTGGGCATTGGTGCTGAGGAGAAAGGGTCCTCCTGGGGTCCACTGAACGCTGTGGTGATCTGAGTGCACAGCGAACTGATGCTGTCACTTTCTCCTTCTACCTCAGGGACTGGATGAGGAACACCACAGAAAACTTAACAGCAGCAAAACTACTACAGCAGTGTCACTAATTCAAAAACTGACAAAAAGAAGTTCTTGTTTGATTCTGATGTCCCTTCTATTTTTCCTTCAGGGTAGGTGCTTACAAATAGCAGAAAGTTGTATTTGAAGCTTATCTGAGTTGAGAGGAAAAACAGCTGGAGTCCTGGAGAGATGTTTATGATCTCAGACTCACCTGTGTTTTTCATGGGGAAGTCAGATTTGCGCTGCATGGTGGAGGGCAGTTCGTTCATGCGCAGTGACAGCTGTCGTTTGAAGGGAGAGGTCTTCTGACTGAGAGCCGGGAAGCCTCTGAAGGAGCCCTGCCTGGCAATGGCCTCGGCCGGTGCATGTCTGCGAGGGATCGCCTGAGGGCCCAGGGACGGCACAGAGAGAGGAGGAGAGGACGAGGGGGATGGGGAGCCTCCTGTCTGCTGTGCTGAGGAGTTTGTCACACTGGCGGCCGAGTTCCCAGCAACCTTCACATCTGTCTCTGCTGTTAGAGGAGGATGATGTTTAGAAAACAACAGCCCACAGAAAACAGCAGCTGGCCAATCCAGTGAAAAGTTTCTTACAAAAATATATGTTTTCAGTCAAAGTCGTCGATATGTAGCAAACATAAACTGTAGATGTAAATGATATGCCTACAAAACATGTAATCTGAACTTTAATGTATGTGGTATTTATTTTAACTCATAGCTGTCATTGGTCCATTCTTCAAATAAAACCAGCCTGTTCTATTACACATAATCCAAACACATATAGCACCATTAGTGGAAGTGGGAGCATAAATACAAATCCTTTCTTAACAAGTGTGAAGGTAGATCAGACTGACACATTTTCACTCAAGGAATAACAAAACAAATACAGACCTTTTTTAGCATCCTGTAGCTGCCTCATGACTTCTTCCCGCTCTGCCGCCTCTGTTGCCGTAGTAACACGAAATGAGCCCTCACGAGTGAAAGTGGTTCTGTTGGCGTCAAAGGTTGCTGTGACCCCACACTCCTTCTCTCGTTTCTGTTTTCGCTCCAAACAGGCGGCGAATGCACAACCCACGGCGTGACTGAGGCGCTCTCCCTGATGGGGGGAAAAAAAAATGTCAGCTGGGGTCCAGTGTTTTCTCTGGTGGTCATTTTACAGAGAACACATACTACATACATTACATACTACAGAGAAAGACTAATACGATGGTCTTATTTACATCAACTCCCAGCATAGTAATATCCACTTATTGCAAATGTGATATAAAAAAAAGAACTTGTGCTTTACAACCAACAATAATTTTCATTTTTGATTCATCTATTTTTTTTACTTTACTGAAAAACTGTTGATAAACTCTGTAAAATGCCAAAGAACTGCACCAAAAGCCCAGGTCTCAAATACCTTTTCACATTTGTATTAGTGATGAATGGTTTCTTACTGAGTCTTTGATGGCCATAAAACAGTGGCAGATCCAGCGTCGGGTGGTGCCATCCCTGCAGATGTAAGAAAACGCCCTCTCAAAGTTCCTGTCAGGAGCGCAGAATGACACCTTCTCTATTGTCTGATCCAGAATCAAATCCTGCAGAGAATAACCATTACATCATTATTACAAGCTGGTTTAAGTGGTTCTCTGTCAAGTCGAGTCAAAATGTGGGCTGAATGACTGCATAGTAAACAGAGTTATAGTGAAAAGACCTGGCTCAATTCAATGTCTGCAAATGATAGCCAGTTATTTTTTAATCACTAAGTTTCAGATTTTAAAAAAAAAACAAACAAAAAAAAACATTCACACTTCAGTTAATGAAATAACATTTTAGACAATTTTCCTGGCCTGGCAGAGCTCTCAGCGAATTAACATTGGGGGAAAAAAAATTATTCTACAAGGTATATTTTAAATAGTTTCTTAAAACAGGTGTATTCAAAACAAAAAGAATAAAAACAAGATGTACAACTTTTGACTGGTGTTGCACATAGAAATGGAAACAAACCCAGGTAACTGAATTGCTGATCAAAAATCACATCTCAGACAAACTGGTTCATTCAACATGACTTTAAACCAGATCCTTGGTCCAACAGTTGGTAAGACAATTTCTGTGATCAACTGCCTGGCACTGTTAGCAAAGTTAACTGACAAACCAAAAAAGACCAAAATATGTAATAACAGCAAATAGATTAAGAAATAAAGAATTGAAAATAGAGAACAACTGAATGATTCTTTCTTTCTATTTTTGTTGCCATAGCCCAACAGAAACTGAGGCCAGTTCTCTTTAAGCTATACAGGTGCTCTGGATTTTAAAAAGTAAAGGTTTATGCAGTAGCAGTGGTTTCCAGCAGGTGTCAGTGTAACCTCCTTGATTCTGTTTACTTGGTATCTTCTTCAGGTGCAGTGAGTACATAATTCTAAAGAAAGCCTTTTGGCACTCACTCTGAGAAGTACAGTAGCTTGACAACTATTAATAAGAGCTGCAGCTCATCAGCTTCTGCTTTTAAAGCTGCTGAAGCTATTTGCACTTCCTCTGACAGCCTGTTGTTTTTGACCAGGCCTGGGATAAACGACTGAAAGGTCTTATTACCTTTGTTTTGTCGTCTACAACACGAAGACCATCTGCCGACACCCACAACACAGCCCGCACTGGCTTCTTCCCAGCCTACACACACACACACACACACACACACACACACACACACACACACACACACACACACACACACACACACACACACACACACACACACACACACACACACACACACACACACACACACACACACACACACACACACACACACACACACACACACACACACAAAAAAGGGAATCAGTTAAAAACAAAGACATTTTTCTGTTTTGGTTTTTTTCCATATCCCCCTAAGATTACTCCCCCTTGTACCAATCCTTGGAACCTAGTCAAAAAATTCACTGAAAGCACACACACATCACACCTGCAAATAAAGAGAAAACACCAGGTAGGAGACAAAAGAAAAGACACGAATCAGTGTCAAGTTTATCTCAGTGTTGTGTCATTCACTAGTCCCCCAAAATTTAATAAAGGAAATAAGATCAGCATTTGGTGAACTGGAGCAATCAACAGTGGTGGTCGCTTTAGTTAGAATAAACAACAAAAAAATATAAGTGTGCACAAAAGGGAATGCTCATTCAGACAAACTCTTCATTGTTCCATTCATGGTTCATAGGAGGAAAGGCTGAAGAAGAGGGCACGCCTGTTAATACAAGATCAACCATACACACACAACACAAAAAAGTGCCCCGCCCCAGCATAAACCACCCCACCTGCACACAGACACATGCATCATTGTGTTTGCCTGTGCAGACAGATTTCTTCCTGGTGTATGTGTCTGTGTTTCTTCCAGGCTTCAGACGTGATGAAAGGGTGAAGAGTTACGTGAGGAAGAAAAATAATAATAATGCTCATAATAAAAAGAAACACTCAGACACACGAGGCAATAACTTACTTTTGCAAAGAATCCCTTGAAGAATTTCCTGTCCTGGAAGTGGATGTGGTAAAAAGGGAGGGTGGGTGAGGGGTGGAGAGGACGGGGGAAGGAACAAGGCATGAAAATGTTACCTAGGAAGTCTAAAAATTGTCTGGAGCCCACAGGAAGGGATCTGATTTGAGGGGTTTTTGTGGTGAAGGTGAAGCTGGGTTAGGAGTGAATGAGTGAGGCAATAGATCAAATAGCTCCATGATTCCATACTCGCAGATGTTTTGTTGGGTGAAACTGGTTATTGGTCTTTGTGATGATCACTGTTAGTACTACCACACTGGAAGTCAGTAAACCATATTACTATCACCCTGTATCCCTGCATCTCTGTGATGAATGACACACATAGACTCTTGTGTGATTAAAATAACAACAACCCAGTAAAATCACAACGCTGCCACAGATAGCACACCAGGCAGACCTTCAGATGTGTCCCTGCGAAAGGGATAATCCGAAGTTTTATTCTTTCTCTTCTGATTCCTAGACGACGATCCATGGTTGTTCAGTAGACAGAAACAGATTCCCACACACAGCAGTTTGATCTCTGAGTCAAGCTTGTGACTGTTTCCCAGTCAGCCAGACTCAGGGGTCAAGTATAGGCCGCTACAACCACATAAAGAAACCACAACCAGACACAGCCTAGTCTTAATCCTCCCTTTTTCCCCCACGCTCTGGGAGTTCTTCCCCACCACATAAGCTGTGAAAAGGAGTGCCAGTCCGCTCCTGTTACGCAGCCATGGTGGAGACAGCACTCCAAGCACCGTGTTAATGCACGATTTACTATGTTAACCAGCACTGGACATTCATTTGGAATGAGCTGAGCGTTAGTTAGTTAATTGGTTAGCTAGCTAGTTAGTTAGTGTGCGTTTGTGAGAACCACACAAATGATGACGGAGCCTGTGCAACTAGTATTAGTAAGCTGTGGTTAGGGGCAAAAATCTCTATCGGTTTAGGAAGGGAAGTGTGGAGGAAGGGGGATTTAGATGTATTTCTCTGCAATAACAAACCTGCTTAAAAAGACAAAAAAAGGGTAACACCAACAAAAAGATAATACAATATTCAGGTATTGAATCAATGAATTGTGACGAAACTGCAGCAGGGGAAACAAAGATTTGTGGGCAGAAAGGACAGCTGAGTTTTGAAAAATCAAGGTGAAGCCAACAAGGCAAAAATGACACCTTAAGCGGGAAATTTAGTTTTGTCAACAAGCCTCTCATTTACTCCGTGTTAACAAAAATGTTTGCACACTTGACTTTCTTTAAGAGACAAGCTTTAAGCTGCACTACTGGCTTATGGCTTACAGTACTTTCCCCCCAAAAACATGAACCACCAGCAGGATGTGCAATAACGAATCACATCTTGTGTAACATCTGTCACAGGCCAATTTTGTCTGTGCAACAATTCACACATTGGTACAAATATGACACTGCTACTGATACCTCCACTGCAAGACAGAGTGCACTTCATCTTTCACATGGTGTTTACTCTAGTATGGCCATGTATGGCCATAGCCTTTTCTTTAACACCTGTAGCTGAATACAGAGAGAAGCATGACAAATCTTATTAAAACTGTTGTTCAAGTGTGGACACTTCTAAAATTAGGTATCGTGCCGTTCTTAAGGGCAGAGTATTGTGATACCTTTCAAGTATCGGCATATCATGCAACACTAATTTAGTCAGGAAACATCTTTATGCATCTGAGGCCTGAAATCACTGGAACCTTCAGTTTACGTACATTCAGTCTGATGGACCTGGATACATTTTCAGTGATGTACCTGGAGGCTACTGGGTGTTGATGTCCCAGTACAATTGAAATTCTTCAAACTGGTGTAGTGCCCCACCCATCTCATCATGAGGAAACAATCAACATCATTATGAGAAACATTCCCAGTGCCAGAATACACCTCCGACCCAGGGCCACCGGACAACAACAGCAGCAGGAAGTGATGCTATGATGACAACGTAAAAGTGTAGCATGGAGGCTGAGGGTGCTGCAGTGCAGCTTCCTGCTCCACCCACCTCCATTCTCCTCTCTGAGTCACGGGGCACAGAGCTGTGGGAAAACTCTCATTATCGTCCTTAAGGTTGCCCGTAATACAATGGAGTCAGAGCTGTCACACACATAGCTGGCATCTGGACCACCAGCACACATTCTCCAGCATAGGATACATACAGGGGAAATCTAAAAACACATACACATGTTTTTGCTTTCCCCTAATTATACTTTAAAGAACATCCACCCATCTCTCTCGCCTGCTCCAAGAGCTTCAGTGCTGATGCTGGCAGACTGTGTTGGTGTTGTGGCTGCTGTCAGTTCATTTTCAGGAAACAGCATCACCTCATCAGCCACAGCAGCTATCAAGTACCTGCAGGTATGGGTCTGCTTCGCGACCAATTCAGTTATTAGTTCGTGGAAATAGAGTTTACTGGTGATAAATATTAACACTGGTAGGGACTGCACCTGTTGCCAGGCAACAGTTGGATTATTAAAGAGTCAGTGAAGATGAACCAAGATTTATAAGGGCCTCTGCTAATTGTACATCTGTTTAAAGGAGAATGGCCCTGATCTAGGCATGGATAGATGGCATTAGGCAGTCAGACTTTACAGGTTCTGCTATGCATTTTCCCCATAAACTATCATTATAAGATGTTTACAGACTTCAAGTGATATTAGAGCCACCCCCTGTTTTCTATTATTCAAATCATCATGACTCAAAGGACATTTTGGCAGTCGAATCTCTGCAGTTTGCTTTTCAGCCTGTGTTACAGGCAGAGCAACTCAGGATGACAGCATGGCAGGCTATAAACTTTACAAGCCTACTCCACTCAAAAAGTCACTTAATTGCAAAACTAATGATATTGGAAAGAGAATGAAAAGACTGATGGAAATAAAGGGCAGAGTGACTCAGTGCAGCACAACTCGTTTATGTTTGCTGCTTAAAGTAAGCAAACATAAACACACTTTTAAAACACTTTTTCCCTTTCTTTAGTCAAACATGAGAGGCTGCTTCTCTGGTACAGAAATGCCCTGATCACATTCACACAGTTACACATTTATACCTGGAAGCTTCCCTGAACAACCAGAGTCTGATCTGCTGGCCACTGAGCAGCTTCACTGAAGCAGCTGGGGTTAAGGGCACCACAGTGACATTAATGAGAAGATACAAGTGCTGGGCTTGGGCCACCTAGATTTAATCCTGGCCATCTAGGGACCGAACTAACTTCTCTAACCTTTAAGCCACCACCACCTGGCTTGTATCAGCCAAGTGTTCATAGCAACATCGCTTTGTGATAATCAGGTCTTCTTATCACTGTGAAGCAGAATTCACAAAGCAACAAAGCACTGATTGTTCACCCACTAAGAAGAAATGTGAGCTGGCGTTAGACCGTCATGAGACAGGTTAGTTTTACCCCACTGACTGTGTGCTGCCCAAGCCTACAAATGCATGTTCTCCTATAATGGCATGTCAGAGTGAAGTGGATGAGCAGCAGACCCAAGCACCCCTCATGTGTAGCGACAGCACAACAAGCAAACAAACAAGAAATCAGCAGCATTTAAGCTCCTTTCACTTGAATGACTGGGAACCATCTTTAAAGCAAGTATAAACAGTGGTATTTCCTGTAATAGGAACCTCTCAGGTACACAGGTACACTTTTGCATTAGGGCCCAATGGGATGAAAGACACTTAGCAGCAAATGTAACAGTGGCAATTTTACCATTTTTTTTCCAATGTGTACGAGAAAAACTTGAAACAATACCCAACTGACTCATATTTTGAAGGAGGCTAGTATTAATTTCATACCCAGCTAATGATTGCAAATCAACAAAGTCATGCCTGGGGTAGCCTACAAATAAGGCCTGCGGGTAGTGAGGAGGTGAGGGGGTAAATCAGGAGGAGACCGAGGTAATGTCATTAGGCTGAGGAGGGTCACACGGTTGCAGCCTGCAGGAAGACAGAAGATAGAAGCCCTTCCTTTCAAGTAGGCTCCATTTTGTTTGCCTTGTTAAAATGACTGTAACCCAATAAGACTGCACAGCCTCAGGCTCACAATGTGACCTCATCAAGCACCACTGTGTATGTGTTTATTATCCCTGTATGTGTATATGCAAGTTTTGTGCATTTACAAAAACAATATGTATATTTGTGTGTGTAGGCCCAGACTCAAGAGTGTTGTAGCTGACATTGTGCTACAGTCTGTGAAACTGTGTGTGTTTGTACACACAAATGCTCCTGCTGCTCCTATATTGAGCGTAAAGTAAGCACTGTATGTAAACACACTGCTAGACATGCATGTTTGTGCTGTGTGTGTGTGTTATGTGGAGCTGTATTTCACAGTGATGGTTTCACTGGTGCTTTTGTGTCTAATAAAATAATAACGTGTATTTTATGTGATGTATTTGAATGCATCTCATTTGTGTTATATGACTTCTGTTTTATTCCACTGCTCTATTTTAACTGGTATAAAAAGTGGTCACTTCTACTGTCCATTGATTTGCACTCATAAAATATAAAATCATTCAGAAGCATGTTCTTCAGTACACACACACACTGACAAATGAACCGAACACAACTAAAAGCCCTTCACACTATTTTATGAAGCAGGAAGAAGATATATCTGTAACAAAAGACACCTGTGAATTCTCAATTAGCCTGACTGAACGACTGAAACTGAAAGCCAGTCAAGCAGGAGTTTTCAGAATTTGGCCTGACATGACATATCTTCCTGAACGGACTCTAACCTAATGATAATACAACAGACCCCGGAAGCAGATGTGTTGACTAAGGTTTGGCCATGACTTCAGAGAATCAGTCCAATTTACCCATGGGATTTTATGTACTGGGTGGGGCCTTGGCAAACAACTGACAACACGGAAAAGCACATGCTCCACAGTTCATCCCTTCCCCTTCACTGCTCCCTAAGCTGGAATTTGTTCTTTTTGCGCAACTCTGCCGGAATCATGCCGGCTCCGGCCTAGAGAGCATACAAGGAGGGGAAGAGACGTTCGGAACAGTCGCTGACACTCCTGGAGGTTGTCTGAAGGTCATGCTGGGTGGAGACCCTCACTGACAAATGGGAAAAATAAGCCATACCCAGGCCTCCATGTACAGAGAAAGCTAAGCAGGAACAAACAATGAAGAACAACAAAACTGCATACTGAGACAATGAAAGGCTACTATGGAATAGATGTTAGAAAAAAATGGTAATATCTTGGTTTCAAAGAGAAGGAAATAAATGGAGGAAAAGATAAAAGGAAAAAGAGATTTAAAAAAAGCAGTGGGATTCCTGTTATTTAGCAACCTCTTTCCTGGAGCTACCGAGGGGTTTTCTAGTGACCCACCGTCTTCAGCCGCTTCACTGCATCCTCGCAGATGTGCATCCCTCTGGACTCCTCCACCTCCACATGTCCCAGGTACTTCAGGGTAGAAAGAGACAGAAAGACAGAGTGAGTAATGCTCTGACAAATCTTTCCTCTGGCTATCTCTACTGAAGTTTAAGCAATGCTGCAATAATAAACTCTAGAAATAGACTTGGTACTTAAATAAGTCCAGATTGTCTAATATCCCCTGGTACACTGGTGCTGGTAATTTATACACCCAATTAATTACCATTTTGAGGTCAATCACAGTTCAACTGCTCCCTAGTTGATCCCTAATTTTGTCCATGCTAGAAATGCTAGAAATGCTGAGCCTGAGAAATATAAATAGAAACTAAACTACCTTCCACAAATTTCCAGCAATTGTTTGATATTTGATTTAAAACCAATTGTACATATGTGGGCAACAAGTCAAATCCCACAAATGTGGTACTCCAGCCTCATCTGTAGGATAGTGGTCACACAAAATAATAAAGACAGCAATGGATTCAATTTGTGACCATTATGAGCTGTCAGTTTTATAATGAAAGTGTTCTTAAAAGTACAAATTAGGGCTGCGGTCAGCAGTCATTCCAAATTTTGGGTTAAATAATAATGAATTCACTGATAACGTCAGAAAATAGCAAAAACACGGATGTTAAAACGGCCCAAGTTAACATTTTCTTTTGTTTTATACACCCAGTCGTCTGAAACCCAAACATATGCATGTACAAAACAAGACTTAAGGAATTATCATCATAATTTCTTTGTGTCAATCAACTCCATCCATCTATCACATCATCTATCCCCCCACTGGGATCTACTGGAGCCTATCACAGAGCTCTTCGGGCCAAAGGCACCCTGGGCAGTACCTGTCAATCTACTCATTAAGTGATAAATCAGTACGGTTCAACTGCAACTTCTGTTGGAGGTTTGACCTTTTCAGACCATTTCAGGAGAAAAGCAGAGAGGTGTTAAATCCCCACATAAGCTGCATAGTTAATCATCAAGACCAACATCTAATTAATTAAAAAAAGGATCCTCTCTATACAGATAGGATGAGACTCAGCTCAAGAATCTGCAGCAAATGACTGATAACACCATACGCTCCAGTTACCAAATTCCTGGGACTTATCTGTGCTCCAACCATATTACAACATATGTCAGGAATTATGTGGAAATCCTTTGAGGCTGAGTTTAACTGCTACTGAATGAACGGAAAAAGCTCCTCCAGCTAGAACCTCCTTCACTCCCTCCCCCTTGACCTGAAGCAGCATCACACCCTGCTGTGTGTCACTGCAGCGTAACAACGTTGACCACCGCAGTAAGCATTGTGTGCGCGCAGTCGGGGAGGAAGTCCTTACCCTTTCCTTATAGATACACACACAGCAAGAGACACTGACCCACGCCTTTCACCCCCGCCCTCTGGCCCTGCTATTTTGGGAGTGTGACACCACATCTGTGAGTCACACTGATGGTGTATTTGAATAGACCATGTGTACACATGGTACATAAACATACAGAGATGCACAGAGAAATGCATTTGTATTTAGGAAAATACTGATGCGAGGAGGCAGCTGTGGGTAGCGAGGACAATGAAAGCAGCAGCAGTGCTAAAAGGGGATCAGCCAGGAGATGTGACTGAGGTGAGATAAATAAACGCAGAAGAAGCTTTAAGTGTCACAACAAGTGTGTCATTGTAGTATTTTACTCTGACCTGTTAGCAACAACAATCTGGTGACTTAAACATTCACTTAGCACATGTGTTGGCGACACATGTGTTCAATCAAAGAAACAAAACAAAAAAATTAAATACATATCTCCTGAAAAGCGTGTAGGTAAGATGGTTCTGAAATGGGGGATTAGTTTCACTTGGCACTAATCCTACAGTGGGCTAGGATTAGATGCAGTTTATATATCATGATTTTTAGACTGTGCCACAGTTTGGGGGTTGAACAACAGAAGATGCTGATTTCTCCACCCCTGAGCCCCCCTCAGGGGTGGAGAAATCCACCTATAAAGACCAATGAGATAACATAATGGAAACACCACATGCAAACCCTGGGATGACCTTCAATTCATTTTCTGTAAACATCTGAAGCAACCAAAGATAAGTCAGGCAGTGCTCAAGACGACAGCCTGACATTAGAAAAAGAACAGTCCTGTAGTGTTTAATTATTCAGGGTTTATCTTGAAAGCAGTACTTGAACAGGGAATTAGGCTTATTTACTTTCTTGATGAGAGTCAGATAGGAAGATTGATACTTGCCTCATGTCTGTACAGTAAATGTGTGGCTGGAGCCAAGTGAGTGTTAGCTTTGTTTAGCAATAAAAACAGAGAACAGGGAAACACAGAGACAGGACAGCACGCCCAGCTCAGGACCTCTGACGACAGACTTTAACATAGGTATGAACTTACACCAGCATCATTTAGGCAGAGCTGCCATTGTTAGTGTAAATCCTCTGGATGTTATATTCTAAAAATTTATTCCAGGTATTGTCTATAAATAAGGCTCCATAAAAATGTCTGTCAGATTGAGTAGAAAGTCTGTGCTTCTTCCCCAACTGTGAACACCAAGAACATAAAAATCATACATTTATTTCCATACAAAGAAGTCTACATAGTTTAAACTTACCAAGGACATATAAATACATTTTCTTTTGATTTGTTTTCATTGGTTAGACACAAGCTGTTTAATGTACAATCACATTCATCTCTGGCCTACAGCAGTCTCATTACACTTTCCACATAAAAAGGCAAGTCAACATTTTTATGTCTTTGACAATCACCTTGAAGCATGAATAACTGTTTGGACAATTGTGTCTTAAAAACAACACACACACACATAAATGAACACACCAATGCTGCTTAATGTGACATGTCAATATCAGGCTGCACACGCTCAGAATTCAGTGCTCAGAGTTGGTGATGGTGTCTCTGTAGTGTGGGAAGCCTCAAGACACAACATTAAAGGCTAATTTTACCCAGTCTTAACACCAACACCACCCCAAAGCCCCCCTTTTCCCCTCCACACCATTTTGAAACATCCTTTCTTTTTTTTTTTCCTCCCTCTCCTGCATCTCCTCTCCTCCCCTCTATGTATACTCTAGTGCGGCAGTGATAATTTCACTGCAACTACACCAACCCACACAACTGGGCTCCTCTGAGGCACCTAGAGCGGGAGACAGGGAGCAGAAGGGGGAGGAGAGACACGGAGGAGTAGCAGGGTAGGTTGCACTGGCACAGTAGAAGCCATTGCAGAGGGAAAGAAATGTGTGTGGTCCCAGAAGTACAAGAAGGAAAGCATGACAGTTGGAGATAAGGGTTTTTTTTTTCCATTTGTTCACTGTGGCCAGAAGATTTTTAGAGTCTATAAAGACACTGCAACATGGGCCAGTTACTCAGCCTGGTTTTGCTCTGTTGGTAAATAAAAAGTGGGAAGAGCAAGTTCATCTCCACAGGTTGAAGAAAGAGTAGACTAGCTGCTAATCATGACATCTAGCTCTGATTACAGCAAAGGGAGACAATCTATGAGGAGATGGTGGGGGGGGCATGTTTGTGCTGAGGTGGACATTTGGAAGACAGCTTAGCCACACAAGCTACAAATCACTACAGATGCACATCTGTTCCACACCACGTCTGTAAGCACATTCACCCAAATCTCTGTGTGCCCAACTTCAGAACAGAAGCTTCCAAATAGTCATGAAACCCCTTCCTACTACCTTCATTTCTCACCACTGTGACCTCCCTGAACTAACAGTATTTCCAACCGTCCTTTCCTGCTTAAAGGGTGACGTAAACACAAGGGTTATATCAAGACATAACACCATCATCTTCCTTATGCACAAAAAACATTCTCTGGCCAGCCACAAAGTCCATCTATTCTGAGGAAATCTCTGACGTTTTCAATTCCCCTTTAACCTGGGCGAGGTGTGTGTTTGGACCTGTGGGATGAGAGGAAGTGTAGCGTTACGCTTCTGTTTGCAGAAGTGGAAGGTCTTGTTGCCACAATACAGCAAACTCTCCTCTTCAAGTGCAGCAGGCCACTGAGGACTGTACACAGACACTGTATATCCTACTTAGTCATGTAACTGCCCTTCACTGTTGCAACATCCCTGTTATTTGACATGTAAAAGGGAAGGTTTTATAAATTTTGGATATTTTATTTGATGATTGTGGTTTTGATTACTAGGCAAGAGAAAGAAATCAATTCTGTACACACATCCCACAGGTTTGGATGCCTGCAGCAGATAATGCTCAACCTAGACAAGCTGTGCTCACACATTGAATGCTTACGATTACAAGCAGCATCCTCATTCCTACGTTTCTTACAAGAATGCATGTGCCACACTAAGGTCTGTGCAGCACTCTTTGCATGTGAATTTGTGTTTATGTGTGAGGGGGAGTAGGGAGAGTCACCTTGACTGCAAAACTGCACTTGCCGCCACGGACTGCCTCCTCATCTGTCTGCCACTGGTGCGGCCGACTCGACTCTGGCACATAGACGTCTTTCTTCCGGCGGAAGCTCTGCCGTAGCTTATTCATTGCTGAGCTCTCTGTGAATGGTGAGAGACACTTTATTAATCCCAGGGTGAAAACTGGGTTGTCAGAAGCAGCAAATGAAAAAGGTGAAGCACTGATTGGAAAGCTGGAGAAACACACACACAAAAAAAAAGTAAGATATACTAAATAAGAATAAAAGTTTGGGAAATGTACCAATACACATGCCGTTAATGTGTCAATTTCCTGTATGTGTCAATGGGTGAAGCTGGCGACTGAGGAGAACAGTGCCAAACCATCGCTTTTATTTGTCCTGTTTAGTGACTATAAAAAGGAATGCATTAAACATTGACATCAGGGCACAACACAGTAAGCTGTTGTCAGTCTGACTCACGAGAAGGAACACATGAGTCTGAGTAATGTTAGGGGTCAAGGAGGCCCAAGTAAAAGGGAACAGAGGACACTGAGGGCAGTCTGCTGCTGAACAACTGGGAAATTGATTAAAATAGAACCAAAAAATATATATTTATACTCTGACTGCTCATGTTGGGTCTAGCGCTTAGACCTGTGTTCTGTTGCATTCTTAGCAATTACTTTGTAGAGTAGTGTTATCAACAACAATAACCACCAGAGGCCAGAACAATAAAAATAATTGTGGTAGTTTTTCTTCAACAGTGTTTCTGGTGTTGAGTGTAGGTTTCATTATAGTGTAGATCCTTAACATGGCACAATTAATCAGGCTAAGAGCACTACCTAAAGTGCCGTACACATATGTCTTGGCTTTGGGAGGAGATTAGGAGGCCCAAAAAAAGCAGACACCCAATTAAAAGTTGCTGATCCAAACTAGAACTGAAAGGTGCATCCATCATCAGAAGGCTGGCTCATGTCTCCCTTAGCAACTCATAACTGGGGACCAGGGCTCATTCAGCCATGCAATTTTGACTTTTAACACATGAGCACAGAGCACACTGCTTGACTAACAAGTTGTACCCACTAACTTCTGAGCTGATGAGGATACAGCAGGATTAAAGGTCTTTAATCCAGCAGTATTAACACACACACACACACACACACAAAAGCGCAAGCAGCAACATGACAGCATGCACTCACACACATGCTCACACACACACAGACATAGTCACACACACACTGTGCTGTCTGTTTGCATAATGAAACCTGTCCTGTGAGCCAGTAATGACTCTGTGTAGAAAGTGTGTTTGAGGTGAGGCTCTCTTATCTGTCTGTGCCAGGCTCCAGCTCTGTGGGCAGGACACAATCCACAATCAAGCCTTCATTCCTGACCAGGCCACCGAAACTCACATAAACACATCAAACTCCTAATTGTGATTACAGGGGAGAGCCAGAGTTGACCACTGTCTCACAAACTGTCTCAAGAGTCCAAAGATGGAAAACAAAGTTAAACATTTTACTTGGGCTATTTTACAAGGCAACTACATATTATGTACTAAAAACTTCTACATGGTGGCCACTTGCTTGGCCAAATGGATGACAGTATGGCCAAGCTTGTAATACATGTTGCCTTTTTTGACATTCTGTAATAGAAACTAGTATGGTACGGCCAACACTCTCTTGTCTATTGTTATTCACAACACCATTCAGAAAAAGGCAATCATAACCCCTAAGCCATATTCTAAGTAGAACGCTGTGTCTACCAAAAGGGCATAAACAGTGTCTAACAAGGTGCAAAGCAGGTGCTGAGATGTGTGCAAGCACCTGCTACAGAATAAGAGCCAAATACCTCAGCAGGTGTCATGATATGAGGACATTCAATCAGAAAGTGTTTGCCAGTGCACATATGCATGCACAGGTTGTAGCCTGCAGTAGTGTTTCAAAACAAAACAACTAAGAGGGAAAAACATTGCTTCATGCCTCACTCTGACTCTTTCCTAACACACTTGTTTATTTAGGTCATATCATGTTTGCAGTCACTGCAGTGCCAGTGACAGGCTGCATGCTTCCAGCCTGCAGAGGGAAGAGGAGCAGCAGGAGGAAAACACATTTGTCTGCTCTTGAGCCCCTTGTCTTTGGTGCAACACATTACCGAACTTGTTTCCGAGGTGTTATGCACATATTTTCAGTTAACGTCACACTGAATTAAATTGTCGTCAACACTAACTGGTGTGCTGATACACATTTTGAAGATGTGTCAACTGCACTAAAACCTTTTTTAACAGATCTTGATGAAAACCTGAGTGACACTTTGGATAGTCAGGCAGTGTTTCAGAAAAGAGAAATCCTCCTGGTCATTTCAATATGAAACAGCTGTGTGTTTTGGTTCTGGTGTGTGCCAGTTTGTTTTAGAACTACAATGATTGATTAGTTGTTGCCTATTTCTTTAAATATAGTAATAAGTCAGCAAAATACCAAAAACATTGAAAGTGGCACAAAATGGAAACATGTTCAAATTGCTTGCCCTGCCCATCTAACATTGCAGAGGCCAAAGATTAGAGAGTGCTGTCACACCTTTAGTACATTTAAATCAAATTCTAGTTCATTTTCCTTCTTGGTGGGGTTTGTTTTGTCTGGTGTGAACACAGAAATCGCACTGTCATGGAGGCATGGACCAAAACAACAGCACCAAGACCAAAAAAAAAAGAAGAGGTGGTCTCAACCCAAATCACCTGTCAAACTCTGGTGTGAGCCCTCTGTTCAGAAAGCATGCTTGGATTTTTTCTGTGTAAAAAAAACCAAAGGGGAAAATGCTAAAGTTCACAAACACATCAAGTGATTCAGACCAGAGCACATGTACCAAGGTGTGAAAACACCCTAAAATAGAGAAACACAGCAACAACCAGCCTGTAAAAGCAGTGCGTGTGTGTGTGTGTGTGTGTGTGTGTCAGGAAGGTGAACAGTGATAGGGACTGAGGTCAGGCAGTGCAGACAAGAGGGAGAGTAACACTAAGCAGGGAGGAGGGAGGTCTGGCTGTGTTCACTCACATGGTGCTGCAGTGGGTGGGGAGGGTGGTGTGGGTCATGTGAGGGGTGTTTAGCCCTTTGTCTGGCCATGAGCCAAAGGAAGGAGGCAAGGAGGAGGATGAAGATGGAGCAGCAAGCTGAGAGAGCGAGAGGTGAAGAGACGGGAAGGTAAAAGACGACCTAAGTTGCAGGAGGGACGGAGGGAAGTAAAATAATTAGAATGGAAAAGAAAAGAATAAGAGGTGAAGATAGAGGGGGACAGAAGCTGAAGAAGCAGAAAGGTGTGCTGGAGGAAACAAAAAATGAGTTAGCACAGTTCCCTCAGGGTTGTTGGTTGTTTTTTTTTTTTTATTCCACTCTATTTTCCTCAGTGCGACAGTGGGTCTTCAGAAGTTGTTTAACAAGATTAAAAAAACAAAAAACAAATTAGTGTGACTTCTTGACCTGGAGGTAAAACAAACATGCAGGAGAGCAGACATAATAGCTTCTGTCTCTGGAAAATACATCAGAGTTTATGAGCTTCAGATGCATTAGAGCAGGAAATACACCGGTGTTATCCTTTCTAGTGACGCAGACAAATACAGAAGAATGAATCTACATGGACTGACCTCTACATTTTTCTGTATGTACATTTACAACAGCCACAGCACAGCACTTTTCCCCCCATTCAAGTAGCTGTAGTGAATAAAACCATTTTTTTAAGTGAGGCTAGTTAGTTTGACTGACTTCTTGGTATTTTTTAAATACAAAGTCTGTTTAAACCTGATCTCTACTGCGGCTTTTCAGAGGCTTTCAAAATATATCCTAGCATAAGATATCTGTGTTTGGTCACTTACACATAGAGACACACCAAATAATAAGAAGGTTACGTTTTATTAATGTCTAGATAATGTTAAAAGGCAAACACCCAAAGTCCACCTTTCAGATCAGTGAATGGAGGCTAAATAAACATGGACACAGAGAGAGAGAAGAGGCAGCAAAGCAGGATCTGAACCCCACTGGAGCTGTCACTGTTATAGCCTGGTGCTGTGAGAATCTCTGGCTTTTCTCCTCACAGCACTAATGAGGACAATTACACAAGGACTGTTTCTACCCTCTGGGTGTTCATATACACAGAAACAAAAAGCATGGGAGCTCTATAAAGCTTCTCACATGCTGTATCATCTATGGGCTCAGCAAACAATTATGGGCATGAGAGACGCACACAGAACAAAAAAAAAAGTACAAAAAGGAAAACAATGAAAAAGAATGGGAGTTTTCCCTTGGTCGATGCTAAGCTACTGCCTGGGAAGGAGCACTGCTGCTGGCTTCAGATGTAACAGTATTTGAATAATCTCTCCAGGAATGGAAAACTGATTAATCCTTGCAGAAGGATCCTAGGGATGAGTACAGCAGTTGGGTTTCAAAGAAGCATAGAGGGAGGGACAGAGGGGAAGAGGCAAGGAGAGCATGAGAGCAAGAGGGAGAAGGAGAGAACAGGCAGCAATTCTAGACCAAAAGGCCCCGCTGTCTCCTTTCATGACTTGCTCCACGACTATGACAGCTGATACTCTTCATCTTATTTTATACTGCTCTGTTCAGGGAATTCCATGTTATCTGTGCTCAGACTGAGTTTATAGTTTGGCGAGCAACAGTGAGAGAGGATAGCCTCAATCAATAAGGTCAACCATCCGTATTGGAAAGCATGCCCGGCTGACACATCTGTTGAGCCCTGTTATCAGGGAGCTGGCCGACTTGAGGTGATAGCACCTCTGTTGTGCTCCCAAATGGCCATACGAAGAGAGAATTTGAAAAATGTTGTTACTGTGGTAATCCAATTTTCCAGGCCCTGGTTTGTGGCTTGCCATGCTCATGTAAAAAGTGGAGCAGAAAAAGAAACACAAAGACAAAATCTGGATGAAACGGTGCATCACATCAAGAGGAAAGCAGGACAGTACACACAAGTAAAATGTTAAGAAGACCCAAAAATCCAAGGCAAACTACAGAGCAAGGCTCAGGGTCAAAGGTCAGGGCAGTCTGCTTTCTGACATCATGGTATGCTGGATGTTACCTTAATGCTCAGTGCTGCAGCTGATGTAATGACAGTCTGATATTGACATTTGGTGTGTCTGTCTGAAGAACGTGTCTGCAATGAAGCCTCTGTGGCTTCTCTCATTACTAAGTGTGTATTCTAATGCAACTGTGACCTCTAACTTAACCAGTTACTATAACTGACTTCAAAAGGCTGAATGTGAAATAACCAGGACCAACAACTCAAGAATAAAACAGCAGTAGTAACAATGAGTCCACGCTGGTGTGAGGAGACGGTGCCAGTAAACAAGTGTAAGTCAGCACCAGCTGCTCTGGCTCAGCATGACACTCTGTTTCAATGGTCTGTACACTTTACACCATCAGTGTCCACAACAGTCAGAATCACTTTATCTGCCAGGTACAGCGTGTGACTGGAGAGTGATCCACAGACACAACCTGACACTCGTAATGCAGTTAGAACTGCAGAACAAACAAAGCAAGTTAACTTGTACTTGCTCTAGTGTTCAAATGTAAATGTCAGCCAAATGCAAAAAGCATTAAGAGTTTGAGAACAAGCTGATCTAATAAAAGTATTTCAACATGTCAGCAAGACAATGAGCCAATATTTTTATTCCTGAAAGGGAGCTATTTTAGGAGGTTCAAGAGGCAGAAGAAGAGCCAGATAGAGCGATCAGGACTCAATAAAAATGGGTGGTACTCCATAGAGGAAGGAAATGGAGTGCTGGCTACTGTCTGCACGCCTCGCTCTCTCCTGCTCCTGATTTATTTCAGAATCCTACAATCTGTTCCCTGCCCCCAGCAATACATGATGACCCCCATTTTCTAAGTGCACGTGGCTGACCAGGGTTAGGGTCAAGACAGAGAAATAGGGCCCAGGCTGCTGCACAGGGAATATTGAGTTTCTCTTTACCCCAGCTACTTCCACCTGTGTGTGTGTGTGTGTGTGTGTGTGTGTGTGTGTGTGTGTGTGTGTGTGTGTGTGTGTGTGTGTGTGTGTGTGTGTGTGTGTGTGTGTGTGTGTGTGTGTGTGTGTGTGTATATATCAAGGACCAGCCAGGCATGATATTAATGGGTCATTAGCCCAACAGCGAGTCGACCAGCCAGCAGACCATTCAACACAGAGAGCAACACATCATTTTGGGCAACAGCTGAGGCCACATTTAAACAGCCAGGGCAGGACCCTGGCACCAAGGCGTGGCAAATCACTGTCACTGTATCATCTCCCCTCAGGCGTGCCCCAGGGGTGACTCAGACTGAATCAATCGGCAGAATCTTCATCCTTAAAATTTATGCTCCTTCCATTTTCCCCCAAAAAGCATTTCTGTGATCGTTTTTGAAAAATGCTTGCCAGAGGACCAGGTATGCCAAATGGAGTGGAGTTTCAATTAAACGAATAGAGCTGTAAAAGCTACAGTCATGCTGTGGAGAGGGGCTGCTGGCTAAATGCACTGGCCTGGGTTAGTGTAGTAGTTTGAGTGCACAACTCCATCAATCCTGGTTCCTCTTTACAGCTGACTGCTGCTGAAAACACAATAGGTCCCACTTGTGCAGCAGCCATGTTTTTATAAAAGTGGCTCTTTGTACACCAGCTGACCTAATTTTCTTCAGTGAGAAGAATCACTTTTTTCTCTGTTGGGAAGACATCAGTGTTATGCTCACTGGGACAGAAGCATGACCTCCTCACAGGCGATCACTCAGAGAGAACCGCAACACATTGTCCCTGACTCCAGACGTGAACTCTGCAGGGAAACTTTGAGTAAACCACAGAACAGAAAATACTACTCATGGAAACCCAGTTTACTTTCTCCACCTTAACACACTTGCAAAAACATACTGCATCTATACACCCACAAATGTAAACACAATACAGACTCTCAAAAACACACACTCATACCCAAGCGTGAGACAGACAGCTACAGATTCCCAAAGGTCCAGAGCCAAAAAGCTCAACTATTAACCTTTGTTGCTCTTGAGAAGAGAAAAGAGCCATAAGAACAGTTGCATAGGTGGAGAAATAAGGCCAAATACTGTATGTTCTCCCCAAGCACAGCACTGACCTGAGGAAACACATATGCCAATGTTACATATTCACCAGGCAGTCAGCAAAGAGCTGTTAATACATGAACTATTAATCCTACTAGTGGCTGACTCACAACAAAAAGCAGTAGCACACTTATAGAGTTTCAGAAGAAGACTGTTGATCTAACTCTGCAGCTTTATACTGCGAGGCAGAGAATTTTTTCACAGAAAACAAATTCAGGAGTACCTCTACTGACCAAAAAACAGCTGGCCAGTCCTGGATCTGAAGCCCTATTGTCATTTTGTGAACTTGGTGCAACCTGAGCTCAAGGGTCCACATGATTAGTGAGTGGGAGGAGACCATAACAATCTGAGGTTAAAGCCTCATTTGTCATCAATCACTTCACATCCAGCCACAGAAAATATCAAGTTAGAACCCTGTTCTGGCCAAGACAAGCTGTGGATTTCACCACAAACTGACAAACCATTTTCCCCTATGAGAATGACTTGGGCTGTATCACATCGTCCAACACAGACAGACAGTCTGTTTCCATTCTGCTGTTTAAATAATGCCGTTTGAGTCACATTAAACACGGCCGATTGTTGCAGCGTGAAACAGTCAGCATGCAGCACAGAGACATGAAAAACATTCAGAGTTCGCTTCCTGCAGACCTGCTGATTCACAGAGAAAAAAAAATAAAATGCCAAAGATTAGATCAATAGTTCAGGGAGTTGTTTAAGGCAAATTTAATGCAGAGTTGTAGGTATTTGGGCCTCACAGTTAACACTTAGCTCTTCCTCTGCACAATTACCGCAGTCATTTCTGACTTAACCACACCAGGGTTTTGAAACAAAGTCATTACTGCTGAGACATCGGCTGCTGTCACCTCCTGCTGCTGTTTGCTTTCAATTTAACCACCAGTGCAAAGTGCAGTTTAATTCCCACGTGATCAGTAGCACAAACAGCACAGAGGAAAGCAACCGCAGTAAGCACAAATGTAATAAAAAATGAACAGAACTGGGTGAAATACTTAGATTATTTTAAGTTAGACAGCTTTATTAAATAAATTGAAAAACTAATACTAATCTTTTTTAATAACGAGAAATCACAGGTGCCTGTTTGTCCCACTCTGATTATCCTCCTCCCTATAGTCTTCTGCCTTCTTCCCGTTAAGGCGACCCAGAGGAGCAGCTGCCAAATGACTTTGTCTCTGTAAATACAGGGCACTGATTCGCAGCAGTGTAACTGGCCTGACAGCTGCAGGCAAATGCTCAGTTACTATCAACCTTTATCGATTAAAAGTGGCAACTGAAAGCGAGACCATTTAAACATCAAAGAAAAAGTCCATAAAAAGAAAAATGAGGCAGTGATCAGAGCCAATTAACTTCCCTTCCAAATGAATCCAGAAGGAATTAAAGAGGATGGGGATAATTCTTCTAGCCTATGTGTGAAGCTAAAGCAAAAAGGCAAATTTAAATCAGGCCATCAGTGGCAGTTTGAAATACGTTTTCTTGTGCTGCTACTATCCTGGCAACTGTTGGGGATGACGACTGGTTGGCTGTTTTCATCGACACTACTATCCCCTCTCTTTGTAAACAAATATTATAAAGCCAACTGAAATACTATACAGTAGCTTTCGGTCAGCCACTGTGCCATTACACAGCATGCAAATGAGCCTATTAAACATAGACCTGATGAATGATGTGGCTGCGAGATGCAACCATGAGGATAAAAACGCTGTGAAAATAATCAGGATTGTTTCAGCAGTTAGATTCTTTCTAATATTTCTTTTGCTGTTTTATTTCTGTGGCCAGAAAATTCACACTGGCAAGTTATCAAGGTGAATAAAGGCGAGGAAAGGAATGCAGTAAAGAATGGTATCAGTATGTGTTCACTGAGTGATGATGGCCTGTCACTGTTCACTGCTCTCCCAGTCATCATCACCTAGAGATGGCTGAAGGGGAAATATCTTCTGCTGGGACTTTAAACACTGCACTGCAGGCGTCTGAGATTTATACACACTTTTGACACTTTGCAATGCATCACATGTACACTTGAGAACATGTGTAACACTAAGATAAACCCACAGACAGAGCGAGCAAAACACAAGTTACAAGAGTAAAAGGCAAAGGGACAGAGGCATATAAAAGATGCGACTATGTAAAAAAAAAAAGAAGTTAAAGAAATGCATCATCAGAAGAAAAGGAGATGAGTGAAATGGACAGGGAGAGAAAAATAAAGAGAATACATGGAAAAATACTCACAGAAGAATCAATATCACACAGAGAGACCACTCCATGGTTCCAGCTGCTGAGTCAATGTGTTGTCAATAATACAGCTTTTCAACCCAACAACACTATTGGTAAACAGCAACACAGTGCCATCGGTCAGTGGAACTTACTGTGTGTGTGTGTGTGTGTGTGTGTGTGTATTTTCCTAACAGCAGGAGTGATGAGAGGATTGCGTTGAACAGGAACTTCCTGCTGAGTGAACAGACATGCAATCACTACACTGCCCCTCTGACCAGGCCAAGACACACAGAAGTACACACACACATAGAGTTATACCGTACACACACATAGAGTTATACCGCACACACACATAGTTATACCGTACACGTACACACACACAAAACACGTTCTCTTCACCTCATCTTTGCTTCTAGTTAGGTGAACTGATCTGAAAACATTATGGATTATTAAAAAAAAGCATAAAAATGATTGTTTTTTTTAACCATACAGTTATTTTAAAGAAAAAAGTTCCATTCACTTCCAAGAAAACTGACTCCAGCAGTAATAGGTATTCACATGAATCAAGGAGGGTTGTTCTGACGTCAGAAACCAGCCAACCAAACTGGTCTTGTGAGAATGAATGTAATATTCAGTGCAACTGGCGAGCTGCTCACTCATTTCAGGAATTCTTTCCACGTACCTGAGCTCTGTGTTTTTGTGCCCTGGTTGAACTATCTGCCAAGAGGAGGATGACTGTAGAAGACCAAGTTACGCAACAGATTAAGCCAAACTGCTGGTCCTACCTGGCTATTTACCCAGCAGATTTATGGTGCAGCTCATGCAGGGCCAGAGCAGGACTTTATTTCTGCACAGTTATACAGAAGAGGCCCACAGGTACTTTAAAGCTAATGTTATATGTGTACATACATAACCTCCTGAGATTATGCTATGTTGCGTTAAATCACTGCCTGAAGTCTTAATGGCTGTAATTGTGTAAACTGTGTGGTTAAATTAGATTAGTGAACAGAGCACTGCCTCTAGAAGAACAGACAAGGTTTCAGTCTTTGCAGATGTCATAGGTGTAGGAAAATAATTTTAGAAATGGATTAATGTCCAAGGTTATTACTGTGAAACTAATCTGGAAAGTACCTGTGGAGGTGTGAGCCTGGACTATGAACTCTAGCATTGTCAGTAAGAATGAGAATTACATGATTACAGATTTCACACAGTCTTTCTAAGTGCTTAGAAACTGATGTTTATGTAAGCAATGGTCTTAAAAGCCGAAGCAGATTATTTCATCTTGTACTTTTATTTCAGTGCCTGGAATGATTCAACAGTCACACCTTCTTTTTCCAAAAATATTGGACAACTCTTATAAAAGACCATGAGAAATTATTTTACCATGTCTGTTTCCACAGTCTAGTAACCAGGAAATCAATTTCTGTGCAACCTTTAGGACTTGAGCAAGCTTGAATGAGCAAGCATGTAAAGCAGTAACACTTAGTCATGCTTGGTAAGTTAGTATGAGGACTATATGCATGCACCTTTTCATTCCAGCTAAGGACTACACCAGGTATTGTCACTAACCACCACACCTTGAAAGAGAAAAAAAACAAAGCCACCAATAAAATCAGTGTGTAGCAATGAGCTGCACTGAAAAGCTGCATGAAACCTCACTGAGGTGCTCGAGTCTTGCTACCAGGTCATACAGCTGTTGGGAACACACCTGTAATCTTAGCATTATATATTGATTTTGAGAAACTGAGTTCTACCTATGTTTCCAAATTCCCTAAACTTTATTGCATAAGGAAGGAATGCTTTTTGGTAGAGGTAAAGGAAAGGACAGCTCAGTCTTGTCACCTGTTATGATTAAAGCAAGAATAAAACCAGCACATGTCACCTCAGACAAAGATGGAGTAGGAAGACAGAAAAACAGGCAGTAGGGAAGGACTGCAGACCATCAAAGAATGGAAAATTACCAGGCCTACACTATCAGCTGGTCACCCTTGATAGACCAGAACCCAGGCACCAATTACTGTGGGATAATGGACAGCCCCTCAAAGGCCTGATGAGCTTCAGGCACTGTGGGCACAACGGGTCAGTGACCAGCAGGCAAAGGCCTGGTGAACAAGTCTCACTGAGCCAAAAGCTGACGGTGCCCCTTGCTGAAATGCTGCATGAAGGCGGCCAAACAGACAAGCAGCACAGCAAAGCCATTGTTCCCATCCTGTCGACTCAGCGCAGTGACTCTCACAAGCCAGACATCCACTCGGCAGGCCACTTGGTGGTGGAGGAATGGTGCAATGGTGTGGGGTCTGTGCCGCTGCATCTTTCTCTTTTTTCACACACTTTTCCTTTGTCTGGAATCCAACATGTACACATGCTGCTCATACAGCTATCCCTGTAACTGAGCAATAAGCTGCAGCGCTCAAGACAGCACTTGCAGCACGTGACGCAATACATATATAGGAAACACCGTTAGTCCCCATTTCAATGATAACCCCTTCTTTCTCAGGAACAAGGCTTAGCTACCTGCCTTTGACTTACTTCACCTTATCTGAGAAGAATGTGGACTGACAAAGCAAAGTAAACCTAACAGTGTGACCTTCCCCTCTCACTTCTCTCTCCCCATTTCTAATGCCTAACACAAATGCTAACTGGCAGCAGTGATTTCTAAATGCAAACTAAACCTCTCTACTTGAGGCAGAACATGATATCGAGCTCATTAATAATTGACATCTTTCTTGTGCTGGGGAGCGTACATCATCGATTAGGCTGCAACGCTTAAACGGTCCTCCCTCCATGGTCAACAGTATAGTGGCCTGAAACAGTTCAAGGACCTCTGCAACAATAACGCTTCAGTCCCTGCTTCAATTTTAAAAAAAATCTCCCACACTCACTCTCTCATCACTGAATCTTTTATCTTCTCAAACCGTATAGTGATTCAACAGAAACACAGACGCCAACGAACTTTGGATCAAACATTACGGTTACACAACAGCCAACTATGGTCTTAGTAGACACATACGGGCCAGAGGAAGTCTCCCTGTACACCAAGAGTCAGCAGAAGACTCTGATCTTAAAGCAGTGAGGCCTGAAGAGATGACAGTGACAGACATCACCGGGGAAAGAGTTTGTTTATGAATACAACCAGAAAGAGATAGCACAAAAAGGATTATAAGCCCCTTGTTTGCAAAGAAGTAAAAATAATCATTAAAAATTCTGATGCAAGTACAGTACAAATAAAAGTACTGCACACAGCGCATGTTATAAGCTCAGGCAGCATGCCGCCTGCGATAGAGATAGTGAAAGCAGCACGCACACAGTCTCTTCAGTCACATAAATGGAAATTGTGCACAATTTGTGAGGGAATGACATCAGTCATCTGCGTCATTAGACATGAACAGACACACTCGCAGACATCACTTCGGTTTGAGGTAGGAAGTTATTACATCGGCCACATACTGAGATGTTCATATTAGTCCTGATTGTGCAGCTGTGAATTGGGAGGCAAAGTGGTTTCATAAAGCCAATACCAAAGACTGTTTGTCAACCACATGTGACAGTATGGTCATGTTACAGCAGTAGGTTAGGCCTTCTACACACATCTGTATTTAGGTTATATACTTTTCAAATAGGTAATGAAAAAAATGGTCAAATAAAGGGACAAACCTTAAGAAAAGTTTATAAATACAATATATCAATTCTACAGTAAAATATTTTTGGCAAAAATTATATCAAAGAAGCCAGATAGAGAAGATCTGAATGAACAGGGAGGAATGAAATAAATTTTATTTACAAGCTGAACTACTCAAGGTCAAAAAATGCTACCTCTATCCAAAAGATGACTAATACAAAATCCTCTTTTTATACCTCATTCTGTGTCTTTTTCCTTTATTTTATAAACATGTGTGAGGTAAAGTGACACCCTCCCTTTGAATACACCACCACTGTCCTCGGTCACTCATAGTTAAAGCAGAGATCAGAGGGTTGAATAAAGCATGAGCTGTTCCAGCCCAAGGAGCTCAGGTATCGCTCTCTATAGGGGCCCAGAGAGTCAAAATGAGTCCGTGACCCCAGGGAGAAGTGATACAGACACTAACCTGAGAGACAAATCCTTGCATACAGTGGCACACCCCCAGCCCTGATGCACAGCTAAACAGGAAAATGAGGAGCTCAATGCTCCTTGGACCTAATTAAAAGCTAAAGATATTGTCCCTATTGGGGATACTCAAAGAACTACATTCAAAGAAGTAAAATGCTACACAACACCCCACACTTACGCTGGTGTTTTAAATTTTTAAATGAGTGCTGACCCAGCCAAATACTGCCACTGGGAAAAAGCCTACAGATACAAATATTGCTTGGCTTGTATAAGACACAGAGATTAAATCCACGGTACCAGTCTTCACAGACTTTGGAAGCTTTATTTCAAAAACATTAATATAAACGCAAAACAATTTCCTTTATCAGAGAAAAAGCCTGACAATAATCTGATTAACGAGGGTGGATTACATTCTGTAGAAATGCAAATGCCAATGAACCCCCTAAGGACTTCCTGCAGGTTTTGTGTGTGATTGTGCACCTCAGACAAAGAATGTAAAATCACTCTAAAGAGAAAAACTTTTTGACCTATTTAAAAGTCATCTCATATAATCCCCATTTGATAACAATAATATGCAGATAATAACATTAAATCTGTTTTGGGCGGTTAGCTGGAGGGGGATTTGTAGTACAAACCACACATAGTATGGAAGCTAGGGTTTAAGAGCAGTCAGAACAAAGCAACAAATTTAAACATGTCTGGATCCTAACTTAAGCTGATGGTCTTCATCTCATCTGTCCACAAGCACTTTGTGAAACAAAGCTTCGAAACTGGCTCATTTGTGTGCAAATGTCAGGACCAACAACAATTCTCCTCTGTTTACCAACAAACACAAAGGCTCAAGTTTAAATCAACTTTCTATTTTAGGCTACTTATGTTGAAATGGGGTCAGTGGCACATTTGAGATCCTGATTCTAACCCCCCCCCCCTTGGTGAATCATCTCAGTGTCTCTTTACTGGAGCCAGTCCCAATAAGCTCAGAAAATGTCCCTGTGTGTGTGGACCCAACAAGGGCATTAAGTATGTCTTCTTTGTAAAGATGCAAAGGTACCAGCTGCCACATGGACCTGGACATTCATGATGCTTGTGAGTACATTTACCCTGTGAAGGGATCATCAGAATAATTTTTCCAACTATTTGTGGTTTACATTAATTTTACAGGTCACTGCCTCTGCACATAACTATAGCAGAACAGTTGAATTTGGTGTCTTTTGTATACAATTCATGATGACACACAATTACAAGCGCACAAAAGGTTATAAATAAAAATCAGCTGACTGCAAACAGCTTTTTTTAAAGGGTTTCAGTAAACTACTATCCCCTTAGGATAGACTCTGTGTCAAATGAGCGTGTCAAAACAAATTCCACTTTAGTTTCTGTAGCTTTAAGTATAATGAAGGTCTTTGTCATAGTCATAATTCATAACATTTGTGCATACAAACACATTAATATGATTCACAATTTCATTCCTACTTAGCAGTATCAGAAACTTTAAGGAGAACCAGATTCTTGGGGCATCTCAGTGTATCCAAGTTTGTATGTCCTTATTCTCACATTCCCAAACAAATCACAGTACTTGTGACCAGTAAACAACACAGGTGAGCAGTCACGAAATGGTCAGAGACAAATCACCCGGATCCAGGCTGCTCGATGTTGAAAAGAGGAACAAAAACACAGATGCATATCTCTATTCCTGTCACCTCATATTGATTAACCTACCACTACACTCAAAGTTAAGCTCACATTGACGCTTTTCACCACAAGCACCAAGAAGCAATCTTGCTGCTACCGGGACAAAAGTGAAGCCCTTCGATTGTGACCTCATAAGAAAGCAAGTTTATCTGCCCGTGTTGCATCACTACTCAGCATTCACATGTACAGCTCACAGCCAAGAAAGGCCCTCTCCTTTGAGAACAGAGTGAGCTGCTGAGAGTAACACTAGTTTCTCCCACAGAGTGAATCACAAAGCTTTCGACTTGCTCTTGAATTTTCCTCCTCTCTCAAACAGCTGACGGACGTGACAGTGGGTTTGGTGGAAGACAGCCAATCCTGACTCCCTAATTCTTTGAGATGAGATAAACTATGAGTAGTTACTTTCAGAAATTTGCCAGAAAAATCCCTTCCAAATCACTCTTCTGCCTTTGTATGGAAAAGATAAAAAATTTTCATTCCATATTTAATATCCCATTAGAGCTGATGTAACTACACATTTTATGGATAACAGTGACTTCATGCAAAAATATCCTTATAATATATGTTAGTAAATTGAACTTTTTAAGTTTTAAACTGGTGGTAGAACAAAACAACCAATAAAGGCCTCTGGGAAATAAAACAACGATTTATCATTGTTTTCTGACCAAAATAAGTAACTGATTTTTAGGCCTGTATAGGGCATGCAGATAACTTCAGCTTTATAAAGGCCACAATTTCAAATTTCACCTTGGAGTCTCTCCACTACAAACAATACAAAAAAGATGCATATCCCAGTGCTTACTGGGACTAAATCAGAAAACTAGATAAACAACAATACACATCTCAGTTTGTATTACCTCAAAGCCCAAACCTCATCCTTTCACCATCAACAAAATAAAAATGACTAATCAAATACTACTACTGATGACATCCTATTGTGGTTACTGCCCAATAAAAAGATGGATGTTTGGTCTGAACAAGCGTGTTGCTGTCACTATCACACAATCTATCATGAAACCATCTTTGCCAAGTCTGTATGCGAAAGGTAAACTGACTGCTGATGTTTATCTGACCACAGAGGGCAAACCAGAATGGAAATCTCACACAAGCTAATGGTCTAGTAAAGATACCATTACCATATAAGAGAAACTAGGGCACATTATCACACTTCACAAAAATCCAGAGGGCTGTGAGTCACAGTTTATTTCTTCAGAATAACCAACCTGTCTGATGGCTGGATGCAGCTGTCTGTGTTTTCACCATATGTCTCCACACATTTTCACAAACTTGCCAAGTCACTAAACTCAACCGCAAACGAACACAGCCTCCTAATACCAGCCTGCGTTTGTAAGGATGGTGTTACACAAGTGACACGGTCTGAAAATGATCATTTGCGTGCTAGCTGAGAGCCAGTCCATCATTTTAGGTTCGTTATTTTTTGCTGAGTAATGTCCGTTTCTTCAAGTTAACCAGGTAAGTTGAGCGTCGTTAGCTACTTAAACTAACGTTAGCTGGCTAACTAACCTTTAGCTCGTTCAGCGGGGCAGAGGAAAGACCTTTCCCATCACCAAACAGCCTCTCATCGTACACTTGGCTTTCTCTGCTGTCTAGTCGGGTTAACAGACGAGCTAAATGCCACAGATGAGGGTCTGCGGGCAGCTAAGATGCGTGAAGCTAACCCAGCTGCGTGTGCCGCATCCGAAACACACAAGCTAGCTGTGTTTAGCCTGAAGGGCTAACAAGCTTCACCCGGCAGGCTTCATTAAATCACACGTTACACCTTTTTCAGCCTACCTGTGATCACCGCTGCGACCCAGAAGACGCCCCGTTAATTCCGTCACCTATGTATCTCGAACCGTGCCGTGCCAAAATAATTCAAATTCCACAGAAAGTGAAGGGAGAGACGCTCTCAGTCCAATCGCTTCAGCCACCGCCGCTGAATGGCTGCTACGCGGAGGCTCAACCAAACTTCCACCTTAGCAACGGACCGCCCCCCTGCAATCTGATTGGTCGGAGCGCGCAGCTCGGAGGTGATCGATAGGTGATAGTGCAACCTGGATCACACTGGACTTCTTATACACCCCAGCCACAGCAGAAAGGGTTAAAGACTTATCACTGCAAGGGAGGGACCTGCTGCTGGATTACACTCTGACCAACATTTCAAACTAAGACACTCTAAGTACTGTGCATTGACCCACTGATCTAAGATGCACGTTACAAGTTGCACTAATGTATTCCTACTATTAAAATTGTTTACTCTTTCTGTTCCAGCCCCTTGCACGTAGATGCAGTACCATGAAATGTATGAGTCTCCAGCAGTGATGGAAGAAGTATTCAGCTCTTCAATTTCAAACACTTAATAAATACTTTACAATACTGCAGTTGCATGCAGCAATTAGGACATATTATTATTAATTATCTCTTTAGCTATATAGCTGCCTCCAGCAATAAGTGCCCAGAAGCAAGAGATTTAGATGCTCTCAAATGCATTAATAAACACTAGATTTTCCTTTATAAATAGTGTTGTAAACAATTATCAAACATTTATGTGATGCTTAGAAATGCCAAAAGGAGGATTTACAATAAAGTGCTAACGTTTTCTGCATTAAACAGATGCAAATATACGCACTACATTGCATTAAAAATCTAAAAGGTCTACTTAAATAGGACAGGTATGTATGTATTATTGTTATTATTAGAAGTAGTATCAGCAGTACTAGTACTAGTACATTAGTAAGTGTTACTATTAATATTAGTATTCATAGCACTATTACTGGTTATTACATTTGTTACTAAAGCACATTTTATTTTTATGCTGACAATAATCTTTGTAAAACTTTGGTAAATGTAAAAATGTAGTGAAATAGAGGTATATTGCAGAGTATATATTGTTAATAATCAAGTAAAGTAGTAAAGTAGTAAAGTCTGAAACTCTGGTGTCCATCACTGGACTGATTTTTCATTATATATTTTCTGTCTGGCTGATATGCAAATCGGCCCTGTCAGTGAAGGAACTCATGAAACCACATCAAGGCTCATTTGGATAATGCCACAGTCCTTTGTTGCATATGTTTTCATGTCAAAGTTTTGAAAAGTTATGTCTTTCTTCTTATTTTTTGTCATATTGTCAAAGCTCCGGTCACTTAAAAGCAGCAAAATGATAATTCTCTTCCTGTCATGTTAACTCAACTCCATCTACCCCTATGATGGAACCTCGGCCTCTTTGGAAGGCCAGAAGTTTATCTGCATCATATTGCATTCCTTGCATACTTATGAAGTCCATTAAGCTGCAGACTGGCCTGGAAGATTACAACACCAGCAAAAAAAGAAAAAAAGTTTGGTTAAAGTTGTCAAGCCTGTTGATGATGATTGTCATGCCGGTGGATTTCCTTGCTGGTTTCTTTCTTTTGAACGTCAGTTTCATTTGAATGGCTTCACTGCCATGGCTTCACCATAATGCAAAAAATAAAAAAGCTAGAGAACAGCTAAAGATGCAATTTTTTTTCAGGTGGTCTCATTCTTATTTAACTCTAGCCAAAGATTGTAAAAAGCCAAAACAAACAAGCAAAAAGAATTATTGCATGTAAATCGATTATTTAGACTAGTGTGTATTTTAGATTATTATTTCTAATGTAGATCTGGCAGTTGAGACTGAATCTTTTAGGACAATCTGTTGTGCAAGAATAACAACTTTTTATTTTTCCCAGTGCATTTTCTAAATGTTCACAGTCTGAGTAGTCATTAAAATGCCCATGCTCTCTTGTCTAGTTCTCCTTTGTGCTGCCAGTCTCCTTTTATTCTTAGTAATCTTAAAGACATTCAGCTTCTTGACTCCTTTTTTTTTTACCATCCAGCCATCAGTTCATGGAGGACAGGGAGAAATAAACTGTTGCTGGGGGGCTTCTTGTTTATTTCTTGGGGTCTTCTGCCCCCTTGTGGTCATCCTGTGTAATTTCAGGAAGGCCCCTTCACACACACGGGTCATCCACAGATTTGTTTTCATGGGCTGTGCTCAAGTAGACCTCTTGTCAGGAGTGTGTGGGTGTGACAATTTCACACACATATACAATAACTTTGTCATTTCCTCCTAGGTCCCTCATTTACAATTGGATCTCAGTACATGCTTGAACAAGTGAATTACACTTGTAATTATCAAGTTGACACTCATATTTGTGTTAATGCAACTAGAACTCAAATGTCAAGAAATATCCACATTAAACATGTATCTGCAATAGGCTACTAACTAAAGTTTGTTTATAATTATGCAACATTACTCAAATACAGTATAAACTAGAGCAATAATTTCTTTGTTAACCACATTTTATTTTTCAAACAACATATAGAGTACTTTACACAAAACCCAAGGCAGTATCTGCTTTAAATATTTACATAAAACTTTGTAGAGAGACAGAAAAAAAAACATTCTTTGGGTCTGACCATGCAAAACAATAAATAATGTTCCTGACAACGCTCTGCATGGTGCTTTCAAGACTGCTATTCAAAAAATTCAGATTTTAGCTGGCTGTCCATAAAGCTGCCCTGGTCTACAGTCATCAGACATGCCTCAACCTAAGATTAGGTGACAAGACAAGCAGTGACTTTGACTCAAAGTAGATCAGGTGCACCTTAACACATTTGCTACAGTATAGTATGCACTCATTCATTCTGAGGCAATCCACACTATTTCAATTATACGCAGTGTTGACCAGGATAGATACAGAAATGAAAAATGTGCACTAGATTTCAGTGAAAAGCTTAGATTACGAAGAACTGCAGCATCCTTGAAGGATGAAGCACTGTACAGGAAAGACCTTAGATTTTTGCACAACAAGGTCTTAAAATATTTTCAGCAACGCTCTTGCCACCATGACAAAATGAGTAGGAGCTTGAAGTTGACATCATGAAAGTACAGTTCTCACTCCTTCTACCCCTCAGCAAAGCGACGGACAGTGTGCAGATGTGATCCCCTGAGTCCTTCTGCAGGCCAGGTCCAGAATCCGCTCCTCTCATCCCGCTCCCTCTCCCCATCAGCTGTGGCTCAGGTGATAACTTGCGGCTCCCAGGACTGGCTTGCCATCTGGGGGCGGCACTGTGTGATGACTGGAGGACCAGGTGGGGTCTGACTGTCCAGGCAAAAACCACTGACCATGTGCTGCAGAGCTGTCCCTTTTGGCTTCCACTTCTGCAGGAAGAAAAAAAAAAACCAATTGGAAAAATAATAATTCATCTCTTTGCAGAAAGGTCCTTGCACACACTCTGGTTTGTGTTATTTCCTGCTCATAAATGTATCAGCACAGGAGGTTCAAGTTCGGAGTGAAAAATGGACTGAGTCAGACCTGGATTACACTTAATCACATGAATGATTGAATTTCTGCACTCGCACTGGAAGAATCACAGTACAGACAGCTGTTGTACACAGCAGCCGACCATCCCAGAAGACAAGAAACTTTTTTGCAGATAAAATGTCCTGTATTCTGTACATTTGTTACTGAATTGAGCAGCGGTGGAATGTAGCTTCCATTTCCCAGTACTTTATTCTCTGTGTGTCAGCCCTGTGATAGACTGATGATCTGGCCAGGGTGCTCCTCACTCAGTGTCAGCTGGAATAGGCTCCAGCCCCCAGTGACCCTGGATGTTCCAGGATAAGCAGTGGATGATGGATGGATGTGAGAATACATATTACAAGGTACCTTTTACAGTTGAAAAATCATCTTTTACTCCATTGTACTGCAGTTTCTGGGCATTTAGGTACCAATGACTATATTCTAAAACCTTGACTGAACTTATTATAGGCCATACGTTTATATTATCACTTTTCCTGGAAAAAACCTTGTTGGTGTGGAAAAAATACTGTATTTAATTTTTATTGCTGTTTTTTCTCTAATGCCCTGAGAGTAATATTTAAATCAGTTACTGAATTAGTCTTTCCAAATATCATCACTCTGAAAAAGGGGATCCAGACATGTACATTTATTAAAGCAACCAGAATAACATCAGTTTTTGCTTATCAACACACCATACTGCATTTTATATTGTAAAATGTTTTTCCATTGAGTAACAAGTCAGCTGGGTCTCTTTGTTTCTCTAGAAATCTAATATTAATTTCCTGGCAGGTTCCCCAGGGTGTAGTGACTGTGGGTAAAAGTGGCGGAGCGAGTTTGACACGAAACTTGAGCCTGAAAGTAAAAAAGCGTGTTTGCAAGGTGTCGATAAATCACAAAGACCCACTAGTCTGTTTATGAGCTCACTGATTAAAAGGTTAGAGCTGAACTCAAGACAACAGCAGAGTAAGTTCAGATTTCTGCAGCCATAAGGAGGTTTATCAGTGTGGAGGTGAATGAGGGGGTCAATCTTAATATCCCAGTGGAGAGTGTGAGTCTCAGTGTTTACGTGTCACATACTTATAAACATTACATGTGTGCGGTGTGTCCTTGTTTTATAATACAGCATATATGTATGTTTGTGCAATAAAGAGGAGGAAGAAATGAAAAATAACATTGAAAAGCTGAGTAACAGTGATTAATACAAGTGTTTATGTTGTGCAACATGAAGCTGAAACACACACCAGCTTGTTATACAGCTGTTAAAGGTTTCTATGTCCTGAAAGCTTCATACCAGGATTACATTACATCTATTTTTGTTGGACACTCCTGGTAAAAAAAGCATTTAGACCAACACTCTACACTGCATTTCCACTAAAGCTTCGAAATTATTTCCAAAAACTTGATAAAACTCAATAAGCAAAATAGTTTTGTTTGCAGTGGTTGAGGAAAAGCCTCTGCAAAATATCCAACAATGAAAAAAGCCCAATGTCACACTACCAATAAACTGGAGTTTTGTTTACATGTTTACATTTTTAAAAAGCTACCAAAAGCTACTCGTTGCTCAAACAGCTAAACTCATAAGCACTCTTTGCGTTTTGGACAGCAAAGTCAGAACAGTGAGTATGAGTATTAGTTTTCCTTTCTACGGGATCACACATCAGGACGTAGAGGCCATATGTCTCCCACAGCAGAGCTGGTTGCTTGTTGATGGGCAGAGTCCCAGAGAAGCCTCAGAGGACTGCAATGTGGCTGCAGAGAGATGAGGGGATGGCCTGGCAAGTCTCCCACACACTCATACACATGGTTCAAGTTAATAACTCCCTCATCAATGTTATAAATCAACCATGCGGCCAACGTGGGCCCAGATGGGATGAGAGTGTTCAGCATTCACAAACGAGGAAGGAACAGGGTGGGGTCTGAGGTTATAGGAGTGCTTGTTCTACTGCAGCTATAAAATCAACTGCTCTTCCTTTGGCATCGATAAGACCGTTCTGTTCGTCTCAGCCTCCTGGCCTCATCAACAGTCAGGCTGCTTAGCATCTGTTCTGGAGCCACTTCTAATCTGCAGATCTTTCATGTCTCAGTTCAACACTGAGTGACACATCAAGGACAAATAAACTGCTGTAGTCCAAAGTGAAACAACCATTTGGAAAAACTGAGACCTGCTGATACCATGACTGATAGTGATAGATTAGAACAAGTCCTGCTTCTTTTGTTAACCCTTAGTAAACACAGTCACTTCACAGAAAGCCTCCTTGTCCCTGTGAACCTAAAGAAAACCTTTTGAAATGTTATTAAAATGTGTTTTGAGAGTCTGACACTATTTCAGTCTTACCTGTCTGGCTTCTTTTGCGTTGCAGGGCTCCATCCTGACCTTTGACCCAACTGTGAAGGCTGAAATGGCCAGGCAGAGGTCCTGCTGTCGGATCAGTGGCTCTATTAGCTCCCATCTCTGAAAGACACAGAGTAACCGGCAAGTGTTGATGCTGTTTTCCTCCCAGTTTGGAAATACTTAATAAAAAAAAAATCACAGAGGATTCACATATTTCTCAGCCTCCTGCATAGACCTCTACAGTCCCTGTACCTCCTACAGACTCGTATCAGTGTGTGATTTGTTACTATACCCTCATATCACCATCATCAGGTCAAATCCTGCACATCCTACAATTCAGACTTGAAGTGTATGAGTCACAGCCTCCCTCTAGTGGCAGACTCCTGACCTGTGACTGTGGCCTGTTGGCTCCGATGCCCCTGCACTCTGACAGGCCCAGGCTGTCGGTTCCACGGGTCTCCAGACACAAACCGCCTTGTTTCAGCACACTGGACACTGCTTCCTGCTCGGGAACCCTGAGGGAACCATTGACAGAGAGGTGAGAGGCTAGTGAAAGGTCACATTACACAAGTAAGGAACAGATGGCTCGAATTGACTCACAGCCCTACTGAGAAACTGAATCACACCACTAAGTAATCCTCCCTATTACAACACGTACTTAAAAAAAATACACAATTACAATCTGAGAGACCACAGTCATTAGGAAGGAGGCCATAGAGCAGATCCAGCCAGAGAGGCAGGAGCTTCACTTGAGAAACAAGCTGGCAGAGTATGCACAAACCACTCAGAGGTTCCCATCCAAATCACATATATTTAGATTCGGATGGTTGGCGGGTTCTGAACTTGGAGGTCATGACACCCCAAGAGACTGCAAGCTAAGAAAAAAATCCAACTGCATTTATTATTTCATTATTTTTTCTAAATATGGATTTTTTTTCTTTGAAGCGAAATTAAAGTTTTAAATGAATTCTGCCTCAGCTCAGCCTCTTGGCCTCCTCCAACAACCAATCAGGAGAGAATAAACTTTGGACAAGTATTTCTCATCTTTTAGTTTCTGACAGTGTTTGGAAGAAAACTTTGGCTCTGCTTGGTCTTACATAATGCACAGCACAAAATAAATATTAATCACTTTATAATGGCCACAGGTCAGATTCGAAGTCATCCACAACATCGTGAATACATACATATTTCAAATCCACCTGTTTTCACATTCACCTGCTGAAGTGGAAACGTTTCTCTGTGCTCACCTTTAACATGTTAAATTAGTGCGACGTTACTTTAATACCAGGATGTATTAGCAGGATTTCATGACATTACAACTAGTTTTTAAACCAGTTATGGCCCAGTATGAATACAATGGACACTTTACGCTTTCAGCACTAATATAGCACGAACGGAGAGGGGAACGAACATGTGTTATACCTCAGCTCAGGATAGACGTTCTCCATATACCAGCGGAAAGGTTTGCAGTTCAACTTTCGCCGCAGCGTGAGACGTTCTGCGATGCTACATGAAAAAAACATAAGAGGATGGAACCACAGAGCAGCAGCAGAGACGCAGCAGTCGTGTTATTACGGAGAGAGGAAGGAAGGAATAAAAGTGAGAATTAAGAGAGATGAAACATCAGTCAGCATCTGGTTGATCATGTTAAACAAACACAGCTGAACCAACAGACTCAGTTAATGGGGATCTTTCTGCAGGATATGTGTCAGACATGATACCTGAGACATAAACCGAGGAGAGACCAAATCAGTGAAGCTTTAACCTGCATTAAACAAAACCTAACCTGTGTCTGAGGTGCTGTCTGTACTGCACTGACAGAAGAGGATGACGGGCTAACAGACAAACCTGCCAAAGGCCTTGCCCTGGGCCGACGGCCTCGCCGAGTAGTAGTACTGCTTATACTCATCCATCCACACCTCAGCAGCCCTCCGGGTGTTCCTGCACGGACACAGACACAACACCTGCTCACACACAGTAATGACAACCCTCGGCAGCCTTAAGTAAGACTGCACAAATCAGGAGTTTGACTGGGCTTTGAGACCATGACGTCAAGTTCAGCTTTAGTTCTTTCAGAACAATATCACAGGAGCAGTTTCATTTTTCTAAATCTCCATCCAGACTTATGTACTGTATGACCTGGTGATAAATATTCTGCATCTTCATGAGATTAAACAGTGAAAGTAAAGTTTAACTTTCTAACAAGCTAAAGCTTCTAGTCCTGGGCATTGAACCTTTTTTTGCTTTGTGGGCCATTTTTTCATTGACAGTGTTGTGCACTGGTCAAACCCCCTAACTTTACTTAACTGGCTCTGAACTGTGCTGAATCATGTGACACTAAAGATTTTAAGGCTGACTAAAGGTTAAACTTCTTGGCTGTTGGTAAATTGTTTTGCAGTAATACGGCAGACGCTAACCACAGAACACACACTCACTTAATGTAGGTGAGAGCATTGCCTTCTGGGAAGTCGTACGGGTGTCGCTTCCTGAACACATGACCTACGCGGCTGCAGGGAAGAATCTCCAGGCTCCCTCCGCACATCCACACCCGGAAAGAAAGCTCTGCAGGAGGAGACACAGCTGATGAGGCCAAGAATGCAGACACAGAGTTATCTGAAGTGGTGTGAGCCTGCCTCTGTCTCCAAATGACTCGGTCAGTTCTGCATCATCCCTATGTCAGTCGTGTCAGGTTCACCTGCTACATTTTTCATGCAGCAGATGGTCATAGCTGCAAAGCAGCAGTACGATTGCTGTGGCAGCGGATAATTTAACGCTCTGCTGGGAAACATTTAGCATTTTGGATCACAGGCTGCTGAACCTCCGCAACCAGACACAACCCAGCACAACTAAACACAAGACTCAAGACTTTCAAGATTTCTATTTTTTCTTACTTTAACTTGAATATTTTATTGTTATGTACAAGTTGTTCAGTCAGTGGTTTTTACTGTATACTTTCTGAATAAGCAGCATTCAGTGAGACATTCATTCCTGCATAAACAGAATTATTTGGTCCTAAAACCTTGTACACTCTAGATTTGTATACATTGAATGGAAAATAACATCGCTCTTCTCATTACACTAATGGGGTGAATCCAGGTCAAATGCATTATCCCTCATTGATTGTCCTTTTAAAATCAGGGACTTTTGTGGGATGCTTATCACAGAGACATTTGGTTCAATCTAGCCTGCTCTTTATTTTGTAAAGTCCGGGTGTAATTGCCTATTATTCTACACCGCTCTTCTAGGAAAGTTCACATATAAATATTTAATGTAAACCTCTCCAGAAAAGACCCAATGGGTATGAAATGAAACTTCATTGCTTATTGTTTTAAGAAACACTTATCTCAGTTTGATACAGCAGAATTGTTAATAATCTTAGTCTCTTTCTAAACTTTGCCAGTACAGCAGAATGAGGTCATTTTGAGTAGGATGTCTGTGGAAGATGATTAATAAAAGCTAATTATTCTGTTACCACTACAGGTTCAGTGCGTGTCCTCAGTGAGCTCACCAAAGTTCTCCCCTCCCCAGATGTCCATGTGGGTGTCATACTGGCCCAGGTGGTTAAACCAGCTCTTGTCCATGACGAAAATGCCCCCAGCGATGACAGGAGTCCTGCAGAGTGGGGAGGGAAAGGAGGCATAAACATTTCTGCACTCAATTCACTCTTGATTAGAAAGACAGTTGTTCCTAACAACTACTTTAGTGCCCAAGACTGCAAGCCCACAGGGTCCAAGAGCTCCTATTAACTGTTCTCTGTATTGTGCTAATTTAAGAACCTTAAGGTGTATCCAGCTATTTAACTAAGAGTGTCGAAATGTAAGTTTTGATGTTATTAGTCACACAGTACATGTTAGCAGTATATGAATTCATAGTCCTAATATTCCCTACAAAGACATAAGGTATGACTTTAAGTGGAGATGTACCTGATTGGCTGTGTGGGGTCACTTCTCGCCATTTTCTGCTCAATGGGGATCTGCTCCCATTTGAAGTGGAGACTCCAGTCAAATCCTGTCAAACAGTAGAAAAAAAGACGGAAAGTCAAACCTGGCTGTTAAATTTCCAGTCACCTGGTCTAGACATCAGGTCTTATGCAGCCAGGAAGATGCTGATTTTGGCTGAACTGATTTTTGTAATTTGACCTTATTAATGGACCCACTACTCTGCACCAAAAAACATCTGTCATGTCTGTTTGTGTTGTTCTGGCAGGGATCATGATGTCATATATCAGAGGCTTTCCTTGACTGCAGCTGTGTGTTATCGAGTGTTACTGTGTGTGTTGTGTCCTGACCTCCTCTCAAATCAGCAGAAGCAGCCAAATAGGCAAAGTTGTCCAGGCTGATGACGTCGATGATGGGGCTGACCACTCGCGTGTGGTCCTGTATGGCAGGAGAACAGACACAGACGGACACGTGATCATTGAGACACTTTTTAGACGTGATTGAACATTTTATATTTGAACTCAATCAGCGCAGACATGGGAAACTTTGCAGTTACGTATTGAGGATTTTTGCGACAATTTGACGTATTACTAAGGTGCATGAAGAAAGGAAAATTCTAATGTCATGACTGAAATGAAGCATCACATTGAAATACCCAATACCCATACCCAAAGGCACAGCAATGACTAACTTCAGCCAAAGTGGGGGTGTTTTGAACATTTTCTGTCAAACATTTATTTCCAAGGAGAGACGAACATTTTTCTCCTTCTTCTTCTTGCACACCAATCACATCTACTCTCGTCTCTCTACATGTTTAGGAATGTGATTTGCCTAAAACCAAGAAACCATATTTCAAACTTATGAATGTGTGAATACCCAGCTTAGCGTCACGGCATTTTCTTTTTTTTATAACTTGAAAACTGTGTTGATCCGACATCTAATAGTGAGTTTAGCCTAAAAAAGTCCAAGATTACAAAATAAGCTCATCTATTGTTTTTAAATAATATATAATAATGTATGTAAAAGTTTATGTATCTCTTACTCTCTGAAATCCAACATCTGACCCAGGTAAGAGATAAGAAAATAACCTACACACAGTCTGAAAGTCACAACTGTAGGAATTTATCCCCCAGTGTTTTCAACAAGAATCTGTTGGGTGAAAATTTAGCAATGCAATGAAGTTTTCTGTGTGTCTGCCAAGAAATTAAATCAACATGTGTTATATTAATGAATAATAAATATCAAATCCTGCTCTAGGGAAACAAATTACCCAGTGGAGTGTGTAACCAAAGACATGTTTTATGATTAACTGACTGTTAGATCTAATCATTTTGATAAGGGGAGATCATTTCTGGCAACAGCTCGCCTCCTTAGTTCTAGTGAACTGGAACAGTAAACTACAAACCTAGTGGAAGTGTTTTCTGTGTTAAACTGATGACAATTATAATAAAAATCAGAATGGTTAGCAGAGGAGTGACATAAATGTACCAATTATTTGTGCAGAACAAAAACACTGAATGTTCCAAACATCCCCTTTCTTCCCCAGCTCTCATACATTCATTCATGAGAAATGAACTTTGACCCTTTGACCCCTCCTGCTGCAGAAGTAATGTGAATCTGATTGTAAACACAGCAGATGAAACAACAGTTACTGAGAGTTTTGTGTGTCTGTGTGTGTGAGTTCTGTCTGCTTCAGTCCCTGAATGTGAGGCTGTGCCAACGCTGCAGTTTACCCACAAGGACTCTGTGTGTGTTAAAACAGTTTAGTATCGGGACAATCCAAATAACTGTTTCCAATTAGCACCACCCATCATTTGCTCGCAGTTTGAACCCATTGTGAACTTTGTGTTCATCGCACCAAAGAGTGCGGGGGAAGTGTGAGTGTGAAATGCCACTCTGCCAGCAAGCAATTCTCGCTCTCATCTCAACAGCTTATACACATTTACTGGGCGTTTTTAATGAGCTGCTGTGGTTTGATCACGCACAAACAGGCTGAACTTCCAAAATAGATGTCAGGGATGATCTCTCAATATTTCTATTGCGCTTTGCTCCTGGTTCTGAATTTATTACAGTTTTAGAGATCTGTGATTTGGTGGCTTACATCTGGCTGCTTTTAATATCACTAATGGAATTTGGATTTATTTTTCTACTGCAGATAATCAGGATGATTTACATGATGAGAGGAATGAAAAAGAAGAAACTGAAAACAGAATAAAAAAGCTTTATCCTCCATAATAATTTATGTGGAGTGAATTCCAGTCATTTGATATGTGGAGCTCTCTATCGCTTTACATCCTCACTCAATAATGCCACAGCAGTGTCTGAGTAACAGAGGACACACTGTCCAGCTGTCAGACTTCTCTTTCTTTCTTTGACTTACTGCACATTCACATATTACACATTCACTGGAGATATTCTGTTGTTTGTGCTACAGATTAGACTGTACAGGCAGGCAGAAATATTCCCAGCAGATAAATCTCAAAGCTTTTCTCAGATAATCCGAAATGTAACCTGAAACAAAACGAAAAACTTAAAACCAGTTTTGCATTGAAAACAATTAACTTGCATTACAATTTCAAGGGTGCCACAAGAGATTTCTGGCCCCTTCTATAAAATAAAACCCTGCTACATAACATTATACATACATGTTGTTGGCCCCTGTTAGTCCTGGGCCCCTGGAATTGTCCCAACTTCTCCCCTTTACGGCTAAAATACTAATTTTACTTGATTGTAGCAGTAATAGTGATCAAATAATAAAATATTACTATGACAGGGGCCGCTCTGCCACTATAATGATTATGTTTATGTTTGGCAGTTTAAGTACATCTTAATTAAGTACCATTTGCAATCTAGAACTTTATATGTAAAAGTGTTTTTGCATTGTAATACTGCAGCTACTTTAACTTAACTAAATGATCTGACTTCTTCCTCCTCCCTGGGCTGTTCTGTTGGTCTGTCTGACAATAGTTAACAAGCTAACCTATAAAATAAATGGCTACAGTGACATTTACCTTCACTTGTGTTTGTAGTGTCATTTCATGCTTGTGTCAAAAAATCATTAGGCAACAGCTTTCACTTAATTTTGGATTCTGAGAAATTAAAATATTTCTGGTCTATCAGATAAATGGTGCAACCGGGAGTCAGGTCCCAAGATAAACATGCAGGGGCTGGAGGGTTGCACAGTGATTTATTGGGTGTAGGAGAGAAGAACAAATGCAAATCTCTGCTACACAAAGTGGGATCACACCCAGAGTTGATAAACGATTAAAATATAGTTATTATGCATGATCTGAAAAGATATTAGACTGAAAGAAAGAGATTCAGCCAAGCAGCATTAAATATCACAGAAATACCTGGAGAGAGTGCATGAGATTTACATAACTTTCACTGAAGTGCAACGCAAATCCCAGCGTTCATGGGTGGAAAGCTCATTATTGGTGCTTAATTAGTAATTAGAGTCAAGCTGTTTCAACTGCTGTTCTGAATTAACAAAAGAAAAGCAATGTGTTGCATTAAAGAACATGCTGGACAGTGATCCTTCATCAGAATTGCTGCGTTCAGGGGGCCCTCTGAACACAGGCATGTAGACTGAGGAAGACTAACAAATCCAGGACTGGGTGCAGCCGGGACAAGAAGCCGGTATATAATCACTGAGCCTGGCGCTCTCATGAATACAGGACTAAAAGATTGTAATGCAAGCTGGATGAGTCAGAGCTGCCCAGAGCCAAGGATGAGTGTACGGAAACACAAACATGATGTGACTACACTCGTAATGTGTAGAGTCTTCTGAATAAAACATTGAGAGGTTTTATCCAGTGGAGATTTTACAATATGTGGTTTGAATAACAGTTTTGTTGCTGGTGAACTTTCTGAAGAAAAACTGTCAAGTTAATTAAACAGAAACAGCGTGTGTGGTATTGTCTGTGCACTGACAGGACTAGGTGCTATGACACTTCACACTAATTATTTGCTATAAAGCAGAAAATGAAGAGGAGAAAACGTAGATCACAGAGCTCAGTGTTGGCTTTGTGTTTGGAATTCACTATATCAAATCAGTAAAGTGCTTCCTTAAAACCAGAGGGGAAAGGGGAGTGCACCTCTATCTGTTCGAGATGAGAAGTGAAACAGCTCTCACTGCAGACTCAGTGGGAATGTTTGGCTCTAATGGAGGATGCAGTGGATTTGGAGAGCAGCTGTCACAGGTTAGTGATGTCATGGGACGGAGTTGGCAAACATTCAGCTCTGCAGCCGCTTACGTGTCACTGAATGTGCATGCATTTATTTTCTGTGTGCACTTCACTTGCATGATGTGAGCTCAGAGTCAAAATGAAGATTCTTCAGTAAAATGAAACATGACAGAACAAAAAAAAAAACTCATCCCAATGAGCAGTGGATGGTTTTACATTTCACTGTATTCACATGTTTGCTTTGAATTGTGAAAAACATTCATGTGAGCATGTGATGGTAGTGTCTGCTAAGCTGCATAATAATAACTGTAGGATGTGGTGAACAGGGAGATGCACTAACAAAAGGAGTATGTAGCCTGGAGCTACAGTAAACACCAACACAGAGAACCTCTGCAACATAAACTGATATTGTCAAACACTTGAGAATCAAGTGGAAAACATTTTGGTTATGTAAATGGCAACAGTGGCAAAGCGGAGTGAGACACTTGGTGTTGTATGAACTAAGTCTCTGCAGAACAAACCGCATGTTTATTTAGCAATGTGCAGTGCAAATGTGATTACATCCAAGTTAATAACATCTTCCCTGAAAAGACGCAAAATCCCCCGGAGCATTTCATGCCAGGGGCAAAAAAAACAAAACAAGTGGTCCACCTCCAAAATACTCGTGTGTGTATGCAACTCCATGTGTGTGTGAGGTGCGTGTATTACATGTCGAATTAGAGAGTGTGAATGATGGCAGACTCAGCCTGTGGGTCTGTACCTCCTTGACGCGCTGGATCATCGGCTGCAGCCAATCAGTGTTGACCTCACAGTGGCTATCCAAGAAGGTCAAGATGGAGGCCGAGGCTGTGTTGGCTCCTCGCACACGTGATCGGATCAGACCTGAAGGAAGCAAAATGGAGGATGTGACACTGAAGTTTAAAACAGTGAGAGTTTAATTAAAGCTGCATCATTATTTTTCATGCAGCTTAAAAACCTGTATTCTCAGGTTCATGCTACACGTGACAAGATGCTGCTGCTGCTGAGCTGCTCAGCCTGGTCTTCTCAACGGTCTCACACTGATCTAGACTTTAACTGGCTCCCGTCAAATTCAGAGCGAATCATTTTTGTGATAATTTGCATGTTGTGCCCGCTCAGGTACTGCAGCCATGTCACCATTAGGATTTCAGATCAGGGCTGTTCCTCACTCGAGAACTCAGGAGTCAGAAGAATTTAATCCCCCTTTTCACCACATTTAACATTCAAAATAAACAACTCTGTACCCAGCAGCAGCGTTGGAGATATGAAATGATTAGCATATTGTAGGAGAATAAAAGTGTTAGGTTATGAAAGTCCTAAGGACAGTAGTTGTATCTTGGATTGATGTAAGGGATATACAGTATATATGTTGTATATTCCCTGAGGAATATGACCTGTACATGGAAATGAAAGAAATGTACGCTTCACATGATCCCACGCTTTGTTCCTCTTGCTCCTCCTGTTTCAAAATATACAAAACAATTAATAAAAAAATAAAATAAAAAGTGAGATAAAGATATTTAAATATTTTGACCTTTTATGCATCAATTTCTGACTTCCTTTTTATAATATGGCCCCCTGAAAGTCCAGGACTAATCAGCCTTAGTGACGTTTTACAGGAGAAAACTGTTTTTATGATCAAATAGTGATTGATTTTCCCACTTTCTCAGCCTCATCTACTTCGACTAAATGTATTGATATTTTCTTTGTTTTCCAGCAGCTGCAGGTACGGTCTGAGTGTAAATGTGATTATACAAAGGCGCCTCTTCTGAAAATAGAAAATAGAGAAAAAAAAAAGAAAAAATAGAAAATAAACTGTTAATCTTGGTTTTCAAGTGACTCACAGCATCTTTAAAAATGATGAAGACATTTAATGTAAAACTCTTTAAACTACAACTTCTGTGTTTTGGAGATATTTTTTGCCTGGTGTATAAGAAATGTGTTAATTTGGAGCCGAGGGTGTTTTTAAAAGAGGTCAGATTAAGAACAGACCTGCTGCAAACAGGGAGTAGAAGTGTCTTTTCTCATGACAGGTACATATACACTTGAAGTCATTTGCATTTAGCACTGGGACCCATGGAGGATGATAATTATCTTATAACATCACTTTAGTTTTTTGCAGTGTCTACAGTTAATTAAATCTCATCATCTGAAGAGGTTTGTTTCAAAGTCAAAGAAATAACACTGAATTGTTTGAAAAGCCAATTGTACTAACAAACAAAAACAGCAGCCCTAAATTCTAATTACATTTCGTTCAAGTATATTAAAGTGGATGCTTTCATGAAGAGGTCATATTTCTGAGATTAATGCAGAAAAGTAATTTCAGCTTTTTAGTAATTTCAGATAATAAGCAGACTTATTTGCTTATATGCAGATACACTTCTGTCTCTTAGATCCTTAAACTATTTGCACATACATATAAAGCTTCATACAATAACCATGATTTAACACAGCTGGAAAGATCCTGTGTCTGGTAGTAAAGCATTGTGTATAGAAGCACTAAAAGGTATAATAAATCACCAGCAGTCCATTCTTACATCTGTTTAACTAGTACACAAGATTTTTGTTTGCACAGTTCAACCTTGTCCTATGAGAATCAGCACTAAAACCCCAGAGTGTGTTTAGGTGCCACTCCACCTGACTGATCCTAATTTCACCTCAGGTGTAGAAATAACAGAGAGTATTTGTGAAGCCCCATTCGTACATGAGACCCAACTACAAATATTTAGTAATAAACATAAACTCTAATACACAAGAGAGAAAACATAACATAAGATCAATATACACGATCTGCAAGAATTACCTAAATTATCATTCATCAGTCTCTTTAATTGATTTTAAGATGGTTTTATTCAGCTGTGCAGGGGGTTTTGTAGCTTTTTCACTGAACAAGCCACAAATAAAGTCAGAGCTAAACTGTGTTAGGAGGTTACACAGAGCTGCAGAGTCAGGTGATCATTTTCAGCCAGTTTCTCAGTACGAGTGACACTTGTCTCTCACACACACACACACACACACACACACACACACACACACACACACACACACACACACACACACACACACACACACACACACACACACACACACACAGAGTAACCTGTTTCTGAAGTAACTTTCAGAAGTAACACGTCGTCAATCTATTGCACAGATCTCATCAAAACAGATTCCTGCCTCTGATGCTTGGTGTTCGTTGTAACTGTGGGCACATTTATTGCTCCACTGCTCGACAACCTCAGGCAGCAGTTGGACGCAGTAGAGAGAGAAAGCTAATGATGCCTGAAGGTGTGAAACCATTAAGAGTTGTGCAAAGTTTGAATGAAATCTTAAAATCAATTCAAACCATCACAGGGTCAGGGACTACTTGTGTCTCCATGCGTCCAGTTAACACACGGGTGGATGTCGTTCATATTCACCCAGCTAAAGCTGACAAAAGGACTTGGATTTAACTTGATTTCCTGACATGAGACTATTTACAGTCTCAATTCAGTTCTTGTTCTACCGCCGCCATTCGGGAACCACTGGATTAAATCCAGCATGTTAATGCTTTGTCACCGTGTGTTTCACGAGCCCAAACAAAGTCTTTGTTCTGCAGAGAGAGCAGAGACGCACACAGCAACCTGAGCAGGAGGGATCTCTGTTGAGCATCCCCACAAATCAGTAACACCGGTTCATCTGGCTTTAAGTTCGGCTCGACGTAGTTGTTTAATATGTCAAGGATTTATTCTAATTCACAGACTTAATGAAATCCAGTCAGAAACCTCAGGAGGACTCAAGCAGTTCTTACATGTGCAATTACATTTTTAACAGAAATGTAGCGTGATAATTGATTTTAAATCATTGATGAGACAATTTACTGTTTCTCTTTTGAATTTTTGGGTTTTGTTCAGACAGAATAGATTATTTGTAATAGTCGTCTTTGCTTTGGGATGATTTACAATTATAATTCCTAAATTTGACTTTTTTAAAATTTGAGTTTACTTTAACTTTTTGCCTCATGTAAAGCAGTTGGCCACAGTTTAAAATACAAATCACTTTCACTTGGCTTTTTCACTTTAATTTGACACAAAGGGTTTATGTTGGATTACTTAAAAAACGAGCCACGTACGGCACCTTTCAGCCCTAGTCTCTTTCCCATTAAGCTTCTGGCCCATGTTCCCACCTCCCCCCGTTCCTCCACACTCACCCTCTCTCCTGCCGTTCCTCAGGCAGCGCACTTTGGGGATCTGAGCGAGCAGCTGGCAGTCCTCAGCTGCAGGGGGAGAGCACAGGAGATGGGACGTTATGGTGGACTCAGAACACACACTGAGAAAAAAAAACATGTCTTCCCATCACCTCGTCTCACACTCGCTCACTCACACAAACCCACAAACACACCACGCTGCCACGGATTTACTGCACTTACACACGTAAACACACACACACAGAACATAGTTACACAGATAGGCAGCCTCAGTAAACACACAGCTCTCTATTAAAGATATTAGGCATGACACATCACGTTCAGACACAACAACCATCGATGCTCCATTAGACACAAAAAAGTGCACATTTCAGAGTGACTGAGTTCTCAAACAAAGGAGTTTCATTTCACTGGATAATTAAATTGAAAAGCCCTTTTCCATAAACAAATCCAAGGAGCAGACCATTCCCGTCATCCACTCCCCTTTTTCTTCATGACCAATATTTGGCGCAGACCTTTTGTTGATGCCTATAGACAGACACCAGTACAAGAAGCAAGCACACCCAGGTACACACACACACACACACACACACACACACACACACACACACACACACACACACACACACACACACACACACACACACACACACACCTTTGAGAGGATTTGCATAAGCAGCAGACTTTGAGTGTTGTCTTGCAAAAGGACTGTGGGTAAATCAAGCAGCCACCCCTCCCTAGCAGCAGTACAGCCGTATGCTGACAGAAACAGCCATGAGAAGTTGTAATCCTCTTTGATTAAATTTGCAGTGTGTCACAGGGGACATGTATATGAGCAGTGTGTGTGTCTGTTTTGTGGAGGAGGGGGCTCTAACACCCCGGGAGGACGACCAGAGAGTCTTGGATCACACCCACTGAGCCGATGTTGTATACTTTTGGCCTGATGCATGTGTGCGCATATGTAACTGCTTGCATGCATTGTACATTCACAAGCATCTGTTTCCACACTGGGCCCTTCTGTGTCCACGTTTTCAATATAAATCTATTGCAGGAAAGGAAAAACTGTGTATTAAGAAAAAACGCAAGGCTGCATGAAAAAATGCTTTGGTTTTTGTTGATGGGAATTTTTGTCCTATGATGCAATGCACAAAGGAAATAAATGAGCTATTCCCAGCTGAACACTAAAAGGTGGCCATGTAAACAACTCCACAAGTAAATAAAACAATAAAAACACGGTCATTCTGAATCGTCAGCGTGTATCAAATTTGAGATTGGGGTTAGTGATCCAAAGTTCTGGTGGATGTAATTTCCTTTTTGTACAACACAAAGTGTTTACTGCAGTGTGTTCTCGTCATGACAGCACTGGAGCCACATGCTGTTGTCTGGGATTGCAGTAAAGATCATCGTCCTTGACTTAAGACAGTGTCCTTATTATTCAGGCAAAGCTTAACAGGATCACACTTGGGTAGGATGAGTCCTCCTGCTCTCCCACCTCCATCGACTGCTCACACTCTCACTACCTGTCTGACCTTTACCTGAACTCTGGACACTCTGCCTTTAATGTTAGAAAGAAACGGTTCAATCTGAACATATACTGTATTGAGGTAGAAGAATGGTAGAGGTGGACATGTCAAGACCTGGCCAAACAAATTCTAAACAGTGTACATGTTAATTTAGATTAAATTTAGATTAAATGTGTTTTAATGGTAATGTTGAATGAGATTGTTGTTAACATTGTGTTTGTATTGTTAGATTGTTTATATGTATTTGTGTTGGAAAACCTGCCTCGAGTTGCCCTTTGAGGGACAAATTCAATATTTTGAATTGAATTAAGCAGAATATTTGTTTGAATGGCTTTTTAACAGTATGACAGTAAGAAAACAATGACTGATTTGTTTTTGCTTTTAAACTGCAACTTGAACGGCAGAATCATTTTAGTTTTCTCAGCAGGAATTGCTGAGAAGTGGAACAACAGGGAAACCACACAGAGTTTTCTCAGTTAATGAGAGGTCAAAACTAAAAGCCACCAACTGGAAACAGTGTCAGCTTCACATGATAATCAACACTGAAAAATGAAAAACAAAACAAGGGAGGAGGCTCATGCGCCTGTTCAGGGAGACTTCAGGGAGAGATGCTCAGTTTCAAAGCCCGTCTGTCCTGCTGGATCAGCGTGTGCAGGTGGAGCAGCATTAGAGAGCTAAAGCTGCAGAGACACTACTGATCAGATGTCTGGCTGGCTCTGACACCTCTTGGGTGGTGTTTGTGTGTGTGTGTGTGTGTGTGTGTGTGTATGTGTGTGTGTGTGTGTGTGTGTCTATATGAGCACAGACACTGAATGTAAGTCACTGCTGTTCTCACAGACAGAAGATAATTACAGGGAGCGCTGTGGACAGCTTCGTCTCCCTGCTGCTGCTGAAGGGGAATATTACCAAACTGTGGTCATCCTCTGATTCTCCAGTCCCACTCAGTTACATAAAAACATAACCCACTCTTTATGGTGCCGCTAAATGGATTCAAATGTTAATTCAAATGTTTCTGTGTTGATGTTGTGTTTGGATCAGCAGCATCACTGAGCAGTTACATAAAATGTGAGCAAATGCTCAGGATGCTCTCACCTCTGATTCAGTTTCTGATTTTCTGCGATTTCAGACGTCAGTGTGACACATCTTCAAAGCACTTCTGTCTCTTGACATTATCCTCTAACCCACATGTTCCTATTACTGAGCGCTCTCCCCTGCTGGAATATTCCTTTGACATTTGAATCACACATATTAACAGCAGATGACAGTGTGAAAAGAGCAGCACACCTGTCACCTCCGGTTAAAGCCACGATTTTAGAAGGACAGGCTCCAAGTTCTCTCAGTGCAAACCCATCCTCCAAAGGGAGCTTTAACAGGCCACCAAAACAGTCTGCAAACACATGAGGCTGCTGATGATCTGAATGCTGTTTCAAAGTCTTCTCCACAATGTCAGTAACTCCTTTTTCTTAAATTGCTTTTAGGCTATTTTATGTCTTAGATAGTGATAACTGAAAGCAGGGGAGAGATATGCAAGAGGTCCCGCTGGATTTGAACAAGGAATCCTGCATTTATGCTTAGCAGCTCTAAGCCACTGTGGTGCCTCAGCACGAAATATGATTCTGTTGGAGAAATACTAAATCCCTTTACTGAAATTAAATGATATCATGACAAATGTTTTAATCCCAGCAGTTACTGAGCAACATTAGCATTCATTTGGAGTCATTTTTCTGGCTAACCAGTGAATTTCACTCCAATTTTAGCTCTGTGTTTGGTCAAACATCTGGTTCTTCAACTGTTAAATGATCCAGATATATTCACCAGCAGCTCTGTGTACAATGGGGGTTTTTTTTTCTGTGCTGAAAACAGCTGCCTGCTGCAGCTGAGAATGGCAGTGGTGAGAGCAGTGAGAGCAGTGAGAGCACGCCCACAAATCCAAAACAATGAGCTGATACTCTCGGAGGCTGATACTGCAGAGTTGGATATTGTACCAATTCTCTGCCATCTAATCTAGTGGTGTCAGTTGCAGTGACAAAACAGAAACTCACGGTCAGAGCTGAAGTCGTCTATCAAGATTATTTCTTGAATCAGAGATGGAGGGCTTCGTATCAGGACACTGAGAGGGAGAGGGGGAAAGATAAGATCAGATATCTTGATCCTTGTTCCTGTCTAAGCGAAGGATTCATGTTAGGTCTCACCTTTTGATGGTGCGAAGAAGAGTTGAACGAGCCTCATTGTGGAAAGTGATGATGATACTCGTGGATGGAAGTTCTGTGTCATAATTCAGAGAGGCACACCTGCAGAAAGGAGGTGGGAGCAGGTTTAACGTCCATCTCTTTACAAACCACGTGTGTGTTAGATCCTCTCAGACATCTGGCACACGATGACACAGACATCTGCTCAGTGAACACACACACACTGGACACGGTGTGTTGAACAGCTGTGATTAGCGGCGATGCCCTGTAGAGTCGCCTCGGCGTTGTTGCTGTAGTGACACGGAAATATCTGGTTGCCGGTTGCCAGGCAACAATTGCACAGATTTGTGACCTTCTGCTTTAATCTGCTTCCTGGTGCTTCAAACCCAAGTCAGAAGACATGAAGCAGAAACATCAACCACCATTCATTTGGTCACTGTTCACCAATTAAGTCTGTTTATGGCAAGAAAATCACAATTAAAAATAATTATTCAAAAAAAGAAGAAAATAATTGTTCATTTATAAACAGCTTTATAAAAATTAAGTTAAGGCTTAATGAATATAGTTTCATAATTACAGGTTAAACACTGATTTTCTTTGAATGGTTCTTCAAAAGAAGAAGTAGGAGTTCAGAATGGATGTGGACATACATGCAAAATATACCAACAATCTTTAATGGTTCCTATTGATTAAGAATTGGTTTAAAATAGTAACTTCATACTAATTTATCCCTTGATCAACATATGTTGCCGTTTTATATGATTTAATATTATTTGAGTTTATATTAATAATGTTCTCAAAAGAAAAAAAGAAGAAATGGAAATAACGTGACAGGCAGAAAGCAGGACACTGACTGGGAAGACTAGAGCTTAACATTTTCTCAGCAGTTTTTCTGATTCCAACATCCTCAAACCCAGCTCACCTGTAGTGTCGGGTGTCTCTGATGGCTCGTTCACTGCCCAGCCGGTCGCTCTCCTGTAGGTTGAAGGCGTGCTCCCTGTATGGGTCTTCCCCGGGCTTCAGCTGCTTCCCCGCCAGGTACGCCTTCTCGTCGAAACTGCCCAGGAGCTGGCTCTGCTGCTCGGCCCGCTGGGGCTGGGTCACCTGCAGAGGAGACAACAGGGTGTGTTTAAGTGCTCGCATCAGCCAGAACAACAGGAACAAAATGAGCTGTTGAGTCAAAAGCAAGATCCATGTAATAAATGATAAAATGTTGTTCCTATGAAACAGCTAAATGCCACATGCAGCGTCCTTATGTTTTAAGGACTGATATTCCTGTACTTTCAGAGATGTATTCAGAAAAAGGCAGTATTTCTTTTTTTTTTATTTTGTTTTTTTTTTTTTTTTTTTTTTTTTTTTTTTAAAGGTGCAATGTGTAAAATGTGAAATATTTAACGGCATCTAGTGGTGAGTTTGCAGACTGCAACCTCCTGAGCTCTAAATATTACACATTGAAACTTTAAATTCCACTGGACATTAATTCGCATTAATTTGATCAACTAAAATGGAAAAAGAAATAACATTTTTATAAATCCCCATTAAGACTGAGCATTAGCGTTCCTGCTTTGAGTCGGTAAATTTTATTTTCTTATTCAGCTCACCTTGTCAGTGCTAACAGGGCAAAATGAGAAGGGCACTCCTTTCAGAATACGCAATCTATAAATAATTAGATTTCTCCCCCAGGAAGTTTCAGCGCTCGCTGGCAAACTGGCACGGGTGAGTGAGAGGTCAGAACAGCTGAGGAGGCAGATAAGAGAAGCCCTCATCAAAGAGAAAAAGCAGAAGATGGACAGAAGGAAGAGTGGAGGCAGAAAAGAGAAACAGATGAAGCTTCGTTAAAGATCAGGGTGGTTGGAGGATTAAGTGAATGGGACCCCCCTTTTTTTTTTCAGGGCTCACACACAAACATGTGCACAGTGAACAACTCACAGAGAAAGAACATGCATGTTGTTCTCACTGCCTCTCTTAGGAGAGCTAGAGCAGCTTTAATCAATATCATTATAACGACAGAAGATCAAGTGACTGTGTGAGGGAAAAGCCGCCCTGACAAACCCATGGAGACCAATCATCTGACTCTGTCATAGCCCTCAGCTCTACAAAGCTTTGGCTCATTGATTTGGTCTCACAACACTGGTTCACTCTCACTGCTCTCATGGTGTCTCTTTCAGACACAGCTGGCAGACGCACAGCTCTGATACACTCTCTGTCCAGCACCAAGCAGCAGACACATGAAAAGGGTAATGACAGAAAGTTTACAGTGGGTTATTAGCCCTCGTTCCCTGCAAACAGCTGCAGGTAGAAACCAGGGTGAAACTAAACAGTAAAGCTGTGAGTCCCTAATGCTCTGTAAGCTGAGCAGATCTGAGTGCAGATTTCAGTGATAATTCCCTGTAACTGCTTATTACGACCCTTTTTAGCAGCCAAAGCATCAGCTTATTGGTACTGATTGAAAGTTTAATTAAGTCTGGTTAATTTAGCGTCTATTTCTGTGCTGGGGAAGATGAGAGTGTTGGTTTCTCTCTGTGTTTGAGAACATAAAACACAGGCGAGCAGGTACATTAGCTCCTGCACCGAGCTCTGTGGGACGTGGGTTTTTTATTACCAGATATGTGAATCACTTTGCTTAACATTTGGTTGTTCATAAGTGCAAAATGAATAAAGATTAATTTGAATTTGATTTGATAGTAACACACAATCTATTTCATTACATCCATCCTGCCATGATCATTTCTCACAGACAGTTAAAAACCAGCCCAAAGGTGCAAACTACCCATAATGCAACACAATGTGTCAGACACACAAGGTTTCTAAAAACTCAGTTGTACAGGAAGCCATTTTTCTAACGTGCTAACCTAAACACTGTGCTGGATATATTATTATTCCACCACTACTATAATCAAATATACTAATTTTTCTGTTTTCTTCTCGCTCATGTTAGAAAATTCATGAGAGACAATAGAGTCATCTCTTCAGGAGAAAACAGGATTTTTGTTAGAGCATTTCTGTGTCATCCGTTATTTTGTAGTGCTTTTATTGTCTCTGACCAGAGCCGAGAGCACCAGGATGACAGAGTCAGGCCATGAACTAGAAAGTCAGAAAACTTTTGAACACTAATAAAAGAGTATTAGAAAGTAAAAGCATTTCTTTCATCTTTTATCTCCCTACAAGCATCACCAGGACTAAATTGTACAGGCTACAAATAATGGTACTCTGAGGACAATAAGACAAAAATAACAGAAGGCACTTCAAGGCTAAGGCCACTGAATTAAATATGAACCTCGTTTGGGAGATGAACACGTCTGCTGGCTCTTTCAAGCCGAGTTAAAAGCCTCAACAAATCACATACAGCAGAAGAACAATCTGCCTGATTGGCTGGAGCGAAGCATTGTCCCACTGAGGACACACAGTGTGTGAGATCATGTAATAGTGACATGGTGGTTTCATGTTCATGGCCTGTTTACATGTCATCCAGCCCAGAAACACATGTCTTCTCCTTCTTCATGCATTCTTTATATATCTATTATGGTATGGCACTATGTTACCATAGCATTTCTATTTAATGCTGCTGTCTACTTCTACCCGAACAGTATTTACAGCTGTTCATGTAAACAAAGCTGCTCTTTGACCAGCTGCTCACACAGGAATATAATAATCATCATATTATGTAAATCATGTCACTGTAAAGGGGCCTGTAAGAAATATAAATGAATAAAGAGATCAAGAGTATGTTTTTTTTTTTCATTTTGGGATTAGTAATTTTACTGAAGATAAAGAAACAAAATCATTTTTCCATCACAGTTTCCACAGTGGTGGACGTGGTGGGTCAGACTTCATTTAGTAAGAATTGCTGCTTGAGCTGAACCAGTGATACTGGGCTGTATAAATCTGACTTGACTTGACATTTCCAGTAAATTAAAAAGTAAATTAAAATGTTAGCTCAGTTGTCGGTTTGTTTGCTTGTGTGATCACGCTGCTGTCAATTAAATAAAACATGCACACCATCCTGATAAAAGTGATTATCTGGGTTTGTTAATCTCCTAATAAATAATAATGTATTTTTCCTCAACATTAACTTTTATTGGTGCAGACTCGCAATGATTGTTGTTGAATGTAATAAATATTCAGGATTGGAACAGTGTTTTCAGGAGCTTTAAATGACGAAGGGGTGACGTGTGTTAAGAGCAGAAAGTTGCCAAATGTCTCAGCTTGTGTGGAAGTTTAACAAGTTAAGTTATAGATGCATCGCTGTGATGGAAAATGAAGTTAATCCTAGCTCAGACAGGATTGTTAACTGCACATTTAACCCAATTCTCTTGGGCGTTGTTTATATGGTCACATGTTGAATCAAGAAATCATTGCCAGGTTAGTCAGTAAAAAGTACTTACACCGAGCATCCAAACCTGAGCCAGAGAACAAGAACCGACCAGCTCAGATCAATCAATTAATAAGATTCATTCAAGTTTTTGCTTCATCTGTGCTAAAATAAAAAACGTGGCCATACAAGCTGAGAAAGACAAACTGATTAGCAGGATGTGGATGTAAACACATTGTCCACTGCTGATGCTGAGGCCATGAACATCATCAGCTGATTAATGTAAATGTTAAAACAGAATTAGACTGACAACAACGTTCGCACACACACACACACACACACGCACACACACACGCACACACACACTCAAGGACCTGGAGAGCCGTGCTGAAAAATTAGAGCACTCAGCAGAGGAAATGAGGGGAATAAACCCGGAGCCAGTGAAAACAGATTTCACAGATGATGTCATTCCTGAATCAAATGCTGCTAATGAACGGACTTATGGAGAAAAGAAAGAATGAGAGAAAAATGAAGAGAGAAAACAAAGGAAAAGGAGCAGTTTGAGGCAAGGACATTAAAAAGGAAGGAAGGAAAAGACAGAGGAGAAGAAAACAATTAGAAAACAAAAGGAAGTAATGGAGACAAAAGGGAAAAGAAGTGGTGACAAATGGAAGGAAAGGAAGAAACAAAGAGAGGGACAGAAAGAAGAAAGAAGAATAAAAGAAATAATGAAAGAAGGAAAGAAAACTGCATTGACAGACACTAAAAGAATAGAAAAAGATGGAATGATTGAAAGAAAGGAAATAAAGGAGAGAAGGTAGAGGGAAGGATGGGAGTACAGAAAAAGAAAAACAGAAAAGAAGAAAAGAAAAAGAGATGAGGGCATGAAGGAAATAAATAATAGGAAACAAATGAAAGACAAGGGTAAAATAAATTTTAAAGAAGACGGAAAAGGGGAGACGAAAAGTGAAGGATTAAAACAAACAATGGGGATGAACTGATGGCTACAAGAAAGAAAAGAGGGAAGAACAGAGTGGTAGGATAAAGACGGAGGGATGAAGGAAGGGAAATAGGACAGACTGACAGAGCAAGGAAAGTAAGGGAGGACAGTGAAAAAGAGGCAAAGCAGCCTGGTCTGGTCGGACTGTGGGACCCTGCAGCCTGAGAGCGTCAGGTCACCTGGACAAACTGATGTCAGTTTGGTGACAGAGGTGAACGACCCTGCTGAGCAAATAGGACCTGACAAACAGAAAACCTGGACCTGCAAACCCACATCCACGGCCTAGAGTTCAAAGAGCGATCTGATTAGCAGGCCTGTCTGTAAAGTGGATCTCTCTTTTCAATACAATCACATGCTCCCACTACTCAGAGTGTTTCCATATTTGTTTGCATGGATCTCCTGAGCCTCGTCGTGCTCTTGGCCTGGGTTCACATGCTGAGACCACAGTTTCCTCTTCTGAGACTGAGCAGCGCCACAAGCACATAAATGCCACCACAGCTCCACTGTGACATTTTTACATCCCCTGAAGAGAGTTTTAATGATTCTGCTGCTGCTGGAGTGAAACATCCTGACATGTTGTCACACATCCTCAGCCACAGCTGAGACTTTTCCATCGGCCTGGTAAATTGAGAAAGAGGCTCCAGTGTGCTCTGTTTCAGCCTCGGTTTAGCCAAAACACAAGTGGATAGACGCCTTTAATTGATTTGTCTGTCAGCTTGGTAACAGAGTGGCAGCAGCAGCAAGAAGCTGCAAAATGATTTATGTGTTTGCCCTAAAATGTCACACTGTCATCACATTTTAACTAATTACAGTCACTTTTACACATCACGTCTTTCCAGCTCAGAGACCGTGTCAGGCTGTGGCAGCTCAGACTCAGAAAATATAAAGTATTTTAGTCCAGAGCTGAAAATAATGATGAGTCTGCTACTATCCTGACAATCAAATATTGAATGAAACGAAATGAAATGAAACTTCCCCTTTTTTATAGAACTCATCAAGTATCAGTCCCCTACACTCCCAGGCTGCTTTCAGCCCAAAGGCACAGGCTACAGGTCTCAGTGTAACAGCAAACCCTGCAGCCAAGAAGACCAGAGCTCCTAATCTGGGCTGGCATGGGCCCAGCTCCGCTGCCAGCCTGGATATGCTGCAGGCTGTGTTGCAACCTGGTTACTGGCAGCAAAGCCTGACGACCACCACACCTACAATGTCATTATTTATCAGGGATTGTTTTCACTCCTCCACCCTGGAGCAGGAAACAACAGGCGAACACAAACCTGACCTGACTGAAACAGCGTTTTAATGACGCCTCTTCTCACAGCCCGTGTTTTTCACCACACATGTGCAATCCAAACGGCATCAGCATAATATGGTTCACGGGGCGTTTGCGCACGGCGCACGGGACTTATGGAAAGCCTCTTACGGGTGCTTGAAGGAAAGGCAGGAAAAGACAGGAATATAAACAGGTTGCTGATTTTACAGCCTGTGGAATAATGGGAGGGGAACGGTGCTGCAGGGAAAACATGCCCCTTATGTTCCCGCTGTGACACCACCACCTCCATCCTCATCATCCCAGGTTACACACATGCACATCAACATGCAGCACGTCCCCCACCGACACCACCGATCTGCTTCCCCCTTTTCTTATTCACAGCAGCGCACACTCACAATCAGCGGGATGGTCCTGTCCTCCCGGTGGATCTCCAGCCGACCGGGGACCACTTTCTGCCCATGGCTCCTGCCGCGAGTCTGTGACGCCGCCGACGACGGCGACGACTGGGGCTTGTTGTCCTGCCACAGGTAATAAAACGTCCCCAGGATCCACGCAACGGTCAGAATCGCGATGGCGTTGGCCCGTATCCTGCGCATGGTGAGCCCATAAGGAGGGCTCCGGAGGCGAGCCCGTATGGTTCAGGTCCGTCCGCGGCAGAAGGTGCAGCCTCCCCGCCGGTGATGGCTTGAGCCGCAGCGCAGACAGAGACTATCTCTGAGCGAACAGGCTCTTCTGCCGGAGCGCTGCCTCTCCGCTGGGATTTGCGCACTGACAGAGCCACGGTCCTAGCGCCGAGTCATATCATCCCCCTACACACAAACACCCACGGCCACACACGCACACGCACGCTCACACGTTATCCATCTGCTGGCTGCAGAGAGGAGAGGCTGTCCAATCTGCATCGTAATTTCAGACACCTAAAGGCGCAGAGCAGCTGAAAGGCATGTGATTCTGGTCTTCACCCTCTGATCCACAGGAACATTTAACACTGTGGCTGCTTTTACTTCCAGCATCGTCTCGTCCTCTTTGACACACAAAGTCCTTGCCCTCATGTACAAACGAATGGCTGATTTTATAATTCCCAGTCAACAAAATATTTATCTAACACAGTGTTCCACAACATTTTGGATGGAAATATTGTTCTTTTTCTTCCATTAGAATTGTGGTACTGTAATGACCATATTTTACAAGTTAAGATCTCAAATACAAAATATAATCCAACATAAATCACTGCTACGGCTGGAAAAAACATTTACACAAAATGTTAATATATTAGTAACAATGATCCAATGATTAAAGATCTAAAACATGGCTCCTTTGAGTGAAGCAATTACAGATTATTATTGATTTGTCTAAATTATTGTATTAAGTGACATAAAAATATACAAACGCTGACACAGAAACACCAGAATCAGCTAATTTTATGCGAGTTTGCTTTAACAATGACTTTAAAACTATGTCCAGATGTTTTGAAAGGAAAATAAATCTCATTTCTCACTCACCTGTGGTAACATGCAGGTACAGTTTGTACATGAGATTTCTGCCTCCATCTAAATCTAATGTAGGAATTGAATTTTAATTTGACATCAGTCACCGTTATCCTAAACAAACCTCAGTGTGTGTGCTTTTCATTAGGACAACTTATATTAAGTCATTCAAATGAAATTAAAACCTGGACAAATGAAACTACAACAATATCTATGACTAGAAGTCAGTGTGAAAACAGTTTGAGCGAAGTGACCCTTTAGATTTCTCAGCCACAATCTGAACTAAATCTGCAGGTTTGCTGCAACATATTTACCTTCACTGCTTAAGAAGAGTCATTTTTCTGTTCACGCATTGAAAAGACTGCGTTTAAATTTACAGCCTCCAGCTCACGCAGAGCAAATGAAGCAATGCAGCTGAATTGATCATGAAGAAAAAACGAAGGCGCTGCAGTCTCTGAACAACAGCTCCATGAATATTCATCTCCTCCTGAGTTAATTCTGGATTTGCACTGATGACCTTGGCAACTACGACTTGTTCAGGGTATGAATAAATCAAAGGTGTAAAAAAGAAAAAGTCAGAATACATTAGCGTCCAAAAAATCCATAAGTGCCTTTAAACAGCTGCAGAGAGCAGTAAAGAAATCAGAGCAGAGCGCTGAGACCCTGGAGGCATAACAGAGCTGAGAAGGCTGAAATTCCTCATCCTATTCCTTCTCCATTAGAAGAAACATAAAAACAGCCCTGAGTATGAGCTCAGCCAACTCCACCTCACAACCATGTACTGTGTGGGTGAGGCGTCCACACAGCTGGGCCCATCACCACAACATCAGGAATTAGGAATGCCATGTTTTCTCTCATGACAGACATAAGTGTCAGGAAACCCAACCCAGGGACAGGCAGAATGAAATCAACATAAAGAACATCAGTCAGTTTCTGTTTAACTTTTCATTTAACCTACTGCTTCTTCTTTTATTTCTTCGTTTTCTACTGCAGCGCCTTTTACACAGGAGGCTTTATCAAAGGTTCATGAAACAGTTTCTAAGACTGTACTGGTCAGCGCACATTTACTAACCATCGAGCGCCTGTTTCCCCAGTTCTCTTCAGGAATAAGAACAGATCAACACAAAGCAACAAACTACAGCCACAAATGAAAGGTCCATTGTTAAAGTGTTAAAGTCTTGCAGGTTGGATTTTATATTAAACAAATCTGTCATTTGCTCCCTCAGTTTATTTAACCAGCACAGTGTAACTGCACTTTAAAAATCCCAGTGTCCAACAAGCTGCAGGGCAAAGCTCCATCCACTGTCTGCTGTCTCTCTAAAACCCCTCTACTCTGAGGTTAATCTCATTATTCATGGAAGCCGCCTATTCCTCCGCCTCCATCCCGTCATGGCGAGACCTGTCAGCAGACAAGATCTGCCCTGCATCCAGCCTGTGGATACAGAAAGGGAAGGTCGCAGGGGTCAGAGCCACATCTGGCTCAAGGCTGGGAGAAATTTGTCTTCATTGGTACAGACAGGGCTGCGCCTCTCGTGGTGCTGCTGTCACTGTTATCTCTGGGAAAGACAGTGATGCCTCAAAGCAGGGAGGGAGAAGCCTCTACATTTACAAACAGTGAAAGCATAAAAGCACGGAGCAGTCGTGGAGAGGTGTTGGCACTGGCAGCTTTGTTGTTACTGCACACACTCTGAGGTTTGCTGCAGTCATTGGACCTGGCAACCCAGCCCTCAACTGGCTCGGTAACGTCAAGATTACTGGGTGCAGAGAAGAAGCGATGGTTGCATGGGAAGTTTCCAGCATAGCCAGTCTACACCCATGTCAACAATCCCTATCCTGAGACTCATGGAAAGACAAAGCTCCACATTCCCATGTCGGCAGTGAGGAGGGAAAATGGGAAACTTTCCAAAGTGAAATATACATGGGAGGAACTAGGACTAAAAGGTTTTGTGTTATGAGTCAGGACTCATCAAAAATCAGCACATTAATCACAACAAGGTGAAAAAAGAGAATAAAGATGAACAGAGCCAAGCTTCTAGCTCCAAAACACAAAACATGGCTACAACTGCACATTAAAGAATAATGTCATATTTATTCAACCATAAATGATCGAATGCTTTTTAAACTGGTTAAACAGAGCGTGTGGGGGTGAGTGAGTGGTCTGCCAAAATCTCCACCAGATCGAGACTTTCTGTCTGATCCTGATCCTGACCTCTGATCGAGTACGTGAAAAGAAAAGTGAGTTTACCTACAGGGATTTAAAAAGTGTTACAAGGACAGATTTTACAGCCGAAAGTGGGATATTAGATGTGGGCGTTGAATTTTCTGAGTGTGTGTTTTCTGCAGACACGCCAGCAACATTTTAGTTCTGCTGAGAATCACTGTTGGCATTTCAGACAACTACGCCAAAATGGTGAATCCAGAAAAGCAAACAAGCACACACAGAAATGCATGCACACACACAAACACACACAGACACACACAAATCTCATAAGCCTCTATGGAATTCCACTATGATAACAAGGAAAACCCATCTAGTCACCTCTCGGCTGTAACCAGTTATCATCGAGCTCTGTGATGTACAAGTTCTGTCTTGTGCGTGTGTGTGTGTGTGTTATGCAAACACAGCCTCAAACAGCTGACACTCAGCAGGCAGGAATTTAACCTGAGCTCGTGTTGTGGTGTGGAGGTTTCTCATGCTCCGTCAGTGAGGACCAGCAAAGACTGTTAACAAACAAACAAATCACAATTAAAGTCACACTCAACCCAAAGTCCTTTGAGGGTCAGTCACTGACTGTAGGCCCAAAGTTCAGAGACTTACAAAGGATTCAGTGTGTCGCAAACAGGGGTGGGACACTGGTGCAGGGGAAATCACCAATGAGCAACACGGGCCTGAACCCGTGGTCCATCGGGATCTTTCTGTGTGGAGTTTGCATGTTCTCCATGTGTCTGTGTGGGTTCCGTCCTTAACACACTGTCCTTAGTTTAACTGGTGACTCTAAACTGCCTATTATCATATATATATATATCACAGCAGTATTTAGTGTTTTTATATTAGTTCCCTACATTGAATATTTTACTTGTGACTCACATTTTTCTCATGTCTGCACAACAGACAGATTAAAACAGGCCTGTTGCATCTTTGACTTGGCAGCATCTCTATTTGTTTTTTGTTTGTTTTTTTTACAGTTTTCATCAGTGAATAGGGTTTGACTTTTTTAGTTGAGAGTGTCAGAAGATATTAAACTGTAACTTGAAGCCTGAGCTATTGAAGCTGGTTTGTTGATACTGGGGATGAAAAAATTGGCTTGTCTGTTTTTTTAAACAATGTACGGATAAATCTGAGCCGCTTGACTAAATCCTAACTAAAGCATGTGTATGTTGGAACTGCCCTGGCATTAAACTCAATGTGATTATTATTATTATTATTTTCTCTACCAATGAAACTTAAACCCTGTTTCTACCTGCTGAAATTACTGCAGCCACAGCTGCTTCTTAATCAGTTATTCGGTGAGAGCAGATAGTGTTTTTCCAAGGCATCATTTGTGGTTTAACAAAGGCATGCCAGACGGGTGGAGCTGCAGGATACAGAAACCTAAGAGCAGGAAAGTACACTAACCTGATATACATAAATTGTCAGATAGTGCCGCTTATTTTTGTGTCCTGGTTTCCACCCATCGCTCATCAGAGCACAATCTCACACACAAATCATGAGCAAATATTTGCAAATAAAATTAAATGTTTGGGGAGATAAACACACACTCGCCTTGTGTGTCCAACCTTTATGCTTTGCCAAAATAAAGGGGGAGTTCACAACATTGTGGTAGGTCATTGTCTGCAAAACAGACTGGGAGTGACCAAACGCTGTGATATTGCAAAGGCCCATGTGGGACCAGGAGAAAATCCTGAAGGAAGAAATAGAATAGTAGTTAGAGTACCAAAACTGCAGAGGCTCTATTGCATATGTGGTACAAGAAGAAGAGAGCTGGAGCTCATGTCAATGAATTAGGGTGAATAAGGTTCATCATCTGGGCACCATGAATGTCTGTACTGAATTTCATGGCAACCCACCCAATAGTTGTCGAGACATTTCAGTCAGGACTAAAGTGGTGGATGACGCATTGAAACAAAAAGCAGATGTGAGTTTCAATCACAATCAGAGAGTTTCATCATCACGTCATAACTGGCTAAATATTTATACAAACATGTTCTCCATAAAAAGCAAGAAGGGGTTTTCTTTCTTTCAGAATGTAAAGCTGAGGTCGGCAGGGTCAAAGAGTCCTGCTCCTGCAGATGTGTCCATCTGGAACATCTTTTCCATTTGCACAGTGGCACACCACTCCAACGCATGACAGCATGCCAGTAAAAACAGCCATTCAAAAAAAAAAAAACAAGGAGAGCTACAATAGTTTGGAGCTGGATGGATTATCCAGTGTTTATTTCAGCCTCATGGACACTGCTGCTTCAGTATCACATGGGAAACTTTGTGCGATCTCCATACATCCCTATATCCGCCCAACACCCTCTACCGGTGTGGGCAGAGCTCTCGGACTCGATCTCGTCTCCCTGCCCAGTTGGCAGACTCCACTGTGACTGTGTGTGACTAAACTTTGTTGCTGAGCAGTCGAGCTGTTGTGATTCTGTTACTCCAGCTGGCTCTGCTCAGTGTAGGAAGTCCATTAGCAGGACAAGGAACAGCGCAGCTTTTCTCCAGAGCCACAGCCCCAGGGATAATGGGCCACTCGGGGAAAAAGCCTCCAGATGAAAAGAGATGCCGACTAGAGCTATTCAAGAAAACAGGAGGAGGAAGTGCTTTTTTTTAACTAAAATGTCAAAGACTTAAAAACTTAATTATACATTTAAAAGAAAAGTCATTTATTCTTGATCAGAGATGACAGTATCCAGATATTTGACTTGCCTAAGTCGAAGTAATAGCAGTGTAAGAATACACTGCAATGGTATGTTCTACATATTGTGCGCTGGAGGCTCATCCAATGCTGCCAGGAAAACAAAAACAGGAAATAAGAATAATAAAAATAATCCTCCATCCATAGTGACACCCATTAATCTGCAGGGAAAAGGTGTGATACTGTGTAAAAAGCACATTAAGTCTAAATTCAATGTCAGTCATTACAAAATACATAGAAACAACAAGACACTGACGAAAAGCCTGAAATCAAAGTAAAAAATGTTTACTTACCAGCTAAAATAACATATTTTGATATGACGCCAATATTGTCCTTTAAAAAAAAAAAAAAAAAAAAAACTATTTGCAAAATCATGAATAAACACAAGTCAAAATTATGAAATGATACATGAAAGTCTAAATTAAAATAGAACTTGAAAAATGATGTTGTGATATATCAATCAAAACGTATATGAATTATCAAATGGTTTGGTCTAATAAATCATGTATAATTGACTTCATATCCCATAAATCTGCCCTCATTATTTTGACTCTTGAGTTTGATTTGGAGTCAATCACAGTGATACCATCAGCTGCCAGACCGAACTATCACACAGACACAAGGCTGAGCGGAAATGCTTGTTTATTACTGCTAAAGCCGAGACACACAGATGGCACCTGCTGGGTCGCCCCACAAAACCAAACGAGAAATTTAACATCAACAGCCAGTTTTTATACAGTACAAACAGGGGTACCAGCGTCCCCACTAAAAAACAAACATCTGAACAGTCTTAGCAAAGAATGTGTGCAAACCTTAAAGAGCGGAGGAGGAGGAAGAGGGTGGTATTTAAAGAAGCAGATAACGCTACAACCTTTGGGGACGTGAACTTAAAAATGTTGCAGAGATTTTTCAGACCATCTCGACTGCAGCGGCTGAAACACAGGCTGGAGTTAAGTGCGTCAACTGTGCAGGCACTAAAGCCAAACTCAATCTTAAAAAACAAATATTCAACCTCGTATTTCAATCATTTTCAAGACTCCTGCTTCTTGAATTACCTCCCAGATGATAAACACACATTACTTTAATATTGCCATTAAAATACACAGCTCAAGCATATTATACCTCTCAAACACATTACTTCCAGTTCTTCTCACACACGTATGTGATGTGACAATAAATAAACAGGACATCCATTCACTTTTAAAGTGCTCTACTGCTCTGTGTTACAGTCAGACTATGCCGCTTTGGGGGAAAGAAAGGACACAACCCACCTCTTAAATAATATGAAACACATATGTGACCAGTTCAACACACAGCGGTTCTGCCACCATGCCAGCACCAGCGACTATAAACAACCATTAGACATTAGACAAGTGTTGCTGTGGAACTGACATAATGGAGTCAGTTGTATGATTGAAAAGAAACACGAGAAGCAACAAATCCTCATTTCTGAGAAGCTGCTTTGCTTTAAAAATAATTTCTGTCAGCTGACTGCAGTACAAATAATTATTGTAGCTCTACACTGGGGTCTTTAAAGAAATGGCCCCTTGGGAAATGAAGGAACTATCCTGTAATAGCCAGCTGTGGCCACCTTGGCTGCTGTTCAAAAGTTACATAGTCTCATTTTGTTCTACCTCATACACTTTTAATATGACTGGAAAAAAAAAAAAAAAAAGAATACATAGAAGACTGATGAGAAAATGCATTGAAACACTGCATGTTCACCTTCATTTGCAGATTGTAAAGACGGGAGATGAAGGAAATGACATAACTGTGAATGTTGTTTTTGGAGAAGTCACCTCAAATGATTAAATAAAAAAAACAAACAGTGTAAGATGAATGCTGCTTTGCTTAGTCGGTACCAGCACATGCTAAACAGGAAAAGATGACCAACATCTGAGTTCACTGTAAGTACAATCTTCAGAGTCACAGAAGGCAGTTAGCAGAGGCCAGGTGAAAAAACTTCAGCTATTAAAGCTCATCTTCCTCTGGGTCAACTGTGCCCGTTTTCCCCCGAGGAGACGTGCAGGGCAGTGAATCCCTCCTAGAGTTATAATGACGAGCTTTTGAAGTGTCAGTCTACCTGCCTGCGTCTCCTGACCCCACCCCAGACATTCCTCCTGTTACTTCATGCACAGACAAGAGTTTGTTTTCAGAGGGAGGTCCAGTTCTGTTCAGCGGGCAGACAACGGTGCCCAGGGTTAACTCAGGTTAAAAAAACGTGTGCGCTTGTAGTTTGCTTTGCTTTGGATACAAGCGCACGACAGAGTTCGAATACCTTCAACTTTCTGATGTGTCTAGATCATGGATGCTTGAGCACTGAATCCACAGGAATGGTGTGGGAATTATTTATTAGTACAGTCATAGAAAGGACGAGCCATTACTGCTCAGTGGGACACACGTTGCGGTCTTTGCAGCAGAAGTAATGCACCACCACGCCGTTGGGATACCTGGCAAACGCGCTGAGAAAGATAAACACAGAATGCGTTTCTGTTGGTGGGGTTATAACTGCATTACAGCAGATTAATAAGCATTTAAATTCATTTTCTCAGAATAAAGTAAAAATGAACAGCAAACGAACTAAAACTAACCAAGCAGACTGCATTAAATCTTGTTAACAATACTGACATTAATTCAGACTATTCTATTTTATTTGATAACCCCAAATAACTCACAGACAAGCAGCTAAAAATCAGTCAGTGTTACCTGGTTCCTATTTTCTTCTTGCAGACTCTGCAGATCTTTTCCTCTGTGATGACACATTTCACCTGCTGGTGAAAGATACGCTCCTCCTGCACCTAAAAACAAACAGCAAGTCAACAATTAGTTTCATTGTCAATCAAATATTTTTAACTAATAGTTAACCTTTAGTAAAAACTGTTTAGTGAGAAACTTTTTTTTTTTTTTTTTTTCAGTGCTTAATTTTACTAAATATACACTGAGCAATTTTCTGTTGCTCATCTTTACTAAGGGATTCAGTCCAGATTTCTGTGGCAGAGCCCCGAAGACCATGAAGGCCATGCCACTCTAAAAACAGGACACCACAAACCACAATTTCCATCTTTTCTGTGACATGATAGTGACCATAGGTTTCTGCTGTCTGCTGTCAGAGACGACCTGCTGAGCAAACTGTGGCCTCAAGGCCAGTGCTTCCCAACCCAGGGCCCCCACAAGAATGACAAATGTCAAGAGCTGAGACATGACTACATGGAAAAGGAAGAAGAAAAAAAATCTGCAACATGTTTATTTTGGGTCTATCCGCCAAACTGTGTTTATTTTAACTAACTCTACACTCTAAATTCATCACAATGAGCCTATAAACAAACTACTTAAAGTATTTCATTCTAAGAAAGAGGACAGAGGCCTTCTTAGGAAAAGGCTTTCTTTGACTTTCCCCAACCGTCAGTCATATCACTTGGCAACTGCCTTAGATGTAACATCTGGAATTTCACCTTATTTAAATGAACTATCATGTAAAGAAAGTCTGCAGACTCACCCTGAGGAACTCAGCCTGCAGCAGACTCTTCAGCACCTGGTTGCAGCGTTTCCTCTGAGCCTTCTCCTCCAAGACACTTTCCAGGAAGACCCGGATCTCTCGGATCTGAGTGTTTGCTGGGAGCAGATTGATGGCCTGGAATCCAACAGTCAGTTTATAAAATGTAAAATACATTATGTGAGGAAACTTTGTGGACTGGGGACAGGAAATGTCAAATTACAGTAATTTTAAAACAAGCAGCGGTGAGCTTCATGCTGTCTCAACTGAATTCAGAGAAAGAGTTTATTAATTTTACATTAATTACATTAATTTTACTCACCATTTAAAAAACAAAAGTCTTACCAACCATTTCAAAGCGATAACACCAAATTAAACAACCCTCCCTACTGGAAAAACAAATTTGCAGTAGGACCTGTTAGGACTCATCCCCTAAACTTGCAACACATTCTTTTACCTTTAGAAATCAAAAGGACTCAATTACCTCTGTGTGAATGCTCTCACAGAAACAGCAGTAGTCTTGTTGTCCAGTTGTATCAGTGTAATTAAATTAAATGAGTACAAGCAGCTTAGTTTCACTCAGACAGCCATTATAGAGTGAGTGTTTTCTGCTGGACACCAACTAAGGAACAAAGCTGGGACTGAGCCTTTTGAACGGTCTCCTAAAATATGGCCAACAAGTATGACTAAACACAACCCGTTTGTTTTCTGTAAGTCCTAGCACATCATTCAAAAATCACACACTGTCATACAGTCTCCCCCAGAAGAAATCACAGTGTCATCACAAAAACAAGTTTGTTATTGTGCACTTTAAAAACTGAACTTAACTCAACGCAGCTAAACTTTTGTATTTAAATATTTATAATGACACAGTGAAGGTGTTTCTGAGACTGTCCCTCTGTTGCTTTGTGGTAAGATATGAAAATAAAGAACATACAATATATTGACGTGGACTGTGCAGAGGGATTGTGGATTGAAAAACAGACAAACAGATTCCTAAAACATCACTCAAGGGATATCTTCTTTACTAGACACTATTCAGTGAAGGGTGAAATGAAGGTTCGACAAGAAAAATAGGTCACGAGTATATGAGCTTATTCAATTAACTCTGCTATTTTGGTTCTGTGTGCTGGTATTCAAATCAGGAATATGAAAAGGAATTTCATCAGGATAGTCACACTGCAACACAGATGAGAGAGATCAGCACGATGGAAGTCATTTATTTGGTTTGCTAGAGCTTTTCTATCACAAAGGCAGCAGCTTGATTACCGCTGACAGTGTGAACCCTTCTGATCTCCCTTTAATAACAAAATAAATCACTGTGCTGTGTTCAGTTCTGTCACTGCTTTAATTTCACACCAAATGTTAAATAAATGATTCTGTGTGAGGGCGGGTTACCGATGGTATTTTATCTCATTTCACCCAGACTAAACAAGTCAACTCTTATCAGCTTCACTTTCACAGCCACATCTAGTATGAATTAGAAATCATTACAATTTCTGTGTGATGCAGAGAGTCATCTAATATTAGTGATGAATCCCTGGGTTAAATTAACCTTACTTTCTACTTAATAAGCTGATTGAAGTGCCAGATGAAGTTAGAATCACAGGACAGCTGATTTAAAGTGCAAGAATTTAATGTTAAAGACTTTGGCAAATCTCTCAAAAGTCAAAGTAAAGTCAGAGTACTTCTCTGTCACTGACGACTAAATTCGATGCAGTAAACGTGTTATACTGCGAGAAGACAAAAGCAGATTTATCTGGGAGTGTTCCACAAGTCACCCTCATGAGGAATGGAGTGCTGCACTGCTGCTGTTTACCTTGGTGGTGTTGAGTTTGCTGTGGTGCAGCTCCAGCACTTGCAGGGCTGCCTGGAGGTTGGCCTGAGGCTCCAACATCTCCATCTTGATGGGGCCCAAGCAGTGAGCATCAGGGGGTGACAGGTACATTCGCAGGAGAGACAGGTACACCTGCAGAGCACAAATGCAAATGTTCATACTTCATTCAGTGTCCATTTTATCTGCATCTGAACATTTTATGCTAAATGACAGGTGAGTTTTCACAGATTCACACTAGAGAACAGATCTGTCATGGAGTTTTAGAGTAGACAGTCTGGCACAAAGGCATCAGGACCACAAAATGTAAGACAATATGGAATTAGCATTTTTAATTCAAATATCAACATGAACAAAACATATTTAACACAAAGGCATCCAAAATTCTTTCAGTGCAGGTTTCTTACAGGAAACCTGAGTATTGGTTCTTTTGGTTTGGGAATCTAGCAAAACTGTATACGCATAACAGACGACACCAGCTGCCCTTTCTGAGATAATTGGTCATTTGTACAAATAAATATTCCATTGCAGTTGTATAGCAATTCCTGCAAACACACAAAAACATATAGAGATGCCAGCAAAATAAAAAAAAAAACAGTCAGAACAAACTGAACACAGCAGAAGTATAATAAAATGCAAAAGGACACAATAAGCAACAAATTCCAAGTGAAAGAAGCAGAAAATCTAAAATGGACAAAACAACCAACAAAACAGATTTTTAAACTTAAAGTTTCTTACATCTTTATTTCCTTCAACTGAACTATTGTAGTGCCGGTGACAGTATCTGCAAAGAGAGAACAGATAAGAAATATCATGATTAAAGTTACATTATGGAAAAAATAATTTTTCACAGTCTTTGCCTGTTTATGAATTTTCACTCATATTAACACAATTTTCAATTTTTTTAAACTCAAATATTAAAAAAATAAATGTGCACTTAACTGATTCTCCATTTGCCAAACAATTAGTTCAAAGCTATACAGGGATTTCTTGAAAATACCCAAGCAATTCTAATAAACACGTAAAAAAAACAGGTTCTGCTGGTGTTTGTACAAGTGCTCACTCTTCAGCCATGCGAGTATCTTTCAGGACGTGCACATAGATGAACAGCGCCTGCTCGTGTTTACCCATCCGACCCAGAAGCAGCGCCCGTTCCTCCAGCAAGCCTTGGAGGAGAAAACGTAAAAGATGCAAGTTACACCTTTCAGCTTATGTATGTATATATGAATGTATGCAGTAGAACATACTGTATATACACATGAAATAAATGCTAATAAGGAAGATCAGGACCATTTCTTAGTAGTCTGTTATATACAGACTATCCTGATATTAAAATTTGTGGTTTATTTATGTATTTAATTTCCATCCATTATCTCGAAATTGTCACAATCTTCAAAAAGTCACATGACTAACAAGTGAAATTCTCCAGTAACAAAATAAAACATTTTGTCTGTGACAGACACTGGTGAACTGTTTACAAATGAGTTTTTCTTCAGACCGCTGTACACACATTTGTCACCGAAGTGTAAATTTGGCTCTTACCATCAAAGGGAAAGTCAACGATGAGTGTTGAGGGTTCGTAGCTGGTGGAAATATCCAGAAAGGACAGCAGCTTGTTCCTGTATTCTCCCAGTTCACCCTCCTCCTTCCCTGCAGCAACAGCTGGAACTCCTGCAACAGCACAAGGGTTATAATTCTAGTGTTTAATAGATTATTTGACCAACAGAATATTGACCTCCACCCCCAGAGGATTTCTAGGATGAATGAAAAAAAGTTATTGTAAATAACACATGGATATTGAATAACACATTGAATATTTACAGTGTCCAGATGCACACTATTTTTTGTTGAGAATCACAGTAATCTCAAAGAAAATATATCTTAACATCACTGACTGTGCACTGCAATATGCTTCACAGCACAGTGTGAAGCAATAACCTGCCACAAGGACAGACGTATTTAATTAGTTTATTTCACTGACCGAGTGCACATTAATGAGCATCCATGCAAAGGTTGGCTGAAAGGTCCATTTTAATGCTCAATCCCTGGATGTGCATTTAAAAGGCACAAATAGAAAGAGATGGATGGACTCCATAATAAGTCCTGACATAGGCGTTATTTGCAAAGCAATGAGAGATAACTCTGAATAAGGACGCAAAGGCAAAACTGGATCCATATGAAGTGATGTAATCACATGAAAATCCTACAATAAATTAGAAAAATAAATTATTCTTCAGCACTAAGATGACTTTCAGAAATCTTTTGTTAAAAGATATTAAAGCTACAGGGTCACTCTGCCCTCCAGCTTTGACACTGCAATGAAATTGCTATTTAAAGCATTTCCATTATTTTCTTTGCTTTGCTTCAGGTAGACATCACTGAATGTTAAGTATCTGACAGTGCCTCTAATGACATATCTGTATCAGGATAGAAAAAAAAAATAAAATAAGCCTCTCATTTCTTGATGAAATACCTGAAAGACTGCTTTCATCAAAGCACTGGCACAAAGTATTTCCGGGCTATGTTTTACAATAACTTATTTCCATCAATGTGAACTTAAATTAACTTTCAAGTATTCTCTTGCTCGTACCTTCTGGCAGTGAGTTCAGGTACATTTTCATGAGGACTTGAACCTTTTCCAGGTAGAGTTGGATCAGCACATTGTGAAACTCTGGCCCCTTCTCATCCCACACATAGATAATGTGCTCCAAATATGGGATGGCAAGCTCCTTGAAGCCCTCCTTCAGGAAGTTCAGCACCTTGTCTCGGGGCAAAGTCTCCACCTCTGTCAGGTCCTCAGTGAAGATCTGGAAAGGAAGAAAGATTTTAAATCTGGAGCAGAGCTTTCTGTATGGGAAGCAGGACGTTTATAAAGAGAGGTTTATTGCCATTTGCAAATTTTGTGTCCCACCTTCAGGCCATCCTCAGGACAGATCTTTAGCACCCAGGGAGAAAACTCAAATATTATTCCCAGATTCTCCAACCCTGTATCAGAGTTAGAGTAAATAAATCTGTTTAACAGGAAGGTCAGAGGAAAATTAGTAAGGGAGATGAGACAATATATACATACATATAATGGGGTGAAATGCTGAATTGAAAAAAACAAAAAACAAAAATACTTTAACCGTTTTAATTTTAAAGCCAAAAACTGCTTCGATCTGACAGCACACTTTACGACAAAAGAGATACTAACAATACACTCTATTAAAAAGGCTTCTAATCATCTTCCTTCTGCTAAAAAAAACAAAACAAAACAAAAAACAGACAGCATAATCAACTAGTCATTACAGCAGAGTGCCAGAATGAATCTGACATGAATATGCTTAACGATAACACACAGTACCTTTAACTGCCAAGCACCCACTGAGTACAGATTTGTTTTGGCAGGGAAGGTGCAGAGATATAACTGATTCACAGAGTCACACAGCAAATACTGATGCACATGGTACAAAGACCTGACGTTTAGTCAGTGCCAGACAAATGACAGCATGCAGACCAAAACGTGAGAAATGCAGGATATAGATCCAACATCCACAATCAATCAGAGTGAAAGTTTTCTCAGAGGCATTCCCAAAATCATGCCAACAATATCAACTCATCAAATGAAGATGACAACTTTGACACTAAATTAAACCAGCTGACTGTTGATCCTTACCCAGTCTTTGAAGGTACTGCACCGTTCGCTCGTGGCCCTTCAGCGGAGAGTTAGCCTTGGTGGATTGATCAAGCAGCACCTGCAGAGCTGTGAGAGGGCAAACAGGGTGAAGAGAAGCAACGGGAGGTGAGTGAAAAAAGAACAAAAATGAATATGAGATAGGTAGCAACATGTCATCTACTCTGCTATGCACTACGTTACATAATTTCTCCATCAGCAGCAACTGGATGAAGCACATGGACAGGATTAATTGGTGACTGTGAACAGCTGGTTTGAATTGGCTGGGATTTGGAGAGCCAGACTTGAACAGCATGAGATCACAAGCACAAATTGCAGCAGGCCGATTAAAACCAGCTACACTCACAGCAACAGCCCAGAATCTGCTGCAGAAAACTGCCAAAAACTAAATGACATTATGAATCTTTGATCTACGGTGATGACGATGCAACCATATGCAGGAAATCTCGTAAGATAAACTATGTGGCCTGACAGAGCCGATCCACCCGATGCCCAGAAACCAGCACGTTGTAAGCACGTTAAGTGTTAGCTATTCACTTCAAACATAATGGAACAATTCAGTCACAATGGCTCTTGTATTTGAATGAGGAGGTAATGAGGAGACTGTAGACAAAGGCTGATGCAAGTGATTCCTCATTTAAAGACTCCACATCCCATTTGAAAGAGAAATGAGGAACAGATGCTTCGTTATGTGTTGTGTATTCAGTTTACATGAGGTCTGCGACAGAAAAACCTGTGATATCAGTCATTACCCAGTTGATTGACTGGTCTGTTGTCTGCTGCATGACGATTTATTTTCGACTTTAAAAAAAAAAAAGAAATCCTCAGAAAAAGTATTCTCAGACTAAATACTTAAATGACATTTCAGTTTAATTAAAAAATAATAAATACGCTTTTTTTCCCCCAAGAAATATGCTTTTGATTTGTCAATATGGGTTAACGAGTGATTGATAGATAAAATTCCCATTTTTGCCCATTTAAAATGCAATCAGTGTGTAATCAAAGAAATGAAGGGATCTGAATACTTTCTGAAGCCACTGAATGAGTGTGTGTTTTTAATATCTGTTTACTTATGTAACAATTGTTGACTGTAGTTTCACTTATGGCTATAAATGTGCACTGCTGTGTCTTTCTGTGTTTCACACCTAAAGGCAGGGATGGAAAATACGATAACATGCACTCGAGCTCGATGAACGCCAATTTTCCAGTGAAGCCAACAGCAGCAAAAGGAGGTGTGCATATACAGTGGGTACGGAAAGTATTCAGACCCCTTTAAATTTTTCACTCTTTGTGTCATTGCAGCCATTTGCCAAAATCCAAAAAGTTCATTTTATTTCTCATTAATGTACACTCAGCACCCCATCTTGACAGAAAAAAACAGAAATGTAGAAATTTTTGCAAATGTATTAAAAAAGAAAAACTGAAATATCACATGGTCATAAGTATTCAGACCCTTTGTAGTGACACTCATATTTAACTCACATGCTGTCCATTTCTTCTGATCCTCCTTGAGATGGTTCTGCTCCTTCATTGGAGTCCAGCTGTGTTTAATTAAACTGATTGGACTTGATTAGGAAAGGCACACACCTGTCTATATAAGACCTTACAGCTCACAGTGCATGTCAGAGCAAATGAGAATCATGAGGTCGAAGGAACTGCCTAAGGAGCTCAGAGACAGAATTGTGGCAAGGCACAGATCTGGCCAAGGTTACAAAAGAATTTCTGCAGCACTCAAGGTTCCTAAGAGCACAGTGGCCTCCATAATCCTCAAATGGAAAAAGTTTGGGACGACCAGAACTCTTCCTAGACCTGGCCGTCCAGCCAAACTGAGCAATCGTGGGAGAAGAGCCTTGGTGAGAGAGGTAAAGAAGAACCCAAAGATCACTGTGGCTGAGCTCCAGAGATGCAGTAGGGAGATGGGAGAAAGTTCCAGAAAGTCAACTATCACTGCAGCCCTCCACCAGTCGGGGGTTTATGGCAGAGGGGCCCGACGGAAGCCTCTCCTCAGTGCAAGACACATGAAAGCCCGCATAGAGTTTGCCAAAAAACACATGAAGGACTCCCAGACTATGAGAAATAAGATTCTCTGGTCTGATGAGACCAAGATTGAACTTTTTGGCGTTAATTCTAAGCGCTATGTGTGGAGAAAACCAGGCCCTGCTCATCACCTGCCCAATACAATCCCTACAGTGAAACATGGTGGTGGGAGCATCATGTTGTGGGGGTGTTTTTCAGCTGCAGGGACAGGACGACTGGTTGCATTGAAGGAAAGATGATTGCGGCCAAGTACAGAGATATCCTGGAAGAAAACCTCTTCCAGAGTGCTCAGGACCTCAGACTGGGCCGAAGGTTCACCTTTCAACAGGACAATGACCCTAAGCACACAGCTAAAATAACAAAGGAGTGGCTTCGGAACAACTCTGTGACCGTCCTTGACTGGCCCAGCCAGAGCCCTGACCTAAACCCAATTGAGCATCTCTGGAGAGACCAGAAAATGGCTGTCCACCAACGTTCACCATCCAACCTGACAGAACTGGAGAGGATCTGCAAGGAAGAATGGCAGAGGATCCCCAAATCCAGGTGTGGAAAACTTGTTGCATCATTCCCAAGAAGACTCATGGCTGTACTAGCTCAAAAGGGTGCTTCTACTCAATACTGAGCACAGGGTCTGAATACTTATGACCATGTGATATTCAGATTCAGTTTTTCTTTTTTAATAAATTTGCAAAAATTTCTACATTTCTGTTTTTTTCTGTCAAGATGGGGTGCTGAGTGTACATTAATGAGAAATAAAATGAACTTTTTGGATTTTGGCAAATGGCTGCAATGACACAAAGAGTGAAAAATTTAAAGGGGTCTGAATACTTTCCGTACCCACTGTAAATCCCTACCATTCCAAATTAATTGGTATGCTTCAGATCACATAGAACCAGAATTCAAACTGCTTCTTTCAAAGTACAAATATTGAAATAAGGATCTGGCATTGACCTGGTGGGTTTTTGAGATGGAGCTGAGCAGAAAGTCACAAGTAATAAATGGTCCTTGTGAAATAAAGCAGATCATCTATTTTTGCGTGAATAAAATGCACAAGTTTTTTTCCATTTGCAGTGAAAAGCCAATGCCATGATCTCAAACTGTACTGAGCTAAATGAAGAAATGTAAAATATTGTTAGTTTTTCGACTGTGGTCTTTGTTCTGCAGAAGATATGTGACAATTGTAAGATTAAGATTCAATATGACTTCGACGGTTCGACAGCACAGGTGCTTCACCAGCAGTCAGACTTTTACCTTTCTGGTGCAGGCCCTTCTTCTCGTAGAGAATAATGAGCTCACTGTACTTGTGAGCTTTCTTTAGGACATACTCGCTCTCCTCTATGTGACAGTGGTTGTTCTCCAGACGAAGGAGTGGGGAGACCAGGGCCACATTGGTCTGAAAAATGGGAAGGAACAATCATGTTACAAAACATGAACACTGGGAACCCGTACACAAAACAGGAACCCATCCAACCCTTTAAATCTAGGGTTTCATGTATTCCACCCAAAGACTACAACTAGGCGAGATCATCTTCTTAAATTCACAGTGGGTTTGTCATTTAAATAATATGGTGCAGATGGTTGGCACTCTTAAGGCACGCACTGTTGTACTGAGTTACATATCAGCAAAAACTAGGCTTGTCCTGCGAGTTTCACTGATCACATAGGGCTTATTACACCTCTAAAGGGAAGCACCTGGTGCCATTTTCCTTGAATGCACAAATTACATCAACTTCCCCATTTCAACATGGAGCGGCAACAGAAAGATGGGACCCATTTGGCTCCTAACTACCCAGTGCTGCAGCCAGTTTCAATTTGTGTTCAGAATTAGTGACTTATAAAACCATTTCATTGTGCAGTAAGTGAAGACTGCCACATTAGGAACAGCTAATATAACTTTTATCATGAAATGTAAACAAACAAATCAGGTACGCAAACAATTAGAGATTGGTTGTAATCCAGATGCATGTTATTAGACATGAGTACTTGATGTGTTTGATTTTGACGTGATATGATAATAAATTAGAGAACCGTGCAAGAAAGGGCTTAACAAAATCATGAAAATAAGGAGAATCATGGCCTTACATGCAGGTAACATTTCAGCAGGGTGGTATCAATGATCTGCAGCAGTTTTTTGCGGCTTTTAATTGTAGGTGTCCCTTCCATGAGCGGAGATGTTGTGGAAGGGTCAGAGTCATTCAGCTGTTTCACCAGGTGGCTGCGTTTCTGTATGTGAAAAAAGAAAACTGAAATTATTTATATCACATTTCTGTTGATTTACACCAATTTACTTGAACCTAACCTTTAATAGGTTATTTTCATGGAAAGTTCCTCATAAAATGGGGTCTGATAAAATGTTCTGCTGACATGGAAGACATGATGCATACAGACCTGGGTGAGGTAATCAATAAGAGCGAGATGAGCCTTCTCCAGCTCTGCCCCTGACAATGTAGGCAGGGGGTTGGGATAGTGCAGCTGTTTCCGGTAGTCTGATGGGAGCAGGTCTGGGTACAGACCAATCACATGAGTGGGATCTGCAGAGCAAAGAAGGTGAAATTTGTTCAACTTTGATAAATGTGTGATACATCAGCTTGTTTAGCATTCCTTGACCACCTAGCCAAGTTCTATCAATAAGAGAATAACATAAAAATATTCGCGAATTGAGATACCCAATGGGAGGGATGAGAGTCCTACCTGTGCCAAGTTTAGCAAACACTGCCATGGAGTCATCAAATCTCTTCTGGCAAAACAGATTGAAGGCATAGAGATTCTGAATGTGATGTATCTGCTGCTTTTTATCACCATCTGAATCATCCTTCATCTTCTGGCAGAAAAAAGAAAAGCAAAGAATTCATGACACTCTCCATTTTAATCACAATACTAGAATGCTAACAATAAGATGCGAACCACATGAATGGTATGTTTTTATTCTTAGATAATGCTCCTGGGAAGATCAGAATCAGAATCAGAATCAGAATCAGAATGAGCTTTATTGCCAAGTGAGTGTGCACACACACACACACAAGGAATTTGTTTTGGTACAGGGGGGGGGGGGGGGGTACTCCAGTGCAAACAGACATAAATACAAATGCTACAAAGGGTCAAACAGTAAACATAAATGCTACAGAAATGCTACAAAAAACTAAAAGACTAAGAGAAAAATGCACAGATAACCTGAGAAACAGGATGAAAGGGGAACTAATTGGTGTGCAAAGAGCAAGAAGGTGCAAGTGTCATAGTGCAGGTGGTGGAAGGGAATGGTGGAGAGCTACGAGTTTAAGAGTTGGATGGCCTGAGGGAAGAAGCTTCCTTTGTGCCGGGCTGTCTTGATGTTTGGAGCTCTGAAGCGCCGGCCAGACGGTAAGAGCTGGAAGAGGTGGTGACTCGGGTGGGTGGCATCCAGAGTGATTTTCCGAGCTCTTTTTCTCACTCTGGAGGTGAACAGGACTTGGAGGGTGGGTAGGGTAACACCGATGATCTTCTCAGCGGTCCGGACTGTCCTCTGAAGTCTTCGGATGTCTGATTTAGAGGCAGAACTAAACCAGACAGTGATGGAGGAGCACAGGACCGACTCGATGACCGCTGAGTAGAACTGGGTCAGCAGCGTCTGTGGAAGGTTGAACTTCTTCAGCTGGCGCAGGAAGTACAACCTCTGCTGGGCCTTCTTCGTGATGGAGTCGATGTGGAAGTTCCACTTCAGGTCCTGAGAGATGGTGGTGCCCAGGAACCTGAATGACTCCACTAGTGCCACAGTGCTGTTCATAATGGTGAGAGGGGGGTGGGTGGGGGCATTTCTCCTGAAGTCCACAACCATCTCCACTGTTTTGAGCGTGTTTAGCTCCAAGTTGTTGTGACTGCACCAGCGAGCCAGCTGCTCCACCTCCTGTCTGTATGCAGACTCTTCACCGTCCTGGATGAGACCAATGACAGTGGTGTCATCTGCAAACTTCAGGAGTTTCACAGAGGAGTCACAGGAGGTGCAGTCGTTTGTGTAGAGGGAGAAGAGCAGTGGGGAGAGAACACACCCCTGGGGGGCGCCGGTGCTGGTGATGCGGGAGCCAGAAGTAAATTTCCCCATCCTCACTAGCTGTTGCCTATCCGTCAGGAAGCTTGTAATCCACTGACAGGTGGAGTCAGGAACAGAGAGCTGGGAGAGTTTATTCTGGAGGAGTGATGGGATGATGGTGTTGAATGCTGAGCTGAAGTCCACAAACAGAATCCTTACATAAGTCCCTGGTTTGTCCAGATGTTGCAGGATGTAGTGCAGCCCCATATTGACTGCATCATCCACGGACCGATTGGATCGGTAGGCAAACTGCAGGGGGTCCAGGAAGGGTCCAGTGACGTTCTTCAGATGGGCCAACACCAGTCTTTCAAAGGACTTCATGACCACGGATGTCAGAGCCACTGGTCTGTAGTCGTTGAGTCCTGTGATTTTTGGCTTCTTGGGGATGGGAATGATGGTGGAGCGTTTGAAGCATGCAGGGACTTCACACAGCTCCAGTGATCTGTTGAAGATCAGAGAGAAGATGGGAGCCAGCTGGTCAGCACAGGTTCTGAGGCATGATGGTGAAACCCCATCTGGTCCTGGTGCTTTCCTTCTCTTCTGCTTCCTGAAGAGCCGACACACATCGTCCACACTGGTCTGAAGTATCAGAGCGGGGGAGAGGGGGTTGATGGATGGAGGTGTTAATGGTTGCTCTGGAGGACAATCAGAGCGGGTGGGGGGTGATTCAAATCTGCAATAAAACTCATTCAGATTGTTCACCAGCGTTTGATTGCCTATTGAGGAGGAGGATGGAGTCCTATAGTTGGTTATTGTCCTCAGGCCTCTCCACACTGAAGCAGAGTCGTTAGCTGTAAACTGGTTTTCCAGCTTTTTGGAGTAGCTCCTCTTAGCTGCTCTGATCTCCTTATTCAGTGTGTTCCTGGCCTGATTATACAAGACCCGATCACCACTTCTGTAGGCATCTCCTTTGGCTTTACGAAGCTGTCTGAGTTTTCCAGAGAACCATGGTTTGTCGTTGTTGTATGTTAAGAAGGTCCGGGTGGGAATGCACATGTCCTCACAGAAACTGATGTAAGATGTAACAGAGTCCGTGAGTTCATCCAGGTTTGTGGCAGCAGCTTGAAAAACACTCCAGTCAGTGCATTCAAGATAGATTGCTAGATACACTGAGAATAAAGAACAAAGCTCTGAGTACTGCACCATTTGAACATACGGTTCCTAATCATAAGTGAATTTGATGTGCCATTCTCTGAGCGCAAATCAAATCCTCAGGAATTTAGTAACAGTGTTTAACAGTAATGAGTGTGGTTCTGTTTCTCACCGCCAGCTGAAGAGCCAGCTCAAACTGCTTGTCCTGAAGAAGCTGGCGGATCTGGCTGGCTATTGACACAGGCACCAGGCGCCATACAAAGTGGTTGCTGGCAACATAGACAATATTTGGCCTGTGAAAGATAAGAGGCGAAAACAAGATGAGAGAGAATAGGTTGGAACAAAAGCATTTTTCTTCGCAAGAAGGAACTGACATTATCGGTTTCATTACCATGAGACATGGAAACCAGAATTAGTGATGAAAGCAACAGATGATGCATTGTGTTCTATTAGGGATGTTATGCATCAATGTGGGAGCACAAAAAGCCACTGTTCACTATTAAGCCTGCAGGTACATGCCGAAGGTGTTGGAATAATAACCACCTCTAATATTACGGCACTCACACTTTGATAATGTTTCCATTGACAGTATCTTCAGTTTCTTACGTTGTTAAAAAAAAAAAAAAAAATCCTTTCAGTGAGATTGTTTAATGATGTTATAACAAAATATTTTTCATCTTATGACATTTTCTTTGTCACTGCATAGCAACATTTTCGTGTGACCATTAATAATTTTATCTCATATCATGAAACGATTTGATAAATTACATGGCAATAAAGTGTGAAGAGTACTGAACAATCTGTTTAGAGGTGCAGTGGAACAAAGCAAGGTCAGACTTCTACATAAAAGTAATCAACTGAAAACTCTGTTCAGTATTAGGAATTCTCACTTCAAATTGCATAACTACCTTTGATAGAAAAAGCAGACAGAAAATCAACCCACCACAGATTAAAACTGACTAATGAAACTAGCAAACTTCAGAGACTGCCTCCCTCACCCTGCAGAGATGATGAAGCGAGGTCTCTGTAGCTCCACACTCTGCACCAGCAGCCTCGGCTCAAAGGTCCGAATCTCCACATACCGAGGGAGAACCGCTATAATGTATGGAGGCTGGTGCTCTGAGGACATTAGAGAAGGGAAAGCAGTGTTACAAATCCACCACAACTGAATAAGAACAAGTGGGTATGTGACAGGAATATCACATATCTTCTGCAAATCAAATGGTTCAAATATTGAGGGAGAAAGCAAATGAAGTTTTTGGATATAAAATAACAGTTTTATAAAAATATCACATTTCATGAAAACACAAACAGCTTGTATTTTGGATTCTCTTTCATTTGCCCTTCAGGAGTTTTGATGTCCAAGCAACAAACTCTGCTGAGAGCAGGTGTCTCATTTATGGAATGAAGACCTTAAAGCTAATGGGGCAAAAAATCCTTTGGAGACAGCTTTATAGACAGACCCGCAGGTGGATTCCACATAAGACCGACTGCAGCCACAGGGGAAAACCCATTTAGAACCTTTTCAACTAACACTCATCCTCTTCCCATTAATGCTAAAGCCACAGCCCTGACTATTGAAGGAGGAAACTGAAAACTATACAAAACTACTACCTGAAGGCTGAATTTCCCCCTTCATACTGTTCATTTCTGCATTGACAGAAGGGCTGCTAAAATAATGCAAGAGCTCTTTTGTATCATTCCCATCACAAAGCTCATTAGTAACCCAGATCTGTGGTGTCTTAGTCACAGGTTAGAAAAGCTAATCTAAAAATGTCTTTTCTCCTCAGAGGTAGAAAACTGCTCCACAGCTCAGGCAGTGGAATGACACACAAGGGAAAGAAAGGTTAGAGCAGAGAAGGAAGTGGCAGACAATAGCTGCATGACAACGAGTGACACAGCAGTGTTTCAATATTACATAACTGCTATGTGAAATAACCTGCTCAATCCGTGTAACAATAAGTGAATAGACCTTACTGGCATTCATAGATTTCTTCAGCAGTTAATGAACACACACAAGATACTTGTATAAACACTTTACAGATAATACAGATCTTTTTTTTTTTTCAGCCAGTTTGTCTTCTGCCCTAATGTGCCAAAATGCTCAAAACTTGTTTCTTGTTGTGTTCTTTTATTTGGTTTACTACATTTTTTCTGGCCAGTGCAGAAGGGTATTATCTTGAGCAAGCTGTTAAGTGGTAAGATCTATAGCAGCCAATGGCCTCAGCAAAATCAATAGATGCTTGCCCTTGAGAGTGAATCAACTAACAAAATCTAGTATGTTATTAAAATGAGAAGATGGCTACATTCACTTTCTTTAGGCTTTGGACAGTTTTGTTGTTTATGAAGAGTGTTAGGCAACAGATGAAGCAGAGATTGTGTTTTCCCTGAGTGAAAGCGGCTGCCAAGGGTGACACATTTGGGGAAAAAGGCCTTCTGTGTTATCTGGAAGACTAACCCATCTAGAGATCTGGAGGGAAATTTTGGCTTGTGTTACTCAGCATGTGTGCATCATTTTGACCTTGCTGTCAGTTCCTATTGATATTGAATACAAGTTAACTCTAGCAAAAATGTCAAGAGTCATACAAGGATAAAAACACCAGCTCTGGCGGTGTAACTGAGGCTGTTTGGAGAGATTTTTGAGATTAGTGTTTAATCGCTTAGACCAATTTATTACCCATTGCTATAGGGATGTCTGTCCAGTTCAGTGCACATTTCTGGGTGCAAATGCCGTCTTCATTTAGAACCACAGTTAGATCATCCTGACCAAGAGCCACCTTCCCATCAGCCAGTGGGGCAACTAAAGGCTCCAACTGTTTCCCAGTGGGGAAGAGTTCCTTGATGGAGCCACGGCCATCCATCTGGTAGACAAAAGAGATAGCACAAGAGTCAGAAGACACAAAAAGTCAAAGTGACAAACATTATCTGAATGTTCAGTTATAAAGTGTACACACACACACACACACACACACAATAATAAAGAAAAGACTAAGAATCTCTCTGTGAGGCATGAGAAAACAGCTAAAATAAATTCAACGTTTCAAGGATAACAAAACAAACAGGAACAACCAAGTCTGCTTCTAAACTGTGTTTTAAGAAGGGGTATAAAAAAAAACAACATAATTTTAAAGTAATACTCCTTCCAAACTCTGTCCAGTTTAGTCTTTAAGAGACAATAAAGGATTCAGTATGATTCATGCACCAGTAAAGAGTCCACCTTAAAAAGGCTGACTGTAAACTAACAGACTGAGACTAATGTCTAATTTCAGCAATATTTTGGAAAAAACAAAAAACAGTATGACAGCCTAAAACAAATTATATATACAGATGAACAGTGCAGAAGGTATGCTGTCAGGGTGACTGAAATGGTTTCTATGGCTATTTTCTACTTCCCAGAAAAACCATACAATGGGAATCTAGTTTAACTGCCTTGAACCCAAGCTGGCTATAGCCTCACCTCCTCATGAAGGAATACACTACAATTCTTACAGCCTTTATCCAAAGTCTACAAATGATGAGTGGTTTATAATTAGATCATAGGTTATAGTGAGAGTATCATTTGAAGCGGTAGGGAGCAACAGAATGTTTAGTTTAAAAAGCTCACTGGTATCCTTTCCTGTTGCACATACCCGAATTAGGTAATAGTCCCGTTTGAAACCGACACATATGGAGTTTTCACACCAAGCCATGGACTTTGGAATATCTGGTACACCCAAGTCTCCCTAACAGACAAAAAGAAAACATTAAGATGAATAAATATGTCCAAGGTATGGAAAGTCACATCTCAGTTGTATTTCATTTTACCTGCAGCTCATGGAACTCTCTGTCCTTCCAGTAATACAGCTGGAGTTTCTTTCTCACTGCAACACACATTCTCAGTCTTTCCTCTCCTGAGCTGGTTTTCTGAGGGAAAATTAACATCTCACAAAGTCAAACCAAGGAATTTAAGTACAGAAATATGGAAATAACAGGAAAAATGACTGCTATGACTCTTCCCTACTTGTTCTAATAACAATGCTAAGTGATTTTAAGGGAATCATATCAGTGTATTTATATGTTTTAGCTCATTTCTACACATTGTACATTAAATTACGGCTGTATATTTGAAGCATACATGTTGAAGCTGTCTGCAATAAAATTGATATGCACTGCAATTCTGCATGGAGGATGCGCCCACTGTTATGTTTTTAAAATGCAAACACTGGTTATGGGCTCCCACCACGGGTCTGTAACTGACCTGCAGGTCACATACAAAGAGCGTGGCTCCTTTGGCTTTGGACACCACAGTAATTTGCTGGAAGGTCAGGAGGTCATGGACATGGATGTTGTTCTCTGCATGACATTGAAGATAAATACTATGCATTGTGTGTCAATAGATACACTGATTTCTGTTTCAAGACAGGCAAACATTAACACTAAACGTAGTCTATTTATCAAGTATCATCCTTCAATTGAAATTCCCAAAAAGATTGCAACTACACTTCCCAAAGTCAACAGTTAATTTTTCCATTAATATTATAATTGAAATTCAGAGGAAGCGTCCCTGAGAAAAACTTACCAAGAAGACTGACAAGAATTTTGTACTGTGAAACAACATACAGCTGTAGACAGAGTAAGAAACATAATCAAAGGAGGTTCAAAACAATTGAATCCAAGCTCAAGCAGGCATTCATATGGACTTGAAAAGAAAAACAACTAGACTTGGTCAGACTAGAGCTCAATTGCTGAAACCACTTAGACTCCAGCCAATGTGTGTAAGCATGAGACTAAGGATAAGTCTTTAGGTGTGTGGCTTTGTCAGATTCACACAGACAGAGGGATTTGGTCATTGGCAATTAAGAACCACATTTAGAGTGAAATGAGACCTACTGTATATTTACTATTAAACTACTATTATCAGTAACACCAACATGTACTCCTAAAAATCTGTAAATATTTGTATTGCGGCTTGTCTCACTAAACATCTTTATTTAAACAAAAATCAGTGTTTATCATAAAGCTAATCCTTATTTACCTGCTGTATCTTCTTCGAGAAGTTCTTATTGGATTTTTCTAGTGTCACTTCAAACCGGTTGGATCCTACAGGGTAAAAGACGTTCATCAAATTTAAGCACACAAAAGTAAGTTGAGAAGGTCTGCAAATACACAAAACCTTAACTGCATCTCACATTCTCTTAAGTTTGATTTTACCTGGATCTTTTTTTATTCTGTAGAGGAGAAGATGCCCTGGCTTTGTTCCCACAAGCAGACAGTCCTCTGCCAGAAGATAAACTTGGAGTCAATGACCAGTCAAAGGATGCAGTCAGTTATTTTAGACACATTATCAAACACAAGGGAGGAAGAGAGTGAGGTGCGACCTGCTTGCAAGAAAGATCACTTAAGTCAGTGGTCACACAACACATCACTTCTAGACATGGCTGGGCATTTTGGGAAAACAATACTACTTTCCCTGAGGTTTTCTGTGTTAATTTCTTTAAAAGAAAACAGAAAACAACTCAGCTCAATATAAACTTAAATGATGTAAGATTTTGGCACAACTTCCCACTACAATACAGGGGATTGAAGATGGACCATGACAAAAAGGAAATGTTAATTTCAGTAGCAACAAATTCACAACTATTCAAGTTATGTAGACTCAAATGATATGGAGTGAATGTTTCTGTCGCTCCTGGTCTGGGGGTCTGGGCCCCTGTGCAGCTGACTGTTTTGCATCTTTGGGAGCCCAGCCTTGCTTTAGTCTGAGACTACGGCTCAATAAATGCTGTAAATACTGTGGGAAGGGGGAGCTATGGGATCCACAAAGCGTCAAGAACTTACCCCAGGCAGCGAGACAGTCAATCTGAAGAGGAAGCTTCTCCAAAATAGACACTGGTTCATATGCGTCATGCATTTTGAAACAGGATTACAAATCGCTTTGATAGATGAATCTGATGAATCTGTCAAGCTGCTACGCCTTGATATCTCGCCATTAATCGAGTGACCAGTTCTTTGTTTCGACAAGCAAAAACGAAATTTGCCCTGGTGTTGCTAACTTCTCCAATACTATGCAGTTTGGCTTGTTAATCAGCTGCCCCCCCCCCCTCCGACCAAAACAACAACCGACTGTTAGCCTGCTAGCTTAGCAGTTAGCAAGCGACAGCTACTGCTCCTAAACATTGCTCCCTTTCACTCCATGGCAACTGAAACCCGAACAAAGACAACCAATCCGTTTGTCAAAGACGTCAACGTGACCTTCAGCTGACCTAATACCGACACTTAATATGTGTGGAGCGTCTGTCTGCATCGTCCGAGGCGGTTAGTCTTCGTTAGCTTCATGCTAGTTCCTCAGCTGTTGCTGCTGCGCGAGTCTGTGGTTTGACAGGCACGTGACGAGTCAGCTCAATCACGAGGGCCGAATTAAAGGCGCAGTGCACGAGCCGATACTGCCAATAACCGCGATAAGTCACCGGTGTTTGCGTATGAAGAATAATCATAACACACTGAATTTATAATCGGTTTACAAGGTGATTAGTTTCTTACAGATCTCTAAAAGTTTTTTTGTTCTTATTGCACTATAAAACGGCTTAATTTGATATAGAATTGTGAAAAATAAAAAATGAATTTAAAAGTACATAATTAGCCTACAACAAATAAGCCTATTTAACATCTAATACATTGACGAGCTATACAATTAGCTCTAGTTTTTAATTACATGTGTGTGTGTTTAACTTTATTATTTTGCAGTAGGAACAATGCACCTGTAATGTAAGATGTTACTATTTTGGATAAAAATCTTGGCCATCAAAGTACTTTTTTTAGGAGACTAATGCTCTTAGGTAAGACCTGCAGATACTGTTTTGTTTTTGTGTGCTATGTCACTATGTTTTATTGTATTTGTTATAAGTCAAGACAAATTGTTACATATTGCACAGAACAGGGTTAGCACAAAGATAGTGGCGTTATAAGAGTAGTGATGTAGAGTCATGTGCAGAGCATCCTAAAAGCTCCTAGTGTAAAAAATTGTTAACATACTTAATAGGAACCTATATATTAAAAATATGCATCCTAAATACACACAAAACCAGACACTGTAATCAAGTTTCAATATAAATTTTATTTGCAGGACATACACAAAAAGCCATACAATATCATTAGCTTCACATTACAATGCAGACTCGCAATCAGAACCAGGGCTTTAGTCCTCTCTTAAATAAAATATACTCAATAAAACAAATCTAATAAAAAACACAAATCAAGGAATTTAGAATATCCACACATATTGCAGTAGATTGCACTAGGAATGGGATATAATTCTGCAAGGCAAGATTATCTTCCAATGTTAATGGGACAGGCCGCAGAGGAATCTGTTACTGTGGTCAAATGAAAATGTATTTATTTAGCATGTACAATATATATATATTTTTAAACGGCCCTGTGGTACTGAATGCAGGTGAGAACCTAAACAAAACTTTGGCCCAGTCAGTGAAGGGGCAGTGTGAAAGGCTTATGCACACAGTAAATCACATGTACATTTGTTTACATCCATAAGGCTTATTTCATGGATTCTGTGATAAGAAAAATTTTTTCACTTTGGTGACTACAACATTGCTGCTGTTATGTGAAAAGTCACAAAATGTTTCCTTTCGTAGAGATGAAAATAAACATCCTCAATTTTAGACTTACTATTTATGTTTTAATACTGGTCTAGAAAACAAATGTATAAGGGTCACGCATTTCCTCACTTCAGCAGAACCAGTCATTCATTTCAGTCAGTGAAAGCTTAAAAATAAATATTAAGAATTATGTCTTTACTTGCCTGAACTGTATGGAGTAAAAGTGACAGCTCAGTAATAATCCGGTTTATAGTATGTCCACAAAATGGACACTTTTGATGAGTGTTTACAATAGTACGGTATATACTTGGCTTTGACCAACAGGACCATTACATTCTCTCCCTAGAACATAGTGTGTTCTAGTTAACACAACAATCCCACAGAATGATGTAGCATGTTTTCCCCTGACAAATGTGATATGCTTCAAGTATTAATATTCACTGATGCGGCCATGTTTACGTACATTAACAGTAGCAAACATGTTGTATTATATATTTAAGATTACTCAATTAGCCAGACAGCAAAGGGTTTGTTGTGTGTTAACAGCAGGACACACAAATATCATTTGTTGGTGCAGCAACAAGAAATATCCTTCACTGGTTAAGTAAATGCATTAAAACCTTGCTTTTTAGTTATCTGGCTAAATGGTTAATCACACCATACAGCTGTTTGCTCATTTAAATATTAAATGTACGTCATCACGTGAACTATTAAATACTGTACATAACACAAGTTGAAAACAGCAGTTAGTTATTTTTATGGCACAACACCTCACCACAGGATAACGTAGAGTTCAAGTGTCAGATACTGTGTTGAGTTAAATATAATATTTTATTATGCACAATAACCTGGGAGTTTTCAGAGTCTGTCTGATCAGACTCCAGATCAGTCCTCACAGTCCTACACCATCGAGTGCTGGGGTCACTTAGTGGATGGGGAAACTTAACCCAAATGTTTTCATCTTCACCTCAGCGCTGAAGAAGTAAATATCGTGGTCTCTAAAACCAGGACATTGTGTAAAATGCCCAGTTTCTGATTATTTTGGGACAAGTTTGTGACCGTGAAGAAACATACTTGAAACAACTGCTCTGCTGTGTAATTGCTTCAGTCTCACCCCAGTCCCTGAACACTGACCTCAACATCAACAGCCAAGTCATCCAACTCAGTACAGTACTGCCTTATTATAATACACTACTCATGCTTCTTTAAAATGTTACACAATACCTGTGAAATAATATTATTATAAAATTTAAAGTGTCTAGAGAGAATGGTTGGCATTGCCCACATTTTTTGGTTATCAGATCACTCAGAATATAATCATTCCCAACTTGGTTTCTTTTCATTTTCACATCATCTTGCAATTACTTCTACTCCATTTTGGATCGCTCCATTTTGGTTTTCAGGATTTCCTAGATAATGGGCACACAGAAAAATATGTGTACAGTAACGTAACTGAGGAATGATAGCACAGTAAATGTTGATACCAGGAGCATTTTAAACAGACAAAAACATGACAACAACCATTGGACTGGCAGTGGGAAAGTAAAAGGAACATTTACCTCTTCTTCATCTAGCATCACAGGCAGAGCTCTGTACAGAAAGAAAAAACAGTGAGATCAGAACAGGGAGCTGTAACTAGTAGTTGTTAAGTAGTTAAATAGTTGGCGAGTGTTGCTTCTTCATTATTAACAGCATATCTGTCTGGTCTGACCAAGTACTGTGACCTACATTAATACACTTATATAAGCGTAGGCAATATGACCATTAACGTTTTTAAGTTAATACCATATTCTCAGAAATCCCAGGTAGCAAAATATTTTTTAGCCTACAGCTAAGACTGTCAGCCCAGTGACTAAAATTTTACTTCACTTACACGTCAGCTACAGTTGTAGGAATGTTCTCCTCAACCCACTTTAGGTCTTCATCCTGGCAAAACGTATAGTTTAGAAATTCAAAATGAATTAATTATACTATGTGTAAACACAATACACAGGTAAGACAAGAGAGCTGATGTGAGAAGACAGTCGGCACACCTCTTTACTCAGCAGTTTCTGGGAGCCATTAGCATCAGGCTTCGAGCCTCTCATCTTCATACCCTCTGAAAAACAGAAGCTGCATTAAGTTTCCTTCTTTGCTCAGTATGATTATTCTAACTTTTTTGCGTCAGTTCTGCACGTCTGTATGAAGACATTTTAGATCTGGGCTCTATTAGGTAAGCAGCCCTAGATCGTGTGCAGATGAGTTGGTTTGTCACAGAGAACAAATATAACTACAAGCTTTGTAGCTGCAACACAAATCTACTTGAAAACATTGTGGGCACTTTCACAAAGGCCCTTTAGAGAAGAGAACAGAAGATAATGGTTAAATAAGACACCACGAGAAAAGACTTTGTCCTAGGTGTTTCCACATTTAGTGCTGATGTGCCTTATTTTTATCCCTGCAGCTCTTAAGCCTTGTGATCTACACTATTTAATCTCTGTGTTGTAGAATAAAAAGCATCCAACCAATTCACCTGAAACAAAGACTTTCAATGAATCAAATTTAAAGCACCAGCTGATTTCTAAATGTATACACAAATATTATAGCTAACATGCATATCATATGTTTTTAAAAGTTACCTGGTCTGATAAAAAAAAAAAAAAAGGCTGACAATGAATGACATTAAACAAATGCTAAAATCATCATGGAGCTGCCAGGGAGGGTGTTAGCTGGCACACTCAGCTGCTATAGCACAAGATTCAGATACTGGCAGAATGTCCCTCTGGTTGTTAGAGTATCTGATCTGTCTTAATACAACACACACCATCTCATACTGCTCTTGCAAAGGAAAGCAGGACCATTATGTCTTACCAAAAGCTTCATTCAGCATGGGCTCCTTGGCCTCGTCCTCCTCATCATCGTCGTCAATCAGAGGAGAATGGGAAAACCTGAGAGGAAGCAGAAAAGAGACTGGAATCAAACTGCCGGGAAACAACTGGATGTTTCTGGGCTTCAGGGTCAGCGGCTGCTCGACAATGACTCTAACCTCTGGCTGTTAGCAGAGGGCCGCAGCAGCACCATGATGACCAGCAGGATGGTGGAGAACAGGAGACGCCAGAAGGCGTCGTCTACCCACATGTTCCTCCAACCCTGTGGAAAGGATAAGAATAGAAAACAGTGAACACAGAGATGGATGTTACCAAGATCATTTCTCATCTGTTTAAATAAGAAACGATCAATAAGAGAAAACAAACTGACTGTTTGGCAGTCCACCAGCTTAAAGACTTTGGTGGTCCAGATGATGAATATGATGGAAGCTGTGGACACAAAGTGAACACTTGTCTCATTTTGATGTCTTCAAACAACACATGAAACTTCCAGATTGTGTTTCTCTCCACATGTAAACATCCATCCATCATCTATATCGTTTATACTGGGTCATGTGGGGCCTGGAGCTGACAAGCCCCTTTCAATTACAACTTTTAGTAGTGAAGTAAAAGTATTTCTAAAACACTAAAACTGAAAAGTACTGTTTCATTTTCAGATGTTGACTGTGTGTTCAGATCATTAGATAACAGCTGCTTCTGAGCTGTGTCTGCTGTGTTTTCACCCTACAGCAGCTGTAACCATAAGCAGATTGTGGGTGTAACTCACCGACAACAGAAAAGATGAGTGTGTTGGTGAAGTGCTGATACAAAGAGAGCTTCACCACATTTCTCCGGAGCTTTAACAGGCGAGTAGTTTGAGACAGACTGATGAAAATGTAGATGGAAATTAAGGAGAATATAATACACACACTGTCCTTTCAAACAAGTGGGCAGAAAATGCAAATCCCTGTTAACCCTGACTGTCTCTTTTGGCTGCTCAAGTAAAGGATATCCACCACATGACACAGGAGTCAATGAGGGAGAGGCTGAGATTAGCCACCAGGGCAACTGTCCCATAGAAACCCTGTAGAAAGAAGACATTCATCAGATTTTACAAACAAGATGAAACTAGGCAAAGTGTGGACAGCAGAAAGCAAAGTGTGTGTGACTATGACAAAGACAGAAGACTGACCTAATCACACTGCTTTCTAAACACAAAATGAACCTGTGCAAAGCTCTGTAGAAGATTAGGAGCTGCCTCCTGACAAAGCACATCTGCTCGAACTATATGAACTATTTTCACTCTCGTCTCCCCCCATCTCATGTTTGTTTGTGTAACTGTGTGTTTTTGTGACTTCTCGAACTTGCTGCAGTGGCTGCTTTTGGAAATCACCCTTGGATCAAATTTGTCATGCTTTATTATCATCACTCCTCTCCCTCCTCACAGAGACTGAATCCCTGTATAACCTTCTCTCACTGTTGTCTCCTCCGCTCAAATCAAAAACACAGTGCCTTCAAAGCTGTGCTAGATAGAGATAGATAGATAGAGATAGAGAGAGAGAGAGAGAGAGAGAGAGAGAGAGAGAGAGAGAGAGAGAGAGAGAGAGATACTTTATTCATCCCCCATGAGGGAAATTCAGATTGTCCTGCAGCTCTTATATTAACTTTAACATAGGAATTTCACTATAAAATATGAAATATTAACAGATAAAGGCACTCAGTTAATAACATACAACATAAAGGATATTTGTATATGTAAGATATTTATGTAAAAAAAATGCACCAGCAGTTTCAATCAGCCTGTAGTGGCTGCAACAGATAATGCTGGTTCATTATATTCGCCTTGATGAAATTCATCTGTGGCCACAGGAAATGAATGTTAGGCTGAGAGGTGAAGTATAAACAGTATAAACAGCAGTGAGCCTCCCAGAGAAAGCTGCCCTCAGTGTTTAATCTTTTCCCTCATTCACTCGGTATATGAGGATGTTAGTGGCAGGGTCTGCCATTCCCACACATGATTTAAATTCCATCTACACACTTAAGGACTTCACAGGAAACTGTGCGACATATACATTCCTCCACTGCTGGTGTTTACCAATGTCATCTCCCCGATATCAGCTTTGGTTTTTTACTAATCACTAATCATTACTAATCTTTAGTTCATGCAGATGCAGGCCAAACACTTCTTACTACAGCTGCTCCATAATAAAAGTACTCAACTGGAAGAACATGCAGTATCTTTTTAGCTGACTGCAATGTGCTTGTCACAGAGATTAGACCTGATTTCTGGCTCAGTTTTAAATACTGCATGGAGGAAACATCAGGAGCAACCACTGAGAGACGTTAAATGAATGGTTGCAGGTGACAGCATCGCAGACAGCATGAAATCAAAACCCGGCATGATGGGAAAAGGCAGAATATATTGACCGGCTTCTTTGGTAAAACATTGTACATTTGATGAGTTTCATTGTAGTAGTCAATATACATGTTATAAGAAATGTCTGACTGTGTCCCACATGGCATCTGCTACTCCAAATAGGTTAAAAGAAATATTGAGGACAAAAAACTGTTATGTCAGGAGCACAGTGTTTATTCACTGCTGTCACTTACGCCTGTCACTCTCAGCACTCCCTCCACGGACGAGAAGAGCAGGTAGAGAAGCCCAACAGCTACCAGTCGGTGCACTGTGGTACCCAACCTAGGTCTAAGCAAGAGGGGAACAAACAGATCACCTGAAATGTTAAAGCTCTGAAACAAAACATGAGGCAAAAGTTCTGTTTAAAACCAGTCGACTTACTTGACTATGCCATAGCCAAGACTGACAATAAGGACCAAGATTCGGGCTAGAGATCTTTTGAGTGCAGAGAGCAGCTCAGCAAAAATCACTGCACCCTGAACTGTAAAGATCAAAATACAAAAACAGTATAAGTACTCATTGCAACGCACAACACAGAAAAGAAAGAGAATAAACATGAATAAATTTCAACCAACTGTAATCTCCTTTGTAACGGATGTTCTGGTACTCAGAGTAGAACACAGCTTTCTCCAGCATGCCGAGGATGATGACAGCTCCGATCCAGAACTGGATCCGCAGTAGATCCCTCCAATAGCAGGCGCACCAGAAGAGCCAAAGAGCCCCGAACAGCACATACACAATGCACATGACCATGAAGAACTGAAGAGGAAAAAAACCACCCAGCTTTGTTTAAATAACAGCTGTAGACCAAGGATCATAGATCAGTATTTAATATGCTAAAATGCAATTTCTACTTCTATACACTTATAAAACACAATCTGACTATTTAGAGCATCTAAAAATATAAAACTCTCCAAATAACTTAAAGAGGAAAAAACCCACATATTCTAATACAAAAGTGCAATTTAGTAGAGTGTTTATTTTTTTTTTGATTTATTGTAAGAACATATTTTAAAAATGCCAAGACCTCCTTGCATAGAAATCCTGGTACATACCATCATCAGGGGCCAGTCTGCTGGGGATGAGTAGTCATGTGGTCCCTTCATTTCCACTTTCACTAGATGGAAAAAAATTAAAGTCATTTTGAGTGAGAAAAAAAAAAAATCTCCTCTTCGACAGTTTCTATACAGATGAAACATTAACGCTCTCAAGGTGAAAGACATAATGTTGTTTCTCACTCGTAAAAGCAAAGTTGAGCGGCTCCGCTCCGTTGTCTTCCTCCTCAACTCCTCGGAACAACGGCTGCACCTTCACTATGAACAGATAGGGACTGTCCTCCCAGGCTTTGGCCACTGCACTGATGTCCTGCAAGAAGATGTTTGTGAGCTGAGAATCTGATGGATTAAGCTACTTTAAATGAGCAACTCTCCATTAAAAGCAATAATAACATGACTCACCGGCTTGTCAGGCCAAATGAGGCTCTGATTCGATGGGTCACTCTAAAGAGAACAAAGAACAAAGCGCTAAGGTGAACAGACAACACAAATACATGAAATAAAACAATGCTTCATGGATTGTGGTGATTTGTAAACTGAAGCCAGAGTTAGATTAACACACACAGGTCACATTCTTAGGTATTTTTAGTTTTTAGTCAACAGGACCAATCCCTTAAATACACACTGAACAGCAGCTTGATCAGGAACTCACCTTAGGGCTGGTGAGGGGCTGATATGGGTTGAAGTCAGTGTAATACACCTGTGTGGGAGGGTTGAGTAAAGAAATACTCATATGTGTATACAGAGTATGCACAGAACATAACAAATACCTGAAGCTCCCAGGCTTTAGAGAACTGCTGCTAATAATCACTTAGTTTAAACATGCTGATGATTGGCTGTGTAACTATGTGTTTCAGTATTATTCATTGCATGGCGACATATTTGTCTTAGTAACAAACCTTTGGCAGGAAGAGAGAAGAGCAGTTGTCAAAGTAGATGTAACCCTGGCTATAGAAGCCACTCCATCCGTCTTTCAGCATGTGGTCCATACTGAACATGTTCATTGCTTTGCTGTCCTACAGAGGAAAAAAAAACACATGCAGGCTGGTTAATTTCCTTATTCTATTATAGTATTAAAAAGCAGTTGTGTGTATGGGAGGTATATGTAGTGTTAGTGCATATCTGGGGGAACTAATCCAAAGGTGCTGGTAATATCTAAAATGCAAATGTCATAAATATAATGAAGACTTCATGAGCTGCACCAAACGATGGTTAGATGAAAAGCAAAACACCACACAACAAATGTGTGCTTGCGGTAATGAAATCAATAAGAAAGAACCAGTAAGGTCAGCAGTATGGATTGGGCTGGATTGGACTCACATGGTTTAAGAAAAAAAAAAAAAAAAAAAAATCAATCCAACTAATCACTGCAAAGGAGGAAAAACAAGGTTTTACTGAACTTAAACTAATTAGGGAGTATGATAAAATCTCACCCAACTCTCCAAACATCATCAATCCAACATCAGTTTTTTTTTCTATTGAAAATAGCCATGTGATTTCTGTTTGGACAGTGAAGAGTATTTTAACCTCTAAGCCTGAGAAACTTCTCAGATGAACAACCCTAGCCAGTAAACACAGTAAAATAAGTGCTGAAGGAACAAACATGTGGTTTTCCCCGCAGCTTATACAGATTTGTGATAAAGCTGCACATCTGAGCCACAGACAGCTTGTCAGTGCACTTTACTGATGGCAGTACTTGGCTACAGGCAAGTACTGCAATATCTTGTCTTTTTAAGCAGAAAGTGTTCAGGCTTTCATCACTACTTTCTTGTCATCTGTCAGAATATGAAGGGCAAAGAAAATGTGAGCTACTTTTGTCTTGCTTGGAGAAAGTGTTTCAAACCTGCCTTAGAAGAATGTTCTGAGCCTAAAGGACAGTAATACTGACACTTCAAAACAAATCTGAATGAAAAAGTTCTGACCAGGCTACAGGTGACCTTGACATATCCTCACTTTCTGACCCTGAGCTTCAAGACTAACAGCGACTACGTGAAATAAGTCAAAGCCAAAGCAGCAGCTGAATTTGAGATATTTCTTGACAAAGATCCAGGGCTGGCACAAAGAAGAAGGCAGCATTGAAAGACATGAAAACACTTTAGGAAGGACACACCAGCTGCTCTGACTGAATGTGAAGCCAAACGCCCTGAGCTGGAGAAAACTCCATGAAGTCAACTTTTTGAGAGCAGAAGTTAAAAGTTGTAGGATGTAGATTAAAGTATCGTTTCTGCAGAAAACCTGTAAATACAGGTACACATCTGTGATATACACATTTAGACAAACAGTCAGAGTCAGACATCAACAAACCAAAATACTCACTGGTGTGTTAAACACTTCATTGTAGCAAACAGAAGAGCGCAGATACCAGCTGATGTTGAATGCCAGGTTTCTATCACATGACCCTGTGTCACCCTGGACTGCGGAGACAGAAAAGACAAGCTTACTCAAAGGGTGAGGCCCCAGATGATTAAACAGTAATAAGGCTCCAGATCCCTCCAGCTGACACACATCAGCACATGTTAATGTGTGACGTTGAAAACACCCCAGGAGTTAATCTGTGGATTGCTGACTCTTTTGTGCACACACTTTCCCAGGAGCTCTGCTATCCAGTTATACTTTAGCAGGCGCCTTCCAACAGTGACTACACATGAGTACAATACATGGTGTTCCTGCATTGCATCCTGGTCTAATTTCTGCACAGTGCACAAGAATTAGTAGAAGCATATGGGTCCATGAAGAGAACTCAGCAGAGGAAAGGAGACTTTTTCTATCATGATAGAAGGACTCATATGCACAGGGCAGATAAGATGCTTTCCATGATTATTTACATGTTCAAACATTGGCATTTTGTTTGCAGAGTTTTTTGTTCAGGTTTACCAGGAAACTCTGCCCTGCAGGTTTCAGGACATCCGGCTTATTCGTAACACTTGGAGCTGAGCCAGGGAGATAAACATTGAGAGTTTCAGTGCCAAAGTCCCACTTCAGGTGAAAATTAAATGGTAAATCCAACAGTCTTGGTTAATTACAGTAAATGATAGTCTCAAACTAAAAAAAACTAAAGAATTTTAGGGATAAACTAAGAGATGTGAAATTATTCTCCCAGCACAGCATACAATTTACGAAAAGGAGAGGTAACAGGCACAAAGAGTCGTTCTGTAAATAACAACTCACATGGTTTTCTCATGTTTTCTTTTGTCAAAGCCTGATCTGGATCACACACCTATCAGATGCTACACAGGACAGTCAAGGACGTATGTGGGAGCCAATGTAGGGTTATGTTTCTGCCTGGTAGTACTTCACTGAACAGGAAATATTCCACCTATCAGCAGATAAATTATTTCTACACACTGGTTTAGAATGTAACAATGATTAAGGACTTTTAGGTAGATGCAGGAAGTACTGTGCAGACATGAAACCCTCACAGTTATTATAAATGATGCAAGCCCTAAGTCCTGTTGTAGAGATGGGAGAAACCAACGCATGATGGAGAGGTGAGACTACTTACACTTCATGAAGATGGTGGTGTTGGCATACAGCGTCTTCCGAAATACAGCATCTTGTGTCTGAAAACACAACAGACACAAAGTGGTTTTTGCCCAGCAACCTTGGATCATTCCTGTTGTTGCTGCGCTGCATCTCCTCCATGATCTGGAGAGATTTCAGCTCTCTGAGGTGACAGAACAGTAGTACCATACAAGACCATATATAGACCATTGAATTAAGGATATTATAACCAATACACAGATTAATACTGCAGATTTGAAGCTTCTTCTTCTAACAGCCTAAAGAACAAATACATGTGTAGAGAGCTGGTTGGTTTCTCTGTTCCAGGCAAACATCAGTGCATTTTGAAGTAATTAGCCATAGGGAGTTTGTAGGTAGCTTCATTATCCAGACACTGAGAGGTACAGTAAACCCATCACTGTAGACAGAACTACAGCTGAGTGTGTTTTCTCTATAACCGGTTTAACTACCCTCAACATAACCACACCACGAGGCTGACAGAAACATTTTATCCCCTTTTCCTCTGTCAGACACTTGTTAAAAACCTTCATTAGAGTTTTGAACTGAGACAATGTACGAAAAAGAAGCTCGTCGTCTGACTAATAAACAAACATAGGTGTGTGTGTGTGTGTGTGTGACAGGTGGACACGCCGAATGAACGGGGTAGTTAGTTAGCAACATAGGCTAACAGCAGCTGCTAACAGTGGCTAGGTTTAGCCCAACAAGATGTGTATCAACAACAAAAAAATACATGTAACACCGACCGAGTTGATGTCCACGGTCCATACGGAGACCTCTGCCGCCATCCCGCAACGGGACACTGACGCCAAAAGCAGCAAACATAACAGATGTGGACCAGGCATCTTCATTTGTGCGTCTGCTCCAGTTCAGAGTCGAGTCGTAGCCAGGTATTTCCGGGTGCTGCTTGTTGTAGTGCAGTTTGTCACCGCTAGAGGGCGAACAACAACAACACCAACAACAATATAACAATAACGATACTACTACTGCTACTGCTACTGCTACTACTGCTGCTACTGCTACTACTAATAATAATAATGTAATAATAATAATAATAATAATAATAATAATAAAGCACATCTTCCTTTTAAAAATAACCTTTTTGTTATTTACTATTAACCCACAACAGTAAACCGCTGGACAAAAGCGTATTCTTTTTTTTAAAGTTTAACAAGTGGACCTTCTTTTAATGAACATTTATCTAAAGCAAAGGTTCCAAACACGTATGATAAATATGTATTTTATTTGCACCGGAAGTGTGGCCGGTGACGTGTTGGGGGATTTCACGCTGCAAATCTTCCGTGTGATCGCTGTTTGGAAGCTTCCTCATCCTGTCAGTGACTGCAGAGCTAAAGAGGTTTGCACAGACAAACTTGGGGTTTGACCGTGACCCGCTGAAGTTTGTGTGACCCGCTGAAGTTTCTGTTTCTCTATAGCTCGAAATGGCGGAGGCTCTGTCGGCCTTTACTAGGTATCAACATGCAGTTTTCTCTGCAGCAGTGGTGACTTTTACCGTGCTGACCTTTGACTTGTCACACTGAGCACATTTAAAAAGTATCACAACGTCTTCGTGTCATTACATGTAACTACATGTTAGTTAACTTGCAGGGCAGGAAAGTCATCTGCATTGGTCAGTGTGTCTGTGGTGTTTAAGTTATTCTGGCAGATAATCACTTCATTCAGAGTTTTGCATATTCAAATCTAAATGTTTTAGGTTAAAGTGTCATTGTGCACAGATGGGGAAGTAGGTTGTTTCCCACCATGGGTGTGATGTGTATTTTCATGCTTCTCTCTGCTTGTTCCTCAGTGTTGTGCCAAGTGGTGCAGGGAATGAAAAGTTCAAGAAAAGTGGCCATGTTGCTTTTTACAGGTGCATTGGACATTTAATATGACTCTTTGCTGTGCACAGTTACTTTCAAATGTGTGTTGCATTAACGCTGTTGTTCATTGTGACTTTGAGGCGCCAGATGCAGGGTCCAAACCTGCAGCACCGAGCCCTTTTGGACACCATGGTCCTCACAGAGAAGGGGGCACGCTTTGAACTGTTGGAGTCGGACACACAGGTCTGAGTGGTAATAAAAATACAAAGCAAAGATCATCGACTTAACTGTTAAATTCACAGAATCAAACCTCATACAACCAAAACTAAACTAAATTAACAGAATCCACTAAAGGTGGATCTACTTTATTTATTTAGTTGTAAGATATCTGAGCTACACCTTTTAATTTTTACTTTGCTCTTTTCACAGACCAAACTGCTTCTTTTATTGTCACCTTGCACAAATGACACTGTACGGATATTAATCGATGAACTCCAGCCCATTAAAACACGCTACAGAGTTCCAGATGTGATAACGGAGGAACCACAGTGTGAACCGTAAGAGCTGCATCAGCATGACTCTTATTAAGATATCTAATGACATAGACAATACACTGTTAAATCCACTCCAAACTGCATACTGGAAAACGTTTTCAGATACTAGTGAGATCCTATTGATTCCACCCTGGTTTGTGGGACTGCTGCAGCTGGACAGTGCCTGCCCTGGTTTCTTGTCTTGCAGGTTGAGAGTGGAGAAACAGACCAAGGAATCTGTCACGCTGACTTGGGCTTTGGGACGTCACCAGGTCCGTGTGTGGCATCTCCCTTTCCGACTGGAGATCCTGTGCGAAGGTGAAGTGATGGTCACATTCAACGCTAAAGGCAGATTGTGGTTTGAAGCCCTAAAGGATCCCCCGAGGTGAGGTTTGTAGGGATGAGTCGTGCAGTCTATGAAAGTCCTCACATGAAGAAATCAATTAAATGGCTTTTCTCTGATTCTTTTTTCTCAGGGGTACAGCTCAGAGCAGTGACGTAAGAACCATCCCTGTTCCACCACAAACAGCCAAACTGCACCGTGACATTACTCTCATATAAAGCTTAATCCCAATCTGTGAAAACATTTGTTCTTTTTGTTACCTTGTTCCACCGACAGCTACAGGGGGACCACACGAGTTTGTTATGGAAGAAGAAGCAGTTTGTGGACGTCAAGGTGAATGGTTGGTGCATGCTCTTTTTAAAAAACAAATTTGTCTATGATTCTGAAGGACAGTTCAACAAAATGACACAAAATAGTTTAGTCTCCTAGCAGTAGTGGCATCTAGACATACCGTGGAGAGGAATGTTGTTGGTGTTTCTCAGGATATTGTGTCTATTCCAAAAACATGTTGTAAACATGTACTAACCATATTTGCACATCGGTTTTCCCGACACAGTGATAGAGAGGACTTTTTAGATTTAAAAGTAGTTTCATGAAAAAAAGCAAAATACACAAACTCTCCACGAATACAGAAATACATAAATAATAAAAGTACTGCTTGTTTATCTCCAGGGCCCAGCAGCATAGGGGCGGACCTCTGTCTGCAAGGGTTCAGTCATGTGTACGGTCTGCCAGAACACGCTGACAGCCTGCAGCTCAGAGACACCAGGTACACACGTGTATTCCAAAATACAAAAGGAACAGAAGGACATCAGTGCACTAAAGATTTATTTGATTACTTTGCTTTTCATCAGTCATAGTGTTACATTTTCAGCTGGTAATCATGTTTTGAATAAATGCCATTTCCCAGAGATGGTGAACCCTATCGGCTGTATAACTTGGACGTGTATGCCTATGGGTTGTACAGCCGCCTCGGCCTGTACGGGTCTGTGCCACTGTTGGTGGCCCACAAGCCCGACAGGACTCTGGGGATATTTTGGCTGAACGCATCTGAGACATTTGTGAACGTACATTACAGCCACACTGACCATCAGGTAACTATTGTTCCAGCCAATAATAATGTGAGGGTGAATTTTCCTTTTCTTGTAGCTTTTTCAACTCCCCCTGGTTGTAGACAGACAATGAAAATGTAGTAAAAACAGGACATTTCTAAAAAAAATAACTCTGCATAAACAGGAAAACATTTTAAATAATTTTAGAAGATTTGCAAAAAATGTACATCCCATAGTAACTCCACTGCCTCACCCAGGATGATCGAACACCCCCAGTGGAGAGGAGGCGGCTGCAGCCTGAGACTGACGTTCACTGGTTGTCAGAGAGCGGCGTGATCGACTGCAGGGTTCTGCTGGGGCCCGGTCCACAGCAGCTCTTTAGCCAATATGCTCAACTGACAGGTGTGTCTGCAGCAAGTGCTCTACTCTGTTATGTTCATGTGCATATCAAAAAAAGCATGGCCTTAAGAATCTATAAAACAAATAACAAAAACAATGTTTTTAGTTTACAGTACCAACCAAATATTTGTCTGTGTGCCTGGAAATGATCCTTCAGTGTGAACATACTTCTTTTCCTCCCTCTGGAAGGGTATCAAGCCCTGCCCCCTCTGTTTGCACTCGGGTACCACCAGTCCCGCTGGAACTACACCGATGAAGCTGACGTGAAGGCTGTGGATGCTGGATTCGATCGCCACAACATCCCCTATGATGTTATCTGGCTGGACATTGAGCACACAGATGGGAAGCGATATTTCACCTGGGATCCTGCACTTTTTCCTGATCCAGCTGGCCTGCAGCAGCACCTGGAGAAGAAGAAAAGGAAGGTCAGTTTCACGCTGAACAGTATTGAAAAGACTATTTCTGTTATTTGTTGTTTATTAACTGTTTTTCCAATGCTTCAGTTGGTTGTTATAAGTGATCCTCACCTCAAAGCTGATCCGGATTGGGCCCTGTACTGTGAGGCCAGAGATGCTGGACATTTTGTGAAGGACAGAGAGGGACGGTTATATCAGGGCTCATGCTGGCCTGGTAATGGTTTTCTTACTATAAAAACACAAAATGGTTTCAAGAAAAATTTACTCTTTAAAAAAAATCTAACTCCTGACCCAACATTCATGTATATTGAATAAAACCAAAGTGAATTCTATGTCTTTTAATAAGATTACTGTATCCTAAATGCTAATCACGTCCTTAAACCTATTTCTTTCTTATGATTCTTAACCTTTTCTAACAGGTGAGTCCTCTTACCTTGATTTCAGCAGTCCAGCCTGTCGAGCCTGGTACTCCAGCTGCTTCAGCCTGAATAAATACAAAGTAAGTGTAAGAAATTATCCACAAATCAATACTGCTGCACATGTGCACCCAGATTTCCCCCAGGATCAATACAGTCCTGCTCTTCTATGTTATTCTGAGAGAACTTGTCTCATGCTCTTTCTTTCTGCACATTCTTGCTGTTGTTGAGGTTTTTATGTCTGATACAGGGATCCACACCATCGTTATTTGTGTGGAATGATATGAATGAGCCGTCTGTGTTCAATGGACCAGAGCTGACAATGCCAAAGGACACAGTGCATTATGGGGGCTGGGAACACCGGGAATTACACAACCTGTACGGTTTTTACCAGGTGAGTGGACTGACTGGATTCAGAACACAATGTTTTTTAATGAAAGGTGTTGACGTGCTATTTGTTTGTTTGTTATAAAACTTATGTGACTTTAACTAGTTACTATCCAGTAGAATATCCACTGGACACCTACACTGCTAAGTGCACAACGTGAGTTACTGTGGCTTGTGTTTCCTGACAGCACATGGCCACAGCAGAGGGGCTGATCACTCGCTCAGCTGGCTCAGAGAGACCATTCGTTCTGTCACGTTCCTTTTTTGCGGGGTCGCAGAGATTTGGTGAGTTATTTAGTCTTAAGACGTTTTCATGTGTTAATGGTTGTAACTGCGTTCTACAAATTTTGTTTGGGATGCAGGAGCAGTGTGGACGGGTGACAACGTGGCCAGCTGGAAGTACCTGAAGATCTCGATTCCTATGCTTCTGTCTCTGAGCGTGGCAGGAATAGTATTCTGTGGAGGTGAGTGCATTGTAGTCCATTAGGTAACGGTTTGTATAAAGTAAGTTAAGTGTGTTGTCCAGAGTCATCGTAACGTGCTGCTCTTCTGTCTGTTGTTTCTGTGTCTCAGCGGATGTCGGGGGGTTTGATCAGGATCCGGAGCCAGAGTTGCTGGTGCGCTGGTACCAGGCAGCCGCACTGCAGCCGTTTTTCCGCGGACACTCCTCAATTTTGACGAAGCGTCGGGAACCATGGTTGTTTGGGGAAGAGGTCACTGTTGCAATCCGCACTGTAATCCAGCAGAGGTACTGTCAGACAACACTGAACCAGACTAACTAACAGGCAGGACCCCGAGTCTTCCAGGGGTAAAGTGTTTGTGCCAAATTTACAACAATTGCAGTTGACTTTTTTTTCCAGCACAGTTTGTTTGGAAAGTGGAAATGATGGTTGATTGAAGAGAAGGTCCTTGGTGCAGATGAGGTTTAATTATGAATGCACAACAAGCAAACTGCTGAGTGTCTCTTCTAACTCAGGTACTGCTTGCTGCCCTATTGGTACACTCTGTTCCACCAGGCTCACACCTCTGGTCTACCTCCACTCAGGTTAGTGTTGCTGCCACCAGCTGCTCAGTGAAAGTACTGCAGCTACAAGTGTTTGTTTCTGAGGCATCACCTTTGAGTTTTTGAGGCACTGGCATCAAAGATGTTACAGAAACAACTGGTTTCTTTAAAACAGACCTCTGTGGGTGGAGTTCCCAAGAGAACAGAGCACCTTCTCTGTGGACGACCAGTATATGATTGGTAAGACATTAACTTTTCGTTATTACGCAGCATACTGTGTAACAGTAGACTGGGTTCTTTAACTGTCTTTGGTTTCCTGCAGGAAGAGCACTGCTCGCCTGTCCTGTAACTGAGCGCGGTGTTCAAGAAGTCAAAGTCTTACTTCCTGGAAGTAGTGAGGTAAATCCACCGCCAGGTAACAAATTTAGACTGCAGACTGCAAATAAAGTTTGGATGTTATATTAAAATTTGTGTCTGTTTTAGATCTGGTATGATATCCACTCTGCAAAGACGTACAAAGGAGGCAGGACCTTGAGTCTTCCAGTTACATTGGACACAGTCAGTGTTTATCACGATTCACAGACCACATACTGTCTGTAGTTTTCATACAAACACAACTCAGAGATTCATTTAATCCTTTTCTAAATCCCACTATTTGATCACCTGGTTTAATAAGGAGAATTCATTATTCTATCTTAGTCATTTTTTGGATTCCAGTTTGGGGTCTAGTGGAGCATTTTGTAAAGGAAGTAAAGTCAAATGTTTTATTATGGATGAAAGTTGATGCTCCAGTGTTTCCTCTGCACAGGTTCCAGTGTTCCAGCGTGCAGGTTCAGTGCTCTGCAGGTCTGTGGGAAGTGGATCCTGCACAGCCGAACTCCAGCAGCTGCCCCTGTCCATCACTGTGGCCCTAAACCCTGAGGTGAGCATTGGGCTTCTGTTCTTATGTCATGTTTCTTATAAAGATCCTTTAGTTCTGAGCCAAGTAAGTTTGTGGTCTTTGCAAAGTAAACATGACTGATTCCACAGTTACTGTCTGTATGTTAGTGTTCAGACCTATCCTTTCTCTCTACAGGGTGCTGCTGACGGGGAGTTGTACCTGGACGATGGCTGCTCCTTCAGCTACCGTGAGAGAAAGGCTTTCTGTGTGCGCAGGTTCAACATGCTGTCAGGACGTCTGCTCTGCCGGTGACTTGCAGTTTCACACCACATCTCAAAAGACCTAAAAAAAAAAAAAAAATGCTTCACACACAATGATCTGATATCTGGGGTGCTGCCTCCTGCAGACCTGCCAGTGAAGAAGGAGCCTTCGACTGCGACACCATCGTACAGTCGGTCACTGTCCTGGGGGTGAAGAGCAAACCATCCACTGTGGTTGTGCACGTGTCAGGTGAGGATGTCTGTCATTACCGTGACCTTTATCCACAGCTCATACGCAACGAGATGGTTCTGTGTACAAGCCGGACCACGTCATTATCTAGGATGTTGGTACTTTGTTTCTCCTTTGCTGTTCTCAGTAACAATATCAAACACAAGAGTCTGAGTCAACTTTGATCTTTATCACCAGGTACTAAGGACACGTCTGCTGCGTTTCAGTACATGGAGACCTGCTGCACGCTGACAGTGAGCAGCCTGAACCTCAGAGTGGCACAGGACTGGGACATACAGATAGCTTAACTGTCAATGTGTCAGTGACTCTGGATTTCTTGTTCCAGATGTGAGAGATGAAGATAAAATCATCAGAATCGTTAATTGCCACATCTGGTATTTGATTGAAATGAAATGAATTGTTTGATTCTTTGTTTGATTCACATACTGACACACGTGGAGATAGAACTGGAAAAATGCTGCGTTCACCACATCAGAATTATATCTGAATTATTTGACCCACTTTGTTTTTTAAGCCTTTGAAATAAAAAGATTCACTTCTGTTTTGTTAAATACTGTGAATTTTTCTAAACCACCTGAGTCCCTACAGGGACAAACATGATAAACAGAACAATGAGTTGTGTTGTCCAGGTACTGAATATCAGAATCAGAATCAGAATCAGAATCAGAATGAGCTTTATTGCCAAGTGAGTGTGCACACACACACACACAAGGAATTTGTTTTGGTACAGGGGGGGGGGGGGGGGGGGGGGGGGGGGGGTACTCCAGTGCAAACAGACATAAATACAAATGCTACAAAGGGTCAAACAGTAAACATAAATGCTACAGAAATGCTACAAAAAACTAAAAGACTAAGAGAAAAATGCACAGATAACCTGAGAAACAGGATGAAAGGGGAACTAATTGGTGTGCAAAGAGCAAGAAGGTGCAAGTGTCATAGTGCAGGTGGTGGAAGGGAATGGTGGAGAGCTACGAGTTTAAGAGTTGGATGGCCTGAGGGAAGAAGCTTCCTTTGTGCCGGGCTGTCTTGATGTTTGGAGCTCTGAAGCGCCGGCCAGACGGTAAGAGCTGGAAGAGGTGGTGACTCGGGTGGGTGGCATCCAGAGTGATTTTCCGAGCTCTTTTTCTCACTCTGGAGGTGAACAGGACTTGGAGGGTGGGTAGGGTAACACCGATGATCTTCTCAGCGGTCCGGACTGTCCTCTGAAGTCTTCGGATGTCTGATTTAGAGGCAGAACTAAACCAGACAGTGATGGAGGAGCACAGGACCGACTCGATGACCGCTGAGTAGAACTGGGTCAGCCGCGTCTGTGGAAGGTTGAACTTCTTCAGCTGGCGCAGGAAGTACAACCTCTGCTGGGCCTTCTTCGTGATGGAGTCGATGTGGAAGTTCCACTTCAGGTCCTGAGAGATGGTGGTGCCCAGGAACCTGAATGACTCCACTAGTGCCACAGTGCTGTTCATAATGGTGAGAGGGGGGTGGGTGGGGGCATTTCTCCTGAAGTCCACAACCATCTCCACTGTTTTGAGCGTGTTTAGCTCCAAGTTGTTGTGACTGCACCAGCGAGCCAGCTGCTCCACCTCCTGTCTGTATGCAGACTCTTCACCGTCCTGGATGAGACCAATGACAGTGGTGTCATCTGCAAACTTCAGGAGTTTCACAGAGGAGTCACAGGAGGTGCAGTCGTTTGTGTAGAGGGAGAAGAGCAGTGGGGAGAGAACACACCCCTGGGGGGCGCCGGTGCTGGTGATGCGGGAGCCAGAAGTAAATTTCCCCATCCTCACTAGCTGTTGCCTATCCGTCAGGAAGCTTGTAATCCACTGACAGGTGGAGTCAGGAACAGAGAGCTGGGAGAGTTTATTCTGGAGGAGTGATGGGATGATGGTGTTGAATGCTGAGCTGAAGTCCACAAACAGAATCCTTACATAAGTCCCTGGTTTGTCCAGATGTTGCAGGATGTAGTGCAGCCCCATATTGACTGCATCATCCACGGACCGATTGGATCGGTAGGCAAACTGCAGGGGGTCCAGGAAGGGTCCAGTGACGTTCTTCAGATGGGCCAACACCAGTCTTTCAAAGGACTTCATGACCACGGATGTCAGAGCCACTGGTCTGTAGTCGTTGAGTCCTGTGATTTTTGGCTTCTTGGGGATGGGAATGATGGTGGAGCGTTTGAAGCATGCAGGGACTTCACACAGCTCCAGTGATCTGTTGAAGATCAGAGAGAAGATGGGAGCCAGCTGGTCAGCACAGGTTCTGAGGCATGATGGTGAAACCCCATCTGGTCCTGGTGCTTTCCTTCTCTTCTGCTTCCTGAAGAGCCGACACACATCGTCCACACTGGTCTGAAGTATCAGAGCGGGGGAGAGGGGGTTGATGGATGAAGGTGTTAATGGTTGCTCTGGAGGACAATCAGAGCGGGTGGGGGGTGATTCAAATCTGCAATAAAACTCATTCAGATCGTTCACCAGCGTTTGATTGCCTATTGAGGAGGAGGATGGAGTCCTATAGTTGGTTATTGTCCTCAGGCCTCTCCACACTGAAGCAGAGTCGTTAGCTGTAAACTGGTTTTCCAGCTTTTTGGAGTAGCTCCTCTTAGCTGCTCTGATCTCCTTATTCAGTGTGTTCCTGGCCTGATTATACAAGACCCGATCACCACTTCTGTAGGCATCTCCTTTGGCTTTACGAAGCTGTCTGAGTTTTCCAGAGAACCATGGTTTGTCGTTGTTGTATGTTAAGAAGGTCCGGGTGGGAATGCACATGTCCTCACAGAAACTGATGTAAGATGTAACAGAGTCCGTGAGTTCATCCAGGTTTGTGACAGCAGCTTGAAAAACACTCCAGTCAGTGCATTCAAAGCAGGCCTGTAGCTCCTGCTCTGTTTCCCTGGTCCATCTCTTGACAGTTCTCACTACAGGCTTAGCAGATTTAAGCTTTTGCCTGTATGTTGGTATGAGGTGGACCAGACAGTGGTCAGAGAGTCCTAAAGCTGCTCTGGGGACGGCGTGGTATGCATCCTTTATTGTGGTGTAGCAGTGGTCCAGAGTATTCCCCTCTCTGGTGGGGCACTTGATGTGCTGCCTGAATTTTGGCAGTTCGTGGCTCAAGTGTGCTTTATTAAAGTCTCCGAGGATGATAAAAACAGAGTCCGGGTGTTGCTGCTCCGTGTTTGCGATCTCCTCAGCCAGCTGATGCAGCGCGTCGCACACGCGCGCTTGCGGGGGAATGTAAACACTGACCAGAACGCACGAGGAAAACTCCCGCGGTGAGTAGAAGGGTTTACAGTTAATGAAAAGTGCTTCCAGGTCAGGACAGCAGATCTTCTTCAACACTGTTGCATCTGTACACCACCTCTCATTGATGTAAAAGCATGTCCCACCACCGCGCGATTTCCCCGTTGCGTCTGAGTTGCGGTCCGCTCTGATCAGCTGGAATCCGGGCAGGTGGAGCGCGCTGTCCGGTATGGCTCCATTAAGCCAGGTCTCCGTGAAACACAGAGCAGCAGAGTTCGAAAAGTCCTTGTTTATCCGGATAAGCAGGTGTATTTCGTCCATCTTGTTGGGTAGCGAGCGGAGATTCGCCAGGTGTATGCTGGGCAGCGCTGTCCTGAGGCCGCGCTGACGAAGTTTCACCAGCGCACCAGCGCGCTTCCCGCGTTTGCGCTTTCTGAGAAGCGCAGCTGCTCCGCCAGCTAAAACGCTCCACAAAACGTCCGAATGTGCAAAAATTGGAGGAAAAATATCCTGGGAGTGCTGCCGAATGCTTAGCAGTTCAGCCCGAGTGAAACTTAATAAGTTACAGAAACAAAGTGCAGGACAAACTAACAAAAATAACAAAACAACTGGAGAGCTCCAGACCGAGGCAGCCATCCGCGGCGCCATCTTGAATTCCATGTATATATAATGAATATAAATATAAAGCTAATATAAAATATAACATAACATAACATGTTGCTCTCTGTTTATCATGTCATCATAGTTTTGTAAAACCTTCTAACAAACACTCCTGTGCTGTGTGACCTGACCTCATCCCAGAGCAGGTGTTTGCTTAAAACCACGTGAAAGAAAACAGCAGCGAGAGCATGACTGACACTATAACATACTCTTATTTTTCCTAAAAAAGATTATGTTTGAGAGGGAAGTGATATAAAACTTAATTATTTATAGGTAAAAGTAAAATTACTTATAATTTGGTTTAGTTTTATAGCTGCCTATTGCTAAATGAAGCATCCAGCTAGTTTAATATTGTTTTTCAGTATTTTTAATTTTCATGCCAGAAATGAAGCATTATGTTTTTTCTGTCAGACTTCCATTCATGTCTATTCATCTGTGCTGTATAGGAAAACCCAAAACTTTGAATGGAAGACGAGCAGATGCTACCCAGGACAGTCAAGGACGTATGTGGGAGCCAATGTAGGGTTATGATTCTGCCTGGTAGTACTTCACTGAACAGGAAATATTCCACCTATCAGCAGATAAATTATTTCTACACACTGGTCTTGAATGTAACAATGATTAAGGACTTTTAGGTAGATGCAGGAAGTACTGTGCAGACATGAAACCCTCACAGTTATTATAAATGATGCAAGCCCTAAGTCCTGTTGTAGAGATGGGAGAAACCAACGCATGATGGAGAGGTGAGACTACTTACACTTCATGAAGATGGTGGTGTTGGCATACAGCGTCTTCCGAAATACAGCATCTTGTGTCTGAAAACACAACAGACACAAAGTGGTTTTTGCCCAGCAACCTTGGATCATTCCTGTTGTTGCTGCGCTGCATCTCCTCCATGATCTGGAGAGATTTCAGCTCTCTGAGGTGACAGAACAGTAGTACCATACAAGACCATATACAGACCATTGAATTAAGGATATTATAACCAATACACAGATTAATACTGCAGATTTGAAGCTTCTTCTTCTAACAGCCTAAAGAACAAATACATGTGTAGAGAGCTGGTTGGTTTCTCTGTTCCAGGCAAACATCAGTGCATTTTGAAGTAATTAGCCATAGGGAGTTTGTAGGTAGCTTCATTATCCAGACACTGAGAGGTACAGTAAACCCATCACTGTAGACAGAACTACAGCTGAGTGTGTTTTCTCTATAACCGGTTTAACTACCCTCAACATAACCACACCACGAGGCTGACAGAAACATTTTATCCCCTTTTCCTCTGTCAGACACTTGTTAAAAACCTTCATTAGAGTTTTGAACTGAGAAAATGTACGAAAAAGAAGCTCGTCTTGTCTGACTAATAAACAAACATAGGTGTGTGTGTGACAGGTGGACACGCCGAATGAACGGGGTAGTTAGTTAGCAACATCGGCTAACAGCAGCTGCTAACAGTGGCTAGGTTTAGCCCAACAAGATGTGTATCAACAACAAAAAATACATGTAACACCGACCGAGTTGATGTCCACGGTCCATACGGAGACCTCTGCCGCCATCCCGCAACGGGACACTGACGCCAAAAGCAGCAAACATAACAGATGTGGACCAGGCATCTTCATTTGTGCGTCTGCTCCAGGTCAGAGTCGAGTCGTAGCCAGGTATTTCCGGGTGCTGCTTGTTGTAGTGCAGTTTGTCACCGCTAGAGGGCGAACAACAACAACACCAACAACATAACGATACTGCTACTGCTACTACTGCTACGGCTACTGCTACTACTGCTGCTACTGCTACTAATAATAATAATAATATAATAATAATAATAATAAAGCACATCTTCCTTTATAGCCTTTTGTTATTTACTATTAACCCACAACAGTAAACCGCTGGACAAAAGCGTATTTCTTTTTTTAAAGTTTAACAAGTGGACCTTCTTTTAATGAACATTTATCTAAAGCAAAGGTTCCAAACACGTATGATAAATATGTATTTTATTTGCACCGGAAGTGTGGCCGGTGACGTGTTGGGGGATTTCACGCTGCAAATCTTCCGTGTGATCGCTGTTTGGAAGCTTCCTCATCCTGTCAGTGACTGCAGAGCTAAAGAGGTTTGCACAGACAAACTTGGGGTTTGTTGAAGACCAGGACCGACCGTGACCCGCTGAAGTTTCTGTTTCTCTATAGCTCGAAATGGCGGAGGCTCTGTCGGCTTTTACTAGGTATCAACATGCAGTTTTCTCTGCAGCAGTGGTGACTTTTACTGTGCTGACTTCCGGAGCACATTTAAAAAAGTATCACAACGTCTTCGTGTCATTACATGTAACTACATGTTAGTTAACTTGCAGGGCAGGAAAGTCATCTGCATTGGTCAGTGTGTCTGTGGTGTTTAAGTTATTCTGGCAGATAATCACTTCATTCAGAGTTTTGCATATTCAAATCTAAATGTTTTAGGTTAAAGTGTCATTGTGCGCAGATAGGGAAGTAGGTTGTTTCCCACCATGGGTGTGATGTGTATTTTCATGCTTCTCTCTGCTTGTTCCTCAGTGTTGTGCCAAGTGGTGCAGGGAATGAAAAGTTCAAGAAAAGTGGCCATGCTGCTTTTTACAGGTGCATTGGACATTTAATATGACTCTTTGCTGTGCACAGTTACTTTCAAATGTGTGTTGCATTAACGCTGTTGTTCATTGTGACTTTGAGGCGCCAGATGCAGGGTCCAAACCTGCAGCACCGAGCCCTTTTGGACACCATGGTCCTCACAGAGAAGGGGGCACGCTTTGAACTGTTGGAGTCGGACACACAGGTCTGAGTGGTAATAAAAATACAAAGCAAAGATCATCGACTTAACTGTTAAATTCACAGAATCAAACCTCATACAACCAAAACTAAACTAAATTAACAGAATCCACTAAAGGTGGATCTACTTTATTTATTTAGTTGTAAGATATCTGAGCTACACCTTTTAATTTTTACTTTGCTCTTTTCACAGACCAAACTGCTTCTTTTATTGTCACCTTGCACAAATGACACTGTACGGATATTAATCGATGAACTCCAGCCCATTAAAACACGCTACAGAGTTCCAGATGTGATAACGGAGGAACCACAGTGTGAACCGTAAGAGCTGCATCAGCATGACTCTTATTAAGACATCTAATGACATAGACAATACACTGTTAAATCCACTCCAAACTGCATACTGGAAAACGTTTTCAGATACTAGTGAGATCCTATTGATTCCACCCTGGTTTGTGGGACTGCTGCAGCTGGACAGTGCCTGCCCTGGTTTCTTGTCTTGCAGGTTGAGAGTGGAGAAACAGACCAAGGAATCTGTCACGCTGACTTGGGCTTTGGGACGTCACCAGGTCCGTGTGTGGCATCTCCCTTTCCGACTGGAGATCCTGTGCGAAGGTGAAGTGATGGTCACATTCAACGCTAAAGGCAGATTGTGGTTTGAAGCCCTAAAGGATCCCCCGAGGTGAGGTTTGTAGGGATGAGTCGTGCAGTCTATGAAAGTCCTCACATGAAGAAATCAATTAAATGGCTTTTCTCTGATTCTTTTTTCTCAGGGGTACAGCTCAGAGCAGTGACGTAAGAACCATCCCTGTTCCACCACAAACAGCCAAACTGCACCGTGACATTACTCTCATATAAAGCTTAATCCCAATCTGTGAAAACATTTGTTCTTTTTGTTACCTTGTTCCACCGACAGCTACAGGGGGACCACACGAGTTTGTTATGGAAGAAGAAGCAGTTTGTGGACGTCAAGGTGAATGGTTGGTGCATGCTCTTTTTAAAAAACAAATTTGTCTATGATTCTGAAGGACAGTTCAACAAAATGACACAAAATAGTTTAGTCTCCTAGCAGTAGTGGCATCTAGACATACCGTGGAGAGGAATGTTGTTGGTGTTTCTCAGGATATTGTGTCTATTCCAAAAACATGTTGTAAACATGTACTAACCATATTTGCACATCGGTTTTCCCGACACAGTGATAGAGAGGACTTTTTAGATTTAAAAGTAGTTTCATGAAAAAAAGCAAAATACACAAACTCTCCACGAATACAGAAATACATAAATAATAAAAGTACTGCTTGTTTATCTCCAGGGCCCAGCAGCATAGGGGCGGACCTCTGTCTGCAAGGGTTCAGTCATGTGTACGGTCTGCCAGAACACGCTGACAGCCTGCAGCTCAGAGACACCAGGTACACACGTGTATTCCAAAATACAAAAGGAACAGAAGGACATCAGTGCACTAAAGATTTATTTGATTACTTTGCTTTTCATCAGTCATAGTGTTACATTTTCAGCTGGTAATCATGTTTTGAATAAATGCCATTTCCCAGAGATGGTGAACCCTATCGGCTGTATAACTTGGACGTGTATGCCTATGGGTTGTACAGCCGCCTCGGCCTGTACGGGTCTGTGCCACTGTTGGTGGCCCACAAGCCCGACAGGACTCTGGGGATATTTTGGCTGAACGCATCTGAGACATTTGTGAACGTACATTACAGCCACACTGACCATCAGGTAACTATTGTTCCAGCCAATAATAATGTGAGGGTGAATTTTCCTTTTCTTGTAGCTTTTTCAACTCCCCCTGGTTGTAGACAGACAATGAAAATGTAGTAAAAACAGGACATTTCTAAAAAAAATAACTCTGCATAAACAGGAAAACATTTTAAATAATTTTAGAAGATTTGCAAAAAATGTACATCCCATAGTAACTCCACTGCCTCACCCAGGATGATCGAACACCCCCAGTGGAGAGGAGGCGGCTGCAGCCTGAGACTGACGTTCACTGGTTGTCAGAGAGCGGCGTGATCGACTGCAGGGTTCTGCTGGGGCCCGGTCCACAGCAGCTCTTTAGCCAATATGCTCAACTGACAGGTGTGTCTGCAGCAAGTGCTCTACTCTGTTATGTTCATGTGCATATCAAAAAAAGCATGGCCTTAAGAATCTATAAAACAAATAACAAAAACAATGTTTTTAGTTTACAGTACCAACCAAATATTTGTCTGTGTGCCTGGAAATGATCCTTCAGTGTGAACATACTTCTTTTCCTCCCTCTGGAAGGGTATCAAGCCCTGCCCCCTCTGTTTGCACTCGGGTACCACCAGTCCCGCTGGAACTACACCGATGAAGCTGACGTGAAGGCTGTGGATGCTGGATTCGATCGCCACAACATCCCCTATGATGTTATCTGGCTGGACATTGAGCACACAGATGGGAAGCGATATTTCACCTGGGATCCTGCACTTTTTCCTGATCCAGCTGGCCTGCAGCAGCACCTGGAGAAGAAGAAAAGGAAGGTCAGTTTCACGCTGAACAGTATTGAAAAGACTATTTCTGTTATTTGTTGTTTATTAACTGTTTTTCCAATGCTTCAGTTGGTTGTTATAAGTGATCCTCACCTCAAAGCTGATCCGGATTGGGCCCTGTACTGTGAGGCCAGAGATGCTGGACATTTTGTGAAGGACAGAGAGGGACGGTTATATCAGGGCTCATGCTGGCCTGGTAATGGTTTTCTTACTATAAAAACACAAAATGGTTTCAAGAAAAATTTACTCTTTAAAAAAAATCTAACTCCTGACCCAACATTCATGTATATTGAATAAAACCAAAGTGAATTCTATGTCTTTTAATAAGATTACTGTATCCTAAATGCTAATCACGTCCTTAAACCTATTTCTTTCTTATGATTCTTAACCTTTTCTAACAGGTGAGTCCTCTTACCTTGATTTCAGCAGTCCAGCCTGTCGAGCCTGGTACTCCAGCTGCTTCAGCCTGAATAAATACAAAGTAAGTGTAAGAAATTATCCACAAATCAATACTGCTGCACATGTGCACCCAGATTTCCCCCAGGATCAATACAGTCCTGCTCTTCTATGTTATTCTGAGAGAACTTGTCTCATGCTCTTTCTTTCTGCACATTCTTGCTGTTGTTGAGGTTTTTATGTCTGATACAGGGATCCACACCATCGTTATTTGTGTGGAATGATATGAATGAGCCGTCTGTGTTCAATGGACCAGAGCTGACAATGCCAAAGGACACAGTGCATTATGGGGGCTGGGAACACCGGGAATTACACAACCTGTACGGTTTTTACCAGGTGAGTGGACTGACTGGATTCAGAACACAATGTTTTTTAATGAAAGGTGTTGACGTGCTATTTGTTTGTTTGTTATAAAACTTATGTGACTTTAACTAGTTACTATCCAGTAGAATATCCACTGGACACCTACACTGCTAAGTGCACAACGTGAGTTACTGTGGCTTGTGTTTCCTGACAGCACATGGCCACAGCAGAGGGGCTGATCACTCGCTCAGCTGGCTCAGAGAGACCATTCGTTCTGTCACGTTCCTTTTTTGCGGGGTCGCAGAGATTTGGTGAGTTATTTAGTCTTAAGACGTTTTCATGTGTTAATGGTTGTAACTGCGTTCTACAAATTTTGTTTGGGATGCAGGAGCAGTGTGGACGGGTGACAACGTGGCCAGCTGGAAGTACCTGAAGATCTCGATTCCTATGCTTCTGTCTCTGAGCGTGGCAGGAATAGTATTCTGTGGAGGTGAGTGCATTGTAGTCCATTAGGTAACGGTTTGTATAAAGTAAGTTAAGTGTGTTGTCCAGAGTCATCGTAACGTGCTGCTCTTCTGTCTGTTGTTTCTGTGTCTCAGCGGATGTCGGGGGGTTTGATCAGGATCCGGAGCCAGAGTTGCTGGTGCGCTGGTACCAGGCAGCCGCACTGCAGCCGTTTTTCCGCGGACACTCCTCAATTTTGACGAAGCGTCGGGAACCATGGTTGTTTGGGGAAGAGGTCACTGTTGCAATCCGCACTGTAATCCAGCAGAGGTACTGTCAGACAACACTGAACCAGACTAACTAACAGGCAGGACCCCGAGTCTTCCAGGGGTAAAGTGTTTGTGCCAAATTTACAACAATTGCAGTTGACTTTTTTTTCCAGCACAGTTTGTTTGGAAAGTGGAAATGATGGTTGATTGAAGAGAAGGTCCTTGGTGCAGATGAGGTTTAATTATGAATGCACAACAAGCAAACTGCTGAGTGTCTCTTCTAACTCAGGTACTGCTTGCTGCCCTATTGGTACACTCTGTTCCACCAGGCTCACACCTCTGGTCTACCTCCACTCAGGTTAGTGTTGCTGCCACCAGCTGCTCAGTGAAAGTACTGCAGCTACAAGTGTTTGTTTCTGAGGCATCACCTTTGAGTTTTTGAGGCACTGGCATCAAAGATGTTACAGAAACAACTGGTTTCTTTAAAACAGACCTCTGTGGGTGGAGTTCCCAAGAGAACAGAGCACCTTCTCTGTGGACGACCAGTATATGATTGGTAAGACATTAACTTTTCGTTATTACGCAGCATACTGTGTAACAGTAGACTGGGTTCTTTAACTGTCTTTGGTTTCCTGCAGGAAGAGCACTGCTCGCCTGTCCTGTAACTGAGCGCGGTGTTCAAGAAGTCAAAGTCTTACTTCCTGGAAGTAGTGAGGTAAATCCACCGCCAGGTAACAAATTTAGACTGCAGACTGCAAATAAAGTTTGGATGTTATATTAAAATTTGTGTCTGTTTTAGATCTGGTATGATATCCACTCTGCAAAGACGTACAAAGGAGGCAGGACCTTGAGTCTTCCAGTTACATTGGACACAGTCAGTGTTTATCACGATTCACAGACCACATACTGTCTGTAGTTTTCATACAAACACAACTCAGAGATTCATTTAATCCTTTTCTAAATCCCACTATTTGATCACCTGGTTTAATAAGGAGAATTCATTATTCTATCTTAGTCATTTTTTGGATTCCAGTTTGGGGTCTAGTGGAGCATTTTGTAAAGGAAGTAAAGTCAAATGTTTTATTATGGATGAAAGTTGATGCTCCAGTGTTTCCTCTGCACAGGTTCCAGTGTTCCAGCGTGCAGGTTCAGTGCTCTGCAGGTCTGTGGGAAGTGGATCCTGCACAGCCGAACTCCAGCAGCTGCCCCTGTCCATCACTGTGGCCCTAAACCCTGAGGTGAGCATTGGGCTTCTGTTCTTATGTCATGTTTCTTATAAAGATCCTTTAGTTCTGAGCCAAGTAAGTTTGTGGTCTTTGCAAAGTAAACATGACTGATTCCACAGTTACTGTCTGTATGTTAGTGTTCAGACCTATCCTTTCTCTCTACAGGGTGCTGCTGACGGGGAGTTGTACCTGGACGATGGCTGCTCCTTCAGCTACCGTGAGAGAAAGGCTTTCTGTGTGCGCAGGTTCAACATGCTGTCAGGACGTCTGCTCTGCCGGTGACTTGCAGTTTCACACCACATCTCAAAAGACCTAAAAAAAAAACAAAACACATTTTTATTATTCTACTTGCTTTTATGTGCAACTGACATTGAAGTTGCTCACCTGAACCTTAAATTCCATAATTTTTGGAAAGAAAATGCTTCACACACAATGATCTGATATCTGGGGTGCTGCCTCCTGCAGACCTGCCAGTGAAGAAGGAGCCTTCGACTGCGACACCATCGTACAGTCGGTCACTGTCCTGGGGGTGAAGAGCAAACCATCCACTGTGGTTGTGCACGTGTCAGGTGAGGATGTCTGTCATTACCGTGACCTTTATCCACAGCTCATACGCAACGAGATGGTTCTGTGTACAAGCCGGACCACGTCATTATCTAGGATGTTGGTACTTTGTTTCTCCTTTGCTGTTCTCAGTAACAATATCAAACACAAGAGTCTGAGTCAACTTTGATCTTTATCACCAGGTACTAAGGACACGTCTGCTGCGTTTCAGTACATGGAGACCTGCTGCACGCTGACAGTGAGCAGCCTGAACCTCAGAGTGGCACAGGACTGGGACATACAGATAGCTTAACTGTCAATGTGTCAGTGACTCTGGATTTCTTGTTCCAGATGTGAGAGATGAAGATAAAATCATCAGAATCGTTAATTGCCACATCTGGTATTTGATTGAAATGAAATGAATTGTTTGATTCTGTGTTTGATTCACATACTGACACACGTGGAGATAGAACTGGAAAAATGCTGCGTTCACCACATCAGAATTATATCTGAATTATTTGACCCACTTTGTTTTTTAAGCCTTTGAAATAAAAAGATTCACTTCTGTTTTGTTAAATACTGTGAATTTTTCTAAACCACCTGAGTCCCTACAGGGACAAACATGATAAACAGAACAATGAGTTGTGTTGTCCAGGTACTGAATATAAATATAAAGCTAATATAAAATATAACATAACATAACATGTTGCTCTCTGTTTATCATGTCATCATAGTTTTGTAAAACCTTCTAACAAACACTCCTGTGCTGTGTGACCTGACCTCATCCCAGAGCAGGTGTTTGCTTAAAACCACGTGAAAGAAAACAGCAGCGAGAGCATGACTGACACTATAACATACTCTTATTTTTCCTAAAAAAGATTATGTTTGAGAGGGAAGTGATATAAAACTTAATTATTTATAGGTAAAAGTAAAATTACTTATAATTTGGTTTAGTTTTATAGCTGCCTATTGCTAAATGAAGCATCCAGCTAGTTTAATATTGTTTTTCAGTATTTTTAATTTTCATGCCAGAAATGACATTACATGTTTTTTCTGCCAGACTTTCATTCATGTCTGAAAATATTTAACTATTCATCTGTGCTGTTTAGGAAAACCCAAAACTTTGAATGGAAGACGAGCAGTGCTAAAAATGGATGATTATCCTGTTCTAGTTATGCTGAGACTGCTCAATGTTGAGCTCCATTGAGAAGAGGTTTAAAGGGGTTGAATGCCTTCTGCTGAGGCAGGGCATCTACAGACCACTCTTTACATGGCCTCTGGTGCAGCCCGCTGGTCTTTGTGTCACCCAACAATGATGGCACCAGAGCACCACAGCCAGGGAGAGATCATTGTTCAGTCCGACCAATGGGAATGCAACAAATAGACGTATATGTGATGTGTGAGTTTCTGTGCATGTGTGCGTGTGTGTGTGTGTGTGTGTGAGTGTGTGTGTGCATGGTAATGCAAAGGTGATGCATATGGAGTGAATGTCTCACCAAGCTTTTGCATCTACTCTATGACGAAGGAGAAGGGGACGTCACCCAAAGAAAGAGCCAATCAGACATTAGCTGTTTGGATTTATGCCAGGGCTTTTAGGCTTGTAGGACTTTAGTACAAGTGGCAAAAGCCAGTTAAAAAAAAAGTCAAGTGAGACGAGATGCCCTATACTCCGTCTGGCTTTTTCTGTGACCGGTTGATCCGGGAACGAGAGAGGAGAGACGGGGAAGGCTCTGTGAACAAACCCCTCCGCTTCAACAACCAGGACTTCAACACCCTGAGACAGGAGTCCCTCCAGAGGAAGAGCCTGTTTGAGGATGACTCTTTCCCAGCCACCGTGGAGTCTCTGGGCTTCAAGGAGCTCGGACACAAGTCCAACAAGGTCAAGAACATCGTCTGGAAGAGGCCCAAGGTAGGAGGGGGGATTGGCGCATGGAGACCCTCGTTGGTAAAATAAAGAGTGGATGGATCACACATGTGGGGGGTGGGACAATATTTTGATACACAGCAACAATCCTGCTTGGGAATAGCAGCATTTTCCATCCTGGTGAGAGATTTTTTTATGAAAACTAATCTATTTGCTGCTGTGGGATTTTACCTGAAGATCCAGCTGCGATTTAGGCCTAAAGGGTTGCAATTTTATTTTCTACCTGTTTACAGGCACAAAATTGACTCAAAATTGACTAAAAATCAAGTTACAGCCCAAAATCACAAGTTTCTCTTTCTTTCTAATCTGTGAAGCATCCAACAGTCTCAGTTTAATAGAAAACCTGCATGATCCTTAACTCGTCTTTGTGTTAATTATTCCCTGCAGGAAATCTGTGAGAACCCTCAGTTCATTGTTGGAGGAGCCAGTAGGACAGACATCTGCCAGGGAGATCTCGGTAAATACATATATACATACGTATATTTTAATATTTTATTTTAACATTCACAGTAGTACAAAGGCTAACATTGATATCATCTTTATTTTGTTGAATTGAGATTTAAAGGAGGGATTTAATTTGGGATTAATAGTTTAAATATTTGAGATGGATTATTTCATTGAATATTGGCCCAATTTAAAGAGTTAAAGTTCCAAGAACAACAGGAAGGAAAAGACAGACAGAAACACTTTTCTGTCATTGTTTGTTTGGCACGTTCATTATTTCTGTTTGTTCCTGAAACTGTCTGACTGAAGCAAACATGCAGGTTGGAAAAAGACATTACTGCACAGTGTTTTCTTTGTATTAGAAACACCTGTTAGGATCCTGCAGACAGTACGCTGGGATGTGTGAGAACAGGTAGGAGCTGTGTGTACTCTATCAAACCACTCTAACTGGATCCCCTGCACACGGCCTCCCTGCCTGCAGGCCTCCCCGTATTGTGTTTACTCTTTTGGAAGGGAATCCAACCAGCAGCACTTCTCATTGTTTCCTGGTTCAGACTGCAAATAAAGAGAACCAAAGGGACAAAGGTCCTGGCAGATGCTGTTAACCATTCCCTGTTGAAAAATGTACATTGTTCCCAGGCCGACAGCGAACGCCGTGTCTCACACCTGGACAATCAGAAAACACAAACATCAGCACTCAGTGTCTTTTCTGATGTTCCTGTCCACCTTTGCTTAGATTTTCTTTACCTTGGCAGCTGTTTTCTTGTTGAACAGAAAAAAGGCAAAACATTTCCAACTAAATCAGGTTTTCCTCACTCTTCAAACGCAACAAGGAGACATTTTGAAATCATTTAAAATCACGAGAGAAGATAAAATCACTGTGGTGCGTGTTGCTATTTGTCATATATGAGGATGAGATGATAATGAAAGTTGCTCTGCTATAATAAAAGGCTTGAGGTGATTTGAATGAGATGACTGTGTGTGCTCAGGTGACTGCTGGCTGCTGGCTGCCATTGCCTGTCTCACCCTGAATGAGAAGCTTCTCTACCGTGTTGTCCCTCAGGAGCAAAGCTTCTCAGAGGGCTACGCCGGCATCTTCCACTTCCAGGTCAGAAACAGCCTTCTGGATTCCATGTATCCCCACAGTGTCCTCAGGGTAACAGTTGATACTAGCAGCTATTTTCTCCCTTTTCTGAAGAAGAAGAGGAAATAACCATGATGAAGTGACATTAATAGGAAACTCGCTGGCTTCTCGTCCTTGTAGTATTTGATCCTCAGGATCATTTCTCCTCCCTGACCTTCTTCTGTTCCTCAGTTCTGGCGTTATGGCGACTGGGTCGATGTCATCATTGACGACCGCATACCAACCTTCAACAACCAGCTGGTCTTCACCAAGTCTGCTGAGAGGAATGAGTTCTGGAGCGCGTTGCTGGAGAAGGCCTACGCCAAGTGAGTTAACAGATAACAGCAGCACAAACAATATAACAACAGGACAAAAAGTAAGAAAGCAGCACGGACTTATCATAAGATGAATACATGTCTAAATGAATGAACTAAACATCCAGATGTAACTAAAACATCTGCCCTCTTCCCTGTCCAGGCTGCATGGCTCCTACGAGGCCCTGAAGGGTGGAAACACCACTGAGGCCATGGAGGATTTCACCGGTGGAGTCACCGAGTTCTACGAGATGAAGGAAGCTCCCAAAGAGCTCTACAAGATCATGAAGAAAGCTCTGGAGAGAGGCTCCCTCATGGGCTGCTCCATTGACGTGAGTCAGACATTTTTATCTCAGTGAGTACACATCAACCTCTGGAGGTCAGCAAAAACAAGATGCTCAGCTGGACCTGGATCAGTCAAACCCTGCTGCAAACATCTTGTGCCAATCTGAAAGAAATGTTGTGGAAAATATTGAAATATTCACAAATTTATTTTAATGTAAGTTGTTTTGTTTGTTTGTTTGTTGCTAACTAAGTTCTGCTCCTTGTTTCCAGTCCTTAATGCCATGCTACATGTTGTGTGTATCTGCAGTCTCTGGTTCCTGCTCGCTTTGAGACCCGTACTGTGACGGGACTTGTGAAGGGTCATGCCTACTCTGTGACGGCAGTGGAAGAGGTAAATTCGACCGCTCTCTGTGCTCCAATGCCATTTTTGTGCAGGACATAACGTGAGGGGTGGTTTTGACAGTTTGGGGTGGACTCATGGACATTTTTGTCAGTAAATGCTATTGGTTGCTTTTGTGATTGACTGTGAATAATTGACTGGGATTGATTGACAACTTCTCCAGAAGTCCAAGATGGCAGACAAACGACGATGCAGTAAATACTCCAGGGGAAGGGTAGATATGATTTCACAGTTGCAGGAATTTGCACTCACCAAATATTAAAACATGCAGCTCTATAGTTTGAACCCTGTGTGTTTTGGCATTGATGTATTTGCCATAGTAAATCCTGCTGAATAGGAAAACTGTCATGTGTAATGGTCCTGCAGAGGAGCAGAGTAAGACCAGTAAGGCCAGTGTTAGGGGGATACTCAGTCTGAGGTCCTGGTTCCTGCAGTAACATGTCCAGAACTTTAAAACAGGACAAGACAATACAAGTACATGTGGAATGTAAAGTTAAAATCTCCTGTTTTCCTGTAGTGTAGACCGTCTCAGCACAAGGACTCTAAAGTTCGTCTGGTGCGTCTCAGGAACCCGTGGGGTCAAGTGGAATGGAACGGCCCCTGGAGTGACAAGTGAGGCGTTTCTAACCATCTTTACCCATAAGTCTTTTCTTTCCAGACATACGTTTGTGTTGCATTGGAGCTGGACTGAGATGACGGTTTAATTGTGTGTCTCAGCTTGTAATGTTCCAGTTTTTCTGCTCTGTGGCAGCTCCAAGGAGTGGGCCACGCTGTCTAAGGCTGAAAAAGAGAAGCTGCAGCACCAGAGCGCAGAGGACGGAGAGTTTTGGTGAGTGTGAACTGTGGATTCATCGTGTTTGTTTTTATGTGGCTGTTGTTGATCGATGAAAGAAGAAAAACAAAAAGCCTTAGACGTCATTTAAGAGAAAAATATTAATTCAGTTATTGAAGAACAAGCATTGAATCAGCTACTGTTGCTGCCTCCAGTTTGGGTGTTGCTGAGTTTTTAATGGGAGCTGTTCTCAGATGCTGAGATTTTAGTCACATATCTATCCTGACCCAATCTCTGCACCTGCCATCCAGGATGTCATTTGAGGATTTCAAGAAGAACTACACCAAGATTGAGATCTGCAACCTCACCCCTGACGCCCTGGAGGACGATAAGATCCACAAGTGGACGGTCTCTGTGAACGAGGGCCGCTGGGTGAGAGGCTGCTCTGCCGGAGGCTGCAGGAACTACCCAGGTATACTGCTGTTTCATAGAGATGTGTATGCTCACAAACAGGAGAGCAGGGTCACACTGGCTGGTCACTTTTTCACTGTGTATATTCCAAAATGATCATTTTTAGTTATTTTTTAGAAAAAAAAGAACATTGCTAAAATGTTACACCTCTTTCTTTTGTCATGTCTGTGATACAATGAGCCACAGTGTCTCAACATTTAAAAGATCATGATGTAGGAACATAGAGGAGGACAGTAACCCTAAATTGTAAAAGGACATTTACGACTCACTAAATGTCGTGCAGACACTTTCTGGACCAACCCTCAGTACCGCCTTCGTTTGCTGGAGGAGGACGATGACCCTGAGGACATGGAGGCGGGCTGCACCTTCGTGGTGGCTCTGATGCAGAAGAACAGGCGGAAAGAGCGCAAGATGGGAGCAAACCTCTTCACCATCGGATTTGCTATTTATGAGGTGTCAGAAACAGAAAAAGTCATGTTAACAACATAAGAACAATAAAGGTTTGGTTTTAAATTGCACCTGAAAATGACCCAAACACTAATGTTACCTCTGTTTCTTTACAGGTGCCAAAGGAGGTAAGGAAGGTGTCAACAAAATGTTTGGTTTCCAGTTGTTATTATCATCACCAGTTTGACCTCACCCATCCTTGTGGCTCCCCCTTCCAGATGCATGGGAACAAGCAGCACATGCAGAAGGACTTCTTCCTGTTCAACTCCTCCAAGGTGCGCTGCAAGTCCTACATCAACCTGCGTGAGGTGACCCAGCGCTTCCGCCTGAGCCCCGGAGAGTACGTTATCGTTCCCTCCACGTACGAACCGCACCAGGAGGGGGAGTTCATCCTGCGGGTCTTCTCTGAAAAGAAGAACACCTCAGAGTGAGTGGGTGACAGAGATCAGGGTGTGCTGCATGAGGAGGTACACAGAATAGTCTTCCAGCTGCTGGAATAATGTAAAGTCCAGTTAGATATGTTTGTTAGTAGATTTTTTATTTCTTGTCTCTTATCAGGGCTGGGTATAGTAGCACAACATCTGAACCACAATGGTTCATGACATTAATAGATTTAAAAGGTCTCACAGGTTTAACAAAACATTCAAATGTTTGCAGTGTTAATGTGTTTTTCCTCAGGATGGAAATCCTAATAAAACCATGTTGTTATTTCCACCTCACAAGGAGCTGCAGCAACTAATGACATTGATTTAACATATTGTATATCATGTAAAGGAAAGAAAAGCAGCACATCCCCACATCTGTCAACGTGGAACCAGCAAATATTCAACATTTTTGCTTAAAAAAAAACCTCAAAATGACTCAAAGTAGAGATGAATCAATTCTAAATACTTTCCAGCACCATGTCCACACTTCCTGTTTGAATTAAAACGTGTCCATTCCTAATGCAGTAAAATAGAAATGTTAAGTGTTGCAGGTCTTTGTGAGGTCGGACAGATTTTCTTGTATATTTCTTTAACACTATAAAAATCCCAAAATGAATATTATAGAACCCTATGAAAAACAGAGAGATTTCTACAATACCCAGCCCTGCTTGTTAATATTTAAAGTAGCAGCAGGATTGATTTAACCTGCAGTGCAGGTTTGTGTGTTTGTCAATGAGGGTGGGGTTCTTCGGGTGCTTTGGGGGTGGGACACAAACTAACTCAGAACAAACCATTTTAACGGTGATTTAATTTGTAGAGCTGGAAGAAATCGGCCCCAGTTCGAAGCTGTTATGGAATCTTTTTTAGGACAAGCGACAGATTTGGGAATGATGCGGTAAACTTTCAAAGTTATTCAATACTGCATCTTCAAGCCTCAACAAACATCCAGCCCCCTGCTGCCCTGTAGGACCAGACGGCACACACAGCCGCCTGCACGCTGACGGACCAGGACCTGCTGAGAATCAGGCTGTGGGATGGATGTGCACAGCAAACACGTCCCTGTGATGGGCTCTGAATGACCAGATTTGGTTTTAGATCATATATTGGTCTTCTTTTGCAAATGATGGAGGGGTAGTACCAGTAGAGTTAACCTACATTAATATAAGATGGGAGTAGACTGTCATATAGAAATCTGTTGACAGCTTCTGGTGCGCTATGTACGTTAGAATTATGAAAACCATTATAAATACATGTTAACCCCAGGTTTAGGCTGCTTGTTGATATTAAAAGGTAAACTCAAGAGGACGATGCCCAGAAATCAAGAGAAAATACTCTTGACTGGAGGAAACAACAGGTGGTGCTGGACTAACACATTTTATTCACAGCTTCATTCAAGACTTTGTGAAATCATTTTAACACTTTAGCTCAATGTGGTTATGGGACTATAGGCCTTTCAAGACTGTGTAGCGTATTTGATTATTTGTTTAATATTTGATGAGAATAAGATTATTGGCTGTTGTTAAAAGATATTTACACAGATGAGATGATGTTGTCACCATGGTGACTGCTGTTTGTTCATCTTCATCCAGGGAGATAGAGAACAGGATCGAGGCCGACCATCCAGTGGTGAGAGTCTTTCCTTCTTTTTGGGAGTTTGGATGATTAATTCAAGACAAGAAGCACAGAAAAGCCGCAGAAAAAAGCCCAATGCTGTTGTCATACACTGCCAACCATGTGTGAATGCTAGAATGCAATCAACAGTATTAGTAAAAATCCAAAATGAGGCTAACATCACTATAATGTATGTGACCGCTAATAAGAAAACTCGATCTCCACAACGTTTCTGTATCTTCTGTGTCTTTACCTCTTTGTGCTCGGTGATGCCTCAGCCGGCTCCGGCCTCAGCGGGGGAAGAGAGCGAGGAGGATCAGCAGTTTCGTACTATTTTTCAGGAGATAGCTGGAGATGTGAGTACAAAGAGTACAGGAAGATGAGCAGACAGAAGCTGCTCCTGGTTCTCAGCATGCAGGACGTCATGGAGCAGGTCTTTTTGAATCAGTTTTCCTGTGTTTACAAGGTCAGACTGTTAGCAGATATGTCACTGATGGAACATGAGGAAATCCAAGTAACTCACATTTAGATATTACAACTGGTATTAGACAGCATGAATGAATTCATAACCAAATGATATGTGTTGTATGTGAATATGTTTATCAGCAGGATATGAATTAAGACAAATCTGCTCTGTCTTCTTTTCCTCCCTGGTCTCCACCACAGGACATGGAAATCACAGCCAACGAGCTGAAAAATGTTCTCAACAGAGTGATCACCAAACGTGAGTCGGGTCTAATGAGATCGACTGTGCAGCTTCACAGTCTCTCTCACAGTTTCTCTCTCTTCAGTGACCTCAAAGACTTTAGCTGCTTTCTATTATTTTAAAAGGCAGGAGTGCTGTTGTGAACATGCTACTGAGGCACGGACATGATGGGGATAAAGGGAGTTTTGAGAGACCGAGATCTCAGCACAGATTAACAGTCTGTCTCTTTATTCCCTGCAGATAAGGACCTGAACACAGAGGGCTTCAGCCTGGAGAGCTGCAGGAGCATGATTGCTCTGATGGACGTATCCTTTGTATCGAGTGCATCGGGCTGGCTGTGTTTATAGGAGGCACAGCCTGCCGAGACCCATTGCAGGGTCTGTGACGGGCGCTCCGGCCTAGGGCTCCTTTCACAACACAGGTTTCAGTATGAGTCTCACCTCGGGCCTCCAGTGGTCTTACTCAGACTTCTTGTCTCTGCCAGGCAGCTGCGTGTTTCCGTACATCTGGGGTAACAACAGGCAGAATGATTCAGTAGAAAATAACTCTACTAATAAATCTACACAAACCACTTTGCTGTCACAGTGTTTCTTGATATGGTCCCAGAAACACAGAACAAAACTTTTAATGTAAGAGAACGTTAATGTTATTTTACTGCTCGAACATGACGCTGAACTGATGTTTTTACCTGAAGTGTCAGTTTTAGGCTCATCTGGGTTTATAACATCCTGAGGCCAGTTGTTTTCTCAGATGGATTTTTTTTTGCAGTCTTGGTCTTAACTGCTTCTGTTCAGATGAATGGGACAGGCAGACTCAATCTTCAGGAGTTCAGACACCTGTGGAACAAGATCAAACAGTGGCAGGTGGGAATGCACCTTCCCTCTCTCATTTTGGATCTGTCCCTCATGTCTTTCTCATTTTAGCATTCTGGATTTAAAATACAGTATAAACCTGCAGGTAAATGTAATATTTCAAAACATTATCAACTTCACATTTGCTCTCTCCCAGGGAATCTTTAAACATTACAACGCAGACCAGTCTGGTAGCATCAACAGTTATGAAATGAGGAACGCTGTCAATGATGCAGGTACAGAACAATCTGATTCTTTCAGCTCATCTATTTTACAAAACGATGCTCTAGCTATTAAAAATGCCCATGCAGATATTTGGGGGTGTATTTGTTCAGGTGATGTGATAGCTGTGTCTTTGATCTCCGCTACTGTAAAATGACAGTGGAGCTGACAAAATATTCATTTGAGAAACACTGGACATTATCTAGAGTAACTTTCACAGAACCTCAAGAAACCAAAGCTAACTCACAGGGTTTGGCCTCATCACAGGTTAACTGCTGGGATCTCTTTCCTTCTTAATCTCTGTGAGACCAATAGTTGTGTTGTGCAGAGGGAGTGTTGGTGTACAACAAATAGACCAGTTTAACTACTGGACTAAACTATTTGATGGCAAGTGAAGAGAAACAACCCACCATCCTCACTTTAAGACATGAAGGTCTGTGAGCCCAGAAAAGAAAAAGTTCTTTAAGTGCAGCTACAAAAACCATGAAACACTGAGAAGAAAGTCAGGAAAGGAAGAGCGAGAGTTCCCTCTGCTGCTGAGGAGAAGTTCTTTAGAGTGACCAGCCTCAGAACATGATCTGCTCAGAGGAGACTGAGGATCAGGACTTCATGGTCAAACTGCTGCAGAAGAACCACAACAAGGAATGGACATCAGATGGGTGGAAATCTGTACTTTGATCTGATGGTCTGGTTCCTGTAACATCTGTCTTCAGTGTTAATCCACAGACAAAATGAAATAATACATTTGACGGCCGCTGTGCATCAGTTTGGCGATATGCTACACATACACGTGAAAAGCACTGAATCGTAACATGAGCTTGAACTCATCCTCTAAATGTTCTTGTCACTGTACAGTCATGTGTCATGTGTCCCGCTCAGGCTTCCGTCTCAACAACCAGCTGTATGACATCATCACCATGCGTTACGCAAACGAGAACATGAACATCGACTTCGACAGCTTCATCAGCTGTCTGGTTCGACTCGAAGCCATGTTCAGTAAGTCAGCGCTGCTTCTCTGCTGCAGCAGACACTTGCACACTTCAACCCCTCCAGCCTTACATCTGCTGTCAGCCTTGATCCCACAGCAGGGCCACAACACTTCAGCTCAAAGTTTTGTTTTAGATTCACAGAGTTTTAAATTCTGGTGTCTGGTATGTTCTTGTGTTCTTAGATAATGTGAATATTCATGTGATGTTTTTTCCCTGCAGGGGCTTTCCAGGCCTTCGACAAGGACGGAGATGGTACAATCAGACTCAGTGTCCTGGAGGTAAGAGCTGCAGAAACACTACAGGTGTGATTGGACTCACTCATATCCACATCTGGCAACTTGTCTACATGGCCTTTGCAGGGTGTTAACTGATGATCAAATGAAATTGGCTGAGCTGAATCTGTTTTCCCAAATGTGAATTCAGTAAAAATGGCTGCTGTGACAGGCTGCACAAACCAGATTTACTGAATATTTCCCATCTCCATGTGCAGTGGCTCCAGTTGACCATGTATGCCTAGAAAGGCCCATCCCCCCAGGTGAGCTCCACTCCACACGAGGACCAGACCTGTCAGCCTTTACCTCAATATTCAGTGTGCCTGACCGCCGTTAGCACACATCCACCTCACCTCACCTCCACCCCCAGCCTTCCTGCCCTCAGTACCTTCAAAATGTTCAACCTGCTTCATCCATTTTCTTTCCCATCTGTGTCTACAGTAGGTCTCAGGCCTTTTGCATTTCATTGTCTGCACCCTCTTGTTATCATCAGTCATCAGCTTTGATTTGTTTTAAGGACACCCTGTTACTTTTCTCAGGCATCAAACACACAGTCAACCTCTTTTTTCCTGTCACAGTCTCTCCCAGTAATCGATTTCTGGACTGGTTTATTGTATTAATGAATGATATCTGCTCCTTAGTCACCTCATGTTTGCTTCTGGTATTAAACTGAGCAGAAAGGGCATTTTTCTGTATCCATTCAGTGAACCAGGCTCTCTGGTGGACAGTGGGAGTCTCTCCCATCTGTTACATTTCTGATAATACAACCAACAATTTATCCAGGATTTCTCTGCCTCCTACCCTGTTTCTATTCATTTATTTTTGTTATCTGATAATCCTGCTGGATTTGTTCTGGGGTCCTAGAACTGGTCACATTTTCGGATACGAGTCATCTTCTGTGCTCTAACCCTACAATCAGCGCTCCCTGGTGGACAAACTCAGGCATAACCCCCCCCATCCCTGACATCCCTCCAGTCTGCCAGCCATTCAGCCCTGCAAGTGGACAGATAAGATTCAAGAGCAAAACTGTGGAGCAGACAGGTTTTCTTCCTTAACCATGATGTTTAAGGTTCAGATACGGTTTTGAAAGGATATGGCTAACTGCAGTTTTTTGTGGTTTTCCTATTAAGGCTTTGGTCAAATGAGTGTCCTGCATTTTTTAACCAAATAAATAAATAAATGTGTAGTTTAACTGTGTTACCAGTAGACTGATATGAAACTGGAATTTGTGACATTAATATGTGCTTCAGATTTTGACCAGAAAAAAAAAAAAAAAAACAATCATAAGAAAGACAAAAAATTGTTTTATAACTTTGTAACTTTTTAATAGTTTTAACAATTTCTTAGATTGCACTTTCTTAAAAAATCTGTTCACAACTTCAAGAACAACTGAAAAACTTGAAGAAACTCAGGAATGCCCGGTAAGAGGTGAACTGCACGCTTCCCTCAGTTTTATAATGAGCGGCTGTGGAGTCTGGAAGACTAAACTTCAGGATAACGCAGCTGAGAACAAATCCTCAAAAGAGGACACAGCCCAGAGAGGGGGAACCACACCAAAGTCTGTTAGCAGCAACAACTAGACTTTACACTGGTTAAAATTGGCTCAAGATGCCATTAAAATGTGTTTGCTACTTGTGTTAATGGGGTGAGGTATGGCATGGTAGATGAATCATTATTCTTCCCTTAATTCTTCCATCGAACACCTCCTCTAAACATCCTTCACCTCCACACTTCATTAGAAATCTATCTTCACTGCGGAAAATACAGCTCAGTTGCTTTCTGCTCGATGCTCTTAAAAATAAAATAAATTCCCCAAATAAAAAAAGACTAAACATTTCCACGGAGGAAACTGTGTCATAAAGACAGTACTTCACACTCACTCATCACAAAAACAGTTCCTCAACCCTCCTGTCACCAGTTACATGGAATAAACTCACACTGATAAACGTGTGTAGGAACACACACACACACACACACTCACAAACACACACACACACACCACCTCCATGTCTTGGTTCTGTTCTCACTGCAAATGGCAACATAAGACCAAGTCACACGGCAAGACAGAAGTTCCTCAACACCTTTAAATCACCTGAATGAGCAACAGAAAAAGAAATTAATGTAATCCTAAACCACTACAAACCAAAAAGATGGTTAGAAATTGGGTTCTTCTGAAAAATCCAAACCATAAATAAATAAATCCCATAGCTTCAATGAAACTCCTTCAAAACACACAGCATTAATGTGACGTGCAGCCTGGGAAGGTTTTTCTGAAAACTTCAAACCACTTTGATTAAACGAAATTAAACTTGATAAAAGAAAAGAAAAAAGAAAGTTGCTCAACATGACACATCACAACAGGACAATAAAAACATCTGTTAACCCATGCCAACCAATCTGGAAGACGATTATTAGTTTTGTTGCAGTTTCAACAGAAAAGCATAACAAATCCCTCTGACACCGGCAACGCTGAAGTTTCTTCCATAAACAAAAGTCACATGTTTCTGTCTTACTTTGGTCTGTAAAGAGAGGAACTGCAGCTGGACAGAAAGAGCGAGTGGCGTCTTTTGTCGAACGTAAAAAAACAGCATAGCCAACCCTCCTTTAATGATTGTATTAAGGTTGGATTCCAACACCAAACATAAAGGATGGAGTCATCAGACACCACTCAGCATGCTCTACGGGAGCGCTGCTAAGTGGGTCCAAGAACATGCCCCCCAATATGGGAGGGTAACAAGAGTGGAAAGATCGCAGCGAAGGAAAGAGGGCTCAGTGTTCCCACCAGCAGCCCTTAAGGCTCCAATTCTGTCTCCTCCTCAGCGTGTTTCTGCATGTGCTCCAGCATCCCCTGCAGGACAGAAACAAAACTGATCCTCAGCTGAAGGTTTAGAAAACAGACCCACACTTGTGACATTACAGCAACGTTTTCATACTAGCAGTTTGCAGTTTTTCATGACATGAGCTGCTGCTGCATCAATTCAAATCGTTTATCAGCAGTTGTTTCTTCATTGGTCTTTGTCACACCAGAGGTGAGAAACATAATTTCATGTTCACTCCTGTTGGTTCTGTGTAAAATATATGTGAACATTTTTCCCTTGGTCCAGAGCAAATAAACCAAAGTGCTGTCTGAAAAGTGTGAGACAAAATGAAATCTGAAAGGTAAACCACATTTTTGTACCTGCTTGGAGCTGCAGCGTGCAGAGAAAAACTCTTCACAGTTTTTCCAGCGGCACTTGAGCGTCTGGAGGTTGGCACTGGTGTGGTTGTTGATCAGGTGCTGCTGCAGATGCTCCGTCAGCCCGAACACCAGTGAACAGCCATGCCACTGTCAATACAAGACAGCATCAAGCACCACTAACAACTACACACTCAGGAAGTCTGCAGGAACAAGCTGGTGCCGGAGGCCTCAGCATAAAAACTTCAAGAGTATAAAAAAAACAGCAGAAAACAGGGAGCTGGACTGTCGGGGCTGCATCGTTCAGTCCATAAAATCTAAGAAAATAGAGTGAAAAATTGCCATTCACACATTTTCAAAGGTCAATCTTATCCAGCTAGCTTGTTTTTTTTTTCTGATAAAAACTTAAGGCCAAGAGCTTCTGTTTATATTAATTAGAGAACGTGAGATTTCACAGAGAAAATATCTCAGGTTCCAAATATCCAGTCTGATCTGATCCATTCTGCTCTCAGTTGTTCTCCCTATCCCTCATCTTACCCAGCAGCGGTAGTTCTGCATCAGGTTCAGTTTCACAGCCTGCACGCTGCCATCGTAACAGCCTGTGTAGATCTGAAACACAACATGCACCAAATCACAAGTTAATATCGAGCCTAATACACTGAAATAAATGGTCCTACAAGAACAAGAACCTCTGCAGCTGTAAAACATTCTTCCCTAACATCCTTGTTTAATTCAACAAAGTGACATATCTATTTTCTTTGTGCTGAGTAAGTAAATATTCCGATCTCTCACCATGTTCTTGTGGATAGCCATGCACATCACCATGTCCTTGTGTCCACCATAAACCTGCAGCTGGTAATGAGACTGTGGAGTGAATAATGATCCAGATTTATTCAGAATTCCTTAAAAACTCATGGAAATGCTGTCAAATAAATTCAGGAGTTTGAATTGATGGACACACAAGCAGAGAACAGTGTAATTGGTCCATGAACACAGATGCTTTAGGGATGCAGACCTGCAGATCGTAGACACGGACCAGTTTGTCCAGGCAGGCAGTCACCATCACTTTCCCCAGGACAGCCACTACAGTAACAGCATGACTGTGACCTTTATAGACCTGCACCAACTCTCCTGACTGTACGGACGGAAAGTATAATTGTTCGCATATTAACAAACTGCACCATGCATTTGGTTTCTCTTATTTTCAAGAAAATTATTGTAATTCTAAACATGTAACTTTATAAATTCAGATCCTGTCGTGTAAAAGAGAAAACCAGCTTGACTCACATGGATGTTGTGTGCGTAGACACACTGATCACAGGATCCACTGAATACCTGATCACTGACCACCTGCCACAGGGAGGAATCAATCGAGAATTAAGGTCACACCAAAAACCTTAGCACCCATAAAACGCAAAACATCATAAGCCATCTGTGTGACCAGTCTTGAAACAGTGTAGGAGTGTGAGGTCTTTCTGGATGTGTGTTGTTAAAGCACAGGGGGAAACAATATAATGCCTTATGGCAGTTCAACTGCAGGGTGCTGATACTGTGTGACTCACTCTTAATGTTATTAATAATCCAATGACAGGTCAAACTATTTGCTCTATACATGAAATAAAAAAAGTCAAAAAGTAAAAAAGAAAAGAAAAAGTTTTTGTGCTTGTTGCTTCTCATTTCCTCACTGGAACATCAGTTTTATATCTTGACTCCTTCACTGATAAAGTGTCACTGTTGAAGCTCAGTTTTCAGACTTACCTTCATGCAGAGGACAGTCTTGGTGTGCCCCTCCAGCGTGCGCAGCAGCAGTCCGTTCTTGGCATCTCGCACGCTGATGGTGCTGTCATAGGAGCCAACCAGCAGGATCCTCCGGGCTCCCTCCTGCGACGAGGCCAGACAGCTCACGGCCCGTGGCCCGTGGCACTCAAACACGTCCATCTGCTTGTTTGTCTAAAGAATTACAAAATAAAAATGAAATCATCTGGGTAGAAATTTGTTGTGAAAACTTTATTTCCAAATGGCAGCAAAATAAAAACTTTTGCTTTTGCTGGGCCTCAGCAATGTGAATATTCTCTGGCTCACTTTAATAACAAAAAGGCTTTGTGTGTTTTTGGTCATGTACAAACACTCAGTTTCTATTTCATTCTCAATTTTGTTCATCATTTTTATATGAGATGTGACCATGACTAGCACATGTTGACACCTGATGCAGCTGAGCTTTGTGATTGTTAAGGTACTTATTGTCATGTCTTGTAAGGAGTAACTGTCATAATAGTAAAGTTGTAGCAATTATGACTTCTAACTCACCTTGAGGTTAAAGGTCACCACTGTGCCATTCGCCAAGCCTGCGTACAGAGTCCTCCAGCGGCTGTGGAGGCAGAGGACTCTGTCTGAGAGGGAAAACTGCTGCTCCAACTCTTGTGTCTGTTGACAGCAAGTAAGCAAGAGTCCATAATTCACACTGAACCCAATGTTACTGTAGGACTAAACAAATGCTTTGTAGCACTAAAATCAGCATCTCTTTTGATGCAATTTAATGTCTTCAATTAGCTGTTGTTTTATTTATGTTATACATCACAATGTTTCTCAACAATCATGGCAGTTATTTAGTAGAAGAAGATGTGTGTTGTTACCTTGAGGCTGTAGCAGCGGATGGTCTGATCACTGGAGCCAGAATACAGACGATGATGGAGTCTGGGAGCCACGAACACCAACAGGCAGTTCACCTTGGAGCTGTGACCCTCAAACACAGCCACACATTTATGACTCTGCAACACAGCGAATGAAATATTTACGACATTAATGCACTTCCCACAAAGTGCCCGACATCCTGACAAACAGCAGCAGATATTCTTCAGCAACACCCACCACCAGGCTGAAGGCTCGGACAGTTCGGTCTCCTGAGCACGTGTACAGCAGGCCGTTGTGGATCTGCATTGCGTTCACTGCCTCCTGGTGGCCCTCGAACACACCCTCAGTGGGCATTTCATCCTCACCGTGGTCAGAAGATGCATCTGGAAACACAAATGCACATGAAAAACACAGTCAAAGGCACAGTGGTACACTGGCATAATTACTGAACCAGATTTGCCCATTTACTTTTATAAAATGCAGTTTATATAGTAAATTCAATTTAAAAAGAAAAATGATAAACTTCATAATTTAAACAACACAACTAAAAACGGATGCAGTGGTTTTTAGTTCTCTAACTTCTATCCAGACTAAACCACAATCAGTATTCATCAGCTTAAATATACACTGCCCTCATCATGCTGTAAGTCAAATGACAGCACTATGAATATCTTGCCCATAAAAAGTAATTTGGGCACTCCAGTCTATTTTAATACGGAGTATGGAGACATTTCTAATCCTGGCTGCTCAGAATGGGACAGGGTTTTATGTGTGGTTATGTATTCAAACCATTTTTCATCATTTTCCATGTCCCAGACAACACTTTGAATATCTTCCAGGGAAGACAATGAAAATGTGCACCATTACTCCCATATTCAAACAATATCTCTTTGACAAGTGGTTCACCTTCACGCTGTGTGGAACAACTGACAGAACGTCATACGAAACAGTGCTGATAACCAAATCTATTTTTAATAACATCAACATACCTGATGAGGCCTTTGGCATCGTGATGGGAAATGGCATGTCACTGTGGGAAAACAAGGTGCAAACAGTGAATGATTTGCCTTTTGACTGCCAGTGTTTAATCTAAATTATTCATGATTAGACTCAAAGACGATGCTGTAAACAGGTCTGCAGCAGAACAAAACAACTAAAGGCAGTTTTAGATTCTGGCAGGATTTCAGCGATCATCAACTCCAAGATTTCTAGGAAACTGTTCTTAAATTTACCACACAAATATTCTGTTTGTATTTTCTCAGCTTTTGGTCATTGTCAACTAATTGTCTTTTCTGGGGCTGATTGTTGAATAAAACAAGACATCTGAAGTTATCAGGTTTTAAGTCATTTTTAAAGCATTATTTTTAATTCATTCAAAAACTCAGTTGCATAATTAGGAATGATGTGTTGCAGCCTGACTTATTTACTTTCTTTGGAGCTGGTATTCACTAGATTCAGTTTGTGAAGTTGCTACTGAACTCTAGATGTTGAGATTTCCATGATTCTGATCTGAAGTTGAGATTGCTTTGTTCAATGTACCTTCCAAGTCTAGAATGAGTTTTCATGATCAGATAAAATTAATATAAGTTCATGTCAGAAAAAAAAGTCCCACCTCTCGGAGGATTTGCATATATCCATGTCACTGGTAGAGGTGACCTCGTTGCAGGCCAGGCTCTGTGGCTCAGGCCTGGAGGAGTCTGGGACCTGGGATGGAGGGGGAGCTGGAATTAGGGCATCTGTGTGTAGCTGCTCACAGGCTGTAGTTTGCTGCATGTGTTCTTCTGAATCTAAGTCCACTGTCAGCTCAGCAGAGGCCACTTGGGGGAGCTCCACCATGTGACTGGAGGACTTGCAGTCTGCATTTCTGGGTTTGATGGTTGGAAACAGCAGGTTAACCTGCTCCTTGCTGTCCTCCATGTTCACGTCGCCCTCTCTACCTTCTGCAGGCAGAGTGGAGGTACTGACCTGAGAGCCACCACTGGGTCTCCTGTGTGATCGGAGCCACCTGGGCCTCATAGCCTCTCCGTCTATCTCAGTGTCACTGCTCTCAGGTTGCTCAGTCCCTTGAGCCTTCTTCAACACCTTTCTCTTCTTCAGCTTCCTCACACGCTTCCCACTCCTCAGTTCAGGTGGAGAAACAGGCTGATTAGCAGCTGAAGGCGCTGCAGGACGCTCAAAGTACTGACTGGCTGCACAGTCAACAACTCCCCCCTCAGAGCCACTTCTGCTGGGTGAGAGAAGCTTTACAGAGGCTTTGGAGTCTGAGGGAGGGGTGATACAGCTCCTGCTTGAGTTTGTGGCCTTTTCCGCTGTCTCGACCAATTCTGAGAAGCTGTCTTTGCAGTCTGTAGTTTCTCCAAAGTTCTCCCAAATACGTTCTGTGTTAGTGTGGCACAGCTCGGGTTGTCTTTCAGGGGTTGGATGAAACCTAAGGGCAGGGTCTGCAAGAGTTTTAGAGGATACACTGTAGATTTCATTGACATAAACACTGAGTAGATGCAAGGACATGTTTTAGCATTTTAACTACAGTATTCACTTAACTGAAAAATATCTATGATTTTCTATTATTACATGTGTTAGATGCATGTGTAAAATGTATTTAAATCATAATTCCAGGCCTAATCTGTCTTATCAGATCCATATGTTTTAAACGTCCCTGTACAGTTTTCTATTTACATTCAGTGTTTCTTTAAATTAACATCTTGAGTGAAGCTCTAAGGCCTTTGAATATTTTGTTGTCCTGTTTGCATCCAAGTTTTCTTGGCATGTTACCACCATCAGATGTCCATCAGCAGTAATGTACACTAAGACTGCCAGTTGCTAAATACACCAAGCTAAAACTAATGCAGTCTAATACAACAGCCAGGCAATAAATTCTCTTTCATGAAGGTTATGGGATGAACAAGTTAAAACACACTGTTCGGTATAATGCAGTACTTGCTTTGAAGAGCATTACCTGGTGGAGCGGCTGCTGTAGGAGCAATAGGCAGCTCTGTCGTGGTGCTGTCCAGCTCTGAGGAGACACAGACAGGAGACTGTGGCTCCTGCTTGATAACTACAGGCATAATTGGAGATGCACACTGGGTGGGAGGACTAGGACTGGGGGCAGCAGCAGCAGCAGCTGTGTCCATAGCAGAGGAGGACATGTGTGGTTCTGTATCTACTGAATCCATCTTTTCTTCTTTTAATTTGACCTGAGGTGCTTCCTCCATAGTACCTGCATTTAAAAAAAAAAAAGAAAATCAATTCTTCTATTTAATTCAATTTTTTTTTTAACTAACTCCTCATCATTACCCCTTAACCTGAAAGACAGCCTAGATGAAATATACTGTATGTTTTGACAGTGATGACACCTAGTTTTATGGACACTAGAATAAAATAGGAATTACCTTATAAAGTTAATGTAGAAGTGACATGCAAATTCTCTAACATATCCCATTAAACCCCACAGTTTATATTAGAAGTTAAATGTACATTTAAGGTATTTATTACAAAATATTTTAATGTAATTGACACAGACATGTCATTTACCTTGCATCCCTTTTAGTAACTCAATGCGCTTGTTTCGCAGTGAGCCCATCTCTACAGTCATCTGAGAAAGACAAAGCCCAACAAGAGTCACCAGTCAACACTGCTGTAATCATTACAGAAAGAGTAAGACGGTCATAATCTTAGAAGCAAAACAAAAAGTTTACACTCAAAGCAAGATACAATGAGAGGATTAAAAGCAGTGCTTAAATATGAACAGATTTATTTACCATGCAAACTATCGCTGGTTTACTTTCATAAAGTATCAACACAGTAATAAGGTTGAGTAATTATGTAATTATGTCTTGTAGACCGTGTCCATCCAGCCCCTATACAGAGGTATTGTTTAAGACTACAGTTCAGTTTAGAAGACAGGCTGTTTTTTTATAGAATGAACATAACTACACCAACACAAAGGTCTCTTACAGTTATGTGAAATCACAATAACAAGTAATGATTTAACAAGGGACAGTCTCTGTAAACAGACTAAACTGGGTGGAGAGATGGTCTCTATATGATGGAGCAGACATACCTGCTGTTTGACCACCATGAGCCGCTGAACCTCCAGGTAGGCAGCTTGCAGTGCAGCCCGGGCCTGAATCAGGTTGTTGTCCACAGTCTGCAGGGAGTGACTGAGCTCTTCTTCCCGCAGAGAGACAGCCAGCAGCTGGTCGATCTGTAAACGTTCTGCATAGAGCCCAAACGACACTTATGAACCATCAGTAGCTTTGGCAAATACTATTTACTTCATACATTCATTAATTTATGTGAAACAAAGAATAGTAAACTACCTTTCTTGGATTTGACCTTCCGTCTTTTGTTATTGTGTTCCAAGCAAGACGCATCTGCACTAGGAACATCCTGCAAGGGAAAAAGAGATGATTCGCATTGTGCTTGTTTGGCACAATAAATGATTGGTCACAGAGATCTCTTTTTAAAAGGTACTCCACTGGTTCACCATTACACTCCTATAACATGACATTTGTCTGATGTGTAAACTCAGTGGAGTTCCCCTTTAACACTGTTTCCTTAACTTACTCCGGCAGCTCTTCTCCTCTTCCCTGCTCCCTGAGCGTCAAACTGCTCCGTCCCTGAACTGCTATCCCCGAGCATTGATTCAGATCGCTGGAGGGCTTTCACTGATGCTGGGGTTAGTTTGTCTGGCTGCTTCTGAGCATTAGCCTCAAACTGACCAAACACCTGCTCCTCCTCTTGCTGAGAGTGACTGTCCTTGTTGCCTTGAGCCACTATGGGGGAAACAGAAGATCCCTGCTGTTCTGAGCTAAGGCCTTCTCTCTGGGTAAATAGAGAGAGACTGGATGCAGGGGCAATGCTGCTCTCTGATAAGGAGCGTTTCCGGGGGACACTTGGAGCAGAGACATCCATCGTTTCCCAGTGGAAACCTTCTAGCAGGGGAATGTCATTTTCCTCCTGGCTCTGCTCCTCCTGTTCATATGGCACCATCTCTATCCCAAACCTGGAGGACAATAAGACATAACACAGACCTGAAGAAAGTGCTACCAAAAATAAGCTTGGGAAAAAAAAAAAAAAAAAGAAAAAAAAAAAAATCAGTCTAAGATCAAAATTTTACCTTGGCATTCCTTTCCCTTTGTCCTGCTTCTTCCTGACCTCCTGATACACCTGTTCCCAGTTCACATTTCGCCGAGACCCAGATGAGCTGATCAGCTGCCGTACAGTTGGTTTGAGCCCAGAGTCCTTTTCTGAGTCACTTCTGCGTGACTCACTGACATTTCGCACCCGCCTGGCGATGTTCAGGTTGGGCTCGTGGCTGCCTGTTTTGCCCTTGGAGCTGATGTGTTTGGTCAGGTCACGTTTTAAGACAGAAGGCAGGTCAAGGTTGGACAGACTAGATGTGTTTGACCCTGAGACCATCGGTGTTTCACCACTTCTGGAGTTGTCTCCATCTGAGCTCTGCCCTGCTTCTACAGCGGACATGGGTTCATCCAGGCAGGTTTCTTTTCCCACTTTCTTCCTGGTCTCATCATTGTCATCCCTGCTTGAGGCTGCAGGCTCTGAGCTCTCCGTGGTAGAAGTGGTAACTTGTAATGACTGGAGAAACTGGCTGCTGTCTGAAGATGACAATGTGGGTTTTTCGGGCCTGACTGAGTCCAGCAGATTTGGTTTAGCTGAATTCTGTCGGCAGTTGTTTTCTTTGTTTACTCCTATTGAAACCGGAGCATGATCTTGTTGTGGCTCCTCCACAATGTGCTGTGCCACTTCCAGCCTATTGTTAATAGAGCTATCCAGACAGCCTCTCTTTTCTAACACAATCTGTCTGGCTTTCTTGAAGATTTCACTGAGCTGCCGTTCTTGCCTTGATTGGAGTGGCCCAAGAATGGGAACCTTGGGACTGAGTCCACTCTGCTGTGTGGTTGGCTTTAATTGTGTATGTGTCTGACTGAAGATCTTATTGAGCTGTGTGTCACTGTTAGGACCAGGAACTGGGGACATCTTTTGATCCTTATTTAACAGTGATTTATTTGCCTTCACATTGGAAGGACCAGATGAGTTCTGGTGGCCATCTCTCTGAGCACTGCTGCTTCTACTGCTGCTACTACTTTCATCCCTGGGCCTGGTTTGAGAATTTGTTTTATGTCTCCCTTTGTCTTCTACACTTTGTCCACTTGTCAACTGCTGTGGTTTCTGTTCAGGGTGGGACTGCCTGTTAAAGGCACTGGTTCCCGGCGCTTTGTCTTGACCCTGGGGCTTGGGGGCTTTGGAGTACTTATCTGATGAGTTTGGGTTGTTGTCTTTATGAGGTACGGATTCAAACCCCTTTGTGACTGGATAAGGTGACCAGCGACAGACTTTGTCCAGTTTTGGATTGCTACCAAAAAACTTAGAGCTTTTACTAATATTGTGGTCAGATTCTGCTCTTTGTCCATTCCAACTGTGAAAACCATCACCCTGTTTAACTCCCTGGCTGTTTGTCATGTTTGGAAGCTGGGAAAGGTTGTGGGCGTAAAAACTGTGTGGAGGTGGACCCATTTGGTTCAAAGACCGGCCACTTTGTGGATACTCAGAAATACTGTTTTGACCATAGAACCCATTACTACTACCTCCATTGCTGAGCCAAGGCATTCGACTTTGTTGATTGCCAGAAAACACACCCTGATCCCACTGTCTCCTGTTCCAGTCTTCCCGGTTATTTTCACCAGCAAACTCTCCAGATCCCCATTTCTGAAAGTTGGGAGGCTCCTGAGCATGCCAAGTAGCACTCTTTCCCTGTTGATTGTGGTGCCAGGGTCGTGGCTCCCCTGGTCTGTCATTATATCGGTTGTTCCTCTGCCAAGAACCATACTGACAAGACCCATGGAACCTCTGTAATGGTTGCTGAGCAGCAAACGCCAGGAGGTAACGCTCCTTAGCTTCTTTTAACCTCTTTTGAAACTCTTCTTCTCTCCTTTGCTTCTCTTCTTCTTTTGCCTGCTTTGCAGCAGCAGCCTCTTTCTCTTTTCTACAAATGAGACAGATACAGATATATTCCCCATGTCTCTACTTTATCTTACATATACACATAAAATAACAGTCCATCAAGTCTACCTTTAATCAGATTGATAGATATTAACAACAATGGATCACATCATTTTACATATATGAAAGGGGTCATACTTAGTGATGCACAAAAAAAAAAAATAGACATCTACAGAAAAAATTAATTGTTGCATTAAAATAATCCTAATTTCAGAAAGGTTTAAATTAATAGTAAAACATTTCCCTGGCAGCAATATCTCATGACACACTTGTGGCAGCTGTGAGCGACTGGTGCACAGTGTGACCTACAGCACTGACCTGCAGACAGAAAATATCTGGCATATGACAGGCTGACAGCTGAACACCAGCTTCTGCTTACAGTAGGTTTACAGTACCAACAAATAGCACATGTTCCAATTTCCCTCAGATATATATTTTTTTAGGTTAATAATGAGACTAATGAGGTTTTCAGAAAAGCCTGTACACACAAGATGGTCCTGCAAGTTAATTTAGGTTTGTATTTTAAGAATCTTAACATTATGAAAAATTATAAATCAAAGAGAAGTTCCTGTCAAGGTTTTGTGTTTTACTGTTTCTAAAAAGCAGCAAGCGTGAGACACTTTTATTAGATTGGGGTCCTGACATTTGACTCCGGTAGAACCTCAGTGTGAAGCAGCTGCTAAAAGAGTCCTGTGAGCATCACTGAGCAGAATGTGACTATACATAGTGTAAAGTACACATGAACACATATACAAGTTCCCCTTGCCTTTACATTAACTTTTTAATCATAAATACTTTTGATTTATTATTAAATTATGTTATTTTCTAAATTTTAGAACCTATAGGTACATTAACAATTTTTTTCTACAACAGCAAATTAATAAACATTTTAATATAAGCACTAAACTGAAAGAAATAATACATGTGTTGACCTGCTGACCAAGTCAACTTGTTCTGGTTTTAAAACAGCACTGAAGAGTATTAATCTGACACTCAAGGCTGACAGCAACAAAAAATAACTATGTTCAGTAAAAAGACTGTCTCACCTGATCTGTTCTTTTCTCTTCTCAATCAGATCCAACAGTTCCTGGTCAAAGTAGTCCTCATTGTTGTTGTTCCCAGAATGCCTTTGTTCTGCAGCCTCCACATTCTGCTTGTGTGAGGGACTGGAAATGTGGCTGGCATAATCAGTCAGACTCACAACTTTTACCTTGCACACCCTGCACTCGTGTCCACAGTCCCTGGGGAGGGAAGGCGAGAGCGGGCATTCAATCGTTCCTACAGGCATTGTCCTAGTCTGGTTTGGTTTTCCTGCCTGCAGAGCCTGCAACAACGTACTCTGGCTCTACTTTCTATTACTTCAAAGTCAAAATAAAATCAGGAGAGGAGAATACTCAACAATCCTTAAAAAATAACTTGCCCAAATTTTCTATCCGTCACAGATCAGGAGGTAGCTAACTTATAATTTTCTCTTGTTAAAAATATTATATCTTGATCATCCTGATCTTGTTTTTCCTTTCTTCAGCAGGCCATAAGTGGCAGGGTAGGGCAGGAGCAGGTAACATGCTATTCTAGCTGCTTCTGTCCAGCCACCACAACTACCCACGCAGCACAGCACTGGGACCTGTGGAGGGGACTGAGGCACGGAGCCCTCGGTCTAGTGCGCTTTCATGATGGTGTCCGGCGCGCTCTGAGCCTCTGCTGAAGGCAGTGTCTCTATTTGATCTCACTTCTCTGAGAGCCAGGACCCAGCCCCCCTCTAGACCAGCATGTGCTATTAGAACATGCCTGAGCAACCCATTAACCAATCCCAAGCAAAGCCAATGTAACTGGAGCTTTGTACAGCTGCTCAGAGCCTCCACTTTAACACGTCTCCCAAGTATGTCATCCTGTGGTTCTGATAAGGGCAGTGACCTTGCTGGCTGCATCTCAATCTTTTTCAAATCTGTGTCATGGTACAGTGCCATTTTCAAACCTGCAGCATACAACGGAGCTTGAAAACTCTTTATCATTAAGACACTGTTACTTTTTTCATTTTCATTCTGCTAATTTTTTTCATTCTGTCTTGACTTAGTGATGATAAATGCTTTTGTTGGATTGCAATTTGTAGGTCAGCACAGACGTCAGACTGGCTAAAGTCAATCTTAACATCACCACCTCATTTCTGGATAGGCAGTTTACTAAAAATAATAATGCACTTTTGAGAAACTGTCTCTGAAATTATAAATAATTTGAAAGGTTCTGCAAAATCTAAACACCTAGTGCATATTGCTCATATGTGAATTTTTATACATTTACTTCACAACAACATGTAAAAAGATACCAATATGAAATCCCTGGAATTTAGTATCAGTATTTTCACTACTTGAAATTCTTCCATCTCAGGGACAGGCCACATACTTTCAGTGATCAACATCGGAATCACATGATAGCCAGCTGCTTTCTACTGGCCATTCCCGTTGTTCCGGAGAGATTGTGTCTAAATATATATGCCACAGTTGAGACAGCTGCCCGATATCTACTTGCCCAACACGTGCCCATGTGCACACGTGGCACATGACCTAAATAGATTTGGACAAAACTCTTGAACCAAAGTCAAAACTTTTGTTTTACAATTACACGTTCTTTTAAAAATAGTGTATTGAATAAGACGCAATTCTAATATGAATTATGATGCTAAATATTTTGCTAGACAATGTAACCCAGATTACTTATCAGGAGTGTAAACAAATGATTTTATCTATATAACTACTTTTAAGTCATTATGCCACAGGGAATTATATCTGTGAGACAGGGAACAACTCACCGGCCTTTGAGCTTTTCCAGCTCACGATGGTGCAGCATACTTCTCATGTGCTCATCCATCTCCTGCAGATACGCATGGAAAATAAAGTCTCTCTTAGCCATTCATAAAAAGGTCAAAACACTTCAAAGTTTAGTTCAGTAACAGATAAAACTTTATGTACCCCCAAGACGGCGAATTTACATATCCAGGAAAATGCAGAATGTGGGTGACAAGATACTGAGGAATATGGTGAGTGCAAAAAAAGCATAATAAACCTAGTAAAATGTATATTGACTTAAACCATTTAGATAAGTGTGCAACAGAATCAATCCAAGAACATGAAATGAAATCAAACACTAATAATACATTTATATTGAAACTCCTCTCTCTAAGTGAATTACCTGCTTGGAGGCATGGACTGTCTCACAGAGGATACACTTTCTTTCTTTCCCCATTTTGAATGCAGCTGGTAATCAACCCATTACTGTCAACAGAGAGCAGTTACTAAAGTCAAAGGACACATCAATAACATATAACAAAAGAGAATGCAACAGGTTACCTGATACCACCTTGAATTAGAAATACCAGTATTTTGGTTCATCAATTTTAGTGGGACAGTATGAACAAAAAAAAAAAGACTATGGAAAGTGTACTGGATGATGGTGTCTGAGCACAGATTAATCAAAACAGCACCACAGATGGAGCTCAAAACCTATTTTCTTTGAACAACCACACCTAAATATTCAATAAATGCCTTGGTACCACAGCCCAAATACCAACACAGTTGAACCTGGACACTGGTCTAATTCCAGTCTGCTGACAGAGCAACTCTGCAGCCAGGAGGCTGCAGTGAGGCTATGTCTGGACTTGTTTAACGTTCATAAACACGGTGGGAAATGAATGGCAGCCATGAGTCAACTGCTGGTGAAGTTCCTCTCCCCAGTGCCCCCTTCTCAAAATACAACTGACCCCAAAATGTTGTTGGTTTGTGACTCTGGGGAGGAATAAAAAGTACAGAAGAACATTGGAAACAGCATAATAACATTCAGGTTTGGCTCAGGTGCGGGACCGTACCTTACCCAGTAAGATAAAGGATACCTACACAATAAAAGCATCAATAAATAATGTATTTATTCAACCCTTGTCAAAACTCAATCTAGCTGGCAGGTATCATATAATAATTAAAGTGAAAAAAGTTGCTTAGGTTAAACAAACCCAACCAAAAACAGTTCTAGTGAGGTGCAACACTTTAGATTATTATTTCCAGCTGTCAGAGCACAGCTTTGACTAATCCATAAAAAAAAGCAAATCAATCTAAAATGTCATTGAGGACTGAACATCCCATCACCTTTATTAGTTACCCCTATATTCTGTTTATGGCATTTTTGGGGGGGGGGGGGGGGGGGGGGGGGGGAAGACATTTCTCTTAACCCCAAAGCACCAGTGGGCAGCTTTTTACAGTGTAATGCCAACAGGCTCCAGGGATCATATTTTCTCTCAGCCACTGAATCTCTAATGGGCCAGCAAGCTGTGCAGTGTCAGATACCCAATTCACTTACAGTGATGTAAACTATCGATTAATATATATATATATAAATAAACATCTGTATATAAACAGATATAAACATCTGTAAACAGGCAGCAGGCACGTATGTTTCATTTGATCAAGATGAATCATCACAGAGCTTTCTTCTGCTAAACAAAGAGCTGACAAATTGCTGTGACTTCAGGTTCTAAAATAACGAATAAAACTATTAGCATTGAATTATGAGGAGTCAGAAAATAAAAGGACAATAAACACACCCAGACCGGTTTAGTTAGCGGGCTAAACATTAAATTAGCTCTTTGCTGCAAAGTTTAGCATCACAATTCGCATAAAGTTTGACCATTTGGAGTTTGGACAGCAGTTTAATCCGACGGTATTAAGCAAACCAAGTCATTCAGCAGTGACAATTACAGTTAAAACAATTACAGTTAAAACACTTACAGTTAAAACAAGCTTCGGTTTGCTAGCAAAGGCTTGGGTTTGTTGTTGTTAGCCTGGCTGCCCAAATAGCTGTGATACGAACTTTTTTTACAATAATTAGGTCCAAAAACCAACAAAAAAGTCAGCAAAGCATCGACTGCATGAACCTTAAACTGTTTGCAACAACTACATAAACAGTCAAAGTTAACTTTAACTGCTAATAGCTAAAAGCTATAGCTAATACGTTAGCGAGCTAGCAACAGCATGCTAGCCAGGGACAACAATGTTACCAACAAACTATTTACTAACGTTAATTATAAACATACAGCTGAGACACGGTGTTTTTACACATTATAAATACCGGGGCATCATTATTAGCTACCTTTATAACATCCAAATGCGTGTAGGACTCTCTCATCCACCGCTAAAGCTAACAACAACAACATCCTCCACCGCGACCCCACACTGAACTACAACCCACGATGCGTTCACGAAACACCGCTGTGTAGGAAAAATAACCACCGAGTTTATCTTAGCTTAAGGGTGAAATCTGATTTTGCTTTTTTTAGTAAGTGGTCAGATCCTTGGTCTAAGTAAAAGTGTCAATGCCAACATTCAAAAATACTCCATTACAAAAAAATGAATGTATTAAAACGTGTCTTAAGTAATAAATCTCTGAATTATCTAGTTTGTAAACATTCTGAAAATTGTGAGAAATACCATTGCAATTGACTCCAACCTAAAGTGACACCATCACATTGTTCTGTTGATCCAACAGTCCAAAATGATTAATAATAATCAAAAATAAATTAGCAGAAAGTGCAAATAATCTTCACGTTTGTGAAATTATCACCTAGCAATGCTGGAAATAATAGCAGTTATTGGGAGGTTTCATGATAATAATGATCATTTTCACTGCATTTATTTAAACTGGGCATCTTCATGTGAGGAAACACTATAAAATTCAAATAAGTGTTTTATTTTTTAAATGTTGACAATATAATAAAAAAAATTTTGAACAACTAAATTCAGACATTAATTCAAGTAGATTTTAACAAAGTGAACACTCTAACTAGCTATTATCAAATTGTTAATGTAGGTATGAACTCCATTTTGCTACATTTCTTTGTTAATTCTCCAGTGACATACAGATTTTCTGTGTTGCTTTGAAAAAGCAGGACTCACAAATAAAATTGCCTTTAAAATAATATCATCAGCATAAGAAAAATCCAAAATCCATCCATGTGTGGATTAACATTCACATTTCCTCACTTGAAAACCTTAGACTCACACTTTCTCAGCAACATTTTCATTTATGTGCGTATAAAACAGTTTTTCCAGGACACTTGTATAAAATATTTATGAAATACTTCAGTTTTTTTTAAGCTCAAGATCTAAAAAAATGTATGTTCTTTGTCAAATAATTCACTTTTTGTAATATTATTTATAAAACACATTTTATGCAGAAACTAATGCCAATTATCTTTACCAATGATTACAAGCAGTTAAAACTCAATCCACAATCATTTAAAAGTTCAACAGGCTAACTGGACTTGAATAATATGGATCTTGATAGATTGTGTTGTCAGTGCATTTCTACAGAATGTGTTAGCTGACTGGCTTCAATTCTCTTGCTTTATTCCTTAAATGCCTCTTGCGCATCTTAATTATCCACTTAATAGTGAGTTTGGCAAAATTAGCAGCCTTGAAGAGAGCCATGAAGACCCCACAGAGGATGGCTATGGAGTTCCAGGGATTTGCGGTCACAATCTGTTTGGAGGTAAGAAAATCTGGTTTACACACTAATGTACTGATAAGGGGAAATAACTTCTATGAGGATAAAATGACTGGGAGAACATACCAGTCTAATCTCTTGAATAAAAGGATCCCTCCATTCAAAGACTGCAAAGAAAAGCTCGTTGCTTTTTTCTGATTCAGGCCTTTTGTCATTGAATTTCACCACAGCTGACTAGATGATCCAACATACACAGTCAAGTTAAAACTTAAAAAAAACAAAACAAATTCCAGCAGGCATGAAAACACGTTTGTTTGTTGGATATAAATACCTCTTGCCGAAACTCGACAGCTTCATTGCTTTTCCCAGACGTCCTCACTAAAGACATCTTGACCCAGGTTCTGAACCCTCCAGAGAAGGTCCACATGGTGTAATTCCTCTCACAGTCCCTCATGAACTCTGATTTATTTGCACTAAAGAATCAGAAAATACTGGTAACGCAGTCTAAAAGTACACGTATATTATTTACTAAAAGGCTAGGTACTATGAGACTGGGTCAAATCGCTTTGTAAGTCATTGTTCACTTTGTTTTATAAGGCATGAAGGAGCAGGCTGATAACGGCACTTCAGGTAATCTGCCATCTCCAGGTTACTAATCAGCTTTCTAATGACAAGTACTTCCTTTAGCTTATGTAAACTATTAAGTTGACTGTGCATGATCTGTGCTGTGAACCTCTCCCTCACCAGGATGCAAACAAACAGAAAAAGTATCTGCAAATACAGTGTGACCCATCCCAGCTATGACACCAGTCAGGCACCACAGGACCAGCACTTCTTGTTTGCAGTTTACCTGTTAGTCCAGTCATTAAACTTGGAAAAAAGCATGTAAGTGATGGCACTGAAGTCCTCTTCAGTTTCATTCTGACTGAACTGCATGAAGATCAGCTCTTTTCTTCTGACATCAGCCGGGCCACGGACCACCAAAGCTCTTTTCTATGATTTTGAGACTGAGAGTTAGTCTTTAAAACAAACAAACAAAAAAAGAAAAACACGGAGAATGACAGAGAACATCAAATAGACTCTTACAATACTGGTAAAAGACACTGTCTTGCAGGTATAATACAGATACAGAATTTTATGTATTGCTAAGATATTTAATTCATGTCTGCAGAAGCACCAACTAAATGTGTTTATATCTGACCTCTGTTCGATCAGCAAATGGTCCAATATAAGTCACTATGTCAATCGTACAGTCCCCTTCCTGAGGTTTTCCTGGATCCACTAAAGGTGGGATGTAGTCATGGTAGTGATGTTTGCAGCTCAGCAGCTGAGCTTTCCCAGGGTACAGAGCGATACCTGCTCAAACAAACAACAAGACAAATCATCAGGTTTTCAGAAGTGATTTGACTGACATGAAGCCCAGCCACCTTGGACTTACATCCAATAATGTTCATGTTTCAGTTACTCAAACTGTATGATAACATGGCACAGTTAACACTCACCTCACAGCACCATCAACTTTTAGGAGCTAAACTCAGATGTACATATTGTGTCACACTAACGGTTTTAAGCAAAAACGGCCAAGTTCTTCTTCTACTGGATAACAAATCAGATGATCTGGTGCACCCTCTGGTGGCCACACTGGCAGTTCTCAGCTGACTTTCACTTGTACAACTGCAGTATCTGAGTTTTAGTTAATGGTATCATCTGATCATCTGATTTTTTTTCCCCCACAAACAATTAATTTTTAGCTCATAAAGTATTAGATGGGTATATTGGTGGTTTCCATACTTTCCCTAGTGCCAGGCTTATGTATCACTGCCCACATCTCTGACTTTTTGTGAAACAATAATAAAGCATGAAAACAACCCTTTGCTCACTAAGCTGAGTGTTGATGTTTTAAATAAGCAAATGGATAAAGATACCTACGCTGCCATAACATCTACATTTGAAAACAAGTCTTTCCTTTTTACCTTCTAGTTCAAGCATTACAGACACGACCTTTCGCCCCAAGCATAACATTTTTCCAACTTCATTTTCTGAGCTAACAGATCATTTACCCAGTGGTCAACCTGTGGACCTCCAAGATCAGGCTTAGCTGACATGGCCTTTCCTACTGAATGTGCAGGTTTTGTTTTGCAGCAGTGTTGAATTATAACTGCAGTACATTAACAGTATTTTATGAGGTACTAATGCCACACATTGGCTGCGTTGGTTTTCAGCTGCTGTATACTTCTGCTCCACTGTGTTTCAGAGGAAAAGACTCTACATTTCACTGCACTAAATACACCTTTAACAACCCAACAGGATATTCTGGAGAAGACCATTGTACAAAAATATTCCACTTTCATGTTAATATTTTACTTTGAAATATGTTAAACTTTAAATGCAAGACACTCATTTGTAATATAGTATATTTACATTGGGGTATTGGTTCTTTTACTCAAATAAGGATCTGTTTTACATCAACGCATCAATGCAGCTGTTGCCAGCTGTGGTCCCACGTTTTCCCCGCCCTCTGTGTTATTCATACAAACCAGGGTATGCAAAGGAGTCAACCTCTTTGTAGGTGACAGACATGACAGGGTGGTTGAGTTTGTCCAAAAAGTCGGAGATCGTCTGGTATGCCAGAAACACTGCGACGGCCGTCAGCAGCAGGTAGATGAAGATGAGCACCACCGTGAAGACATTCTTCAGGCAGGTTTTACTGAATCTCATCGACGGGCTGCCTTCCCTGACGCCATCCTCTGAGGCAGAAAGCAAGAAAATATTCATCATGTCACTGACACATTCAGACCACAAAAGCATCGGGTCCGTGGTTCTTTTAAGGTTCTTTGTGATAGTAGCTTCACCTTGTGAGACGCTGCCGTTCGGCTCCTCAGGCTCCATGTCGTCTGTGACCTCATCCAAGAAGTCTTGAGACTGTGTGTTACCTTCATCATCATCGTCATCACTGAACTGTAACGTTATGAAAATGACATGTACTGTAGTTGTATCAGGGTTGTAAAAAAAAACATTTAGTTTGATGCCTGATGGAAATGCAAATGCACTTATTCCCATATGCTGGAGCATATCCCAGATCCGTTTTCAAACCAGGAACCTTCTTGCCGTGAGGCAGCAGTGCTAACCACTAAACCACCGCGCTGCCTGTGTCAAAATCATATACATTTTGTACCTCATAAATAAACTACATGAATATCATTCAATTGCATTCAACCAACTATAACAGCAAAAATATACATATTATAAACAACAATGCACATAGAATAAACACCTGATGAGGTTCTTTAATACTTCAAGTACATTTACCCATAAATATTTTTATTTGAGTTGGACTGCAGGACCTTTTATGCTCTTGTATTGGTACTAATGTAAAAGATCTGAGCTCCTACTTCTTCTTCAACGGAAAGAACAGGCTGCAACTACAACTTCACTACCAGACTTAAAGAGAACATGAAGCAGCTCACAGGAAGCGGCTTTTTCCTGCAGCCGTCAGCTGCCCAGTCACATGACGGCCCGTGTTTGGACAGTGTGTGGCCCCTCATGGTGGGGAAGCTGGTTACCAAACTGTTCAGAGATAACACACAGACGACACTGACTCTACACAGACAGAGGAAGCTGAAGCTTTTCCTACCTCTTGGTATGACCGGGGGTTTTCTTTCCCGACCATTCCTCTGCACCTGTTTTGATGACAGCACGGTCTCTAAGAAGGAAGGCGACTCGAATTAAGTCTGAAAACTACTTTTAATACATATCCGATGCATTTTTACTCATAGTTTGGTCCCAGTGTTTCTGCTCTACAGGGGAGACACACCAGACACCCATAGGAGTTTGGCGACGATGATAAGCCCATCCCCTGATAATAAGCACCTACAGGCCACGATACAAAAGCAAACTCTGTGTCCTTGACATGGTTTCCTTGTTTCCTCCCTCCTTCCCTTAGGCTGTCATGTAATACGGCCTTTAGTTGTGTGTGTTTTTTTTTAAATTGCTTACATGTCAGTCGCCTATGACTCCAAATAAATAATAGAAATCATTTCTACCCTGGCCACATATGACATATATGATTTTAGTGATTACGTCTTTTAGTTTTACAGTATTTCTTATAGAAAATCTCATTTTAATAGTTTACAGGGCACGTGGTTCAAAAACAACATTAAAAATAAATAAGAATTAAACCAACTTAAACCCAGTTTACTTTTCAGCCCTGTAACCAGTGGAAACCGTGAACAGCTTCATTAAAGACTAATCAGTGAATGGACTTTGAGTTTGTTTTGTGAAACTACTGTTTTTTACATGTTCGTCCAGGGTCACTGTGCTGCTTGTTTTCTTACTGTCCCTGGTTTACCTGGACCAGGTGTGTTCAGTCAGAAACTGGAAGATACCATCTCAGACAAAGGCAGAGTGGGAGAGGTAAAACGTGAATTGGTATCTTCCAGCTTCTGGCGTCAAAACACTCCCGATCCAAGTGATCAGCAGTGGGTAAAGCAGGGAGAGTTGGAAAACAAGCAGGAACGTGGTTTCAGGCAGTGCATCTGAATTTCCTTGTGTATACCACACAATGGCAGATAAAGGTATCTGCCCCTCATGCACACAGGCCACGACATCGTTTGAGAAACGGGACGCGGCTCTTATTAGGCTACAAACAGCTGTAAACTGGCGCAAGCTTTGAAAATTCCGACGGGTATAAACGCAGCACATGTAGGCTACAATAGGGAAGTAGATGAAAGGAGTTTCCGCACTGAACTTGTGCAAACAACAGCGTTAACCATGGCAACAGCTCAACTTTATGTCCTGTGTGCAGTTCTTTGCGCGACTTTAGCGGAAGACCTTAAATTAAAATCCAAAGCAGCTACTAAACCTGTCCGACTGTTCACTGAGGAGGAGCTGAAGAGATACGACGGCAGCGAGGTAAAATCTCCCAGTGCGTGTTGTGTGTTTGTGCCGGTGTGTGTCCAAACAGGTCATGTTTGTGTTAAGGGACAAGGCTGGTGGGTTTTTGGATTAACAGTATTATAACCACCCCCCGTAAAGAGACGAAAGCCAGCAGTGAAGTTCCTCTACTCTCCAGCCTGGATTAGTTTATTCCCCTGTGCCATAGAGCTCCATTGATGTCTGTCTTCATCATGAAGCACATGACCTCCTCCAAATGGCCCTGGGTGTTATGTGTGGAGGCAGCTGCAATTCACTGTTGGTGATAGAATCACATTCTGCCTCTGTTTTAGGAGGGGCAGCCTATTTACATGGCAGTAAAAGGAGTGGTGTTCGATGTTACCAAAGGAAGAGGTAAATGAAACTAACAAGTCTTCTCCTCTCTGCAAACCAGATGTTTGATGCTGTCACATCTCTTAGCCCAGATGACACTTTTATAGACTCGAGGTTTCTCAGAGGTTCTGTTCACTACACTGTTTTATTTCACCCATTGAAGAGTTTTATGGTAAAGATGCACCATACAACGCCCTGGTGGGTAAGGACTCCACCCGAGCTGTGGCCAAGATGTCCCTGGACCCAGCAGACCTGACATCAGATACTGTGAGTTGAGTACGAACATCCAGAGACTTAACTTTTGTCGCAGCTCCATCTCATCCACCCAGCTGTCTGGATTACAGTGTTTCCCCAAAGGCTGAGAATGAATCTGTTGTGTTTGCCTCGCCCAAGGGTGGGCAGCACCAACATCTGACACCTTTTTTTTTTAATGCTTTTCACTCAGCACTTCCAGTGACATTTATACACACTGATTCCTTTAAAAAGGAAATAATGAACTCAGAAACAAAAGCATCTACTTAGTTTGGCAGGTCAAATCAACTTTGGGACTCTATAAGTAAAATGAGGAAAAGGAAAATTCTCCTGGGTAATAATATGCATTGAAATCCCCAATTATGTTTTCTCCCTTTCTCTTTTTATTTATTTCAAAATTTCAGCCAATTATATGAACCACATACTGTATGTAATTATATTTAAAGCAGTTCAAGACATAGAGACTGTTCCAGCATTAAACAGTGTGTTTTTCTGTGTGACATGAGATGCAACATGTTACTTAGTGAGCTTGAAAGGTAGTGGCTGGCAAAACGTTTAACCTTTGGACAGAGCCGGGCTAGTCGTTCCCCCCTGTTTCAAGTCTTTAAGCTAAGCTAAGTTAACCATCTCATGACTGTAGCTTCATATTTAACCAACAGATACAAAGGTGGCATTGATCTTCCTTTATAAGTCTCATTAAGAGAGCAAAAAGCAGGAAAATGCCAGATTACCATTCCAACATTGGTAATAACTCGACTGCGTCAGGAGACTTTCTTCTTTTATAAAGAACAATCTGTACAACACCCTCTGAACTGTGCAGGGTCCGTACTGATACAAATTCCTGATTTCCATCTTTATTTCCACAGACGGGCCTCACTGAAGAGCAGCTGAAGTCTTTAGATAGTATATTTGAAGGCACATACAAAACAAAGTACCCCATTGTGGGTTACACAGCATCACGAATCCTCAACGAGGACGGAAGTCCCAACAGAGACTTCAAACCAGAGGACCAGCCTCATTTTCAGATCAAAGATGAGTTTTAGTCTTATTCACCGTTTTGTAGAAGATAGTTGTGAAAAAGTACTGTTGGAGTTTTTAGTTTACTTTTTAGATTTTATTTTCTTTAATCGATCAAATCAGACTCAAATGTTTGAAGTACAGTACATGTACAAGAGGAGAACAAATTTTTTATTTACTTGAACTGATGTTTTACATGGTTCTGTGTTTGTGAGAGCTTTAATGTGCAACGACTAAAAGAAACATCTGTGTGAGTATTCAGTGTTTTTGAAATGCATTATTCCATTAGAAAAACAAGGCCACTGCTCTGTCAGACTGTGGAGAATATCCTACTCTCAGATACAGGATGACTTATTGATTGGACTTGATTTTTTTTTTTTTTACCTTTAGCCCAAATACAGTTGCAATGTATTTTATTTGACTGCTTCAAACAAATGAAGTTCATTTTTAAACAAAAACGAACAGATCTATTTCATAGAAAGCTATGGAAGAAATTAAATTGGAATGAAAACAGCCCTAACCTGCAAATAAATGATTATAATTTATTAAAGATATTACTGTATAAATGTCAGAGAATGGTGAAGATATTCATCCCAGTTCTTTTGAATCCGTGGTTGTGTCTTCAAATGTCTTGATTTTGCATTTAGTCGATTCACAGAACCAAAAATGAAGAGAAGCAGAAAGTCCTCGCATTTGAAAAGCTGCAGAGAGAAATACTTGGACCTGTTTTGTGATAAATTACTTTGTATTATTAGAAATGTCACAGATTCATTTTCTGTTAGTCCATTAATTTTTTCAGCTGTGTTTTGTATGAAATGTTGACACTAACCGTTTGCCCAATACAAGATGTATGAAATTAAACTATGACACTACAGCTCTGTGAATGTTTACTTGATCAGAATCAGTCCACTTCTTTCAACCTGATTACACTTTTCTACAATAATAATTAGAGTCTGTAAATCTCAAGGTGTTCAGAGTTTGCTTCGCTCTACTGTTAGCACTAAAACACGCTGCAGTTGGGATGATATCTTGGTCTGATCTCTTTATGACTCATGTCACCTCCAAACAGGCGACATAAAAAGTACATCCGGGCCTATATAGCCTCACCTACTCTGACCAAAGGTCGCAGCAGTCCAGGTGCTGGGACAGATGATTGTCTTTGGGTAGAGCTGTCTGTCTTTCTGCTGCCGGCTGGTCACACTCGAGCTAAATCTGTCAGTTTGTGTGATAGTAACCAAGTCGAACCTCCCACGTCACACTGAGTGATCTATAGCCGGGTTCAAAGGACACAAGCCCTGCCCTTGAGCCTGCCAGCGGGAGCGGAGCGGCTTTCTTTATCAGGTGGAGGTTCTGCTGGGAGTCGGCCACTGCAGCCTCGGTCAGCCTGGGAAACACTTAGTCCTGCTGGAGCTCGCCCACCAACCACAGCCAAGATGCCGAAAACAGTAAGATTTTTATGCTTTTATTAATCATTAAATCAGTCGCTGACATATTTCTTCCTGATCAGTGTTTCTGGAGTCACCTGTAAGATTTGGTGGAATGGAAGAGAAAAACCAGTGAGCATGAAACAAGTTTAAACCTCAAACATGTATTTTTACATAGTTTCAGTCTCTTGAACATCTTGTTTTTGTCTTGACTTATTTCCAAGAGGCACCAGTCCTTCTTGGTGTGTACTCATTAACCAGCTATAGAGTTTGACCCATGCTGCACACATTCCTGTCAGAAAAGCTGCGACTAAAGTGCTACTTCATGGACTGTGTGCTGTTTGTGTGGTTGTGTATAATTAATAATAATCATGAAGACTTTCTCTGGTGACACTGGAGTGATTTGAAAATGTAAAGAGTGACTTTCCCCAACAGTTCATGGTTTTACTGTGTTATTCTGCCTCCTTGATTTTATAAGTCGGCATTAATCTCTTTGACATCCAAAACAAAAGCAGGCCTTATATGCTACAAGCCCTAAAAGCTCAGCTGGAGTGTTTAGGTAGAGGACTCAGCATCGGCCTGTAGTAAGACTGATAAGAAAGCCTTGGCTTTTCCATTACGACCGAAACTCTGCTTGTATTTACAGACAGCCTCTCTTAAGAGGTCATGCTGACATTTGGCTCCATTTGCCAGATGCCAAGTGGTCTTGAAAATTAAAGTCATGTTGCTGAAAACATAATTTTTCAACGAAAGGAGGAAAGAAAGACTTTTGTAGCTACCAAAAAAAATAAATAAATAAAACCTCCCAAGTTCAATGAAGCAACATACTGATTGATTTTAATGGCTCACTGCTTCCATTATGGTGACATCTGTATTTAATGATTTGAGAAGAGGTCATGCCATGTCAGCCGGCAGCGAGGAACACCTCAGCAGGATGTCAGGGAGCTGAGGAGTGATCATACACATGTGATCACAGAAGGTGGAAATAATTGAGAAACACTGCGGTGGTTTCATAAATGGATGTTCAGTTTCTGTTGCCCGTGTTTCAGTAGGTTTATCTTTATAGCGTTGGGGCGTGCTCTATTGTAGCTTCATAAAGTGATTGCGTAACTGCTACAACCTCAGTCTGGCCTGCATGTTCATTATGCTTTTTAGATACCCTGTTTTGTCTTGTGGGAAAGTCAATCTAGAAACACTTGAAAGTCAGATTCATGTGCCAGTTAACTGTGCTTGTGATAACAGAGATTGATCTAAACTAAAACATTGTTGTAGTCAGAAGAAAACTTGGCAAGCACAGAGAATTTTGATATTTTAATCTCTGTATGTGCAACCTCGTAGCACCTCGCAAGGGTAGTCCAAAGTCTAATGAGATAGTGAGCAATTATGGTTCATGAACAATCCGCTCCACAGTTCCACATTAAAGGCATCCTCCATGCAAATGTATCATTTATGTCTTTTTTTTACCAACAGAGAAGTTATTTTTCATTATTGAATCAGTAAAAGTCTGCATCCAAAATGAAATGCAGCATGTCTGCGCAGTTTAAGATGTTTTATAAAAGAAAAGTGGAGTGAAGTGGTAAATGCAGTAGGGGGTTGGGTTGTGTAGAAATGTAACTACATGGCTTTTTGCTGCAGGTTAATGTTCGCGTCACCACAATGGACGCGGAGCTGGAGTTTTCCTTCCACCCCAACACCACAGGGAAGCAGCTCTTTGACCAGGTTTGTATGTTACCACATGCAAAGTACTTCTGCAGACCAGAGTTTACACATGTTCAAGAGTGAGTGACGTTCGGTCCAAAGGTTGTTGCCTCGGTGAAATAAAAGTCATCTATGTCTAGAAGAAGTGATGATGACAAGTTTTTGTTTGAAATATTCTTTTCCTGAAACTCTTCTTCTGTTCTTAAGGTTGCCAGGACCATCGGGCTGCGTGAGATTTGGTACTTCGGGCTGCAGTTTGTTGACGGCAAAGGATTCGTCACATGGTTGAACTCTGAAAAGAAGGTGGTTTTGTGGTTTCACTGATTGTGATGATTAAAAACATATAGTTTAGCTCCTGTCAATTTCCCTGTTTCTTCACACAGCTCTACTCTGAATTTCTTCAAGTATCATCATGAATTAAAGGATTTAAGTCTCAACAAAACGTCTTTGAGTCCTTGATCTGAAAACACATCTGCTGGTTTATAAAGCACAGAAGGCCTTAAAATGATCTGCTAAGATGTTATGATATGGGAAAGGTCTGCTTACTGAGTCAAAACTAATCCATGGGAAACAGTTTTCTTGCTTTGCTTGTCTCATGAAAGAGAGAACATTTGTTTTGGATTCTAGAAATATAATAAGTGAAATAAAATGGAATAGTGAATAAAATAACAGCAATTACAAAACATATCACCTTCCCCGAAGAGTCACAGAAGTAAATTAAATGCACACATCTCAACAGTTGTAATTATTGTACAGTATGGGGCCCGAGCTGCTGAACTGGAATGAATTTCTGTTGCTCCACTTTTGTTCTGCTCTACTCGTTATTTCTCTCTTCACTCTATCGTAGTCTGCTCTGTGTTTCTGAGTCATATTTGTTTTTTAACCGTACCTGTCCTCTGCACAGGTCATGGCCCAGGATGTGAGGAAGGAGAATCCCCTGCTGTTCAAACTGCGAGTCAAGTATTACCCAGAGGACGTGACCGAGGAGCTGATCCAGGACGTCACCCGGAGGCTCTTCTTCCTGCAGGTGAAGGATGACATTCTGGCCGAGGAGATCTACTGTCCTCCGGAGTCTGCTGTGCTGCTGGCCTCCTACTCCATCCAGGCAAAGTATGGAGAGTTTGACAAGTCAGTGCATCAAGCAGGATATCTGTCCTCTGAGCGTCTGCTGCCCAAGAGGTGAGTGTGATTGGTGACTGCATGTACTGAGTGTTATATATGAGCTGAATTTATGCTCCTATAAATGTCTTCTAAAGTGAAAGATTGGCCTGGTCCCAAATTGCAAAGTTAAAGAAGAATTTAACTATTTACTGAAAATAAATCACCTTAAACTGGAATTTCACCCGTTTCTACTGGGAACCATAGAACAGCTCCATGAATGACTCAATTATTAACCAATGTGCTACTACCCTCTAACAGCTGCCAACAAAAGATATAACAGGTAACAAAGACACGACAATGCGGCTTGTGTTTGATTTGATTGTGCATGTATGCACAGACTGTTTACATTTTCACCAGTGGTGGCTGCTGATACTGTAGCTCGTCTCTCCCCTCAGAGTGCTGGAACAACACAAGCTGTCCAAGGAGCAGTGGGAAGAGAGAATCCAGGTTTGGCACGAAGAACACAGATTGATGCTGAAGTAAGTGAAAGCTGATGACGGATGAATAAGATTATTGACATTTCTGAACATGTTTTTATCTTAATTTTAAATGTTTTTGCACAAAAGTGAATCCATCTTGTTTTAAAGCACTTTGACCTGCATGTTTTTACTTGTTGAGTTAAAATTCAGTAACATTTTAACAAATCCATGGGTCTGTTTTATTTGTGTTTGATAATTTATTAAAAATAACAGCACTCAAAGCGTTTATTGTATGTAGCTAACTGTACATTTTCATCAGCAAATGGGTTAATGTAGTCAAAGATCTAACAATAACTGACAACTAAAGCATTGCACTCTAAAGTTCAGGTAGCGTTGTTCATCTCCAAACAGGGAAGAGGCCATGATCGAGTACCTGAAGATCACTCAGGACCTGGAGATGTACGGCGTCAACTACTTTGAGATCAAGAACAAGAAGGGCACAGAGTTGTGGTTGGGAGTCGACGCCCTGGGGCTAAACATCTATGAGAAAGATGACAGGCAAGTCAGCCGATCCTTGTTTATGCTGTGAATCTCTTTGTATGCATTTCTGAACGTTGTGAATCCAGTCTGTAATATTCAGTTTTGCATCCTAGTCTGTCACACATGTTTGTTCTCCACATGCATCCATCTGACAGAGCTGTATTTCCTTATTGATCTCACTCTAACATCATATCTGTGTGTCTGGGGCAACACCCGAGTGGTCAAACCTCAGTCAGTGACCCCTGCTACCTTCTCTATCAGTCAGTCAGGTTTTAAATAACACATTTGACCTCAGGGTTGGTGTTTGTAACAGGATATTGACCTAATTCTCTTGATTCTACTACAACACGAAGATACAAGCTGTCACTGGCTTGTTGTTCTGTGACCCTGTGTCAATATTTTAAGTGAAACTAGTAGCAAAAACTTTTCTGCTTTTAGCTCCTCTATAAAAAAAAAAAGTTTGATCACCTGTTTTCTCCGTCCTCCAGGCTGACTCCAAAGATCGGGTTTCCCTGGAGTGAAATTAGAAACATTTCTTTCAATGATAAGAAATTTATCATCAAGCCCATAGACAAGAAAGCTCCTGTAAGTATTTCACATCTAATAATCCTCAGTAGCGACAGCACCTCCAGTACATCCTTTAGACGTTAGCCAGTATTTATTTGTGCCTTTTATTTTACCTTATGTTTATTTTAAATCTTGTTTAAATTCTATGTCCTGTGAAAAACATTTGAAATTGCATACCAAATTATTTTCTTTTCGAGGATTTCTTATTCTACGCCCCACGGCTGCGAGTCAACAAGCGCATCCTGCAGCTGTGCATGGGCAACCACGAGCTGTACATGCGCCGCCGAAAAACCGACAGCATCGAGGTTCAGCAGATGAAGGCTCAGGCCAAAGAGGAGAGGCAGCAGAAGAAGATGGAGAGGTAGGTGACGTGAAAGGGGATTATCACTCAGTTAAAACAAGTGACATTTGTTAGTGTAATAGCCTCAGAGAGACTTTTAGGATTTTAAGTAGCGATGTAAAATCAGCGTTATGTTCATGTGTGTTTTGCAGGGATCAGCTGGAGAGCGAGAAGAAGAAGAGGGAGGCCATCGAGAAGGAGAAGGAGCAGATGGAGAGAGAAAAACAGGAGCTGATGATGAAGCTCAGCCAGTTTGAAGAGACGACCAAGAGAGCAGAACGAGGTGAGTCACAGGGTTTCACATACACTCCTCATTAAATACCTACAGACATATAATACTACAAAACACTATGACAACATACTTGACTCTAATAGTTTAATTTCTGTGTAGCGTTACAGTTTGAACATACTATGGCTTTACTGCCCTCTGCTGTTTATTTACTTCACATACCTATAACTTTTACATGTGCAAGTAGGTTAGTATTGATTGTGTTTGCACAGTTTCTGCACCTAAATCACAGCTAATGGCTGTTTCAAGATGTTTATCACAGCAGGTGACTTCTCAGCATATAATTAAATGTTACAAATGTAAACACAGATATGGTTAGAAGCCAGCAGGGCTGTAGCTCAGAGGATTTGGAAATTCCAGACAGTCTAAAACTAAAAACTATTTCTATATAGAAAATGAAAAGTGGTTTCTAAGATCACATATTTCTTTTTTGTGAGTTATTTCTGCTTACGTTTTGGTTTTTTTTTTTTCTTGTAGCAATCTTCAGGGCTCTTAAAGTCACTCACTGAAGCAAACTGAGCAGCGAAGTCAATTTCTTATCTTGTATTAAGACACTGACTTTATCCTGCAGAGCTTCAGGAGCAGCTGGATCGGGCCGTGAGGCTGGAGGAGGAGAGGAGGAAAGTGGAGCAGGAGGCGGCTCGGCTGGAAACTGAGAGGATGGAGGCCATAATAGCCAAGGAGGAGCTGGCCAGGCAGGCTGAGGACCAGATAAAGACCCAGGAGCAGCTGGTGAGTGTACGGTGCATCAAGCACTAAGATCCTTCACGTGAGAAAAACGCCTCATCGAAAAACAGTCATTACAAATAAACCTCCTTGATTCAGAATAAACACGTATTATGGGTTTAACTACTTTAACTAATACACACCTTTAGTGTGGAGGATTTTTCTACTTTTCTGGGATCACATTCCTCCTTGTTGAGAAAATGTTCTAAAACCTTTTTCTCACGCTAGCACAGGAATTAAAAGCAATAAATGGTGAATTCTATCCATAGATATATTGGTCATTGGTTATTTATCCACATTTTTTATCCATTGATAAAACAACAGTATGAGCAGATTATTGAAATCAGTCTGCTCCCTCAGGCTACAGAGCTAACAGAGTACAGTGCCAAGATCGCTCTGCTGGAGGAGGCCAAGAGAATCAAGGAGGAAGAGGCTGAGTCATGGCACTGCAAGGTGAGTTTCCAACACACCATCAAAGGATGAACAGGCCCCTTGCAGTCGCAGAGATCACCTGGAAAATGCCAGAACGCAACATTTCCTCTATGTCACCTTCTCTTTTGGTTGGTTTCAAGGAGGGTTTCTAAAATCATAAGCCATTCATTATGATATTATATATATAATATAATATATACCATATATTATATGTTTTATTAGACTAGAAAGCAGTCTATAAGTTTATTTGCAGATAATTAATGACCCAGTTTCCATCATTTGGAAAGACAAAAACAGATCAAAGTCATCACAAAGCAAAAGCAAAGACCTGAGAGCAGAGTCCAGTTGCACCTGCTGCTTTCATTTCTCTATAAACCTGTGACAGTCATGCTGATACTGAAACACACGTCAGTGCCTTCAGTATGTATGTTTAGATCAGATCACATGGTTTTTAACTAACAGCACAGTGAATGACCCTGAGAGCCATTATAACCTATGTTTCTATTTCGGGTGCCTTTTTAATATCTGACAGTTGATTTATAGTATTTTGCTCTGCTGATCAATGAGCACTGTCCCTGTGGACCTGTCCCAGGCCAGGGAAGTGGAGGAGAGCCTGATGAAGACAAAGGAGGAGCTGCAAACTGTGATGACTTCTGCTAACTCAGCTCCTGCAGCTGCTTCCTCCTCCTCCTCGGACAGCGAGAGCGACCACGAGCACAGCGAAGAGAACAGCACCTACAGCGCCGAGCTGCAGACTCAGGGCATCAACGACGACCGCCAGGAGGAGGAGCGGATCACCGAGGCCGAGAAGAACGAGCGCCTGCAGAGACAGCTGATGGTGAGTGCAGGCTCCCAGGATTCAGCGGCATCGAACCAGCTCATTTCAACAGCAGTTTCCTAAAGAAAAAAATTGTTTAAAAACATTTGTAATTATATTATGTTTCTGCTGTAGATGTAGATTTGTAGATTTCTATTCATGTACATTAAAGATGTTTCTAAACTCCAGTTGTTGCTCAGTTAAAGAAGAATTTGTATTCAACAGTCCTCCAGAGAGAAAGCCATCAGCTTCCATCTATCAGCAGCAGGAGCTATTGTACAGATACAAGATCAAATTTATTCTCTGGAATATTGATTCAGTCATTCTGAGAACTTTATTCAGGGGAATATAAGAAAAGCTTTTTCCTGTAAAATAGATGAAGTGTTGTATGTTCTTGTGCTTAAGTAAGTGAAATGTTCTTCTTCCTCTTCAGGCCCTGAGCTCCGAGCTAGAACAAGCCCGAGACGAGAACAAGAAGACCCAGAACGATCTGCTCCATGCCGAGAACGTCCGGGTCGGCCGCGACAAGTACAAGACCCTGCGACAGATCCGTCAGGGCAACACCAAGCAGAGGATTGATGAGTTTGAGGCCTTGTAGAGAGCCCAGAGACGTGTAGAGCGCTCCCAAATACCTCATTTCTCCCTAACTGATGTAATCGCAGCCACAAACACCCAGAGAAAGCACAGAGCTGATATGTGTAGTATTAGTCTCTTCATGGGTTTTATTTTATCAGTTCAACTTCAGCTTTAAAGCACTTTTTTTTCATCTCTATACCCTGAAACGTTTCAAATGTGCCATCTAGTCCCATTAAATGTAATTCTGAATGAACGTATGTGAATCATTTTGAAACCTGCTGTACGAACAAAGCTTTTACGTTAAGTGTAGAAAATCTACATATTATGATAAATGATCAAAAAATGTATTGCAACATGGCTCCACAGATTTAATATTACACCAACATGAAGTGGTTAAATTAGGTTTTGTGTTGAAAATGTCCCATATTGCAGTCACAGCCTCACAGAGCTGCAGCTACGAGTTCTTTTTATTGATCCATTTAATTGTTTGGTTTGTTTAGTCTGTCAGAAAAGTGTCCGAATGTCACTTTGTCATATTGTCTCACTGAAGAGACTGAAACTAAAGACACTTTGGCTTTTCTGCTCGATAGTATGACTTAAAATGATGAATCCATTATCAGAGCTGTTGGCAAAATTTAACTCTACTGCTTGCCTCTTCTCATTATTGCCCAAATAATAATGCGGCTTATTTAACTGGTCAGATTTCACATAATGTTAAAAAGATTTGGTTTTGTGATTTTATATGTGTGAACCTTTTACATCAGGGTCACATGAGGGAGGTTTTTAGGTGTTTCTGGTTGGAAACAGCCCTAATCTGTATTCCTGTTTACTGTATGTCATTATTTCAAGTAAGAAAAACACCAAATCAGATTCTCACGGGAGACAGATAAAAAAGAAAAGGCCACAAATGAGAGAGAGCTGTTAAGTGTAATCTCCAGTATGGGTCAAGCTCCAAAAACACTGGATCCTGCATGTCCCATCATGCAACTCAATAGTATCTTACATTAGACACCTCCTCTCTCCTATAACAGCACAGCTCCAGTCTGAATTGCATGTTTTCTGGTTTACATTTATCATCTCCAGCTACAACTGTCACATGTAGTGCTCCTGATTGTGAGTAAACTGAGCTTCATGTGTAAAATCAGTGGACTGTTCCTTTAAACCAGTGTGAACAGACCTGGTGTCCTCTTCTTTAAAATGTTCCAATGAAATACCAAACTACACCTCATTTGTTTTCATAATGAGGCCTCTCTGGCTCCTGCAGTGTTGGATGTTATGAGTGAAGGTCCTGCAGCCTCCTCCCCATGAAAAGGATGCACCTTTTAAATATTTACTCACGGAAAAGATGGTTATCATTAGGTTGCTAGACAACTTGTGAAGCCAGAGCTAGTCTGTTTAAAGAGCCACTGTGTAAATATTTTAACTGTGAATGAACAGATGAATCATATACTAAGTAATATTTGACAACGTTAGGGAACACTTGGGGGCTGCAACGCCCATTTCTGTGCCCGTGTTGGGAAAAGACAAACTCTATTCTGGCTTCAGGGACGGAAGATGTGCGCGTGTGTGTGTGCGTGTGTGCGCACAAACCCCCCCTCCGGAAGGTGCGCTCCTGATCTGAGCTGCTGCTCCAAGAAGCCGATTCCTCTGGCGGTCTGTGGGATTGCCCTGTGTGTCTTTTCTGTGGAATCTAAATATAAGTCGGTGACAAATAGACCAAATACAGTAGCAACCCAACTGTGATGTGGGGGTGGTGCTGAGAGAACAGCTCCTCTCCAAAGTCCCCTCTGTTGGATCCGGAGTCCGTCAGGAGAAGGTCGCAGAGAGCCTCAGCTCCCACCTGCACCACGGATTTTAATTTTTACTATCATGAAGAGACAAAACGCGCGGACTCTCGCCCTCATTGTCAGCATCCTCACCTACCTGGTGGTCGGAGCGGCCGTGTTCGAGACCCTGGAGTCGAAACAGGAGAAAAGTCACAAGAGGAAGCTCGATGCCAGAAAGTATGAACTCATGCGCAAATTTAACTTAACCAAAGAGAACTTCGAGGAGCTGGAACACGTCGTTTTACAGCTCAAACCTCACAAAGCAGGGGTCCAGTGGAAATTCTCCGGCTCATTTTACTTCGCCATCACTGTGATTACGACGATAGGTGAGCAGCCGTCACCTTTCCTACATTTCGTGGCCAAATAGTCTTGATGAGGCTAATACCAGTTGCATTTTACAGAAAGATCCTGAGAGCAGGGCCGCGGCCAGGATTTTAGAGATCTAAGGTCATTAACCGCCACCAGAATCAGAAAAAATACTCCTATGTACATTTTTAGTTTTTATTTTACTAAAACACTTCGCAGCCAATTTATACACAGGACCAACATGCATGTATTTCAATATTTTCATTACGTAAAGTTATTATATAATTGAATTTTTATTCTTTCTCACTTATTTTTTATTGTTATTCCCTTGTTGATTATTCAATAGTCTGTTGAAACAGCTTTCTGTCTGTAACTCAAAGAAGAACTTCTTTCTTCAGACAGCAGCAGGGACATCATTTGCTTTGTTGGTTTTTCTTTCCTCCTTTGTTTTGTGAGTACCGAGTCAAAAAGCCAGTTTCAACAAACATGTTTTTTGTGGTAGGTGTAATTTGTGCGCAATTGTATGGAAATGAAAACCTGTAAAAAAAAAAAAAAAAATTGGAAACACTTTCTCAGCTTGCTAAAACTCACAAATTACTGAAGCAGTGAGGACGTGTGTACAGCCCTGGCTTTAATATCTGCCATTGCAGTTTGGCCACCATCTGCCTTTCTGATTTATTTCCAGGGTTTACAACATCTCAGCAGACAGTAACGTGGGAGTTATAAATAAATAGCTGTTAATTTCAGACGTTAGGATCAAGCTGAATAGTGTGACTGGGTTTTCCATTAATGGGAGGATTCAGTGGGAGTGTGTGTTGATTTTCTGTGGATTTAAATCAAGCATCAATATTAAAATAATCACATTAGCTGAAGGCTTTGGTTTCGATTGCTGATGACTCACTGTACCACAGCACAGCAGCTTCTTAGACCCCATATAATATGATGTGCACAGCGTCCAAAGTTGTAAAACTGCGATACGCTCTCTCTCAGGTTACGGCCATGCAGCGCCCAGCACCGACTCAGGGAAAGTGTTCTGCATGTTCTACGCTCTCCTGGGGATCCCTCTCACCTTGGTCATGTTCCAGAGCCTGGGTGAGCGGATCAACACGTTTGTCAGATACCTGCTGCACCAAGCCAAAAAGTGCCTGGGGATGCGTCAGACCGAGGTCTCCATGGCAAACATGGTGACGGTGGGCTTCTTCTCTTGCATGAGCACCCTGTGTGTGGGGGCTATAGCATTCTCCCACTGCGAAGGATGGAGCTTTCTGCACGCCTTCTACTACTGCTTCATCACTCTTACTACTATCGGGTTTGGAGACTATGTGGCCCTGCAGAAGGATGACGCACTGCAGAATGACCCACGGTATGTGGCCTTCTGCTTTGTTTACATCCTGATGGGCCTGACAGTGATTGGCGCCTTCCTGAACCTGGTGGTGCTTCGCTTCCTGACTATGAACGCTGAGGACGAGTGGAGGGACACCAAACAGAAGGCCTTGATGCCCAGCAGTAAACCTCGGGGAGAGGTGGCTCGTTTAATACCGATCTCTGCCTCGACCTCCTCCACACCCATAACAGACGACACCACGAAGGCTAAAGATTTCAAAGGTGTCTACACTGAGGTGCTGCAGTTCCAGACTATTTGTTCTTGCTTGTGGTACAGAAGCAAGGAGAAGCTACAGGGCTCCATACCCACTATGATCCCTCAGGATCTGACGTTCTCTGAGGCATACTTGCAGCAGAACAGTAACTGTCCTCACTATTTGGAGCCTGGATCGACAGGCTGCGTTTGCAGTCCACGTCAGTGCACGAGCATAAGCTCCATAACAACAGGCCTACACATTTTCTCTCCGTTCAGGGTGTTTAAGAGACGCAGCTCTGTCTAGCCTTCAATACAGCAGACTTCAGAACAGTGCAATATGTCTATACTGCCAAGTGGAGAACAGATACTTGGCAGTCACAGCAAAGACGCGACTGCAAGTAGATGTTTGCGGTGCTATAATCCCAGTAAACCATCAGTAGGACACGCTAAAGGGAAAAGCACATACAGTACTGTAAACAGCTAAGTCTTAATCACATATGTATTTGAGAAAGCACAGCACACAGCAATGTGACTGGAGGTCTCGTTCAGGGTTGTCCTGTGTGCGTCATGTGTGCATGTAGACAATCATCTGGGTCACTACACGTATCATGAAACGGCGCAGCAAAATAACTGAAACATCTCGTACAACAGCTCTGCAGTAAGGTCCAGTTTGTGTTTTCGTTAATATTCTCAGAGGTGCTGATTCAACTCAGGGCTTGTTTCTTGAAGTTGTAGTTTGTTGTTCATTTGTTTTCCTGTTAAACATATGTCTTGATGATTTTGACATTTTCCATCATAGTATTTGTGACTACCGCAGCACCGATTCAGTAAGTTGCCTTATGTTGCCCTCAAAAACTATGAAAACAAATCGTGACTGTCAGAACTTTACAAAGGCTGATGCATACTGGTAACTTCATGACTCACATGGGTAGCTGCCTCTGTTATTGTGATTTTCACTTCTGTCTGCCCAAATTGCTGGTGCATCACTCACAAACGCTGCTGAATTATGTAACGTCACAAGTGGAAAAGTTAAAAAAAAAAAAATCATGATGACATATCTCAAACACGGTGAAACTGCATTAGCAAAGAAGTAGAGTAGACACTCAGCAGCACTGACTGAAACACACTTCACTGGATTTGTTTAACAACCCTACAAAGCACTGCCTTAAAAATGACCACCGGGCTAAATCAACAACTCTGCAGGTCTCAAAAAAAACTACACCAACCTGATGTTTACTGCAGGGTTACTGTACTCTAAGGTGTTTCTCTTACTTTGTCCACTCTGTAACTGAAGGTTGGCTACGTCAGTCACCATTTGGCACCGCTGGGTCTCAACATTTGGTTCCAACTTGTCAAGAGCAGCAGAAAACACAGATTAACTCAAATAAACAGTTCTCGGGGGGGGAAAGTGGCAACTTAGACCCTCAAACATGGATCATGATTATTTGCCAAAGTACATGTTTGCGATGTGATTGGACACTCTGCTCATTGTATCCTGGAGGATTGTGAGGCTTCACAGGCCTCGCTGACTGTCAAACAAAATGCATCTGATATTCAGATATGAAGCATTAAAAGCTGTTCACATCACATCTGGCTCAAACAGTAGATGCAATCTAATTTTAGTAGCAGTCTGCGGTGGCAGATGGTAGGCAGTTTTCTCTGTTTGGACAATGGATAATGAGCTGGTTGTCAGTCACAGATAACTATGCCACAATAGATGGAGGGTGTGTGATTGATGGAAAAGGAAAAATTCACCCTCAGATACTATCCGCTTGTATCTCTCAGCCTATTTTGGAGTTAAGTGGTGTATTTTTTCTGGAGATGTTGAGGTGATGTCACGTCATGTTTATTTCTACAACAGAGTTTTGATCCCCGGAGGAGTCTGATTTAAAATCCTCACAGAAAAAATCAGAAGGAACTGACTTTTGCTTTTTGATTCTTAGGGTTTTGTTTAAGTTTTAAACTATTTAACAGTCCAGCAACTACAAAACAAATCCCTCATGAACACCAGAAATGCCTGTTATAAAGCACAAAACTAATATTTAACAAATATTTTCATTTTTGATTATTCTGCCCCAATTCATCCTGAATTATTGAGAACATTTTGGGGTGAAGTGCAATGTGAGACAAAATATAGTGTCAAAAATTACTTTGTTATTATTAAATTACTATTTGACCTACCTGTTGACGGGATTGTACTTTACTGAAATGCTATTTTTTCACATGTTACTGGAAGAAAACTTAGGATTTTAACGCTGAATGATATGTTTTAACTACAATAAGTGACCCAGAAAACAACAGCCTACTGTGTATTTTATGCAAGTACTGTATTCTACATCATCACTACATCACGTTGCACTAACATGAACAGGCTTCTCTGTTTCTTGCCTGGAAAGAAAAAAAAAACACTTTTAGTGATGACGGGAGCAAAGTAGTACTTGAACACTCACACAGTACTTGAAAATAATTGTAGGAACATTTTTATCATAAATTGCCAAGGGATGTGTTGTGTACATTTGAAACTATTCATTTGTCTGGCAATATTGTACAGTTTGTCCATGTATATATGTATAGCAAGAAAACATTAAAAACATGGATATTTTATCCAAAAACTGCTTTTGAGTTTTACTGGTGTTTTTCTGGAGGACCCTGTTCACAGAATCGTCACTAAGAATTAGTTTGAATTTACGGGCGAAATTTATGAAATTAATTTCTGTACACAGTATAGGTTATATAAGCTGCAGTCATGTGGTTTGATCATCTCCATGTGCTGTATGAGAAAAGCCTGCTGAATGTATAGAAATGACTGTTTGGTCCAGATGGTTTCCCCCTGGGAATTCTGACTGAAGTCCAGTTCCAGAAAACCTACAGCAGGTTAGTCACGAGCAAAAGTATGGCGGTGTATCATTATATCACAGTTTGTGACAGGATGTATATTTATGTCCATGTCATCATCATGTGGTTCAGCGAACAAGAGGTGGACAGGGACAGTTTATGATAGCAAATATTGCTATTGGGCCACAGTGTTGAGTCAACTTTCTCATTTGTTAACGCTTTGTTTTGTGGGTCCAAATCACTTCCTGGACCATTAAATCATTATATTTCTTTGAAAGTACATTATAATTTGGTTCTGCGGTAGAGAACAAAGGATAATTCTGATTAATGTCTTGTTTTACCCTGTCAGTGCACAAGTGAACAGAAAAATGTGTGGCGATATAAAAGGCTTATCTTCACATTTGTTTTTGTTTGTTTCTTACACTGTCCAGCTTTGTTTGCATTGAAACTTGGATTTCTGTTAAGAAAAGTAAAATCACATATGTACTTGATTTTGTCAGACCAGCAGAATAAAATGTTGCTGTTGGAGCTTTTCTTTACACCAGGGGTTCACAAATTTATTGTCATTGTTTTGCATAATTCAAAGTATATTTTTTCCCTTGTGTGCTGAGTCATTTCAGGGGGCAGATTTATCCTGACACTTGTCATGAGGTACCTGCCTCACTGCTCTTATGACTACGCTGCAAATATACCAAAAACAGCATCAGTAATGAGAATAATGAGCCCAAGATTAGGAAACTTTAAATACCATAATCAAATTGTTGTTTGCACTAAGAACAGAATGATAACGTCCAAGTGTCAGTTACTGAGAATAGAGCAATTAGGGCTGTATCTCGTTATCATAATTTGTTTGCCACTACAACATCAAACCAGCTTGTAAGGCCTGGCCCTGTGCCTGTGAATCTGCCTTCAGCCATTAGATGTGCACAGAAAAGCAACAGAAGGAGTATCCATTCGACAAATCCCTGTATTGACCCCCTGTGGCCGGAGCATCTGCTGTTTTCTACTTTGGCCATAGACCTGAGTATTTATGTCAAAGACAAAAATAGTTTTACTGAGAAGGTCAGCTCTGACATAACATCACTTGGGTTTTTCTCTGTTCTTGGAAAAATGAAAACTGAAGGTGTGTGTCAAACACAGCATTTATGCTAATTTGGACAAATGTTAAAAATGCACTTGTTTATTTTATTGCTCTGTTTTTAATTCACGTTCATGTATGTTCAAGTTTTCCAACATATGGCAAAACAAGTTTCTTCTCTGAAGGCCTGGGCAGGAAGACATGTAGTGAAAGTTTAACAGATAGGAAAACACTATTCACTTGTTGGCTGAGAGTTCAATGAGGAGATTAAAACCTCTTTTGATGATGAATATAAAACTCCAGCTAGTAGCCAATTAGCTCAGCACAAAGACCAGAATCATGTCTCTGTCTGACGGTTACATTTACCCACCACCACTTCTAAAACTCTATCTCTCTGCTAATTATGTCAAATTGTGCTTTTTCCTCCTGGAGGCTCAGGACAGAAGAGCTGGTCCAGTAGCACTGAACATGTACCTGCAGATATTTATGACTAACTCCTGTTGGAGTTGAGCACAACCGTGAACATCCAGGCAAGTAATCAGGCAGATGGAAATGTTATTCATTAAAATAAATTATTTCACCTGACAAGCTAAACATTGGACTTAAGTGGTATCATAAGAAAACCAATCCCCTGCTCAGGGCCTCAAAGAGGCTTTGTCCGGCTCTGAGGTTAGGTCTGTGAGCTGGTCCAGGTCTGTCAGTCACAGCAGTGGGTCCTGTTGATAGTCTTCCAAACGGCTGGTAAAGGTTAGTCATTAATTAAATGTATTTAAGGTAAGTCAAGTCATAATTGCGACATTAACGTTAAAAAAAAAAAAAACTCAGAGGCGTATCGCTGTTGACCGAGGGGCCTTGAACGTTACACGTGGAGGTTGTCTCTTTAACCAAAGTTCAAATGTCCATGTGAATGTGCCAGGGTCCAAAATGGACGTGAAGAAGCTGGCTGTGGACGCCTTGGCCCAGAATAAGAAAGCCGCTATTCTGATCGGCGGAGCTGGCGTGGCTGTTCTGGGACTTGGCCTCCTCTATAAATACCTGCGAAAACCAGAAAAAGTTGTTCGTGTAGGAGTTGTGTCGCAGCTCCTCATTCACCCTCTCAAGTCTGGGAAAGCTGCGTCTGTGGCGCTCGCAGAATGCCAGAAAATCGGTTTGAGGCTCGGGGAGCTGCAGGACCGGTGAGTTGGACTCTACACATGTACACAGTGTAAATGATCACCTGTCAGGTGTTTACTGACCTGTCCACCTCAATCTGCACTGGTTGCACAAACATGACTCACCAACACTCAGCGCTGAGCACTGGTGGAAAGTAGAGAAGTACATTTAAACACCAAATACTCATGTACAAGTACATTCTTAGTACTTGTACATGAGTATTTCCAGTGTCTGCCATAATCTACTCCACTACATTTGACTGACAGCTATGGTTTCTTTGATTTGTCCATGTGAAATGAGAAACTCGCTGTATTGGCAGCCAAAGCTGCTGGTTTTCAAGCAAAGGAAGCTCATGTCTAAAACATTTTCATCTAAGTTTCATTGAGCAGTTTTGCGGTGGACTGCTCTTGCATAACACTCTGGAGTTGGTTCAGATCCTCAGAGAAACATGTTATAATTCCCAGATCAGTTTCTGCCCGGTGGGTAAAAATAAATTGTGATGTAAATCTGGGATTTCTGTGTGTGTCAGCAGTAGTGTAGTTTATTTCTTGTAAATATGTCTGTGAGAGCTCAGAGTGCAGGTGTGGACGCTGGGATGCCAAACGGTGCAAATGAGGGAATTGCAGTCGTGTGTGTTGTGATTTCAGACACTGGCTGGTGGTGACAGAGGACGGTCACATGGTGACGGCCAGACAGGAGCCTCGCATGGTGCTGGTGTCTCTGACCTGTGAGCAAGGTCAGGTGTGTTTGAACGGACCCGACATGGAGGAGCTGAGATTCCCCTTCAGACAGCCCGACAACCCCGTCATCGACTGCAGGTCAACGTCAGGGTTTAACTTCAACACCACAAACTGCTCCTAGTGAATCTAGCTGGTTATCTTTCCTTCAATAAGGAGTTTAATTATTTAGTGTTTCTATCACTTGTCTGCAGCTTGGTTGTATTTTTTAACTAAAGGAATTGAAGAGTCTGTTTTTAAAATATATTCATTAGTCATCTAGATAGTTGACGTCCTCTGGGGATGGGGAAGATATATGTGTTTTAAATATCTGGTAATCTGTTGATCATAAATAGCATCTGTTCTAATTTCCCACAGGTCAAGGATGATGCCTTTACATGTTGTTTAAAAAAAAAAAAAAAAAGCTGGAACCAGTGAGTGTTTCAGCCTTTTTGTTTGAAAAAAATGACTCAGCCTTTAAACTGATGAGGGAAATCATTTCTGTAGACTAAAGGTGTTGTATTTAAACAGGCATACATAATACAGACATACTAGAGAGATCGAAGATAACGCTGTAGATTTGAATGATGTGCCAAGGTCACACTATGCTTTTAATCTTCTGCATTATTTACCTTCAGTGTTCGTGTATTAAGTGCTTCCTGTTGGTTTTATGCTGCAGGGTGTTCAGGGCTGACATTCAGGGAAGGGACTGTGGCGACGAAGCGTCTCGTTGGTTCACTCGTTATCTGGCAGCGGAGAAAACCTTTCGCTTGGTTCACTTTGAACCTCAGATGAAGGCCAGGAGATCGGTGGCGGCTGAGCCTCTTTTCCCACAGGATGAGGTAGGGACTGTGTGCCGCAGCATGTGTTGATTTTAAGGTTTAACTCTACGCTCAGTGGAAAATACTATTGTCCTGCTTTGTGTTTGCTTTAATTCTCCCATAAATAAATAGCGAAACATTGTCATTTCTGAGTGCGCTTGTGTTTTTCCATTCATCCAGAAGGTGGCGTACCCAGACGCCGCACCTGTGATGCTGCTGTCCGAGGCGTCTGTTAAGGACCTCAGCAGCAGGTTGGAGAAGGACGTCACCGTGGAGCGTTTCCGCCCAAACATCGTGATAAGTGATTGTGAGGCGTTTGATGAGGTGTGTTGTCAACGAGAAGCACATCTGCAAATATTACACTGATTTCGGTTCCATATTTAGAACCACTAAGTGTCTTAGAACTTACAGATGAAATCGGTCCCCACACTGCAGCCCATGAGGTTTTGTCTTATGTTTCCCTCGAGCCTTGAAAATGATCATTTGGTGCTTTACTTCTGACTAATACTGCGCCCTTTTCAGTGTGAGCAGCGTGGACTAAATTTATCTCCGACTCTAAAAACCAACTGCTTTGCTTTTACAGGATTCGTGGGAAGAGATCCAGATTGGCAGTGTGCGACTGCAGCGTGTAATGTCATGTGGAAGGTAACACAACTAATGCTTCATACAGGCTTTTATCAGAGACACAATCACTTCATTTACCAAAAGCAGTGAATACGAAGCTGCAGTGCAGTCACTGCTGGGGTTTGGGTGTGAGGCCCTTGATATCAATAAAATCCACTAATAATAGTGGGAGTGTTTATTTGCTGCTTGGTGTTAAAATGCATGAATTTGTCTTTTTAACTGTGGAGATTAAGGATTAACAAGGTGGGTGCAAAACGCACTTGTTGTCTTTGTTGCTTCTAGATGTGTTTTGACCACAGTTGATCCTGAAACTGGTGTAATCAGCAGAAAAGAGCCTCTGGAAACGCTGAAAAGGTGAAAGTTTAACTTAATACTTTATATTTTGGTCGTAATCTGTAAACTAGGCTGAAGATTTTCATTTAAATTACATATGTGACTCTTTTGAAGTCAGACTTCCTAGTGGCCTTTTTTCCTTTTTCGCTGTTACAACTAAAAGACTCTGAACTCATTCCCTCACAGCTATCGCCTGTGCGACCCGTTAGAGAAGCACATCTACAAGTCGTCTCCGCTGTTCGGACAGATGCTCATTGTGAAGAAGACGGGGATCATGCAGGTCGGTGATGTGGTGTACAAGATCAGTCGCTGATGGAGGGAGTCAGTAACTTCTCTGAAGGATGGAGAAATCTTTGGTATTAGTCCAGTCACTGTGTGATCATAAAACACTTACATAGAAGAACTAATAATAAAAAAAAAAGCACAAATATGTTTTTCAGATGAGTCTGTAATTCTGAGCCACAAATCCACTGAGATAATGTGCATCATTTGGATATTGTGTTTTACATCTTACTGTCAGCAGAAAATAAAGAACTAGTCACGAGTTGCATTTTCAGTGGACAATAATAATGTGAATGTTTGAAGCCGACACTGTGCTGCTCTGCGTCATCTTTCAGGATAAATGTCATTTCTACAGTTTCAGCAGCAGCAGCTCAGTGACGCTTTGACACTGAAGCTTCTGATAGAAACAAAGGTCAAAGCTGTGACCTTTCAGTTAATGCGCAGTTTGTGCTTCAACGACAGTACTTAAAGAAATCAGTATGTGTAAAAGAAGGATTTCTAACCTCACAAATTTAGTCCCTTTAAGGCAGCTTTTTTTTTTTTTTTTTTTTTTTTTTTTTTTTTGCTTGCTGTGAGACATTAGTTACACAACATGGCCAGTAGGGAGCAGTATGTTTTTACTTAACCACAAGAGCAACAATGAAAATTTCTGTTTTTTTTAAATCTAAAATTAATTTAAGATTTCATTTTCAGATTTACTGTTTTTAATCATTTCTAATAAGCACTAAACACAAAGGACAGCTGAGTCATTAACAGCCATTTAATCAAAAACTAATGGTGGCGCTGAGTAAAAGTGAAGAGGTGACTGAAGGCGTTATCATTCATCCTGAGGGGAACATGAATGTTTGTACCAGGTTTTGTGCCATTTCGTTTTTTAACTGAGATTTTGAAATAAATGAAAACCTGCTAGAGGAAAACTGGGAGGTCACCAGGGTTAGTAGGATTCACCTCTTGGAAAACAGGAGTTTACAAAATTTCCTGGCAGTCCATCCAATAACTACCGTCCCCACTAGCATGGCTAATGGTAATAGTGCAATCTGTGCCCCTGGAGCCAGGCATGGTTGGAGTTGATATCACTTTGTCTTAGTAAGGCCAGTGCATCACATTTTATTTCAGGTTTGGGGCAGGTCTTTACATGTCAATATTATTGTAAGGAATTCAACAAAACTGACCTTCAAATTTATTTAAAGGGGAGAAAACCATCATGTTCCTCAAAGTGCCTGGTTGGTTGCAAAGGGCCGTGGTTCACACAGTCCAAAGAGTCACCCCCAAACAACAAAACTGCTACAGGTAACGACAAACAGACCAAATAGGAGCCACTGCACAGCAGGAAGTGACACTTTTAAAGCAAATAGGTTGTTTTATTGTTTCTCCTGTGTATATTAAAAGGTCAAAGGTGCCACCATGTCATTTAAAGTGGGCACATTTTAGCTCAGGTGCATAGTTACGTAAGTCTATAATTTATGAGGGTCCTCAACATACAGTAAGCAACACCATGCAGTTATTATACCGCCCACAGTCACAGGGGCCTCAGTTATGATCGGTGAGGTGAAGTTTAATGACAGAGAGCAAACACACACTTTCTAATGTCTATTTTTAACACTTGCATGTGCTGTAAAATTAAAGCCATTTTCACAACACTGGTCTTTGTGTAGTTACAAGTTTCTTTCCTGTTTGCTGCTTCACTTCCGACCTACTGGATGTTTTAAATAAAGACAGAGCAGTGATTAACTCAGAGCTTAGTACAGTTGAAAATAAGACGTTAAGGAAATTGTATGCATAATTAGACACATGCACCTACATGTATAATTACATGTGTGTTTTCTAACTTAAAGGAATAGTTCAACATCTTGGCCCATGTGTGATTGTATAGTGAATAGAAAACTACAGCCAGGAGATTTGTTTTAGTTTTATTCATGAACATTTATTTGCAGATTCTTTCCTTCATTGTTTTTTTTTCCTCTGCTCTGACATTGGACTGTGGTAACTTTCAGGCTATTACTTTTTAAATTATCTTTGACAATTTGATTGGTCTGTGGTTTTACTTTATCTGTCACTGACAGGCTTTACCACGTTGACCTTTTTAACTTTTCCTTGGATTTCTTGCTCAGATCATTTTTCTTCACTTGTACCTTAGCTTTCTTCTTCTTCAGCATTTTGTTTTTACTCGATTGTTTCAAATGATTTTTCTTTGCTTTCTTATCAGAAAGCTTCTTGTTTTGCTTCTTAGCAGCGCTTGTCGTCGTGCGGCTGGCTGCGGTCGGTGTAGCTGTGATCTGGCTGCTGGTCACTGGGGGTTTGCTGATGAGTTTGAACTTTCTTGGTGGTGGTCTTGTAGGTCTTTCATTTGCATCCAGCACAGTCACTGAAATGGCACAGATGTTGGTAACTACCCATTTTCATCTTTTTACAGCCACATGTTGCATTTTATGAAGCTTAACTGAATATGTTTCAGTCCTAAATGACTGAAATACTTTCCTTTTTTGTCTTTTAAATATACTTGTTGTAAAATGGGAGACTGTGTTATATAGTTTTATATATGACCCCACTGAGATTATACAATTTTGCAGTATTTAGAAATGAAATGGAGATTTTAAAAAGCAGGTTCTCACAGCACATTGTAAACAGTGAGTGTAAACAATCTGTTGGCTTGTCAGAACAAATTCCTTTGGAATATTTTCTGCATGACAAGCTCAGGCAAAGAAAGTTTGCCTGCGCAACAAGTCTGGTGTGTGATTAATACACAAATGTCACATAAGTTAAAAGAAAATTAGGTGATGACAACGAGAGAGTTAAACTTGAGGGGACTTACATTCTTTTGGCACAAAGGGAAATTTTTTCCCCTTCACTTTCACCGGCAGCAGTTTCTGCTTACATTTTCCTGGAGGAGCTCGCCTAAAGAAACGAAAAGCATCACAGGGGAAACAGTTTTTTTAAAGTTATGTTTGCTAATTCAATGGTATTTCTGGTTGTTTTAATTAGGAATCTACTAGCATCTAAATGTAGCATCCAGGAGATCTACAAGAACTGAAGTCACATCATGTGGTTTAATGTGAGCTGTGTCTGATGCTGCACCTGGAGGGGTCCATGAATTTGAAAACAGTTCCAAAGGGAGATATGGTGCTCGGGTGCACAGTGGCCAGAAAATACAGCTCCCCTTGAAAACCAGAAACAGCTTGTCACCAGTGTTAGATTAGGCAATCAGGTGTAAGAGAGCCTGCAGAAATGTTACCTGCTTCATCTTCAGCAAACGAGATGATAGACTTGTGGTGATGATTGATGAGCCCAGGAAAAGAGCATATTTTTTTATCACCCATACACACACTTCTCTCTTTCCACTGTCCTGTTGTCTTATCTTCCTCTAATGCCATGATCCCACTGCAAGATGGGCACTAATCACTTGTATTATCACATGTAAGGCAGGAATTAATCATTAATCTCTTGACTTTAATCTGGTGAAGGTGATGTAGTTCATTACAGAAATCCTTTTACTGTTTATTAGGAGATACTCTGGCACATTTAACATTATGACAACCCAGAATTTGAAACAAGTAACTGAACATTAAAAATGTGTTTAATGGTCATACATGTCCAAGATAATAAACTGGAGTTTCATTTTATATGTTTTTCTTACTCCTACCAGTTAATTTGGTGTTTTTAGACCCTCAGGGGTTAAATTAACTGTAGTTGAATAATGTCAGCCAAATCTAGTTCATTCTCAATCCTTAATCTAAGGTCTCACTTCAAAGCTTGAGTTTAAGCACAAAACAACACACCGAGCTTCAGGTATCAGGTTAACACAAACAAAAATCTAATATTAACTTTGTAGTTAAGCATCAGATGCTAAAACCCAAGTCAGATTTTAAATAACAGGCAAAACTGTCAATTAAGTCATAGTAAACAATAAATTCAAGCCACTAGTCCTGAAAAACTGACAGAAAATCACTTTTTACCCAACAGGCTGGAGACAATAAACTATTTGGCTCGGAGTAACACAGTCTTACCCACTCATAAAGTCTCCAAAAATGTACAGGCCGTTCAGATTGGGTGATTCACATCCTCTGTACACATATCCCCCCGTCACAGACTTCCCAACATGATGGCTGTATGCAAATATCGGGAGGGTGTCATCTGTTGTGGCATAGAAAGATGCACTGATTTAAACTAAAATCTAAAGCATCAAAATAAAACTGAAAACAGAGCATTACGGCACAAATAGAAGTTAATATACTAATTAGACAGACGATAGCTTTTGAATTTTATCACATGAACAGAAAATACTCACTCAAGGACGAGTCATAGCACAGTCTAATATCATAGCACTCAAAGCCCTCTTTGGCTCTCCAGCCATAGTTTCCCCCTCTGACGATAATGTCGATCTCCTCAAAGCGGTTTTGACCAACATCTCCACAGAAAATCCGGCCCCTGCCATAGTGACTGACCGGGTCTCCACGGTCCACAGAGCATCGCCACATGTTTCGAACCCCATATGCAAACACCTCTGGGCGAGCATCTGGGTCACCAAGGAACGGGTTGTCAGGGGGGATCCGGTACTGCTGCCCACTGGGGACACTTCCATCCACATCAATGCGAAGTACTTTTCCCAACAGAGCACTCCTGAGTGGGAAAATAGGATGTAAGTTGAGAGGCCTGTGTAGTTATTCCTGAGCAGGGGTAGTTGTATCACATGGGACACTTTGCAGTCACCAGGTGTGTGGAAAAATTGGGAAGGAGCAGAGATAAGAGAGACAGAAAAATCAGAGCGTATTGATTCAGCTGCAACATCTGAAAACTGCTGTTACATGTTGTGACAGAAAGTGCATGAAAACTAGACAGCAAGAATAAGCCACAGCTGTAGCTTATAGATCCAACAGCTCATAATATGTGAATTTATCTGAATGTGTTGAGCATCTTTCTGCCTCCTTCCTCTTCCAGATAAATTTAAAAAACCTTACTTGTTTTGTGCGTTGCCATACGTCCCAAATGGATCACCAGCTTTTCCACCATCTCCAGTGAAGATGTACAAATATCCATCAACTCCAAACAGCAGCTGGCCTCCATTGTGGTTTGCCGCTGGCTCCTCAATCTCTAAAATCACCCTGAATGTAAAGAGGATACAGTTCAGTACCAACTCATCTACTGATTTGGAGATTTAACGAGGCTGTGGAGGAGACGCACAGACAAAGGTAGAGACCATCCTGACCATCCTGTTCACAACATCCCAAGAGCACCTATAGTGACAGGTTCACCTAAATTATCTAAATTATTTTAAATGAATTCAATTATCCAGTGGCAGATAAATAATAAACATGCACTGGACTATTACTGACTACCTTAACTACTGACTACTTTCACTACAAGACTTCTTGAATTTCTCTTTTAATAAAATGTATATTATCTAATCTTACATTCTTGTTTTTTAGACTTGTAGTTGCCTTGACTCTGACATGCACCTCCCCCCAGGCCAGTCCTGCTTTTTACCTTTTAGCACTGATGCTTTGATGATATCATCTGTTCTGTCATTTAACTTTTCTTTTTTCTTTTTTTCAGGTAGGTGTGATGACAGAGTTGCCCAATAGCATTAAAAATCTGTCTACCCACATTACAGAAGAAATATGTGTACTGATAGTTTTGGGAGGATGCATTAAAGAACTTGCAGAACATTTTAGTTGAATGTTATTGGACAAACTGATGCTATAAAAGAGCTAGTCCTCTCTCTGTGTACCTCTCTGAGTAAGGATCAGCCATGTTCATATCATGGGCAGACACCTTCATCTCACTGACTCTGATCTTCTCCAGGCTACTGTTGACCTGGATGGAGTAGTAGATGAAGAAGCAGCCATTGTCCCAGTACTTGGGGTGGAAGGCCATGCCCAGGAAACCCCTCTCATCCCCCAGCCAGGGTGTGGTCAGCACCTCCCCGCTCATGTCGAGGAAAGGCTGCTCCAGCCGGCTGCCGTCCTGCAGGTAAACCCAAACAAAGCCCAGCTGCTCTGCGATGAACATCCGGTGTGTATCGTCACCGCTGTGCAGCATCAACACGGGGTTTCTGAGACCATTGGCCACCTCTGTCAGGCACAGCTGGAGACACCCTCTGGGATCTTTCAGCACCTGCCCCAGGTTGCTGTTGAGGTCAGGGCTCTCCAACACATTGGGGTAGCAGTAGTCCTGGTCAGACAGGTCGACCATCCTGCAGAACGTGGACACATCCTTCTCAGAGCTGTCCAGCAGCAGCTTGTTCTCAGTTAAATATTTTACCACATGCTGACATTTGCCATGAAACTCTGAACAGTAGCCAAAGCAAAGGCCAGGTATCTCTCTGACTGGTGTGTACGGGTCTTCAGCATCATAGAGGTGGGCAGCATAAGGAGAGCACTCCTGTAATGACAAGCACAGCACACTGCAGTGAGACATTTTAGGGCACTGACAGGGAGCAAGATGAAAATGAATGTGCACTGACCTGAGTGTAGGTCAAAGAGTGAAGCATGGAACTGTCCAATTAGGACACATCAATTCTGGGATTCAAAAAAGAGCATTTCACTAGTGCCACACCAGCACTCTATGTATAATTACAAAGTGCTGTGGCTCAGACACTGCTGCCATTAATTCTGTTCTTGCACTGTTACAAAAACAGTAATATATATATATATATATATATATATATTATCTTATTCCACTGGCAAACTTCTAAACTGAATTGACCTTGACTGCAAATTGAAGCTTGGATTCACTTGTACAAAAGAAGAGAAATAATGCGAGTAAACCGTCGCCTTGAGATTATTTTATCAAATAACTGTTAACTGTTAATTTGTCACAGCAGCGTGTCAGCGGGGGATAACACAGTCCAGCTCTTAAAGAAAATAACTTATGTACCTGACAAAGGATTTCCTTCAGCATGTCTAAACACAGCTCATAACCCGCCGCTTCCAGTTGGTCAATAATGCCCCAGTATCTCTCCGCGATCATGTTGTCCGTTTTCTGGTCGCAGCAGCCAAACTGCTCGTACTGCGTGCAAAACTCCAGGTGCCACTGAAGTTTGAAAGGTGGCTCGAAATCCAGACACTGAGGATGAGCTGATGCTGGCTGGGCCGGGATGAGCAGCATCACTGATAAGATCAGGACAAACTCGGAAAGCTTCAAGGACTCTCTGGACACACAAGGACCTGCCACTGCGCGTAAAATCGCGCAAAGGGCTCCGCTTGAGTGGAGCCCAGCGCCGCGTGTACTTGTCATTTCTGCTTTCTGGCCCCGAAAAGGTTCAATTTGAGTGAGCTACGACCGGTCAGAGCACAGTGTCAAGACATGAAGATGCCCCTATATGCTGTTTATAGGGCAATAATTTTGTGTCATGTTTTTGAAAAGCGCCTCCGGGCCAGCAATGTCGTTTGTGGAACATCTGGGCAGCTGTGCTTCTTACATGTCATGTCATTTTAGTGCCATAGGCAAGATGCCCTTCCCATCCCTTCTCCCACCCCTCCCCACACCCACCCACCCACCCACACACACACACACACACACACACACACACACACACACAGACAACACAATACCTGCCACTAGAAATGTACAAAAACACAATCACAAATTTAAGTCTGACATCGTGACAAGGTAGTCACAGACATGCTAATGTGCATTGTTTTTTCTCATAATAAACGTGAAAAGAAATACTGACAAAGCTGCATAAATATATAACAAATACGATTTCACACTGAAGGTATTACAATAACACATTAGTGTTAATGCAGTAATGCAGTAGTCAGTTCTCATAGGTCAACATACAGCAATAGGGATGTGATGCGTGATATTTGCCAATAGGATGTTTCTTTTTTCTCTTTGAATCTGTAAAATTATACTTAGAACAGAATATACTTATACGCAGAATTGTAAAATGTCAGACAGAATCAGACAAAATAACTTTATCACATAACCAATGTCCATGATGTGAGACTTGACACCACAATAAATAAAACCGTAGGCCTATTTTATAAGATATTATAAGATTTTTATATATTTACTGACATTTTTAGTTTGAAAGCTTACTTATATACTGTAAGTGACGTAAATATTTGTTACACAAAAGACGTTGCAGTTTTTATCCAGCAGATGGAAGCAAACGAACTGCGGATACACCTTAAGTGGGTAAGGAAGCGGAAGTTCGTCATTTCTTTTTATTTTGCATTTGTTTTGGTGGAGGACGAAATTTATCAAGTTAGTCAGAATAAAAACATCAAACTTCCAACAGGACGTTTCAGCTTAAAATATTTATTGATGAAAATTACTTTGTTTACGTGTAATTTATTTCGCAAAAATGTCAATAAATAGAGAGAAATGCAACTAAAATAAACGAATATGAAATGACTAATCTGTTTTGTTTTTCTTTAATACGGACACCTATTATTCTTTTGAAGAACTTTTTGGCGCGTTTATTTTGAAAGCGACAGCTGGACTCTTCCGGTCGCACTCTCGCTATCCGCGCTGGGATTTCCGCGCGGCGATAAGGCGCTGCCAAACCTGGCAACAACATTTTATTAGTTAAACGCAGTCTATGCGGCTGAAATCCACTTCCACGGTGCTGTAGAGGGCTGGCGGAGGACAGCGGGTACATGCTCCGTAGGTGACCGGAGACAGTCGAGCCCAGACGCCGCGCCCCGAAACCCAGACGGCGGTGTGGACGCTGCTACAATGAGCTCGGAGCACCAGAGCGACAGCGAGGACGCCGACGAGTCGCAGGACAGGCCCAACAACGGCAGCGACAAAGAGGAAGATCCTGACATCGACGACTCAGACGAGGACGATGAAATCCCTCGGCGGGGATCTCCTTCGCCGCCGGGGAGCAGCGGGGAACAGCCGGAACGCAGCGCCAGGTCTCTGGGGTCGGAGGAGCGGGAGAGCCATCTCCAAACAGCCGCCGCACCGCAGACAGGGAGCAGCGGGGTCTCCGGCTCCGAAGGCGGCAGGGGGAATCGTCTGTTTTCCTGGCTGCAGAGCAGGACTATAAGACGAGGGGTGTTTGTGGACCCAGCTCGGGATAACTTCAGGACAATGACCAGTTTGTACTGCTCCATGAATCCGGCTGTGGAGTCTGTGAACCTGAGCACTCAGACCCATGGAGCCGTGTTTAACCTGGAGTACTCCCCAGACGGGTAAGACACTTCCGAGTCTAACATTTGTGGCCTTTCACTCACATAAACACAAGCGGGCAAGAGCTCAGGTTTTATTTCCAAATCCATCCTCTCTGGCCTTGATACCATCCAAGGATCACTTCACTCAGAGAGATATCCGTGTTTATGCAGAGACTATATTCATTGGCAGGCTGGAAACCAAACAGGACAAGTTCGGCCTTCCCCCCCCCCCCCCAGTGCAAAACCCCCAGGGCCAGCACGACCAGTGAGTTCACCCAGGGGTCAAGCCTGGGAGCAGATATAGGAAATAAATCCTGCAGCCAAACCAGGTGCAGTGTCTGGGTCACATGGTGTTAGTGAGCATCATGTGAGCACAGAACAAAACATGTGTCCGTCCTGCAGTGAACAGTTTTTCTGGAAGATGCATGTGCGCAGGAGACGAGAAAAACATTTTATTGCCTACAGTTGTAGAAAATGATGAATTTGGGTGAAAATATTAGTTTGTTAACAAGTGTCTGTCTTTTTGCTCTGCCCAGGTCTGTGCTGACTGTGGCCTGTGAGCAGACTGAAGTCCTGCTCTTTGATCCCATCTCATCCAGACACATCAAAACCCTGACGGAGGCCCACGAGGACTGTGTCAACAACATAAGGTGCATTAATCTAATCTTTAATTAGTCCAGTGAGGATTTATAAAAGTAGGTGTGCAGCATCCTGCGGCGTAGACAGGGGAGGAGTTAAAGCTTAAAGCAGTGAAACATAAAAGATTCATGAAGCCAACATGCTCCTTTAAATCATCTTTATCGATGTTTGTGTATCGGGTTTAGCTCAAGCTTCTGTGTGGATTCATGGCTGCAGAGAATCTGAAATGAAAATGTTGACTCTGTGTCATGCAGGTTTTTGGACAATCGTTTGTTTGCCACATGCTCTGATGACACCACCATTGCATTATGGGATCTCCGTAAGCTGAATTCAAAGGTTTGCTCATTGCATGGCCACGCCAGCTGGGTGAAAAACATCGAGTATGACACCAACACTCGTCTCCTCGTCACATCCGGCTTCGATGGCAACGTCATCACGTGGGACACTAACAGGTTTGTGTGTGGTGTTTAGGGTATGTAGACGTCAAGGCAAACATGAAACGTGTAAAGATGAATATCAGTCAATCTTTATTTATATAGCACCTTACAACAAGGTTTATAATAAATAAATAAATAAATAAATAAAAAACATTTTCTCTCTGCTCCTGTTCTCCAAAATAAGTAAATCCAACAAATCTGTCTCTTATTTGAGTCAGAATTCAGTCACTTTTCACTACCTGGAAAATATTCAGATCTGTTCTGGTGGTTTCCTCATGCTGTACTTGCAGCTGCACATAAAACTCCAACCCATGCATCACTGACTTTTTAACAATCCTCTTTCTTTCGACCCATAAAACCTGCAACTTTACAACTTTTAAGTTGGGTGAAATGGGTTCTTTGGCTGTAATTCAACCCTGAAAACCTCCTTGTCTTTCCTGAAGTGCTACCCAGAGATGATGATGATGATGATAAAGTTGCTGTAACTCCAGACAGTTCACCTCGGGTTGTTTTTCTTCATCCAAACTGCTTCATTTTGAACAATACCTCCCTGCCTTAAGCAAAAACCTCGTTAACCTGAGTTATTTTAAAGTGTCTGAGACCACCAAAACTGTCCTCCTGCAGGTTTACAGAGGACGGCTGCCCGCACAAAAAGTTCTTCCACACCCGCTACCTAATGAGGATGCGTCTGACGCCTGACTGTTCCAAGATGCTCATCTCCACCTCCTCAGGGTACCTGCTCATCCTGCACGACCTGGACCTCACCCAGTCACTGGAGGTGGGCAGCTACCGCATGCTGCGAGCCCGGCGGACTCCACTCAGCTCAGGTCAGACCACACTTTGTATCGGCAGTTTAAAAATATCTGCCCAGTGTTTCCAGTTTTAATAAAACGAGTTTTGACCCTGATGTGATTCTGTAGATGGAGGCACATCGACGTCCAGGTCGGCTGGAACTCCTCGCCAGGGGAATGACTCCAGCAAGATCCACCCTCACAGAGAAGGTCAGAGATACTCAGATAATGAAACTGTATAATAGATATCTGTTGAGATGCTGGGATTCTAAGGTTATCATAAACCTGGTTTTCACAGGTCTTTCTCCAAGAAACAGCCTGGAGGTTTTGACACCAGAGATCCCAGGAGAGAGGGACAGAGGGAACTGCATCACCTCCCTGCAGCTCCATCCAAAAGGCTGGGCCACACTCATCCGATGCTCCAGCAACATGGACGACCAGGAGGTGAGGAAACACAGATGTGATCCTATATTTTAGAGCACTTTACTGCTTGTTCCCTCTTCATGTTTTTTAGATCTGAAAACAATCTGCTTTGACTTGCTTTGCATCTCCAACACCTGCCCCAACCTCTTTCCTCTCTTTCTCCAGTGGACGTGTGTGTATGAGTTCCAGGAGGGGGCACCCACCCGCCCACTCGTCTCCCCCCGCTGCTCCCTCCGCCTCACCCACTACATCGAGGAGGCCAACGTGGGGCGGGGCTACATTAAGGAGCTGTGTTTCAGCCCGGACGGACGGCTCATCTGCTCCCCCTATGGCTATGGCGTCCGCCTGCTGGCCTTTGATGAGCGCTGCAGCGAGCTGGCTGACTGCCTGCCCGTCCAAACCAGCTGCCTCAGGGAGATCCGTTCCATCTACTCGCACAGCGACGTGGTGCTCACCACCAAATTCTCCCCAACACACTGCCAGCTGGCCTCGGGCTGCCTCAGCGGACGTGTGGCCCTTTACCAGCCCAAGTTTTAGCATCAATTGCTGGCAGAGAGCGAAGCACTGCAGACCTGGGTACAGAGGTTCTGATGAGGGTTCCTGCACAGACCTAGACAGTCTAGAGAGAATTGTTCAAGAAGAAGAACATTTCCAAGATCTATTAGTTTGATAGTTGCATAAAAATCTTTAAAAATATTGCTCTGCTTGAGTATATTCTTCACGCAGCTTTATATTTTTTATGATTTTAGACCTGTATCATTTAATATATGCAGATATTTGTTGTCCAAAGCTGGTAATATTTCCTCTTTAGTATAATTTGGTGTAATTTACATCAAATCCAGAGGAAACTACTTTTTAAAAAAAAAAAAAAGAAAAGAAAAGTTGAAATGTAGCAGCCCTAGCATCTGTTTTAAAGTTTTCAGTGGACCAAATGGATTGAATTTACAACATGCAGATATTTCATATATGACATGTTGTGTGTATGTTGATAACCTGTGATTATTCTGAACCTTCTGCCAGATAATCTGATGAAAGCTGCACCAGTCTGGCATCTAAAATGTACCAAGTAAACCTGAAAGAGTATTTAAAGCACTTCTAGCCCCAGGTCTGCAGCTGTGAGCCGGGCTGAGTGTGTTTGGGTGGGAGCTGTCAGCTGATATTCACTGACCTGAAAAAAAAAAAAAAAACAATTAAAGGAGGAGAAGACGAGCTGTGTCCCTGACTGGGCTGCAGTGGAGGATGGAAACATTAGTCTGTCTGAGCCTGGACTGCAAGAAAATAAGATGCAACAAAACAGAAAATCTGGCAGTTGCGAACTAGACTTCCACTCTCAGCCTGATGAGGAGGTTTGATTGTTAAATTCAGAGATGCAACGTGGCATCAGTCAAAAAATAACTCTGCAGGTGCTCTGTGATTCTTTTTCATACTAAAGATTAATTTTGCTCTCTATAGCAGTAGGACACTTATTTCGAGACTCGGCACGTCCACGCGTTGACGTCTTGGGACAAAAACACTAAGGATGCAAACAAATATCAATCCATTAATTCTAACGAGACAAAGAAACAGGCGCTTGTGTCTGTCATCTGCGTTGTTGCTGGTCGTCTGGACTGGGCGTCCTCTGCTGCGGATCGTGTCGTTCTCAGCTGCTCCGCTCTGCTCATGCCTTTTCCCCACAGGTGCTGCTTCTCTGCTCATACAATCTGAACTTTGACCTTGGACTTCAAGGACCTCATCAAGGCTTTTTGCCTTCACTCATGGATAGCGGCATATACACTTCTTGCTTGTCATGTTGTCGCTCTCCGCCTTGTTTTTCTGCCCCGTCTTTGAAGACTTTGACTGGTTTTATTGGTGTGTTAATGTCGACACTACTTGTAGCACCGTGTTTCTATTTTTTGATTCTTTGCTCACTTGTTACTTTTTTTAAATCGCTAACACTCATTATGTTTCAGTCACTCCTTGTTTTGAGTCTTGTTTTTATCTCAACTCCGAGGATGGAAGCTTCATGGGGTTTGGACAGTAGAGAAGTGAAGCAGTCAGTATCTCAGTTTCCAAAGTGCTCCCCTGATATTTCCAATCCCACTTTCTGCACAAGTCGCTTTTCAAGGACAAGAGTTCTAATTACATTTTCTCCAATAGTTAAGTCTGGTCTTATTATACTATGTTCTGCAGTGTGTTAATCCATTTTTTAAAATATTCTATGACTCCATACTTTACACTCCTACTGAAGATGTAACAATTTCATAGTTTTGTTCTTAAAAGCCTCAGTAATGTCCTGTATACTGCCAGGCACCGTAGATTCTGGCAGATGTTACTCAAACAGCTGTAAAGAGTGCAGTGGGGACTGCTGTCGCTGGTGGGTTTATGTACATTTGTTGTTCTAATGGGTTTTTTCAACAACAAGTGAATGTAATGTGGGATTGAGTTTGGACAAAGTACAGTGCCCGTGTTTATAGTGAGGCCGGAACAAACAGGTCTGTGCGTTGTGGTCGCTCCTTGATTTTAGTTTTTTTTTTTTTTTTTTTTTTTTTTTTTAAGTGCAGAGATGCTCCATGGCATCAGTATGTGGGCACACACATGATACTAGAATCATTTCACTGTTGGTTTCAGTCCATTCATGGGATGATTTAAGATTAAGTCGCCTCTGCTTCCCTTTACAAGATGAAATTTGCCAAGAAACATGTGACTTGTTTTCTGAGCTTGTACCTCATTAAGTTGGTTTTTGAAGAGAGTGTTGATCCACATCAGTGTTTCTCCTCATCGCTTCCAGTTCCTTACTTTTACAGTGTAATAAAGCAAAGCGGCCAGGCTTTAATTTCCTCTCTAAGTAGCGAACACATTGCTTGGACTGATTTACTGCTGCAGATGCTTTTGTGTTTGTTACCATTGTAGTATAGCTGCTGTAAGAGCCAAGTACATGTGGTTGTTAGACCCTAGTGTAAACTGGTAACAGTACATGCTGACTGACTGCAGAATAGATAATAGTGTGCTGTTATGTACAGAAAACATAGACATAAGTGTATACTACTATGCATACCAGCCTTTATGAAGATTCTTCTTTCTTGTTTATGAGAGGGTGGTGTTGTGTGTTGAGCTGTCAGATGCCAAAATACACTTCAGCTTGGACACAGCAGTGCTCCTCTGTAGTGAGCTGAGAACTAAAAGTGAACATCTGATGTTATTGATGTTAAAGGCATTGTTTGACATTTTGGGAAATATATTTATTTGCCTTCTTGCAGCGTGTTGATTAGATGATATATACCAGTCTTGACTCTTTGCAGTACGTTGACCTTCTTTTAAAAAAAAAAAAAAAAAAATGTAATAATTGTATGTTTGGATCTGATGGGGAAAAAACAAATGATTCATTGATTCATTTGGTTTTGTGGTGAAGAGATGAAGCTTATTAATTCCCAGCTCATGACGTGGCCCCTGTCTGTAATGAAGGAAGGATGCTTTTAACACATTGTACCTCAGTTAACTGTGTTGTTCAGTATGTCCCAAAAGGGTTCGTTTCACTTTCAGCTCAGTCAATTCAGGGACTTCTTTCCTCTTCTGGAATAACTAATTTTATTGTGTATTAAGAAACGTGTCTTTAGTTTCATTTACGGTTAAATGTTTTAATTGGCTGAGCTGATGGTCAAAGGACCAGCCATGCTGTATATTCACTGCTGCTTTTATTTCACCTATATTCACAGGCTCTTTGGAAAGAAGTGTCTTATCTGCCACTTTCACTTCAGGTATAGCAAAAAACCGGGTTCATTAATATGAATTTGTTCTTTTTTTTTGTTCATTGTGTGTTAACTGAATGTAAAGTGGTTCGGTTGATACCTGTGCACATGTCACAGCTGGAGGAAATGTGGACAAAAACATGTTGAACTGCTTGCACTGTTGTTTCTTACATGGCTATACACAGCAGCAACAATGATACTAAAATGGTACTTACTATCACTAAAATAAAAAGTTAGCTTCTTTTGCACTGCGCACTGTTCTGTGTATCAGTCTGTCCAGTGATTTTCAGATTCAGGTTTTAACATTTTACATGTGAAATGCACAAAATTGCCACTTGATGCCAACTAAACTCCCTGGATGCAAAGGCTGAAATAGGCTGTAAACCAGTGTGAGGAAGAAGGATCACTGAACTGGTCTACTAGTGACCTTAGCTTTGCTTTGCATGATGACAACTGGAATAGCACGCTGCTCCCCAAATGTTTGTGGGTATATTATAAGCCTTTTTACCTGTTGCATATGTGCAGCTTTGAGCACTTTAGCCAAAGACTTATAGATACAAAACAATTGATTTTAAAAGGCAGCTCCCATCTGACTTTTCATCTAGCGCCATCTCCGGGTCAGTTTTTCACTTGTCCAGTACTTTGGTTTGAAACCACATACTAGCAAAACTAATGCCATTCCTGTCAAACTCAGGTTTAGTTTGTGTCATGTTTGTTTGCATTAGGATGCAAAACTAAAATGTTGAACTTTAGTCATCGTGAGCATTTCAGCATGATCTTACTGAGCACAGAGTGACACCATTTGAGCCTTTCTTCCTCTTCTTTCCCCACAGTTGTCCCACTTCTCTTCACTCAGTTCAAGTTTAGATCTTAGAATATCGAGAACACAAATTAAGGAACCTTTATTTTTTATGGTGTTGTTGGACATCAGTCAAACACAGTGTTAGAAAAAACATGTCACATCAGACCAGCTGACTCTTAAATCCTCAACCAAGTCTTTGTACCAGTAAATAACGAACAATACAGCATCACTGGCTATAAAGAGGTACTAACTAAATGTTACATGAAGTTAGACTTTATCATAAGAGAACTGTCCATTAAGGGGTCAATGTCCATTATCCTTAAAATGTCATAACTTGTGTAACTTTATAGAAATGATTTTAGCATTGTTAGTTTGAGTCTTTGAGATAAATCATCAGATAATCTGCATTAAAGGATCACACAAAACCAAATGTTGAATATTGTGACATCATACATCACTACATTGGAGGTGGTCGAAATCTGAGACAGATATTTTAAAGTCTTAACAGATAAAATTCAGGTTTTAATGGCACTTGGCTATGTAGAGTTTCATTGGGTGAACTGACCCTTTAATAGTGTCCTCTCAGTCACAGTAGAAATGTGTTGTTTTCCCACACGACATTTTTCACATCTTGAACTGAATTTTTTCAACCTCTTATCCTGGTCTGATTATCAGGTGTCTTCAGCCTGTCACCCCCTCACTCCTCTCATGCTCTGGAGGACCGAGCTCTCCTTTTCTGCAGCTGCTCCTGCTCCAGCCGCTGACTCTCCCTGCGGCGGTTGATGGCCTTGGTGCTGGCGCGAAGCTTACGGAGCCTTAGGGCACGAAGCTGCAGCTGAAGGTCTTGGGGGACCTTGCCTCCTTTGGCCCGGATCTCCTTCAGCCTCTGAATGGGAGTTTTGCTGAGGGTGAAGTCACAGATGGAGGGCAGTGGCTCCGTTCCAACAGTGCACTGACGCCTGGATGGGATGTAACCCTCGGCCCAAACCACAACCTTGTACTCACCAGGGTTCAGAAGTCGCCAGTAGTCCCCATCAGCAGCTGCAGGAGATAAACATGAGATGGAAATCTGCCTTTGAACATCACAGCAGGTAAAACTCATGACTGAATTCAATTTAGCTGCTTTGGTTTTAGTTTGCTGGTTTTGTGGATGTGGGTCAATGTTATTAGTGACATCTGTGCTTCTCCTCATATGACAACTCAAAATGTCTGCAGGGTAACAACCCGCCCATGTATGATTTGTGTGATGAAAGAACCACAGTGACGTTATGATTTGTTTTAGTCCTTTAGTCCTTTCTATGCAGCTGTCAGACTGTTTCAGGTGCATTGAAATTCTACCGACATTGTCGTCATTTGGGTAATTACAGTAACAGAACAAAATGAGCTGCAGTGTTTACTGTGTTGGGCCATGCTGTAGAAACAGCTTCTTCCAATTATTAAGCTCCCAACATGTTCCAGAGTCTGGATCCTGGGAGAGTTTTGCAGTTGATCAAACTCAGTTTCTTCTAATTCTTCATTTTTTATCATAGCAGGAAAGCTGAGCCCTTCAACCAATCAACTTGTGACATTTCATGATCATCTTCAACCACAGAAACATGAATCTATATCTCATATTGTCCTAATTAGAAAGAAATGCTCATAGAAAACAACAGCTAGTGACTGACCTGATCGGATGTCGTGCCCGTGGTCCTCCACCTTGATTATAGCGTCTGCTATTCCTTGTTTGGTCAGTTTGTCCCTCACCACACCTTTAATCCCTCTGTGAACCTGAGTGAAACGCAAATACTGCACTGTCAGGACTTAAAAAGAACATTAAATGCAGAAATAAAAAAAAAAAAAAACAACAACGATGATATAAAAGAGATTCTGAGCTGCAGCAGTGCTGAAATCCAGCTGATAACTTTAGTCATTTTCTTTGGACAGACAGATGCACGCTGCAGATGCACACATACCTGCTCCATGTAAACCAGCAGGGACTCCTTGTTGTTCTCCCACTCGATGGGAAGTTCACTGACATGAGGGAACTTGTCACAGGACAGCTCCACTGTCACCTCGAAGCAGTTGGTGTGCAGGTAACTGAAATCATTCATACCTGTAGAAAAGAAAGTAAAGTCATGAGTGATAACATTTAATTAGAATTTATAAATAAAGAGCAACAAAAGCCTAAAACCAGAGATACAAGGGACTCAAATTAAATTCAGAACTCATTTTGAAAGGATGGATAAGATCTCCTGGGATGGCTGTAACGACTCAGAAAGGTGACTCACTGCCGGGGACGGTGTGCCAGGCTCCACCGTTGATGATGTTGTTGTGTAATTGGAAGTCCTCGTAGTGGCAGATGCGGCGGTCGGGGTTGGCCATCACCAGGTGTGTGGAGGCGTAGACGCTGGCCAGCCAGCGGAAGAACGCGTCGTCTGCTGTGGGGGTGTTTTCCTGAGGGGCCCAGTCACGTGTGCAGTCAAACGGATACGTAACCACCAGTTCTCCACCATGAAGGTTCGCACTGAGCACGAAGGGAATATCCTGCATCCAGTTGATCACAGCACGGGTCTCTGGTGCCACCTGGACATAGGTGTCGAAGTAGTTATGTAAAAGTACCAAGTAACACACCTGTATTTAAAAAAACTCCTAAATAGAAGTAGAGAAGCATTATACTCCCTAAAACTAATAGATGATTACAAATTACATTAATACATTGTGCGTCAATGTGTATGCAGTGGTTTAGGACATTTTCTCTTTTCTTTTTTTAGTGAGATACTGAATCATTTCAACTTTAAAACAATTATTTAAATGCAACCATTTGAGATCACTAACAAAAATCTGAAACATGACAAGGGGCCCCGCCCAGGCACCGTTTTTGTGAGGGATCACAAGCTAAAAAGAAACAACCAGTTTCAGATGTTTTCATGCAAAATCTGGCTCCGAAAGTAGCTGTAGGAAAACAGCACTAGATTTTCTCTGAAATGCAGTAGAGTCAATGCATCAGGTGGCACAAGTACCTCAAAACTGTACTTAAATGCAGTTCCTGAGTAGATACACTTTACTTTACTGTACTTTGCACCACAGTATTTCAGACAGTAAGAGTCATTTATCCAGCTAAATATTCATAAACAAAGGTTAGAATTTCAGAAGATGTGTCCCATATGATGTGGACTATGCTGTGCTGTTTTCTGGGTGGAGTGTATTTGGCTGAGACAGGTCCAGGTCGGTTGTTGTATTGATGTCTGACTATCTCTAAGCTGGAAATGGAAACACGTCACTTACTGTGTGTCAATGCAGAACAAGAACAAGATGCTCAGAGAAAATATTAGCTAGTAGAGATTTGCTAGTTTTTTATATCAGGGTATCAACAGACTGTTACCAGATACTGAGTGATGGTGCTCGGGCTTCCAGGAAAAATGCGGCTTTCTCTGGCTCTGATCTCGTTTCCTGCTCTGAGGCTTGGATGTCGCAGATATGGAAACATTAATTTCCTCTTTCCTCACTGTCTGCCCTCTAAAAAGAATAGTTTTTCAGGGTCACAAACTAGAGGTGTTCTCTATCACCCTTTTTAAAGGTTTCTTGTGTTTTTGGTGCAGGATATTGTTAAATCACTTCTCTGTGTTTAATATTATCATTCATTGCTAATATTTGCCACATCAGGGTTTTAGTCTTTCATTGATCAGTGAAGCCTGAGTTTAATGTGTCCTCTCCTGGTCTTACAGGAGTGTTAACAGTTCATTGTGATAGTCGTCTCTTTTCTGGCATGCACTAGTGTCTGCCATGTTATTCTGAAAAATACCAGCAGATGGAACCAAAGAAATTACTTTTTTAAATTCCTCTACATCGTGGCTGTAACTGAATCCCTAAACCTACTCAGCAGTGTTGCACAAATGAGACAGTGTGTCCCTACTGTGGCATTTTCTTTAGTGTAGTACTCTGGGATGGGGATGTAGTGGTTAGAGACTTTGGATGCATCTGCCGCGATCTCCTGGGCGTCCCACATGATGTTGTTCAGGTCAGGAAAATTATGATTCAGGTCTATTCCTTCAAAAGTGTATCGTCCTTCAGCCCAGCCAGCCAGTTCTGAGCCCTGCAGCAGAATGGATTAATATGATTTCATACATTCTGTACCAAAACGTACGAAAAATAAAATAACAGTCTCTTTTGGCGTCACAGTAAACAAATGTGTAAGGAAGCCATCCAATATGAATGAAAAAACAAAACACAGTGATTTGGCTTGAAGCAGACTTGTTCCTTCGGGGAGTAAAGGTTTGTCTTTTCCATCAAGCCCTTAAATATATTTGTTTTAAATAGTAAAAGTTCAACCAAGCCAAGAAAAACAGAAAAGATCCCAACCTTCTCCCCTTCTCATCAAATCATCCTTCCTTTCTCTACTTGACTAATGTCTGACTGTTACAGCCAGTTTCAACAGGCCACAATGAAAAAATACACTTTAATGGGAGTTTTACATGCTACACACTACTCCATCCCTCCAGCCTGCAGTGTCAAAGTATGTTTTGACCAGTTGCTGTATTTTTTCAGTCTATCCTGGTATTATACTGCAAGGCTTTGCACTGCAGACTTCTGAGGTTTTTGCACAAGTTTTTGCATATTTCTGTTTGTATGTCATTCTCCACCAATCCAGGTTTCAGCAAAATGAGGCTTGTAGTGTTTGCAGTAAGTTCTACACTCTACATTTAACACTACACTTTCAGCATTACACACCTTCTCATAAGCTACTTCATATCCATCAGGGTTCATGGAGGGCAGGAGGTGGATTCGTGTCTCAGTAATCAGGCGGACGATTCGCTGGTTGCCCTTCTTGTACTCGCTGCATAAGTACTGCATGAGGTTTAGGAGGAGCTCTCGGCCAAGAGCCTCGTTCCCGTGCATCCCCGCCACATAGCGAAACTCTGGCTCACCTGCCAAGAGTAATAGTTTGAGAGTAACATTACCTACCAATAAATGTGGAGGAATTTGTCTGTGACGTTTGTGCAAAGACGTAACACCATAAAGTAATAAGTCGCACTAAACACAAAGAAACTTAGCTTGAGTTAAAGTTAAAAGGCAGAGACACATGAGGAACACATCCAGCCTCAGATCCAACTTTAAGACTCTTTGTATTGTGTTGAGCAACAGCGTGGAGTTATGGCCTCAGCACTTTGCCAGTAATCATACTTGGACTGGCCAGACTTGATGGCAGACATTCTTGAATAGAAAAACCCAAGATCTGCACTTGATTCATCAGCATTTCTTGTAATTCAAAAACAAAAATGTGCAATAACTTTTTTGGCAACAGTAACTACTTAACCATGAAACCATGGAAATGAATATCAGCTGCTGACACCTTAATAATCTTAATTCAGATCATTCTCCCTCAGGAGGGGAGCAGTTTAAAATGTGTTTATACTGCTTGTTTGAGAAGAAATACAAGCTGAACTCAACTCATTTATTTAAACTTTCAGGGCAGACATACTGTCGAGTGGCCACAAAACCCTCGGTCTTTGTATCATGTTTGGTGGTGAGTGTGCAGCCTCAAGTTTAGGACTATTATCAGTTTGTTTATATAAGAGAGGCCTTCTCTGTTAGACACTCTCTGTGGTGCTGCAGCAGAAAGGAGGCTGAGTAAACACTGGACGATGCTGAACTGGGCCCCTGAGCAGCTAATGATGAACTCTGGCCCAGAAAGTACTGAATTTAAGGTTTCAGTTAACATGTGCTCACCTAGCTCATGCTTGCCGGGGTTATCTGAGATCTCCATGACGTAGAGCTTGAGCCCCATGTAGCTCTTCCCGATGGTGTAGATGCGGGTGATGTCTGGGCACTTCTCGGCCACAGACTTCATAAGCTGTGGGGTTAAGAGGAAAAGGACTGAAAGGGTTAAATGAGAACTCAAAATCTGCAGACTGTTAGGACTGTGAGTAAAAACCCAGGCATTAGCTTTAGGGGAGTCAGAGTTACTCATCGTGCTCTTACTGTTCTCATCTCTTTGTAGTTGTGGTGCCTGAAGTCCAGAGCATCTTTCGACCCTGGTTCTTGCTCTGATGAGTAGATGTCATTTGAATCTAGAAGGAAACAGGTTTTCTTTTGACTGGGAGACAAAAAGACTTGTAGCCTTTTCATGTTGACTGAATTTAAATGCATTTTTTAGGTATTAGTGATATATCTCTTTAAATGAATCATTGTTTTCACTACCGTGAACCCGACAGCCCAGTATCTCCGCCCTGAGGCAGATGGTTCCTTTAGAGTACCAGGTCTGTGGGTTGATACGGATGAAACGGGCGACAGTGGGAACAGGAAGGAGTCCAAGTACTGGTGTTTCTAAATCCCGGTTTCCTTCAAAGATCTGTACAATTCAATGGGATATTGCACAGGTCATTGTTTTAGGAAGAGGAATACAAACATCTTGAGACATTTACTTTTAAAACTAAAAAGAGATCATATACTTATATAAGATGCTATGACTAAATTCAGAGGTTTAATGGTGTGAAGAGTAATTATAATAGTCATTTTACATAGAGGCTGGTTTGTTGAAGCTCCTTATAGATGATGAAACTGGCAAATTTACACTAAAACATTGATGTTTACGTTGGATGCTGCAGTTCATCTCCACCCAAACTCCAGTGTAGCTGCACTGGAAATAACTCAGTAATGTTATTACTTTACATCCTTCACTATGAGCATTTGTTGGAAAGAAAAACGTCTCGTCAGACACAAAATGGCCATATTATGAACCTCAGGCTGCACTGTGGCTTTAGTGCTAGATGTTAGCATGAAGATGGTAAACATTATACCCACTAACAGCTGGTTAATGCTGTCACTGAGCACATGTCTGCATGCTGATGGTAGCATTTAGCCCCACAGAGCTGCTGGCATGGCTGCAGACTCTTAGATCTAGGTTTGCATCAAAACACACACACCTGGACACAGTCATGCCAGATTTATTTCTAAATTTCCATCCGGTCTGAAATCTGTTAAAAAGCATTTAAGATGCTAAAGATAAACATACCAGACTGAAAACTTGGAGGAGAGTGATGCAAACAAATTTTCTTTCATCTCCAGTTCCTTAGAAAAGGGATCAGACTTTTCCAGAAGACTGTCCAGCCCTCAACGGTGTTAAACAAGAAGTCTCTGGGTCAGGGTGCAGGTTTAAAACCATACAATGACCTTAAATGTCTTTGAATGTCCACATGCCTGTCGCAGCATGAACCATGAGGATTTTGTAAGTTTGAACATACATTTTGATTTAGTCTCAGTGGAGGAACAATTTGGCAGCTGACAGGGAAAAAGTCATTCTAACAGATCGACTACTATGGTTTATAGTCAGTAAAATGCAATAGACGGCTCCACTTTCTTGATTTGCTTTAGTTTTAAGTTGTCTTTGTTTTTTTTGTTCACTTCAGCACAAACTCGTCCAGATCTGTTTTCCATCTGTATAAGGCCCACAGCTGGCACATCCCTTAAGACAGAGAGGACAAGCAGCAGTTCTTACCGCTTCTTCTGTCCCATTCATGCAGGTTTCCCAGTTCACAGAGTCATTACTCAGCTGCACTTTGTAGGTTTCGACCCAGTCCCAACTATAGTGAACACCAAAACACACAAAATCCATTTTTAATAGACTTCAGTGCCATCAAGTAAAGAACACTGTGCTCTGTCTTTGTTGCACAAACCACTGAATATAAAGAATCTACAGTATATTCAATGAAGAGCTAATTTCCAAAATGATATACATCCATATTCAACTGGTCTGGATCTGTAGGATCCAACCTGTAAATCATTTCGACAACAAATTATGTGTTTTTATTTATTTTGCTGTGTTAGGACCATTTGTCATTTTGGAACAGAAACTCTTCAGACTTTGATTCTGATACTACCTGACCTCCAGATGGAGTTTCGGCCCTGCAGGATGACCCCAGTGAACAGGGTGAGGTGTAGAGCGTCCACCTCAAGCCACTGGTGTCGGTCTTTGTAGTCTGCACACCAGGCGCCATCGTACAGGTCCCCATCCTCAATGCCAGCCTGAAAACAGAACATCTCACACTGAATTTTTTGGCAGCTGCTGAACACATTAAACTGACTCAAAGTGCTCCTGGCTCTGCCTCACTGGGAAGCATTGCATAAGAGTTTGGTGTTGACCTGGTTGTAATAGAATTGCTTACAGACGCAGATTTTAAACCGTTGTTCAAGTTGAGAAGCATTTAGTGGAAAGTGTGGACAGAAAATATGATAATCACAAGTGAACAGACAAGCATTTGAATTATAGCTTAAATGTCCTTATTGCCCTTCTCAGTTTCTAAAAGAATCATTTCTCTGGTGTTTGAAATGACCCCTGATCCAGACTGACCTGCATATTCAGCCTCCCCCTGTGAGGGCCCAGACCAGTCCGCAGGTAGGAAGACGCTTGGATCTGGCTGTCATCAACTCGCAGCGACTCCAGGCCGAGGGGAGGACAGTCTGGAAGGTTAATGAGATAAAATCTTCTTAGGGTTTATGTCAGATGCTGAACCTTTTAGAAACAGCGACTGGCTCCTGAGGGGTTAAACTCTTTCTGGTTTCACTGAGTAAATAACCCCAGGGCTGATGCAATTTGAGAAGCCAGCGGTTGTAATGTGGGTTATTCCTAATCATGCTGGGTCGGGTCAGTGTTGGTCTACTCCTTTGTGGGTAGGGGGAGTGCAGGAAACTGGAGATAAGTGAATCTGTGGAGAGTTTGAATGTAATTTGACACATGAGGGCCAAGAAAGTGTCGAGTCAAATGTTTAGCAAAGCACAGATGAAAGTTATTGCTGCAGGGTATTTTAGGACTTTGGGAGAAAGCAGCAACATTTCTATTACTCACAAAATCTACCAGTGCTGGAAGGTCAAAGCAGCTTTGTTCATTGTCCTCATGTCAAACTGTGTTTTTAAACTTAAAGAAATGGGAACAGAATAAAAATGACTTTACATTAGTGCCTCCCACAATATGTACAAAGTTGTTATTTGTTATAAACCACTTAGTTTTCTGACACATTTCCTGCTTCCAGCTTTTTCAGTTCAGTATTGTTGGGTTTCCTTAGTTTTCCGACATAGTTAGTTCCATATGAATCTGGGGTTGGTAGTTTCCAGCCTGTTCCAGCTAAAATCATAAACCACATTTTTTGGAAAGACACTGAATGGAACAAACAGTAGCAAAACTATGTACATGAATGTTTGATTCCACCAGTTTATAGACATTTTTATTTATAAACGCTCTACAGTGCACACACCAATAGTTGTATTTTCATTTAACTGAGAAACAGCAAATTAGTTCATAATGATAATTAACTGATTTTTTACTACAAATGTACAAAATCCACAGGATTACAAAGACGCTGAAGCTGATTCAGGGTCCCTGAAGGCATCATTATTTTTTAACTGTAGGCTACTACTTCTTTTTTTAACACAATCATAATTGGGTTTGATTATTTTTAAGTTTCCCTGACTTCCTACAGCAGACCTACATGGCAGACATTCAGATATTACACAGACTACAGCCCTAGTATATTTCCTACCCAGTTCAGTTTTCTCATCTTCTGTCTTGGTGTCATCTGTCTCTTTCTTTTTCTTGTCGATCACTTCTTGGTTGTCTGGGCTGCTGCTTCGGGCGTCCAGATGTTTGCCTCTAGCAGTGCTGGTGAATAGCTTTATCGGTGCAGTGGTTGGACTCGGCGTGTCTCTGCTGTGATCCTCCACAGTGACAGTCGTGGTTGTAGACGTGCTGTTTGATAGTAAAAAGCTGCCGGTGGTTGTATCATTTATCAGCGCTCCAGCTTCGTCTAGAATCCCCCCCAGGAAAATCACTGCAGCCAGCACGCACAATGACCTTTTCATCTTGCTCTTTGTTTGCAGCTGCAGACTGTTGCAGGAAAAAATCCCCGGCTAATTTATGTGGAGATGACAGAGCCAGACCTCCATCCACATCCCTCCCCCAGCCCCCACTCCCTCCCCAAATTCCTGCTGAAGCTCCACAAAATTTGGTGACTCAAAAGCAGATGTGTGCATAATTGGAGTTTCCATAATGCGGGTTATGTTTGCAGTGGTGACCCATATTTTTTAACAGTCAACGTTTGTGAACTCAGTTTCTTTACTGTAGCAAAAACAAAGCAGCTATATGCAAAGGCAGTACACATTGTTCCTCCAGGATTAGGTCAGAGGTCCACATAGCTGTAAGCCATGAAAAATGTCAAGTCAGGACACTGGCCCCATTGCAATAAAGCAGAAATATGGTCCAATTCATACTTAAATGAAATGCATCTACAGAAATTATACCAGGATACTGTCCCCTACTGGTAATTCTCCTAGTTGCTGCTATATGAGCCAGTTCCAGGACCAAAGAAATCACTATTTCATTTTCTAAGTGTAGATGAGTTGGTTTCATAAACGTCTTTCTCATTCTAGATCATGTGTCCACGTTTTAGGTTTTGGGTTGAATTGTATTTATAACTTAGCATTGGTACAATAATTAAGATCCTTGCCCCACTGATATAATCAGGTGTGAAACCTTACAAACCTGTATTCATGCTATTTGTTGGCTTTCCTTACTGCAGCATGTTTGTAGGGGGATCACAGTTAAATTGTGGTTTGAATGAAAGTGAATATTCAGTTTGGCAGGTGCATCCTGTCACTGATGTCTTAGAAGATCTAACAACCAAAACTGTTTCATTTTTTTATTCCACCTGTTCAGAATTATAAAGGCTGAGCTTTTTTATTTTAGACCAGAGACATATTACATGTATGTACAACATAGTTTTCACATAATTAAACCTGTTTCAGTGACTCTCCAGTGACTCTCCATTACGGTTCTTACTAATTGGTTGTAGTTTAACAAGTTTAGTCTGTGAGGTTTATTACTTCCTGCCATGGTCAATTTTTGTTTCTTTTCCATTTTCCTTTTGTTTTCAGGGTCTGGTGATGCATCATGCATCATCAAAATACATACTGCTTGTACTAGTGACTCACTTTTTTATGGACTGACATTTCTGCTGAACCATTTCTGAACCCAATTTCCGGCAGAGTTGGTTTGGAAGAACAATTTCCCAACACTCCAAAGACACTCCAAAGCTGCAAATCTTTCCACCCTGCAGCGTTTTCGATGCAATCTTTAATTTTTATGACTGATATTGTTCTGTCCCTCCCTCTGCTGCCCCAACTCGCTCCTAAACTTTATTCTTGTAGCTCAGCCAAAATTTTTGTGTTCTCAAATCATGACTTTTAGTTGAGTTCTACAGAAGAACTGCTGCATGTCCCAAGAAATTACTAATAAAACAGCTAAGACACTGTTTACAACACGCAAATCAGACAGCCAGTAAATCCTTAATCTCTGGTTCAAGTTCTTGTTTAAAATTTTTTTGACAGAGAAGTTGAGATTTAATACAGCAGTAAAACACATTACTGTAATTATGACAAACAACTGGGAACACAGCATCGCTTGTTTATCAGTGTCTATCCAAATCTCATATTTTTCATTGACCACATCAATGTTGTATTTATGATTTATTGTCATGAACTGCAGCTTTTACTCATAGACTCAGCATTAAATTATATCATGTTGCAATGCACGACAGCATTAAGAAATACAAGGAGGTGCTCTCTAAACTGTACTGTCTTCTATGCATCTATACACACACATTCTATATTGTGAGTCTTTCTGTGTGTTTCCAGATTTAGCTGTCAGTCCTCCTGGCTTGTAAATACATCATCTGCACTTTATCAGCGTTTAAGGGAAGAATTTTTTTGGTGCACTTTTATTGTATTGCATAACTGATATAAATCATGTTAGTACACTATGAGAAGTAAAATAAGAATTTGTGCTTTTGAATAGTCTAACAGACTTTTGGTGTTTCAGTGGAAAATAAATATACACAACATGACATGAAAAGTGGCTACCTTTTTATTTCTGCATAAAAAGCCACCCACACAATCAGGAAACACACACTCTCTTTATATTAGTCATGTTTTCCTGAGAAGTGGCTGCAGTGCATTTACACTTTGTAGTCTATACAAATATCATGGTCCTAAAGTTGAAGTTGAGATAATCTGTGCAATTTCTTTGTACTTTCTTTGTTTGGTTAGACAGAATTATATCCTATTTGAGTTAGCTTTTATAGGGAAAGCAGTTGTGGACTGAAACAGATTGCATGATGGCAACAGATGGTTGATGGTAAATAAGAAAAACTGTTTATTGCAGCTTTATAGTACATTAGTGATATAATAATTTCAAGGTTCATATTATTATTATTATTACTTTGTGTTATTTTTATTATTGTTGTTCTTGTTGTTAATAGTAGTAGTAGTAGTAGTAGTAGTAGTAGTAGTAGTAGTAGTGGTGGTGTCCTTAGCCATGCCTTTATTTTGAAATTTGCTGTACTTGAATGCGATTGGCTGATTTCGCTATGACGCCTGACAGGAAATGGCCACGCAAGCGCAGGGTATCATAACATTGCATGTGAAGTGTATTTGCTCGTCATTATATCGTTTAATTTCATTCATTTAATGTCGCTTTTTCGTGTCCGTCTTTGACAAGAGGAGGTTCCAGAGGAAGGAAACAGTTTTGGCTGCGGTGACATGAAAACATGTCGCTGACGGCTGAGAAAGCTAACGTTAACCAGCAGCAGCGACTAGCTAATGTTAGCAAATGGCTGTTCTGCTGTGATGTTTGTCACTGCGCAAAGTAAGTGAAACCGTGTTATTTTACACACACACCAGCGGCTCTAAAGGGTTTTAATGTCGATACCGTAATTCATAGTATCACTCCAACCTGTCTCCAGCTTGAATTAGAAGCTAACAGCTAAGTGTTTAGCTAGCAGGGGAACTGAGAGCTTAATAACGGCCTGGTCGCTCGTCGAGGAGCCCTGCGGTGCATGTGAGACACCTGACTTCTCTCTGTTTTTTTCTGTGTTTGTGTTTCAGATGACAAGAAGACGAGCAGAGTAGAAGTGAAGCTGTGTGTCCCGTACAGTTAGCTAACAGCATGTGACTGTGCTCATCGCAGAAGTTGGTTTCAGTCAAAGATGCCTCGTTTGGAAGAGTTGGCCAACGTTGCCCTCAGGGTGCCAAGCATACTGGTGCTAGACCTGCTCTATAAATGTGACATTGAAGGCTTGACAGAGCATCTGAAGGCCAAAAATGAAGACATGCTCTTCAAATACAAATATGTCATCTGGAACATGTACTACCTTTGTAAGTAAATGACAAACTTCATCTAAATCTAAGCCTGTAAATATTTGGGCAGATACACAATTTAATTTCTTCAATCTCAGTAGTTCAGCATGTTCTACTCAAAATAAAACAATTGATCCTCCGTTAAAGGACCAAGCTTCAGCTGTAATTTGAACAGATTCACATGGATGTTGAGGAAATGTGTGGAAGATAAAACCCAAGTGACACATAGTGACAGATTTGAACTCTTTATAAGGAATAGTTATGTTTAAGATACTGACTGAATGTAATCTAAATATGTTTTGGTCATTGATCTTAAGAACAGCTGAACTTTGTGTAGTTGTGTAATTTTTGTTTTTTGGCAGATTGGGGACATTTTCCATGGTGGAGAAGGTAAAACGAGGGGCTGTCTTAGTGCTGAAACAGTTCTAGTCTCTTGGCAGCTTAAACTCCAGCTGGACACTGCGTTACTATTTAGGAACCAATTTGACAACAGGAAAATGAAAGTAAATGAGAAACTGAGCTTATGTTCTGCCTCTACTGTGAATATTATATTTCCCTCCTCTCACTGTCATGTTAGTCCCGTCCAAATGGCGCTTTTGTCAACCTGATAAGTAATGTCAACAATTAAAAATACAGCAGATCTGATGAAGGGGTTGGATGTGTCTATATTATGTGTCTTTCCTGGTGTCAATGAGCATCTGTCCTCTCAACTCTCAATCAGAGAAAACAACATGATTCTCCTTTACCTTTCAGGTCACCTTATAAATATGGTGGTGTTGGTTCTGCCGTTGAGACACATTGTGACGCTCTACCTCCATATCCTTGCTGCCCTTCTCCTGTATATGGGGCATCAGATTTCCAAGTGAGATGCGCTTTTACTGCTGCTACTACTACTGCTACTACTACTACTATAACTGCTACTACTGTAACTGCTGTACTTAGATTTATTGTACCTGGATTGTTTTTTTTTTCCCTGTCCTGGCCACTGTTGCTCACTTTCTAAATTTGTGGTGTAAGAACAAGCAGGTTTTTCTTTAAAAGTTGTGTGTTGGAAACTATAAAAAGACCAATGATGTAAATAAATAAATTTTAAAAAGTGGTTAAAATAGGAACTCATTAGATCCAAAATAAATAATAGCCAAAGTTCCAGGAAATGATTTTCCTTAGTATGATAGTTTTCTTTTAAGTGCTGTGCAAAATGCAGCATAGACTACTCCTCAGGTTGTCGAGTGCTGCTGTGTGTTCTGTTAATGTGTCTGCAGAAACAAAACAAGAAACAGTGTATATATATTTTAAAAAACTGTTTTTGCTGTTCATCTTTTAGGGATTATGTTCGTGAGGAGCTGCATTATGGTTACGAAGGAGCCGTGTATCTAGATTCTCTGGCCTTTAACAGATTTGTCTCTGCAATGACTAGTGAGTCCCAAAATTGAACCCGCATGTTGATACATCAGATATAGTCTCAGTTAGGTCCATAGTCATAGACAGTGATAATATAAAAAATAAATGAAGGGAACTGTTGAGTCTAAAATACACGTCCATCCATACAGTTGTGGAAATTGTATTTTCTGCTCAGGTCAGATTATCCTCAGCACACTCTGTGCCTTCCTGATGAAGACGAGAAAAGTGTGGTTGTTTTCTGCTCACATGCTCCCTCTGCTGGCTCGACTCTGTGCTGCTCCTCACACCACCCTTCTTACTGTTAACACATTCTCCATGGGACTGACCGGAGCAGGGATCACCTTGTTCCTCCTCTCAAATCTCTTTGTGCCATATCGCCTTGCAAGGGCTGCCTATTCAGAGCTACTTCAACTGGAGGTACTTTTGTTCTGAAGTTTGTTTTTATGCCAAAACATTTTTATAGCACATGCTGTTTGTCTAAAGCAGCAATTGTCTAAGGCATTCCTGTCAAGTTTTTAAAAAAGCACTTTACCATATATATATATATATATTTGCATTTATATTATTGGATTTTTTTCTATTTGTAATGGAACATGACCCACAATTTAATCTGTCCACATAATGAAAATATGCTACGCCTTTACCTCCTGGTTATTGGTTCAGATGTGTTTTTTCACCGTTACGTTTCCTGTTCTTACACTCTTCATCACGTCACTGGTTTCCTGTCTCTCAGGTGATCGAGCTGTACAGACTTCTGGCTGTGGGAATCTCTCTGTGGAACCAGTTTGCTGTCCCTGTGCTCTTCAGTGTCTTCTGGTTTGTTCTGTTCATTGTCCAGCTGTGCTCAGACATCATGTCAGGCAACGCTGCCTCTGCAGTCCATCAGGGAATCATGTTCTTCCTGCTCACAAGGTGTGATGTGACTATAATATTATTCCTTTGTGTACATGTGTTCCTCTTACACATGTTTTTAATGCTTTGATGTTTTCTCTGTTTGACTTGTTAAACTCTGCAGTGTCTCTGAATGTTGTGCCACACCATATTCTCTTCTGGGTCTGACCTTTGTTGTTTCCTACCTGGCTCTTGGACTGCTCAACCTATGCAAGTTCTACCTGGGAGGTTATGCGGCTGTTCAGAATGAGAATGTCATGCACAGGTGAGATGTTTCCTCCAGTTTTATAGTTCAGCTTGGTGCACTTTCCACAGCTAAACCTGCAGTAACTGATTGTTTTCACACCCCTGGGGGCAGCAGAAGGTTTTAAGCTGTTAAACTTATTAACAACCACTAGTTGATTTACACATAAAGCAGCTATGGCTATGACAACATCATTCATTTGTGGATGTGTTAGTGACCACCTGTCATATTTCTAATATTCTTTTATTCTTTTTTTTTTTTTTTTTTAAAGCTATTTTAATATTTGTCTCTTTAGCTGCTAAAGGCTTCACTCTGCCTGCTGGTACTGAGCAAGTAATGTACAGATGGATTTTAGAGCTTTTCACTGAAAACTGCAAAAACAACACCCTGTGAATAGTGAGACTGAGCTATAGCAGTAAAGTTGCAGCTGGACAGATAGACAATGAGCTGAAACTCCTTGTAAAGTGGTGTAAAGTTGAGTGGAACCACACTTTCAGCTGATGGTTCATTGTTCACATTGTTGTTATGGAAATATGTTGATTCTCCTGTATTTGTATTGGCTTGTTGGACTGCACGTGCAAAACGTGATAGCATCTTTCAATAGTTTTGTTTGTAGTGTTGCATTGTTTTTGTGTGTGTTCTCTCTTCCTTGCAGTAGCTGAAAATACCAGCATGATGTGCAAGTCTACAGTCAAAGTGCTGCTGTCATGTGTTACTTTGCTTTATCCTTAATGTTTTGTCATCCTTGTTTTCAGAGGAGTGACTGAGGGCGTGACTCTGCTCCTGCTTGCTCTTCAGACGGGTCTGTTAGATATGCAGGCACTGCAGCGCACCTTCCTCCTCAGCATCATCCTCTTCATTGTGGTGACTTCAACCCTGCAATCCATGATAGAAATAACAGATCCAATTATTCTAGCCCTGGGTGCATCACGCAACAGGTACAGTAACAGCAGCAACAGTGATTTTTTTTTTTTTCCTTTTAATAAGTTAGGAAGTATTGTCAAACCTTCTCTGAAGGTTTTGCATAGTTCTCTTCAGTGTGTTTTTCATTAATGTTTGTTTTTTCTGTGCTTCAGGAGTTTGTGGAAACACTTCCGCGGCCTCAGCATGTGTCTGCTGCTGCTGGTTTTCCCAGTGTTTATGGCTTATAAAATCTCCCAGTTCTTTCATATGGACTTCTGGCTCCTTATACTGGTTTCTAGCTGCATGCTGACTTCACTCCAGGTAAGGAGAGGCACTTTATATTTGTCTTGTGAAAGAATTAGCTGGATTATTGTACCATGTATTTGAAGATTTGACTGAATAACCTTAAATATACATGTCCTATCAAAAGACAGTGTCAACTTATGAAGCACTTCTTTATTTTGACATTATTTTAAATTGATTACAATTTTCATCAGTTCTTTTTACTTAGAGCAACAATGATTAGGTGATTGATCAATTAGTTAATTGCAGTAGCTTTGCCATGTCTGATTTTCAAGTAAATAATAATGATGATATGCCAGTTACTCTCTTGTTTCAGCTTTTGAATGGGATGCTTTTCTGGTTTTCTTTGACTTTTATTATTGGAAAGTGAATGTCAATGGGTTTTGTACTATTTTTCAGAAAAAACAAGACATCTGAAGACATCACCTTGGTTATTTGACATTTAATAGACTAAAGAGAATCAGTTGAAGAAAATATTTTGCTAACAAAGCGGGATATAACAAATAATTGTTATAATTGACCTGATGTGCAGTAGACAATCTTAATATTTTAGAAAGAGTGCTTTTAGTAAAAGGTTGTAATTCACATTATTTTGTCATACTGCTGATTAGTTTTGATGCAAAGTACTAAAAATAATTGTTTCCTGCAGGTTATAGGAACTATGCTGATCTACTCGCTCTTCATGGTGGAGCTATTTCGCAGTGACCCTATCGAGAGCCTGGACGAAGTGATTTACTGGGTGAACGCCGTCAGCAGGGTGCTAGAGTTTGTGGTGGCGCTGTGTGTGGTCGCTTACGGAACCTGGGAGTCTCTGTTCGGGGAGTGGAGCTGGATGGGCGCGTCAGTGATTATCATCCACTCATACTTCAACGTGTGGCTCAGAGCTCAGTCTGGCTGGAGAAGCTTCCTACTCAGACAGGAAGCAGCTAAGAAGATCAACTCCCTCCCCAGAGCCACGGTCGAGCAGCTGCAGCAACACAACGACGTCTGCTCCATCTGTTTCCAGGTCAGTCATAGGGAATCATCAGAGTGCTTATGAAGCAAAGCTAAAGCAAAATATAAAACATGGTAACTGTAGTGCGGACCACATTGAGCTGGCCTCATATATGTGCAGGGGTTTTGGTATTTTACAGTTTTGTCTTTGTTTTTCCAGTGTTGTATTTGAAGAGTAAGCCTAGAAGAGGCTTAAGAATTGCCTCTTCTTATCTGTTACCTGGTTTCTGGTTTTCTGGCATGTGAAACCTTGTGTGAAAACACCAAAAACAAAATAATACACAAAATAACTTAACAATATAAACATTAGAATCTAAAGTTAAAATACAGTGGCACTTTATATTCAACAATATTGCCCAGCTCTGCTTACGTGTGGCATAGACACGATATAAACTACTGTGTATTTATAATACTTAACATGCATGTTGTACCTGTTTTACCAGTCTAGCCCCACCTCCTCTTCTTCTGGTTTAGATATGAGCGTTTGGCTCTCAGCCATGTGTTTTTGTGTCCTTGACAATGGTCACATGTTTGTCAAGATAGCAGCAAGAGAAAATGCTGATAAAATAACAGGGAAGTTATAGAGAAGTTATTTAGAGCAGCACAGATCAAGCATTCTTGGATGAAAGAGTCAAATAAATGCAAAGTAATAAGAAGAAAATAAGTCAACAAAACAAAAGCTATTTGTTGTGTGAACTATATGTATAAGTATACATGTACAATACGTGTAAAATACACATACTAAAGTATATAGTAGTAATAAATAAAAATAATAGTAAGTAATAAAATATAGTATTGTTATATAGATATATGTAGTAGAATGTAGTGTTAAATAAAATACTGCTATACAGGCCTTAATGGTATTTCCAAGTCAGCAGCTGCGTTTAAATGTTTCTCTGTACCGGTTTTCCATCATACGTTGTCTATACTTGTAAAGTATGTATGTAGTAGAATGTATGTCTATATTTTTAAAGTATGTAGTATATATGTCTATATTTGTGAAGTGTTATCAAGTCACATGTGTCTCTCTTCACAGGAAATGAACTCTGCCGTGATCACATACTGTGGACATTTTTTTCATGGCAACTGCCTCCGAAAGTGGCTGTACGTGCAGGAGACCTGCCCCATGTGTCACCAAACAGTCCGGCCCTCTGTGCCGAGCCAGAGCCAGACTTCAAGTGACACTCCAGTAGCTCCGCCTCACAGAGACATGGGGCCAGAATCAGCTCCACAAGAGGGAGATCTGAACATGGACTCTGGCATGCCCCGGGTGACGCAGCAAAACGATGCGAGTTCTGATCCCAGTGAGCAGCAGGAGGACAGGAAAAGCTTTGGAGATGGAGATTGTGGAACAGAAGAAAAAGACCAGATGGGTGAACCTCTCAGAAACACACCTCAGGGTCTTTGTTTCAGCTCCAGGGGAGACTTTGTTGGATTTGTCGGCCCAGCGTCAAGCTGCTCTTCAGGTGGCCTTTCCAGTTCCCATGTGCTGCTGAGTAAAACGGCTAACATGCACAACCAAGATGAGGAGAATGGAAAGGATTCATCACTACCATTGATTCCTGGTGCTGTGTATAAGAACATGATGGAAGGCCTGTCCAACTCTGAAGGAGCAGGACTTGAAAACAGTATTACTAGACTGCAACAGAATGACAGTGGTAAACATAACAGCTGTGATGGGACAACTGAATCATGGAACAGCCTTGATTCACCAGAATCACAGAATGCTGATAAAAATCAACAGGCATGTGGGTTGCACCTTGCAGAGAGTCAACCTTTTGTCAAATCATGCCATGAGAATTCTGAACTTTTCAACTGCACTGACAATCCTCAGAGTCATAAAAGTAACGGCACATGTTCAGATTTGGACCTATCCAAGTTCAGAGAGGGCGAACCTGTACCACAGATGCCCCCACTCTCCTCTACAGACGGCACCTTCTCTTGCACAAGCACAGACAACCGTGACTGACTGCCCTGCATCAGTGCCTTGAAGGGGATAAAAGGGTGATGCTCCATGAAGGAGAAATAAACACATTTGCCTTTTCTCTGCGAACCAATAGAAAGGAAAAAAAAAACTGCATCTTTCAGACAGTGTAATGAATGTGCTTCAGTCTAGCAAACAAGTCTGGACTGAACAAAAAGACTAAATTGTGTTATTACTTGTAAAGAAATAATAAAAAATAAAATAAAGATTATAACAACTAGAACCATGTACAACTACCAGGTAATTATTTTGCTTCAATATTCACCAAATTCTAGCAGTTTACAAGTAAAATTGTTTACTTAGATTTACTTGATTAATTTTCATTATTTCTTTTCCAGTGTCCTGGTAATTCTTATGTAAAGTGATTTTGTGCAATGTGGCAAAAGGCAGCCTTTATTATTCATCAATCAGCCCTTTGCACTCCAAAGGGTTTCTGTCTCCCAGTATTGAATTATGGCTTTGACCATGTACTTTCTTTCATTTTTACTGTAGTGTCTAGATTAATAAAATCCCACTGGTGCATAGTGGGGCTGGCATTGTGTTTCAAACATACAAAGTATAAAAAAGAACATTACTCCTTTAGTTCTAAGCAAACAGTGACAGTTGAGACAAGAATGATTTTAGATAACATATTCTATGTCACTTTGGTTTCAGCACAGTATCATAATCATTTTCACAAAACGGTTCACTTTTTTTTTTTTTAAACTTTACAACTTTGTCAGATTAACACCCAAAGATATTAAGTTAACAATAATACAAGTGAAATAAATGCAGAAAGTTTAAAGATTCGTGAGTGACTGATTAAGTACAAATCATTTTTTGAAAACGTGTCCTAGCTGATTATTAACTACTGAAACAATAAAAGCTGGGACGTCTAGTTATAGAAAATGTACTGGCAACTACCGGATAATTGTCAACATTGCTGGTTTTCTTAAAACACACATGTTGGTCAACTGTGAGTTTGAACTGTTCAGGTGAAACAAGACATTGTAAAATGTCATTAAGGCATGTGGGACATTGTGTCGCAGAACTGACGAATCCTAGTCGCAGGAAAAGTGAAAGGACAACAAAACAGGTCACAGATCACAAGAAATCCGTTTCAATTCCGGGTTCCGGGTTGTTAATCCAGCTTTGTTGTGGCTTTAATTCGAGTTATTGTATGGCAGAGGTTCTGATTCATATCCTTTACCAACTAAATGCTGGCATGTCTTGACTGATTCTTGACTGATCAGCAACGTGACCAGTTGTTTTTTGTTTTTTTATGTTCCTGCGGGCTTGTGACCAATCTTCATCACCTCCGCCCCGTCACGGACTGAGCTTCAAATACACGCAGACAGCCGCTAGTTGGCTAACGCCGTCGACCGAAACCAGAGGAGCAGCTTTGTCGACACGCACTTATTGTTCAGCCTCGACAGGGGACGCAGCTCAACCAAAAACGGGGCTTTGAGACTACGGGGGCAGCGAGGGCTACCGGAGGATACTGTCACATTTGTGTCTGGGCGAAAATAAGCTGGATAAGCTTCGCCAGCTAGCTTTGTTCCCAACTCCGCGCATACGTAGCTTTAGCTTGCTAGCCGGCTAACTACGCTAGCTCGAGAAGCAAAGGCCGTCGATTTGTCTAAGGTGGTGGCTTATCGTGGAGTGTTACGGGTTTCTGGCGCTGCTTGGATCGTAAATCCGTCAAATTAAAAAGCAGAACACCGAGAGAGGATGGCTCTGAAAAGGATCCACAAGGTAAGACGGTATCGTTAATGTTAGCTAATGTTAGCTAGCGTAGTTAGCTCGCCGCGCTGCTCTCGATACTGTACTCAGTAGAACATGGCGGTGGAACGTATCCAGAGAAAAGAGCTTTATTCCTCTCATTCTTTATCATTTGGTGTGTTTGTTTGTTTGTTTGTTTTTCTTTTTGGTACCGGTCAACACGGCTCCGGCTGTATGCGGCTAGCCTAGCTAGCGTTAGCATTTTCAGTTACAGGTCGGTGTGTTTGTCGAAGTGGAAAAGACGACAAAAAAAACACACACACAAAAAGAGGCCGCATTAATTTCCCAGCACTCCAGAGCTTCACATAAAGACAAATGTTTGAATGTAGGTTACTAATCCTTCACTGTAGCTTCTAACTATTGTGTAACATCGATGTTACTAGAACCATGACTCATATTTGTCATTGACTCCAGTTGTGTTCATGAAACATTTCCTTGGTATGTAATCCCGTTTGTCCTGAGCCTGTGTGCATCACAGGGTGTGTGCTGGCAGTCAAACTGAGGAAATTGGCAGCCGTATGATAGTAATACCTCTTTAGTGTTCACATCGGGGCCTTTATTTTTTTCCACTCTGCTGGTGACTGGAATCATCTTCCTGGAAAACCCAGAAACTTGCTTGTGAAATGTGTGTCAGAACACTTAGGGTGGGGCAGTGACCTCCACCTTTTTTAAAATAGCTGTAGACCTAAAATAACTGCAGAGGCTGTGCTGTGTTTATGCTTATGTATCATCTTGCTGATAAATGTGGTGTGGATGATAACACAGTGGGCCCTGTGCCCCTGAGCTGGTGCACAGTTGAATGGCAGGAGATAACAACACTGGTGGTGTGGGGGGGGTTGTGAGTTGTGAAATCAATGCACACAACGTCTGGTATCGACACCCTCCATGTTGGTTGGCATTTATATGAAGGGTAGACACTATGCTGCATGTTGATTTGAGACCTCGTCTTCTAATTGTTTTGCCTGTGCAGGTGACTCTGGTCTAATTGGTTATTGTTCTAAACCTATTTTCATTACAGGAGCTTAATGACCTGGCTCGTGACCCTCCAGCACAGTGCTCAGCCGGCCCAGTGGGTGATGACAGTAAGTGTCCCAGTGTTCGTCAGGTTTTTAGGACTGTGGCAATTAGTCTAACAAAATTAATATGCAGCTATTTTGGCAACTGCTTTTTTGTCATTTTTCAAGCAATACTACTAAATAGTTGAGTATATTATCGGTTAACTTGATAAACATCAGAGACCAAAACTAATTCATAGTTACGTGGCTACAAAACATTGTTGGTAAAAATTCATAAAAGGAAATGGTTTTACTGTGAAGACCGTTTAGAGTCCTAGTTCCTGTCAGATCACATACCTCCAACCTTTCCCTGTTTCCTCACCTGTGCTTTCTGTTCTCTGCAGTGTTTCACTGGCAAGCAACAATCATGGGACCCGTAAGTAAAGACTTTGACATAATTGTTGCCTTTTCCTACAATAACGCAGAAAGATGTTGGAGTCTGTCACTGCTGTTGTGTCCCTGGCTGATTTAAATGTATTTATCAGTCAAAGGTTAAAATTTGACTTGATAATATGAAGCTGTGGACACAAGGTTGGGATCATTGTTTCTGAAATATGCAAATGCATTTTCTCTCCCCCCTTAGAGTGACAGTCCATATCAAGGAGGTGTTTTCTTCTTGACAATTCATTTTCCAACAGACTACCCCTTCAAACCACCCAAGGTAAGACAGCATGAGTGATAACAGCTGAAACGAGGTTCGCCTCTTTTGTGCTTTGCTACATTTTATAATTAAAGGTATGCTGTCAATCAAACATCTGTCTAGAAGCACACAAGTCTTTACAACACTCAAATAATGACCTGTAGATACAGTGCTAGAACTAGGTCAGTCATTTTATGAGACACTGAGTAACTCATTCCATACTTTGTAAACGCTTAAAAGTAGCGTCAAACGTCAGTGTGGCATCATTAAAGTATTTGTCAGTTTGACAAGCCACACAAAGTAATACCTGTCATTCCAGAAGTTGAGCGTCCGGTGTCAAGGAATTGCATAAGACATGGTGTGTGATGCGGGCTCATCTTACTTGTCCTTTCTGATATGTTTTTTTTTTTCCCCCTCCTTTTTCAGGTTGCATTCACAACAAGAATTTACCACCCAAATATTAACAGTAATGGCAGTATCTGTCTGGATATTCTCAGATCACAGTGGTCTCCTGCACTTACTATTTCTAAAGGTATGGATACTCTGAAAGAAACAAGGAGCTTATCAGCCCCATCACTTTTTAGCAGACAGTGGGATCTGAAATTAATAATTCTCAAAGATGTAAGTTTAAAAAAAGACCTGATGTGATTCTGTCCATAAATCCAGTTAAATGTCCAAATCATGTGCATTTAAATGTGTATCTTTGTTTGGGGGGCCTAAAATTATTTTGGTCAGTGTTTTATTTGTGATTTAATGTTAAAACTCCTTTCTTGTAGTTCTTCTCTCCATTTGCTCACTCTTATGTGACCCAAACCCTGATGACCCATTAGTGCCAGAGATCGCACGAATCTACAAAACAGATAGTCAGAAGTAAGTACATGTTCCTGTGTGTGTGAAAAACTGTTGTCTAAACATATGAAATAATCAATTTCATATGTTACACCTTTTAATGGTGTATCATTCCCACTGACTGTGACCTTGATAGCTGCTTACTGAAATTCACCTGAGTCATACTTAACCTAGTTTCACTCTGTCAGGTACAATAAACTAGCTCACGAATGGACACTGAAGTATGCCATGCTTTAGGGTAAGGCCAGGAGGCCGTGCTGCATCTTGGATAGTGTGATGGGACTGGTCGGTTGTTATGTGACGCTCTGGTATTACTGGCATAACCAGAGGCTGTGTCTCTGTTTTATTTATTTTAATAAAAAAAAAAAGTCTGCGGTGTGTGAGTTGACTGACTATACTAATCTCTGGCTGGTTGTATGTGTAGAGTGACATCTTGGCCACACTCTGCCTTTTACATGTGCCTTGATACCTGCTGCTGTAAATAAGTCACTAGAGTTTTTTCTTTTTTTGCTGAGCAGTCCTGTCCACAGCTAAAGCGTCCCTTGTCTGAGTATTTGTGGGATGCCACTAACGCAGAACAGAGAAACTGACATTTAGAATTAATGTCTTAACTCCTGCTAGGAACAAATGAAAGTTGGTTAAGAGACTTTTTGATCTATTGCAGACTCATTTGAGTTTGATGGCAGTCAATGAAAAATTGACAAGTTTTTAAAAAAAAAAAAAAAAAGACAAGGATTCATTGTGTAGCACATGAAATATACTTACTATACACACCAATGTCAGTAAAGTGTATTAAGACAGTTTAAAACCAGATTTTTATAGGGAAAGGGAAAGTGTCTTATATGGCCAAGTATGGTAACCCATACTCGGAATTTGTGCTCTGCATTTTTACCCAATTCCAAAGTACACACACATACACACCCAGAGCACTGGGCAGCCAGCGCTGCGGCGCCCGGGGAGCAGTTGGGGATCCGGTGCTTGGCTCAAGGGTCTCACCTCAGTCGTGGTATTGAAGGTGGACAGGGCGCTGGCTATTCACTCTGTGCCCCTGCCGGACCTGAGACTTGAACTTGCAATTTTCAGGTTACAAGTCAGACTCTATCCATTAGGCCACGACTGCCTAGTTGTTAGTTGTTGCAGACTATTTTCCAACACATACCATAAATTTAACATAATGATAAGTAAATGTAATGTAAATTTACACAAGCCAACTCTGTTGTATGATAATGCAATTCTCACCAATGACCATTGGAAAAATATTCTTGGTCAGAAGTACAAAGACACAAAAAATAAATAACAGCATTCCTGAATGATGGTGTCTGAAACTGAAATCTAGCAGTCAAACAGCAAGGACAACGTGCATTGAGTTTCTGGTTGCAGTTAAACTTTCAGGTGTTCAATGAACAATAGGCAGTGTCTTTAAACGGTATGCAATAGCAGCATCATGACTACTGTTTCAAGAAAAGGGACCAAATCATCTGCTGACCTTCCTCCTGTAGCAAGTCTTTGCACAAATACTTGGAATGTTTTATTGAAATGAAGAGATTCAAGTGGCTGCTTAGGGCATGAGTCTAAACGTGGTTTAAAACATGTCAAAATTCATTTTTATGTCAATATACTTTTATTAAATTTAAGTCAACCCTTTTACTCAATTGATTTAATCTAGTAAAAGTCTAGGACTTTCTATCTGTTATGGAGCTTTCTTAGAAACAGGATTTCATCTCTGTATGAGCATAATTTCTACTTGTCCCTAATGTTGGACACCAAGCCCTGGGTTTGTTAGGGTCGAAGCAGTCATCTTTGCATGTGAACAGACACTAACTCCAGCATGGAAAGGTTGGTTGGTGCAAAAAAAAAAAAAGTAGGCTTACTTGTCATTCATTTGTAAAGACATAGCCTGACTTATCATAGAAATACTGCACTGTTTCAAATATTAGAAACCTGTGAATGAAGTACATGGTATTTTATTTTTGTCTTGCCTTGTTTAAAAAGCATGTGCTTAAATAAATCCAGACAAAAATTAGGGTTATGGGGTGATTTTGGGGGGGAGGGTGGTGTCTAAATATTCATGTTAATCTTTGTTTTTCTCTTTGCAGATACACCAAAATGGCAAAAGAATGGACACAAAAATACGCAATGTGAGGGCATTACTGGGAGAACTGGTGGAAAATCTTGCTGTTGTTTCAGACTTAAAATTCCAGGATTCAGTTTTTCTTTCACTTTTTTTTTTTTTTATTTTGATTTATTATTATTATTATTTTTTTTTGTTATTCATTATTTTACCCCTCATCCTTTTCTCCACTGTGCGCTCATAAGAAGATAGTGTTTTCTCTCTAGGACACGTGCCAGTTTCTGTGAAGTTTCAACTCCTGTTTTATATGGAGTTTTAAAAAAACAAAACAAAAAAAAACACCATGGTTCTAAACACTTGGCTTAAGCATGCACCAGTAAGACCTAAAATTGGTGATTTTAATAAATTACTCTGCACACACTTAGTAGAATCTGATGCGACTGGTCTCCGGATGCTGAGCAGCTCCATGGTGGTCCAGCTGATAAACTGGCTGGATCCTGTGGGGTTTAGTTACTTAAGCCTTAGGCTGGGTTTCTCAGAGGATTGGTTTGAAGGAGAGAAAAAAAAAAAAAAAAGTCCTAATTTCCAAATTTTTAAATCTCCAGTTGGCACAATTCTGTTATTTAAAATGAAAGTGGTCATATCTAAAATGGAAATGCTACTTGTTTGAAAGATTTAGGAAACTGGTTGGTGGTTCCTGGGATATTGTGACGTTGGTATGTACTTCTGATCATTAGTATAGGTATCTATTACCCGAGGAGAAAAGTGTATCTTATTCCACTATCAGTGTGTGTACAGAGAAGCACAGCAGTATATATCAATGTTAAGGAAACAAAATATAAGAACTTTAATGTTGTATTTTATGCATGTTAATAAAGGTAGGCTATTATATCTGATGTTTCTGCAAATTTAATGGATTGTAAGGCTGAACAGTTGGAAAAATATTTGGTTCCTCTCGATGGCTTTCTATTTTTTTTTGTTACTTAGAAGCCAGTAGATGAGCAGTTAGTTTTATGCCCACTTGAACACTGTCTTCTTGTAGCCTTAAAATATTGATGCAAAGCTAATGGTTGATAATCAACTTGTGGCTCTGTTTCTTTTTAGTTTTCCCTTCAATAAAGTTACTTAAACCATACAACAAAACCTAGTGCTGCTTGTTTTTCATCTTGAATGCACTGAATACAAACTTTACCTTGTTGGCAGAGAATGACTTGTCACAGGATAAATCACATTTTCACTTTTGTAGAGTTTAAAAATGCTAAAACTTCATTCATACAAAAAAAATTCATTTTAATTCACTGATTGTAAAGAATTGACTGACGCTGGTGTTCAGTAATATGTTTAAATAGAATTACATAGTTTCTTACATTAAGTTTTTTTATATAAATTAAAGGCTGAAAAAGATGAGACATGTTTTTGTCGTGAATGAGACATTTCCACATCTGGAAACCCAAATAACTGCACTACCAAGCGGGTGTACGTTAAGTATTAATGTCAATAGATTAATTAGAGCTTGTAAACATGTTGACGTTTTACCAGACACAAACATATGTTTAAAAAAAACGTTAAGTATTTCTGATTTTTCATTAAATCAGAAAATGTGACACTCGTAGTCCGATCGCCTGACAGTCACGTGGAGGTCATGTGACAAACACGGAAACAGGTTTATTGAGCAGTGTTTCGTACAGCTAACATGGCGCCAACAAACCGCAAACTATGACTCCGTGTGGAAATAATTTCATTTGCGTGTTAGGCGTTTTGTTGTGTGTGTGTTTCCGTGTGTTTTCCTCGGTAACGGAGCAGCAGCGGACCGTGAGTCTGAACGGTAAATGGGGACTGTCAAGCTCCGATGGGTCCCTGTCTCTGACTGCACAGGTGCCCGGATGTGTCCACTCAGCTCTGCAGCAACAGGGATACATCCAGGTGGGACCAATATGAGCCTTTGACCCAATCTCATGTTTTAAGTGCTTTTACTGTTGCACATGAAAACAGTAAGAATGAGTATTTCTGAAATCCTGGCTTTGTCTAAATGTCAGCACATGATGTAACAGCAGGTGTCAGTAAGAACCTACATCAAACTTTGACTGTAGTGAAATAAAAATATCTTTATAAGCAGATTAAGCCTGAACACTTTTCTTGCAGGACCCATACTTCAGGTTCAACGATGTGTCTTATCAGTGGATTGCTCTTGACAACTGGACATACACGACCGTGTTTGCTGTCTCTGCCCAGCTCAGGTGAGTCCAACGATGCATTTAGTTTCTGAGAGTTTTCTGTGTGCGGATGCTGACTCACCTGTGTGTGCATGAACAGGGCCAGGCAGAAGGTGCTTCTTGTCTTTGATGGTGTCGACACTGTTGCATCAGTTTGGCTCAATGGAATCACTGTCGGAAAGACAGACAACATGTTTCGTAGATATGTATGTTAAGCATCAAATGAGCGGTTCTCAATGCACAGTACATGCGTTCTTCCACTGCAGTGTTTGTTTGTTTGCTCTCTTTAAAGTATGTCTTTTTCTGTGCAGGACTTCTCAGTAAGGGACCTGCTGAGGGACGGGGACAATGTGCTGAACGTCAGCTTGCTGTCTCCGGTTCTTTATGCGTCCGAGCAGAGAAAAGCTCATTCTGCCTACAGAGTTCCTCCTGAATGTCCCCCAGATGTCCAGAAAGGAGAATGTCACGTCAATTTCATAAGGAAAGTGAGTAGGTTTTGAGTCAAATAGGCACACCAGTCATGTCCCCACAATACCAGTCATGTCCCCACAATACCAGTCATGCCCTCGAGTTTGTTTTAAACAGATAAAGCAGAGAAAACAAAAGTTCAGATGCCAAAAATCAGGTTGAAATAAAAAAAATCGTAGATTTTTAATATTCACTCACTGTGTTTTGGTGCAGGAGCAAAGTTCCTTCAGTTGGGATTGGGGGCCTTCGTTTCCGACGATGGGACTGTGGAAGGACGTTCGACTGGAGGCGTTTGACATCCTGCAGCTTGTCCAGATTTCTTCTGTTCCTCTTTACAGTATGTTCCATCAACTGCATTTAAAAAGATTTTGATTACAAATGCAATAAAAAATAACTCTTAAACAGATAAACAGTCAATGATCGGTGTTAAAACTGACTAACACTGGGTTCTTCACTGCTGGCAGTTTGGGTAAAAGAACCCAAAGGAAACTAATCTGGTTCCCATTAAAAGTAAAAAAATATTCCCCAGTAAATGGGTTTTTATTTGTCTAATCCGTTTGTTTGTCCAGATTACAGCCGATCTCAGTGGACGGTCCAGGTTGAACTTCTTGTTGATGCTGTTGAGACAACTACAGGCCAGATCACACTGTCCATACCTGAACTGGACTCTGACCAGACCTTCCAGACAGAGTTTCTCTCTGGAAAGACCAAGAACATCTTCATCCTAAACATAAACACGGTACTCGATACAGTCCAGTCAGACTATTGTGTGTAGGAATGAGAGATTTTTAGGTTGTCTGTCATATCAATATAATATATTGCCTTTATTTTTAAAAACTATGTTGTTGTAAAACCTGCTTCCAGAGCGACCAGGTGAAGTTGTGGTGGCCCAATGGACACGGTGACCAACCCTTCTACCTGCTGACCCTCAGAGGTTTTCAGGATGGACTTTTAATCCTGAATACCGAATCTAAGGTCAGAGGTTAATACCTGTCTACTTTTACATTCCTTTCATATTATGTTTTTGTATTTGCTTAAATCAGCTTAAATCATTGCATTAAACCTGACATAGAAAAATCCAGTAACTTTTAAGTGGAGTCCAAGTGCTGATGAAATGTATCCTCCAGGTGTATTTTCGCACAGTGGAACTTGTTCAGGAGCCAGTCGTTGGGTCTCCAGGTCTGAGCTTTTATTTCCGCATCAATGGGAAACCAGTTTTCCTGAAAGGGTCCAACTGGATCCCAGCCCACTCCTTTCAGGACCAAGTCACCCCTGCTGTGTGAGTTTAGTTGGAAAAGCTTCTTTGCCTTTCATTCCTGAATGTTAACCACAAAATTATGACATTATTCTTGGAGACGTTTCTTCTCCTCTTTTTTCTCCTTCATTTCATCTGAGTCTTTGAATCCATAATGAGTTAAACTGGATCAGGATTTTTGACCTTTTCAGTTTATTCTTACTGGGTTTGTCCAATTTTACATACATGAATACTAAAACTACCTGCTCTCTGTTTGTCCTGCAGCCTAAAGAACTTGCTGCAGTCAGCGGTGGATGCCAACATGAACGCCCTCAGAGTGTGGGGGGGAGGGGTGTATGAGCAGGATCTGTTCTACAGCATTTGTGATGAGCTGGGAATCATGGTAACTGCTGTCATGCTAATGATTGCGTGATGCCACAGTGACTCATGGACATATTATAGAACAGACGGACCCTCACAGTGATAAATATGTGTCTTTAGGTTTGGCAGGACTTCATGTTTGCCTGTGCTACATATCCCACTGAGGACAGATTCATACAGACAGTAAGAGAAGAGGTCGTCCAACAGGTGAACACTGTATTTAAATCACTGATTTGTTTTTTTATAGTTCACTAAATGTCTGCATACTGTGGAGAAGCAAATGAAGAAGTACTTTTCATGCAGTGGTTCTATTTAAAATACATGAATGTGCAGTTTGTCTTATTGAGGTTTGTCTTATTGTGGCTCATCAGGTTCGGCGCCTCAAGTCTCACCCCTCTATAATAATTTGGAGTGGGAACAATGAAAACGAGGCGGCTCTGGCTACAGACTGGTTCAATATCCCAGCTCCTCAGAAGTCTACATACATCAAAGACTATGTGACGCTGTATGTGAACAACATAAGGAAGATTGTGCAAGAGGTGAGTGAAACAGTGATGCCACATTTTAGAAACCAGCCATATTACTGAAGAGTGTAGCCTTTAGTTTAGTCACTTATTTTCAACGTGCTTCATCTTCTAATCCAATTAAAAGTCAGTAGAAACAAAACGCTAAGAAGTGACAGCCTAATATTTTGCTTCAGGAGGACCAGAGTCGCCCATTTCTGGTCTCTAGTCCAACAAACGGTGCTGAATCGGAGCAGGAGGGATGGGTGGCAGCAAACCCTTATGACCCTCACTACGGGGACACTCATTTCTACAGCTACATTCTGGACTGCTGGGATTGGAGAACTTTCCCTCGAACACGTTTCGCCTCTGAATATGGTTTCCAGTCCTGGCCTTCCTTCTCCACCCTACAGCCGGTAACTGAATAAACCTATATTTAGTCTTTTATTTTCCTAGTTCATTTCACCTGCAAACTATTACTTAGCATAAGGATTGTCTCTCTGTTCTTTCTGTGTACAAACACTTTACAACTGCTGACTCCAACTACTGCTGCTTCCTGTGATATTAAGGTTAATAAACCTTACATGGTTCATAATCATATTCCATGAAACACCTTATTGTAACAGAGCGTAAGTATAATAAAACAGGAAGAGATAAAGGGAGGAAACCTGGGGAAGATAATACTGTAAAGATAAGTCTTATACGGTTATAAAATGGGCTTTTATTTTGGTGAAATATTTGCAGAATGTTACATTTGATGAAAACATGGCTATAATTATAATATATACTCAGAGCCCCCCCCCACACACACACACACTATATATTATATATTTTATAATGGTATAATTGTAATGTCCTACAACAGGGGACCATGCTTCACCCACCAAATTAATCATTAACAAATGTCATTAAAATTGGAACTAAACTTAACAAATTGATATATAATAATTATTACTACCGGTTCTAGTATTATGGGGTAAATAGCCATATAAGTATTATTACTACCGGTACTACTAGTATTGCAGTGTAATGGTGTTTTGTGTGTGTTGTGACCGTTCTCCAGCAGAATCTATTGCTTGAGCTTGAGCTTGGTTTAAATTACAATAAAAATATCCATCACATGTTCAGAGCTTAGTAAAGACCCTTATTGTTTTGCAGTCTGGGCACAAAGACAAATTTTTATCGGTCTGGTTTTGTGATGTTTCAGGTTTCCGTGAACGAAGACTGGAGCTACAACAGTAACTTCAGTTCCCATCGTCAGCACCATGAGGCGGGGAACCAGGAGATGTTACTGCAGGCTGCTTTTCACTTTCACCTGCCAAACTCCACGGAGCCTTTGAAGAGATTCACAGACACTCTCTACATCACCCAGGTACCACCAATTAATGTCTCAGCTAGAGGGGACAAGGTGTACAGAGGTACAGTGGCTTCAGCTATGGCTGAACAGGTGTCAAGATGTTTTTAGTACGCAGCTTTTATTATTAGGGAGAAAATATAACTTTTCATATTCTTATTTCAAGCCCACAGCTTTGAGTATTTCATCCAAATGTTTTTGGTATGTGAGGAATCAGCACTGACAACTTTCTGTGTCAGATCAGTATTTTGCTTTAAATACATAAAAAATGCATAATTTTAAAATGGTCTACCTTCCTGTACAACATCTAAACACTGCCTATATGTAGTCATGATCTTATTTGGTGTCCAGGTCATGCAGGCTCAGTGTGTGAAGACTCAGACAGAGTTTTATCAACGAAGTCGGAGTGAAATCATTGAGGGCAAAGGTCGCACTATGGGTGCTCTCTACTGGCAGCTCAATGATATTTGGCAGGCACCTTCCTGGTCGTCAGTCGGTGAGAGAACAGAGTGTTAGGCTGATCTGTTTCTGGCACTTTCATCATTGGGTTTTTGTATTTGAACTCCTGCATTCAACACTTTGTAGAGATTTGGCAATGAGAAGTATAAAATATAATCAAATAAAATAAATAGTAAAAATATAAAATATCCTTTTGGTTTGTGTGTGTGCGCAGAGTTTGGTGGGAAGTGGAAAATGCTGCATTATTTTGCACAGAGCTTTTTTTCGGCCGTCCTTCCTGTCGGGTTTGAGGATAACAACACGCTGCTCATCTACGCCGTCTCAGACCTGAATCAGGACCTGAAGCTCAGGGCTGTGGTGCGTTTTTAATGAACTCTGTCTTTGCATCACATCACTTTGACATGTGCATTTGTCCAGTGGACTCACAATTAATGCACAGTAGGTTTCAGTTTACTTTTATTCCCATTTCCTCACTTCCTTTGAGGTTCTTACTGAAATAAAGGTTTTTCTATACTGGAGTTAGAATAATTAATAATTTTGTTCAGCATTGCTCTGATACATCAGCAGAAACAGTTCTGTTGTTTTGTTGATCAGGTGACTGTGTATTCCTGGGCTGATCTGGATCCTGTGTGTACACTGAAGTCAGACCTGATCCTGGTTCCCGGAGGCAGTGCTGTGCCTATTTTTAAAGAGCCTGTCGCCACCCTGCTTGTAGGATGTGGGCGCTGCACCCGTCTCACCTGTCTGCTCACCTTTCACCTGGAGGACCCCAGCAGTGTCCAGCAGGGTCCCACCAACCATCACTTCCTGTGCTCACCCAAAGAGGCTCAAGGGCTCCAGAGACCAAACATTACAGTAAGTTTTAGTATTTTAGAGCTAGAAAATGAGATTCAGGAACCTGAGGAGTTCATAAAAATCTTTAGAGGCAACAAAACCAACATTTTCACACATATCAGAACATTTAAAATGCTCCTAACAGAAGCATAGAGAAATATTTAATATGGCTGTACAGCAGTAGATGGAACACAGTGAAACAGTGGCAGACAGAAACTGTGTGTGTGTGTGTCCTTACAGGCCAAGGTGCAGGAGGGTAAAAGCAGCTACACCGTTACCCTTCATTCAGCCTCCGTTGCTCCTTTTGTCTGGCTCGACGTGGGAAACATCCCTGGACGTTTCAGCTCCAACGGCTTCCTGATGGTTTCTAGAAACATGACGGTCAGTTTTAACGCGTGGCGTCCCACCAGTGTGGCCGAGCTCTCCAAATATCTCACCATCACATCTTTAAGGGACGTGTACTGACCTGAGATAAGCCAGAGTCCATGTTGAGGTGTACCAAAGTGCAGACTAAAGAGACAGAAAAACTGGTGACAATCATGTATCTGAGCTGAAGCTGCTAAATGTCCAGGTAAAGGGTCTTTTAGAGAAATGCTTGTAGGTTTTTGAATGTCAGAAGGATGTTGTTGGACTGTAGCTGATTTGTGCCATCTTCTATATGTTTGAACTAGTTTTCTGGCCAAACAAGGTAAAAACGTTTTTCTTGTTGAAGCAGAAAAGCCTCAGTAACAACAGTTATTCTGCTGTAAATTCCCCAACAATGGAGGTTATCTGGCTGAGTTAGAAACTCTTAGCAACTGGGGGACCCGCTGCATTTAATCACTGGCAGGAAACTCCAGGACACATCAGAGTTTCATTCACAGAAAACCCATCAGACAAAGGAATGAAAGGGCCACATGAACAAATGCTGTTTATCTAAGGTGCTTTCAGAATCACTGCGAAACATCTTAGTTTTCTTTAGTGATTGAAACGGATAAATAAATGAAGTGAAGCCAAATAGCAGAACTGTTTGATTTTCAGGCCATAATTTGTGTCTATTTAATAAAGACCCTCTTTAAATCTAAGATGTCTTCCAGTGATGAAGGAAGTTGCTGCTTTAGATGCAGTTTAATCCAGTGATTGTTTATTGTGCACTGAAAACTATTTTTGCATGTTTGCACTTTATTCAGACTCATTTTACATCATGGATGTGTTGTGTTACTTACAGTACTGTCCAAGTTCTCTGCTGTATTAGTTTGCATTGAATCACAACATGTATGTGAAGTGTCAGTCACTGCTCAGATCAATTCTATTTTCTCTCGAATGAATTAAACAGCAATAATAATAAAGTGTCAGCTGTAGGAATTTCCACAACCTGGCAACCCAAAGGTTTTTCTCTGTAGTTGTTTTTAACTGATTTATAAAGTATTAATAATCAATTAAAGTTTATTATTGAGGCCTTTTAGAATCTGCTAACCATCAAAGTGACACTTACATGTAAGGACCAAAATTATTACACTGGCTGGGCCAAATTCACAGAATAAGTATTTTTACTCTTAAAATACTTTAAGTACATATTGTTGCAAATACTAATGTACTTAAAGAAACAATTGAACGCAGGACTTTTACTTGTACTGAAGTACTTAGAAATGAACACTGCTGCTCCAGTAAACTCCCTTATTTGAACATTTTGGAGCTGTTCAGTACTTACACAGTTGTGTATACAGTTTGTCATTGCATCACACCCGCTCTTCCGATCTCTGCAGACCTTTGAGTCCTGCTGCATGCACCGTGCAGCGACACCCGGCTGCCGCCAGGCTGCGACACCCGGCGACTCACATCTACCAGTGTTTATAATCTTTTTTCCATTTCCAGCTGTTTCATAGATGAACTAACGCAGGTACAGATGTAAACCAGCCACACCGGATTATACACTCTGCATGATTTTTCCGTCCAATACAGTCACCACACACAAACAGGAGTGTGTGTGTGTGTGTGTGTGTGTGTGTGTGTGTGTGTGTGTGTGTGTGTGTGTGTGTGTGTGTGTGTGTGTGTGTGTGTGTGTGTTGCATACCAAGTGAGAAGTCACAAAGGAAAAAACACTGAAACAGTGCGTGCGCGCGGTCCCTCACCACCGTCTTTCCTCTGTATGGCTGATCTTTGAACCTGATCCGCCTCATCCAGTCCCGACAGACCTCAGGGTACTTCAGGGGGGACTACTACTACCAAAATAAATTGAACCAGCCTGGAAAAAAAACTGCAGGACTTACTCTGTGCCCCGCCGAGGAGGTGATCCTGGACTGCGCCGCGGATGTCCTGATGTTTGAGTGAAATGTTTTCAGATGCGCACAAGTAGCAGGTTTTCCACAGGACGAGAGTAACACTTAAACCTAATGATGTTTAACCTGAGGTGCTTTTTTACGTGTGTTTTGGCTTTTGTCACAACGTCCCAGAGTATAAACGTGATTGGACGGGATGGACAGAAGTTTTTGGAGAATATTTTACGCTATTATGGTGAAAACAAAACCATCTCAATGGAGAATCTGGAAGATTTGCTGCTGCTGGTCTCTGACAGACGAGCTGAGTCAATAACTGAGGAAAATCCACTGGCAAACCAAGATGTGAGCACATGTGACTATTTATTACCAGTTTAACATATTGATCAACATTTACTTATTATAGTTTTTTTTCAAATTGTTTTTATATCTGTAGCACATTTGTTTGACATATATTGATTAGACTTATTTCTGACTATTGATATGATCATTAATGACCGTTTTATTATGTGTCTTATTCTTACTGATCTCACTCATTGAACTTTTAGAGGTAATTCCTGCCTCTTAACGATCCTTTAATGCTCTAAGATAATATTTAAGTGTTTTCATGAATTATATAACCTTAAACTGTATAACCTTAAACTTTAAAGAATGGTCTTTTGATGATGCTTTGCCTTTTAAACTTCAGTGCTACATTCATGAATGAGTCATTAATGAGTCCTCTTTTATCACCAGCTAATAATAATAATAATAAATTTATATGGCACATTTAATTAACACTGATGCAATAAGATTCACAAAAGAAAGAAGACAGATGCGAGTAATTGGAAAAACATCCTGCAAAGCATCAGGAGGGTTTTTATAGACAAGAGAGCTTGATAAACAATAAAAAAGCTGTCTAATCATGTCTTTTGGCCCCTCAGTGTCCCTCAGCACAGCAGATCTTGTCCCACTTTGGGTTCAGTAATGTCAGCCAGCTGACTGTGGGACATCTGGGGAGGATCTGCCCTGCTGTGTTGACCCAGGTGCTGCTGCCCTCCTGCCCCTACACCGCCCTCCAGGCTCTGCCTCAGCTTGACTACAGTGGTGAGTTGCTTCATCCCAACTGCTGCATGTGTCTGTCGCTTATTTGTCCAGACCCCTGCAACTCAGATAGTTCCTGGTTCGTGGAGGTTTGTTGCCTCAGGTCACGTCTGGCAGTGCTTTTATGCAGAGTGACACAAATATTAGAGATTTACTGACAGTGATGATGTGGATGACTGAGTGTCTTTGAGACTGATTGGCTTAAGTTTCATTTTAAATCGAGGGTGAAATTTCCTCCCTTGCTTTCCTGTTTTGTTTCATTGTGAACCTCCTTGTAACACACCATGTAAAGCTGGTACAATAAAGTTTATTAGCCTTTAACTGTATTCACCATTAAATGAAACAGAAGCATATGTGTTAATTAAATGTCTTATTGTTGTGGCCTTGTATTCAGGTTTCCAAGTTGTTATTTTTGCAGTGCCGGTGCTGAGAGAGATACTACAAGAGATACTATATAAAAACAATAAAGATCTGGTACTTTCTAGGGCTTGTTAAGTTTGGAAATGTCATAGGATGTTTAAAAATGTCTTGTCTTAGTTTCTAAATGCTGACGCATTTCACACATCTCAGTTATCCTACTTTCTGATGTTTCTCAGTATGAGGAATCATTTTTATCTACATGACAGAACGGTTGGAAATCTCTTCAAATAAAATATAGCATTTGCAAGAAAGTATTATGGGGTCTTAGCGCCCTGGTGCAATTCAGTCCCAGAACCCCCCCTGACCCAAAAGAAGTCAAGCTGACCAACAGGCCTTTACCCACTCGTCAGCCAAATCACTTTTGTGTTCATGACACCTGATTATTTCCCAGTTATTACCTTCAGGTCTGTATCATCTCTGATAGTGTTTGTTTCTGTTGATTATCTGACCTCTGCAATGCTTTCTTGACCAATAATTGCCTTTTTATCTTCACCTCACCTGATTTTGAGTCGTGTAGAGTTTTACAAAGTGTTTCACCTTATCTGGACACTGCTCAATCCAAGGTTCATTGTTGAAACATTAAAGCACATTGGGCACCAACACTGTGTGCAGGAGATTGTGGCTTCTGAACGAGGCTTCACTGGGTTTTGACCCTGTTGATATACTTATTTGAGGACAGGACAAAGGTAGTTTAACTCTTCTGCTAATCTTATTATTTATATGTGCTGCACAAATGCTCAGCTATGAAATCTGTGTTTCAGCAACAAGCAAATATTGTCCAAGTATCTTTCTATTGTCTTCTCTCAGTGTCATGTGAGGCTTCAAATGTTCTCCCAGGTAAAAATAAAGTATTAGAACAAGACAGACTCATTTCTCTAAAACTATTTAGGTACCAATACCGAGGTGGTGTCTGTCGGTACGAAATGAGGTTGTCACACTGTCCTGGATTGACTCACAGAGCCACTGACTCATCCTCCTCCCTGTTGTTCACAGTGTTGTTCATGATGCAACTGTTTCCTCCCTGACCTTTTGAACTGAATTTTCCTTTTGCAAATAAATAGTGTTAATAGTCGTCTGCTGAGCTACATGCTGAGGAGGTCAGCTAACTGCAGCCTTATTCACCAACCCTTTTAGTGTTCATTAGTCACTAATGGCATATGGTTTTATGCTAAAGTTAGCTGTAAGCTGTCATGACTGTTTAATGCAATATCGCATTTCACAATGTTTTTATTTATAAAACATCTAGACATGGATGAAGCTATAGGAAACTATAGGATTGTAATGTTGACTAATAATGGTACAGTAATCTCTGTTTATTGTTTCTTTCCTGGCAGTGTGGGGTTATGGGTTTCTGGCCGTCACTGTGATCAACCTGGCGTCTCTGCTTGGGCTCCTGCTGATCCCCTTTACCAAAAAATCTTATTTTCCTAAAGTGCTGACATACTTCATTGGCCTGGCCATCGGGACACTCTTCTCCAATGCTGTGCTTCAACTTATACCAGAGGTTTGTGAGGGGTACAGTGGGTTTAATGGACACAATCAGCAAATCAAAAATTTGTGCATCACTGATGTTCTCCTGTTTATCCACAGGCCCTGGGGTTTGATCCCAAAACTGATAAGTATGTGCTAAATGCAGTTGGAATATTTGGTGGATTTTACTTCTTGTTTTTCATGGAGAAGGTGCTGAAAATGGCTCTGCGGTTAGATCATGAGGTAAGATAACAGCGCAGTAAGTGGCTTTGTTATGTGCTAAACATTTTTCTTTCCGTTGTATATTTATCAGTGAATTACCCCAGTTTATTGATTAACACACCAGGTATTTACTGTTAGCATGTAGTGCTAAATAGCGAATGTTAGAATGCTAACACACTGAACTGTGAATGTGGTGTCTTTCTGGTCCTTAGCATGGCCACAGCCACTTTACTCCTGCAGAGCCGCCTCAAGAAAACTCCCTCCACAATGGAGACATACTGGGGAAAACTGATGCTATCATTTTGACTAACATCACCACCATCGGCTCTGACAGGAGCAGCTCGGACACAGAACCTGCACATACAAATATGACAACTTCTCAGGTACCAAGTCACACTCAGGTCATCTATCACAGTATAACATACAGAGGCTGAATTAAATTGTACGAAGCCACTGAAGCAGTACTTTTATTATACACTGAAGTTTGCTGTTTGGTATTGATCACTGATCAGCTTCATGACCCCTGCATGACAATCAACCTTGTTCTCAGTCAGGTTTTATCTAATGATTAGCTCAGCTCTTAAAATAAGCTTGTCCTCCAGGAAATCTAATCTAAAGTGTTTGTGACACTGATAGTGATTTGGTGTCCGGCATATTCCACTATCACAGAGCAATTTATCAAAGACTGTAAATACATGATTGCATTTTAAACATCCGATCACTCATTAGGGTGTGGGTTCCATCATACGGCGTGCAACAAAACCCACAAAGTAATATCAGTAAAATATTATGTGATTCAAAATTGTGTCATCTAAGTTGAGGTGGTGGGAACTTGATCATGTGTGTGATTAAAAACAGGTTAGACAGACTCCACTGAACATACAAACACTCAACTACAAGCTGAATGCAAAAAAACCAAGTATGCCAGTGACCAATGCAAGAAACTAAAAATGATTATACCTGTGATTCTGCAAAAACACCACAGCTTTCTGAGTTTTAGTGAAATGGTGCAGATGTGGACAGTATTTCAAAATACTAAGAAAAATGAGCAGAGAATTATATCTTAATGTGAGTTGCACACACTTCTTTTGTTTTTCTGTGATTCCCCCTAATAGGCTGTTATCAGTGACAGGTGATTAGAGCTGCTGTTAATGTTTAACTGTCAAATCTTTTTGCGTCATATGGAGCAGTTTGGCTTTGAAGGGGTCAAAATGCGAAACAAGCAGACAGACCAGTGATACAGAGGCATATAGCAGGGAAACCGAGCTGAAAGCCTCAGATCCTTCCCCTCCTGACTTGAGCACAAAGACTCCTTGTTTGGCTGTGGCTGATAGAAGGGGCGTTTTGTCTCTCAGAGTATCTTCCGCCAAGGCCCAAATGCTCTGTTTGTGCCCAACTGCTCTCTGGTTTCCCATTAACAACATTTCTGCCATGATATTTGTAATTGAAGAGCTCATTTGTGATGCTGTTCACAAATTCAGTAGAAACTAACATTTCCTGTAGTTGATTTATTTTTTATTTTTTTGTGGACCAAGCTGGACATGCTTATTGTCAAAGTATGTTTCAGCCCTGCAGGCAGCATAGCTCCTTCACTGGCTTCAGAAGATGAATCCCACTGACTTGGTGTTCCGCTAGTTTACATCCCTGCCATGAGGTTATATGTTAACCTTCCTGTTGTCTTTGCGTTAATTTGACCCATTTTCAAAAGTTAATATGTGATAACTTTGGTTTTCTTCCATATAATTAACTAAAGGTGACATGGATGGTTCCCTACTATAAGTGTAAAATATATGTTAATATGTTGGAAACAAGTTCACTAAAAAGGCGCAACTAAAAAACTGGTGATCATTTTATACCTCATGCTTTATAAGCAGTCAGAACAGAACGGGTCACTTTGACCCAGGAGGGCAAAAGGTGTGTCGTGTTGTCTTCAAGTTTACTACACGCATTTGTCCTCCTTCCAGCCTCTGACAAGTTTATTCCTTAGCTGTAAACTGACCTGCAACGTAAGAAACTCATATCACAACAGCATTTAGCATTTAGCTCAAAGCTCCACTGAGCTGCCTGGTTGGCTCTAAACCTGTTTATATTTTCAAATATATTCACCAATGCCAAAAGTAAAATATTTAACTTTGTGCCTAATTTTCTTGAATGATTTGAACTTTGGGTTTTAGAGATGTCACACATGTCACTGTTTGCGTATGTTGTCACTGTAATCAAACAGTAGCATGTTGCCTTTAACCTGTTCCCTCACTATTCCAGGATATCCAGGTGTCTGGTGTGTTTTGTCACTGGCTGAGGGGCCAACGAATCACCAGCATCAAGACTGTGGCGTGGATGATAACTCTGAGTGACGCGCTGCACAACTTCATTGATGGTCTGGCTATTGGCGCCTCATTCACTGTGTCAGTACTGGCAGGGTTCAGCACATCTACTGCAATTGTATGTGAGGAGTTTCCCCATGAGCTGGGTGAGTGGTAATCAGTGTGAAGTCATGGATTATTTAACCTCTTCAATCCCAGTCATTACTTTTTTAAACCTCCAGAAAAGGAAAATAAACAGGGAAACAGTGTTTTACATCTTTTGAAACTAAAATGAAAAGAATCTATGATCTCTGTTGACCTCTAGTGACGAGCTACAGGATTGCACTAACAATGCATTTCTCTAACACACACTGTTATTAAATTTTCCTTATGCTTTGGTAAAGAAAAAGGGCATATCTCTTCAATCTGTGTACCTTCCATCAGTCCAAATTCTTGGTGGAAGATTTTTTGTGAATGCGAAATATTAAAAAAAGTTCTTTTAATGGAAGAGTTCTTTTAATTTGTTCCCTCTGCAGGAGACTTCGTGATCCTACTGAATGCTGGTATGAGCATCCCACAAGCAATTTTCTTCAACCTTCTTTCAGCAGCATCATGTTACTTTGGCTTAGTGTTTGGCATCCTGCTCGGGAGCAACTTTGCCCCCAATGCAATCTTTGCCATCGCAGGAGGAATGTTCCTGTATATTGCACTGGCAGACATGGTGAGTTAGAGGACATTATCCGAGGATACTGAAGAAATGTTATGTAATAGCTCCTCTTGCCTGAAGATGCCTTTGTTGGTTCTGATATGAGCAAATTTTTATGCTTTTGTTATAAAAACAATCAAGGCCTTGGAATCCAATGTCAGCTGTAATCAAGTTTAATCAAAATTGACTTTACTAACATTATTCTTTATTAACAAGCAATGATATATATATAATGTGTTACTCAGAAGGATAAAACTGGAGAGATATTACATGATTGTGGCCATGTTGACATGATTGTAGCTACAGAAACAACTGATTTACACTTCCTTTTGTACATTATAATTTCCTATTATGCTACCTGTTGAAAAATCAGACCATTATCCCTTAAAGAATTGAGTACAAGACAAATAACTGACTCTCTTTGTCTCAGTTTCCAGAGATGGATAGCATAGCACGAGAATATCAGCAGACTTCCACCAAGCTCATCTTCTTCCTGATCCAGAACGCAGGGCTGCTCACTGGGTTCACCATCATACTATTAATCACCATGTTTGCAGGGGAGATCAACCTGGGCTAAGAGAAGACAAATAAAAGAGAAACAAAAACTGAAAATAAAAATTGTTATGAGCAGCTTCTCTTTCTGTTCACAGCTTACCGAGCTGGGCAGGAAAGTGACTGTAATGTGAATGTTTTGTACAATCAAAACTATATGTTTAAAGGAAAAGTAATATTTGTATATGTTTTGACTATCAGTTTACTGTAATGTTTACTCCATAAAAAGGGAAAATCTTTACAATCATTTGATGTATGAAATCTAGTCAAATTTGTTTTAAGGAGACAATAAATTATTTTTTCAGTCTTTGTATATTTTGAAATAGCTCTGTTTATTGTACCTCAGGGGGGCTGTATTTTGAAGTATTTATTTATTTGAAGTAAATATTTTCTATTAGTGAGAACAGTTCTTTTTCAGTGTTGAATAGCTGTAGTGTTTTGTCTGTGTACACTCAGACTTGGTTGTGTATTAGGTATACCTAAGTAAAACTAGTTGTCTTATACAACAGTCCTATTTTAGAGGTGTTGATTCAACTATATAAATGTTTCAGAGGCTCCTACTTGTATTTGAATCCATTTAGTGGTTTTTATTTTCTGTCAGACTTTGATGACACTTGTCAGGCCTCTATATTTCATCATTTGGATTGCTGTTGGTCAAAATTCAACTCTCCTTACTGAAAGTATCTCAAAACACACACACAGAGAAAGAAAATCAATGTAGTTCAAAATACGTTTCAGGTTTTAAAATCATACCCTCAACTCGTAAACAATACATTCAACTGTAAAATAATAGGAGAATTATACAATTTTAAAAAAAAAAGCTTTTAGTAATAAAAAGAATAGGATGTTTTCCCCTAAAAAAATCAGATTTTTTTTCTCTATTTATGAATAAAACAAAATTTCTCTGTGGCTGTCAATCATCATTAAACGGAGTGGAAAATGCTGTGGTCCCTTTGCGTCCCGTAAATATGAACATCCAAGGAAAATAATCAACAACCGAGGGGATGAAACATTGATCGTTAGCCTCCCTGTTGTAATGTTGACTCACATAGACTGAATATCTTTGGCAGACTTCCCCCAGTTGATAAAGATGCGTTTTAACAGATCTGTGCCAAAAGATCTGTGTAGCAGTTGCATGTACAGAAAGCATGGAAGGCATTTCTCCCATTTTTTCTAGTATACCGTGAACGCACTATTTCCGGTTGCTGTTTAGGGAAGTAGCGGACACATTATATGCGACAGTTTTCATGCTCAGCACGTTCGTACTCAGACTTCAGGTGTTCAGGTAAAACAGGTAAGTCATGTCCATTTATCCTTTCTACCTGTTAACTGGGTCTCACAGCTCAAATCGACAGCGTTAACAGTTAACACTGATGCTAGCTGCTGTTAGCTAATCCGAGGAATTGTTGTGGCCAAAAGTGTGGCCTGTCGGTGGCACGAGCCATTACAGGAGCGGCCTCTAGGGGCGCTGTTCTGTGGCCTGTCTGGTCCGTGCCTTTTAATCTATTTATTTATTTATTTAAAATTAAAGAAAACCCAGAAAGACTTTACATACAGACCTATATATTCGGGAAAGTCGTGCTGTATTTTATTTTTGGACTGTCCGCGAAATCCTGCTTAGTGTGACATCGTGTTGTGATTTTAATACAGTGACATGCGTTTATATAGATGCCACAAACCACCAGGACCACACATGCCATGGCACGGACCAGACAGGCCACACTGCTGCCACTCAGACCCCTAGAGATGGTCTCTGTAATGGTCCGTGCCACACACAGGCCACAGAACAGCGCCCCTAGAGGCGGAATTAGAGTTTTCGCGTGTTTACATTTTCTTCAAGGTGATAACGTAACGTAATCGATCACCAGGATATACGTTAAGCGTAATGTTGATTGATTACCTGATCAGGTTGATCGAATGGGAAACATAGTAGGTTTAAGTAGCGTTACCTGGTTTACTTATTCCTCTTTTAACAGCCTCATGTGACCTGCAGACTTGGCTGAGGGTCATTGTGGTAAAAAAGTGAAAGTGTGTTATTGTCTTTTGTCTGCATTTGCTGCAGTACTTATGCAGTACTACTTAACTAAAAGTACAAATACAACAATATAAACATACTATCATGCCAGGCATGCACATGCACACATTTAACTTTCATAAAAAATAAATAAGAAGCAAAATATCGGAGAAATGTGTTTATCTGTAATTGATCATAAATGAATTCAGATGCATCAGTGTGTAAACAATCATTTTCATTTATTATTCATTCCAGTGATTCCCAGACTAGAGCTCAGCCCTCTCTGAAGGGTCACAGGATAAATCTCAGGGATAGTGAGATGATTCATGTAAGAGAATAGGAAATCTGTAGTACGTCAGTAGTGCCAGTACGTCCAAGTTGCCCTTTAATGCTACATAGAGTACTATGAGTCCTACTTTTAGGGAAGTGCTCCAGTATTCTGTGATACTGAAAAAGAAAAAGACACGAAAAGAACAACAGAATGAATATATGATGACAGATTGTTGATCTAGTCCTTGGTACTAGTTTCTCATGTCTCGCATTTTCACTTCCTGTTGCTTTGAAAAGCAGTGCAGAGTCATGGCCAATATTCAGGTCCGGAAATATCGGGACGATGATGCTGAGGCTGTGAAGGAGATCTTCACCTTGGGGATGAGTGAGCATGTCCCTTCATCCTTCATGCATCTTCTGAAACAGCCGGTGACCCAGATGGTGCTCATGTGCATGTTCTGCGCTCTCCTGACCAGCTCCAAATCCTTCCTGCTCCCCATCCTGGCTGCTACCCTGCTCCTGGCTGGGACCAGACAATTTGTCGTCTACATGTTTAACCAATATATTGACACCTCCCTCAGGAAGGACCTGAACAACATCTCCGAGACCTACCTGAAGCAGAAGGACTCGTGTTTTTGGGTGGCTGAAAGTGATGGTCGGGTAGTCGGCACGGTGGCTTGCCTCCCCTCCAAGGAAGCACTTGGGTGCTTGGAGCTGAAACGCATGTCTGTTCGGCACAGTCACCGTGGGATGGGCATCGCTAAGGCTCTGTGTCGGACAGTAGCTGATTTTACCCGTGACAGAGGTTATTTAGCAGTCATCCTGGTCACCTCCGTGGTGCAGACAGACGCCCAGAAGCTGTATGAACACATGGGCTACGTGAAGATAAGAGAGTTTCTTGCTCCTGAGCTTGTTGCCAAAATCATGAACTTTACTCTGTTTGAATACAGACTCGATTTACAGAGAGATGAGAAACTGACGTAAAGACGGTGTAACATGTCAAGGTGACGGTATCACTAATCTTTCCATTTTCTCTGCTCATGTTTTGCCAGTATGTTTTATTTGAGGTAAACATGTAATGATGACAACACAGTACCCACATGAGGAAGTAATACACAGTTGCAGTACAAGGTTGGATATAATTTCTCTTGTTACACTCACAGACCAGATTGACCATTTATTGATTTCTCTTTTTTAAACTTCTTCTTCTTGTGTTTTTTCAGCATCATGAAAGGAATTTAAATTGTTTAATTTTGTAAATTTGATTTTTGAACATTAATTCATACATCTGAAGTTTTTATAAATTATGTGAAACATTCATCCTTTTCTTTACTGTACCTTTATGAATGCCCTGATGGGACACATTGGCTCAGGATCTTTTCCTCTACTGATCTTATTAAAGAGGGACTCCATGCAAATTTGCAGATGAGTCTTTTTACAAGTTTTAAGAAGTACAAATACACATGCTAAAAAAATCACATCTTTTGTGGTTCCAGAGGGAGCTGGTAGAGTCTGATAAAGACCCTTAAGTCAGTGTCTGTTGAGGCTGAAGACCACAAGGTAATCTCTGCTTGAGGCTGCAGGGCACCAAGTTTTGACAAGGAAGAAGAATGGTCATCCATCTATTCTCTATAACTCTTAGTCCAATTCAGGGTCATGGGAGTTGGAACCTCAGCTCTTAGCGGACAGAGAAGCAGGATCCACTCTGGACAAATCGAGAGTCTATCACAGGATAAACAGAGAAACAGCTATGGGCAATTCAGAGTCTTCAGTTAACCTAACCTGCATGTGTTTGGACATTGGGAGGAAGCACCGGCAGAAAACCCAGACAGACACGGGGGAGAACATGCCAACTCCACAGAGAAAGACCCCAGTGTCCAACAGTATTTGAATCCAGAACCTTCCTGCTGTGAGCCGACAGTGGAAGACGAATGTGCAGAATAAAAAACAAACTAGTTTCTGCACTGATTTTTAGTGAAAGTGCGACTGGTGGAGTACTCTTTAAGTGGATCATGTGTTGACCATGATGTGACTGATCCACAGTTTCACTCATAGCAGGCAGCTAGTTCCCATTTTTAGTTACATAGAAATGCATCCTTAGTAGGCTTGTTGTCCTGCGATCAGTTTCCCAGAACCTGTTAGAAAGCAGAAACTATGCGGTTGTGTGTAGAGCTGACTGACGTACATGTGTAATTTGTTCTTCCCCCTTTTTGCTTTAATCTAAAATCTACCCATATCTGTTTCTGTGAGGGAGTCCAGATACCTTTTCAAATTAACAGCTGATCTTGATTTATTATTAGTGGTTAGCACTGTTGCCTCACCTTTCTGTGTGGAGTCTGCATGTTCTCCCTGTGCTTGTGTGGGTTTTCTCCAGGTACTCTGGTTTACTTCCACAGTCCAAAAACATGTATGCCAGGTAGTGATGGGCAAATGATACCGAGGCTTTGGAGCTTGTGTCACTCTTCCTGAAGCGGAGTGATTCGGAACGCTGTGTCAGAGCTTGTATCAAAACACCAGTGTCACGTGACTGATGACCTTCGAAGATTCGAACGTCATCACTGTTTCGCTTCGCGCTTCATTGCTTCAAAATGTTTCGAAGCTTTTCATTGGCTCATAGTCTTTCAGTGTGTGTCATTGGCTCATGGCGTTTCAATGCATTCTGAGCCAATGACAGCTTGACAGGTTTGACAGATTTGAGTGGTTTGGTGCCATACCAGCTATATGAGATGCATCATTATGCTTCAAAATGGGGTTGTGAGGAGATAGAGATTTGGAGAGTGAGAGTGAGAGTATTTTCATGGCGAGTCCCACCAATAAGTGACGTTCTAAAGTTTGGGATCATTTTGATCTCATACCACCAAATAAGGTATAATGCAGTTTATGGCATACATGTTATGTTTCCATAATTGAACTGTATTTTTCATTTTTAAATGGGTCTCAAAATTATAATTGCTTGTAGGTGTGGTGTTTGCTCTGCACACAAGAGTTGTCTTACAGCAACAACACATCACCTATGCTGAGACACTTGCGTGCCAGGCATGATGACAATCATACCCAGCAAACCAGTGACCCTGTTAACACTGGAAATCCTGATAGTAAGCTAAATATATATGTATATATACTGTATATATGTATGTGTGTATCATATTCATATAGCAACTTTTCTCCCACACAGTGTCCAGAAAACAGAAGCTGGATGAGGCCTTTGTGGACATGATAGTTAAAGATGGTCAGCCTTTTTCTATCGTTGAGGATGAAGGGTTCCAAAATTTCATTAAAATCCTGGACCCATCATGCTCCATTCCAAGCCGCAAAATTGTGAAGGCAATGGTGGAAACACGGTACACTGTAACCAAAGAGAAGGCCTTGGCAGAAATTAAGCAGACTTCAGCTGTTAGTTTGACTGCTGACATGTGGACACCAGTCAACATGGATGCGTACCTTGGTGTCACTTGCCATTATGTGTCAGACAGCCTAGATCTGGCTACTGTGCTTTTAGGTGTGCAGTATTTTCCTTTGACCCACACAGCAGCTAATATATCAAATGCAATTGCAAATTTGTTGACAGAGTGGGGAATCACTGAAAAGGTCTGTGCAGTGCTGGGATTGGTTACTGTCATGGGATTGAAACAGTGCCAGTGCTCTTTAAAGGTTGCTATGGCTTCAGTTGTCCACCAGATGTCACCGTCACTGAAGTCTTGAAGCTTTCAATCTTTTTCGGCACAATTGTTAGGAAAGCCTCAGTGCTTCATGAGGCTTCACTTGCACACCACTAATGTCTGGTTGATTGGTGACTCTAAATTGACCATAGGAGTGAGTGTGAGTGTGTGAGGTTGTTTGTCTCTATGTGGCCCTGTGATGGACTGGGGACCTGTCCAGGGTGGACCCCTGCCTTTCACCCAAAGAGAGCTGGGATAGGCTCCAGCAGATCCCTGGGACCCTGGTTAGGGATAAGCAGGTAGAGATAATGGATGGATCTTATACTTTTCCTTGGGTAATATTTAAATTAGCACATTGTCCTTTGGTGATTTGCCAGCTACAGTTTCCTTCCCTCTAATTTTAACTTACTTATTTACCAACACCAGCATGTAACTTATCTTCAGTTTGAAAAGTGTAGGACATGGATAAAAGAAGAAATAGGACCACTCAGGAAAATAATTGCTCTTTATGTAAGAAATTATTTTGTAATGAAAACACAGGATATTAAGTACAATAACACACATTTAAAATACATATACTCTGCCGTCTTTTCTATGTGTATTTAAACCATGGAAGCTGTTATCTGTGAAAAGATGTATATTCTCAGGGTATTCAGTGTTAGAAATTTCACCGGGCTCCTCGGGGCTGTGGTGCGGGCTGGGTCAGGCAGCAGCTCGGACACCTCAGGCCGGATGTGTCCGGTCAGACTTCCATGGATGGATGTAGCCTGCTCGGGACGAAGCTGAGCGGTTAGCCGGGTTTTAACACACAAACAGGTAAGACTTGACACACACCGGTCTTCGAAACGATTGGGGGTGAATTCAGAAGATGTGTACACACCTGTCTACAAATATAAATGTGTATGTCTTTTTAAAATAAGCTCGGTAAGATATTTATTTTTTTTTTTTAATGGAGCAAGCTAACGGCTACTTTTGCTAGCAGCTGGTCAGGGAGTGTCCACTGACATCACCGAATATTTATCAAAAATGATCATTTTATATATGTTTTCCCACTTCATAGCGATTAAAAGACAGTGTTAGCAGTTTAAAACCAGACATTTATCAGTGAAAACCACGAGGTTACACATATTTAATGAGCTTTGTTGTGAAGACAGTATGGAGCCCATTAGGATAATGAGGCTCTGTGCTAGTTTAAACTAATTAAGCCTCAAACCAGGCAGTTTTTCCTCTTTTTTTTTTATCCAATTTGGTTAATTTGTCTGGAGAAAAGGTCAATTTAGGCAGCAGCCACACCCATGTTGTAATTTAGTCTGATTCCCACCAGACACACCAAGCAAAAAATTATGTAATTTAGTTTATTTTAGGTTTTTAGCTGCATTGCTCTTAATTAAGTAGCTGACATAACACTGTGGTGGTGCATGAGGCATTGGGATATGTTTAAAATAGTGGTTCATCCTTTTTGCACCTTAGATATAGTTTAATTAGGTACTTTCTTAATAATTTAATGCACATGAATGAATAGTGATGACCTATTTTTCTTGTCTGGCACAGTGAAAACACCAGGCTTGAATATCATTAGCATGCAAAAGAAGGCACATTTATAGATTTAACATGCAATTAAAATATGTTTATCCACACAATAGAGCTATTCAAAATATTTTTAAACAATTATATTTGTTTATCACAAAAAAAATAGCAAATAAAGCTCATAATTTCCCAGAGCCCCAGATGACATCTCTTATAGCTTTAAATAGCAAATTCTCACATTTTAAAAGACCTGGATGAGAATTTGATCATCACAATTCTTACTATTTAATTTTGCTTTTAATCAATCAAGAGGGTGAACTACATGGGCATAGGGTCATTGAATTGCTTACTTTTGAAAAATTGGATGAATCTATTATTTGACAATAGAAGAAATAATTTTTAGTCCTTAATAAATGTTTTGGTGATGTAGGTAAGAACGATGACATGATGATGATATCTTTTATCCTTTGATTCAGCAAATTATTACAGAGCAGTCTCTTTCACATGCCAGACTTTGTTCATATTTGTCCTGCTGAATGTTGTCTTCATTTATGTCAGATTTCAGGGTGCAGTCATGCTCATCTTTACCTTGTTTGGTGCCGTTGTTTCTCTTGAACCAGCAGACAGACTGAGGTGCAGCGTTGTCGTAATGTTTCTTTTAAAATCCCTGAATGTCACTTCACTCTTCAACAGACTCACAGCAGCAGACGGTATTTGGCTGAGTCAGTCATGGCTCTCTCTCTACCATTGTCCTCATCTTCTTTAAGGACGCAGTTCTTCTGATTCTGTCTGTTAACTTCTTTTACAGTCCCTTCCTCAGACAAATCCCCAACACCCCTTCTTTTGGTTCTGCCTTTGTCATTTGCATTTGGGTGCAAAGAGGCTGCAGAGGTTTGTTTTGTGTCTGTCTCTCATGTCTGAAATGTTAGGTTGGGTTATCTATATTTAAGCTGAAAATGTATATATGTATTATATATATATATATATAAATAATACTACAGTGAGGGCTGTTTGTTGACATGTTCCATGCTTGTTTGCTAAAGTGTTATGGGTGTTGCATTATTTGCTAGAGTAAGGCTGGGGTTCTTTTGTTCTGCTGCTGAAATTCACATCAGCGTCTAAGCTGAAAGCTTTTCCACTAAAACCCTGCAGCGTTTGCTTCCATTGCAAATAGATGACAACATAGAAATAGAGGGGACTCTGAGTTAAAAAGCCCTGGCCACGCAGCTCACTGATAAAAGAGTTAATCCTCGCTCTGTGATGGGCCTCAGCATCAGACTGGGCCCTAATGCAATGTGTCGGCTTTTGCTCTATCACCTGGGCCTTTTGTGTTCAAGTAAAATGAAAAGGCATCAGCACAATTTGAACTAGTTCACTTTCCCATGTTTGAAAAATGCTTATTGCCTGTCTTTTTGCTTTTTTATGTAAATTCGATATTTTTACCTTCCTAGTGCTTATGCTTTTAGTAGAAATGGTTTTTGAAGAAATTTTAAAATAATCTGGCAGAGACTGCACTGCAGGTATAGCTGAGTTTTAGAATAATTTTGGGCTCTATTACAGTATTTCTTTGCTGTACTGATGACCTTAAATGAATTGTTTTTGTGAAGTTATTGAGCATTCTCAGTTAAAATGATTATTACAGGATTTTGTACTTTAATGATTTGTCTTATCAGGACCTATACTGCCATTTGATCAGCCACAGAGCCTTACTGAAGAGCCCCAAATCAGCGCTAGACATCTACATCATGCTGAATTATGGGACATGCGTAGGAATAATGACTGTCAGGTGTATTTTGGGGAGCTGTAAGAGGCATATTTGCAGGCTCTAGGACCCAGCACCTTTGTCTGGGCCTCCACCACCCTCTTTTCTACAGAAGCCAGTGCAGACACTAGCGCAGGGCAGTGCTGCTCAGCTGATGCACTCAGCAGATCACGCTTGGCTGTTTTCTACTCTTCTCTGCTCTGCGTGGCTGGGGGTTTTTTTCCTCGTCTATTCATCGGAGGGGGGATCGGCATCGTCTGCCTCTCAGAAACTTCCTGACGGAACCAATCGCTTCGGCGGGAGGAGGAGGAACAGGGTGTTTTGAGAGCTAGAGCTGTACTGTGATGGTCAGGATAGGGGTGATGTGATTGCGAGGAAGACGTTCTGGCAGCATCTCTGAACCCCCCCCACTCTCCTTCCGACCTCCTCTTCTGTCTAGCTCTCCACAATAACACGCTCTTTCAATCAAGACAGGCGTTTCGGTTGGGTTGGGGGGGCACGGTGACCAGGAAACATGTCACAGACTAGGAGGAACATGCACAACCGGGTGAGTCTGTACAAGGCGTTTATGCATCCAAGTCCGGAGAATGAATGGGCCACAGACTGAGGTGTTTAAGTTAGATATGTGCGTTGTTTTTGTTACGTTTGATCATTTTTTTTCTGTCATCTCCTAATCGATTTCTACTTTGAATAAAAGGGTTTCTAATCCGTTTTAGTTCTGCATCGCTCTGTCTGAGTTATCACCCCTTTGTTTGGCTCAGATGCCCCTTTGGGTTCGGCATCGCTGCTGTGATATTGGGGATCAGACCTTTGTGATCTTTGACCCTGTACACTAGGAAATGACGTATGAGGTGCAGGCAATAGGTTAACCTCACAGGATGACATCATGCTTGCTACATGCAGTATGCTTTACCTACTCTTTTCTTTCCCTCATTGCACAGAAAATCCCTTTCTTATGAAGAATATGCATTCAATTTTAGAGACTGCATGTTAGCATGACAACAATTTGGTAGCTCACTTTTTAGACAAAACAAAGGAGCATCATCCATCTCACGGTTTGATCAGTGCAGCACATAAGTCTGTGTCACTGCTTTTAGCTTCTTCTAACATTATAGTCAGTTTGAGCCTGCATATGTTGTAAGAGTAGAGCGACACTAAATAATTCAGCATGCCCTCCTTGGGTCCTCTGAGCCTCCAGCACATGGCAAACGTGTCGGAGCAATGACTGAACAACCCTGAATGCTTCATTACAGACTGTTAGTGTAAGCAGAGCACAGCAGCTCAGCCACAGCACTTTAGTTTGAAATATTTTATGGCTTAAAGAGGGCATGAATTATAAAACGCTGTAGATGTTTGATTGCAGACAGGTGCATTTGAGATGTGTTGTTGCCCTGAAGGTTTCCTGCTTCTGAAACGTAAATCTGAAATGATTTAATCTTGTTAAGTAGAGGTTTAAAAGCCCAAATAAAAACCCTGAACTGTGGCATAGAAAACACCTGACAAAGAGACAAAGAGTCAGTGATGCAGCACATACTGCGCATAACCAGTTAAAATGTTTGTTGCCATGTTGGTTATTCATAATAAGCTGGAAAATTAGACTTTAAGCAACAGGAAGATAAAATGATCATCTCTTATTTTCTCACTATTTCATAGTGTCATGTTGCCCACAAACATATATTGAAGATATCGAAAAAAATTTAAGTCATCGTTGAACAGAAACCTGAGAATATAAATTGACAGCTATTCTCCTCAGTGCAGACCTCCATGTGTTGTGGCTGAGAAGGGTTTTTTTTTCTTATTTACTGTGTTTTGACCAGTAAGGCTTTTGTTAAGTTCATGTAGTTGAGAAATTTAAAGCTGCAAACTGCTCATGAGGAAGTGATCACATCCCTGAGCTTATAGTTTTATTGTTTTAATGACTAGATAGAGAGAGAGAAACACTGAAACCAAACTGTTGATATACTTTATATTGAAATACTATGTTCCAACATAAAGGTCGCTGGGGTTAAACACCTTGACCTGGGGCGATATAGACTGTTTATCAATCTGTGCAGTGCAGACCTTAACACTAATTTATGTGACTTTTTGGAAAATCTCAGACAGTTCTGCACATGTTGATCCGGGCAGAGATTTGCTATTAGTGCTAATCAACTTTTAGTAAAATTATTGTGTTGATTAGTCAATTATTTGATGTTAATTAACATCAATAATCAATTGATTGTGTTAAATTTTTGGGCAAGAATTTGCTCTTTCCTGATCCTAGACAATTCACACATTAAATGAAAAATAATTGTACCTGCAGCCTTAAATTGTATTATTTAAAATGTAACGTTTGTGTTAAATTTGTTTGCTCTAGGTCATTGTTTTGATTCATCAGTTAAATTGAAATAAATAGTAGAAAAAATATTTGATTATATTTCCCCTATGGGACCTGTGCTCCCTGAAGTCCATTTTACTTTTCAGAATCAGTGTGTTGAATGAAAAATTATAATTTGTGTATTGTTATTTAGTTTTGAACATTAAGGTTTCATCAGGGAGTCGTTTCAGAAATAATATTCTTCAGCTCAGGTGCTGGAAGCAGAACTGTGTGACACAGCAGTGGATGGGACAGATGAGGGTATAAAAGCTTCTGTTTAAATGTTTTCAAGTTTCTGATGTCTGTTTATTCACCGTCGTGTGGAGGTTTCTGTGTTGTTAAACAGCAGCACACAGACAGTGTATGGTTACAGAGCACGTTCTCTCTCTGGGTAATAAAATCTGCTCCTTTCTGTGCTGTTCTGCTGAGTCACCAGCAGTTCTAGCACATCTCGCTGTAAATTGGGTTATGCGGGATTATTTGATTACAAAATATTGCAGCTTGAGTAAATTTCCCCTGCTGAAACATCATACTTTGTGATTTGTTCTGCACACATCAGACCTGAAATCTGACATCACAGGTTATTGTTGCCCAGGAATTATCACAGAAATTTGGCCTTTCAGCTTGAAATCAAGACCAGTGCTGTTAAAGCATGCAGGGGCATTTAGAGCACAGAATAAGCACAGGGCCTTACTTTCACTCCTGTGTGGTCCTGCACTGCTCAGTGGGTGTGAATGACACTAAAAATGCTTTCTGTTCTACCTTTTCCCCTCAGCCACTGTGTGCTGTGTGTGTCCTGCAAACACTCTTTTTACTGTAAATGTCCAGATGGTGTATTACAGTAACGTCTGACATTTTCAGTATTACAGCAATTATACAATTCATCCTGAAGGGCATGAAGCATTTTTTTTTTTTTTACTGTAAGGTCACAAATGTCATTAATCTTTTCAGTGTCATAGATTTCAACAGGAGAGTTTTCACATAGTTTGGAAAATAATCACCTCTGCAAACCTAAAGCACTCAGAAAAACCTTGATATAACCTTGATATATTTTCATGTGCCGTGAGCAAATGTTAAAGCTTATTTATATTCTCAAATTATGTAAATCCTCATTGGTCACTGACCGCACTAAGAAACTGAAACTGGAACAAAAAACTCATTGTCAGCTCTGTTTTTTTTTTTTGTTTTTTTTGATGAATCATTTATGCTTTACCTGTAGTTTAAAAAAAGTAGTTTGATGTTGAGTGACCTATCATGGGGGCCTTTGTAAAGGAATCAAAATCAAAGTCCTTAACTCCAACTCCATGTTTTTCTTGTTTTTTCTCTGTCCCACCCAGACCACCAGCAGCGGCAGCAGCAGGATGAGCTCAGACGGGGGCGGGCGGCCCGTCAAGGTGGGCTCCCTGGTGGAGGTGATCGGGAAGGGACAGCGGGGCACGGTGGCCTACATCGGCACCACGCTCTTTGCCTCTGGAAAATGGGTGGGTGTCATCCTGGATGAGGCCAAGGGCAAGAATGATGGCACCGTACAAGGCAAGCGCTACTTCACCTGTGAGGAGAATCATGGGATTTTTGTGCGACAGTCACAGGTAACAGCAGCAGTATTTGGAAAATGATGCTTTCCTAATGCTTAATATTTAGTCCTATTAAAGAGTGGAGAGGATGGTGCTTTTCTTTCCACCAGTTTATTTTTTATGATCTTTGAGATTTGGTTTTTCTTTTCTTTGACGCAGTGGGTTTGTGTGGGGGTTGATGTTTTTCATTGCATGGGGCCTACTTTTTCTGTTGCTTCAGGCTGCTTGGTTGTATTTTTTTTTTTTTTTTTTTTATCCAATACAGCTCCAATGTTCAGCTCCAATGAAAAATACTGCATAGTGCACCTGCCTGTTAGTGTGTGTGTGTGTGTGTGTGTGTGTGTGTGTGTGTGTGTGTGTGTGTGTGTGTGTGTGTGTGTGTGTGTGTGTGTGTGTGTGAGATATCAATTTTATCAACTTGAATATTATTTCCCCAAAGCCACTGATTCTCATTTCTGTATGTTTTAACTGTGTGAAGTTGTATATCTCTCATTTGGGAGTGAAACTCTTCACTTGTTTAATTTGAGAATTACATCTTGATCTGAATAACTTTTTAGTTTATGTTCCAGACATCAATTTAGATAAAAAAAATAAAATAAGACTTCTTGTAATCTGTAAGAACATGGGGCAGTGACATATTCAAATGAACATCAGAAGAGTTATTTTTGTGGCTGTGCTATAAACATCTGTGTGTTTCTCATCTGCTGATGAATTAAAGAGCTGACCATAAAAACCTGTGTGTTCGAGAAGACATGACTGACCTTCACTGTTTCTCAGATCCAGCTCGTTGACGATGGAGCAGACACGACGTCTCCAGAGACACCTGAGCCCGGCACCGGCAAGGTTCTCAAACGAGGTAAGAACACACACACACACACACATGTTCAGATGTTTTAGGATTTTGGTCAAATTGCACAGTGAAATTTAGTCAAACCAGACCCTTCACAAACAGAAGCTGCTGTGGGGACATGTCAGCAAACACATACTGGTGTTTGCAAGCAAGAAAAACATCTGAATGTGAAAAGTGCTGCAATATGTGAGCACAGAGAAGTCACCACATCCTACATCAACACCTGCTACCTCTTACCTCCGTTCTCGTCCTGACTGGTCATTGATCTTTGTGGAATAGCATAAACAGCAGTAATGTAACACAACATTTTGGACCCCATTCATATGCAGTCCCGGTGGGCCCCCTTCCCCCGTTACTATATCCATTGTCAATCCTGTGCACATGCCTATGGTAGGTTTGGATTTATTCCTTCATCTTGTGTTGTGTAATGTTTACTAAACATCCACTTACAGATTAGGCCCTAAGTACTTAGTTCCCTTGTTCCGCTTGCTGTTACATGGGGTTTTAGTTGCTCTGAGTTGCTTTGACCTAAACCTTAAATTGTGTCACGTTTTTTCAGTGTCACCTTTCGCTCATAAATAAATTGGTTGTTTTGCATCTGAAACGCCTCGGCCAAGTCTGCATCTGTATATGAGTGAATTAAGCAAAGCAGCTCACTCACTGTGGTTTACAGTGTCAGCTCAAGGTCTAAAATATAAATGTGCTGTGATAAATATCTCATTACTAAGTGGTCTCATTTAGGTCACCGTTCAGGAGATGGCAGAAGAATAGAAATAGATGCCAGATAACAGCATCATACAGTACTTTCAGGAAAGGTTCCAGGATATGATCTGGTCTGATCTAGTAAGACTGATTTTAAACAAAAATGACCAGGTGCTTATTTAGATATGACATGGACATGATAAATTGCCGTCAGTGTAAAGATAAGGGGCTTTATATACTTAAACATACAAGTATCAGGTGCGTTCTTCCAGTGTCAACTGAAGGCAGAACATGGACCAAGAAAAACTGATTTGAGACAGGACAGGTCATGAGGTTTTCCACAACTGAAAGTGTCTGACAATCCTGTATAAGTATCTGCCAGAAAGACAATAACTAATGTTGACTCTAGTTTGTTTGCTTCAGTTCTTTGTTGGACTTTATACCCCATAAAGGATAATAAACACCGATTATGATTCAAGAATTTGCCTTTTAATGTCTTTGTTTCTCTTTTATCACATCAGAGATCCTGGAGACGCCCAAGTCCACTAAACTGGTGAGTCAGAAAACTGCGCACTGTGTCACTAGGTTCCCCTGCAGCAAATCAGAAGCAGCTGGACACACACACACACACACACACACACACACGTATGTGCATACAAACACACACGTACGTGCATACAAAGACACATATCTGCACACACCGACAAACTGTAATATCTAAAGTAAATACTACGAGTTCCTGTTGACTGATGGATAACATGACACTGTGCTGCACCTGCTCTGGTGTTTCAGCCTGATCTAACACTGGGAGTTCATTCACTTTTTACTCTGGTTGCAAATATCTTGCCTTTTTCACAGGTTCTGTTTGAAGAAAGTGTGTGAGAAGGTGCTTGGTAACATGGAAAATAAGTGCATTTGTTTAAGATGAAATGCTTTTGTTTTAAATGTCTGAAAGAGACAGTATTGTCATCCATAAATCCTAAAATATTTAAAAAGTCTATTGAAGATTTACAGAGTCACTTTAGAGAAATTAAATATAATATATAAATAATTAAAATAGTCTTAAATAATTTCCTAGTATTCAGGAGTTTCCCTGAGAGCCACATCTGTGAAGTTCTTTATCTGACCAGCAGAGGGAGATGTTTACTAAAAAAATGCACCCATTGCTGTGGTGTGATGCAGCCACGGGTTATTTCTGAATGTAAACACTAAACAGTGGTTTGTTTAACTTATTCAAATTAAGATGATGTGATTTGATGTGTGGCTGTAGATCTGATCACCAATACAGGTGGCTGCTTATACTCTTGAGTTTTATTTATTATTTCTATAAGGGTTCATGTTGTGTTGCCAGCAACAGATTCTGGACAAAAAATTTTAAAGAAATGCTAAGAATTTTTGTTTAATATAGTCAAACTCTGGGAGGATTTTTGTGATTCTAAATGAACAACAGTTTTCAAGCAACAAATGGAAATTTTCAGCTTTATCTTCAGTGTTTTTATGACTCAAAAGCGTCATAGGATTTACTGACCTGGGCTGTAATGTAGGTAAAATATCTGAAATATCAAGCTCCTTAATAATTTTCTCCACTGATGAAGGTAGAAATTGTAGAGATGTTCTTAATGTATTTTTATTCACAGAAGACAATTGAGTAACTTATAAATCGTGTTTAATGCATTTCTTTGTGTAGTTTGTGTGAATATGAGCTGGATTGAATGGAGATGTGTGTACATTATGTTTGAGACATGGCTCACCAGCAGAGAGCACTGACACCCTACACTCCTCCTCACCTTCAGCATATCATTGACAAACCTGAGCTTTAACCTTCACCCTCCCCTCCTTCCCTCCCTTCCTTCCCTTCTTTCCTTCGACCACGCAGCGAGGAGTGAAGCCCAAAAAGGTGGTGCATGTTTCTCTAACCTCGGTACAGTGGTAATGTTATGATGATGACTGTAGTAACCGTGACTCTGAATGGCCTCGCTGCTGCATGGCAACAGGGCCTTACCCCTAATTTACCCATGATTCCTCACATTCCTCGCAGCTCACCACACCGCCATCCGTCGTTAACCAAACTGCTCTGTGTTTATGTGAGTGCGAATGGACACTGTTGGCCTGTGTCATCTCACCTCGCTCTCTGCTCCGTTAGCTCTGTGGTACATGGTGTGTGTGTTTGTGTCGCCTCAGTGTCTGTCTGCTCTTTGTGCATTTTCAAGCATGTTGTTTATTAAGCCACAGTGAAATGGAAACATGTCTTTCTCATACTGGTTGATTCTCTGCGTCGTACTGAGACGTTTATGATCATTGCCCACAGAGTTTTATATCCAAGGCCCAGCAACGTCCAGGAAAACTGTAACGTCACATTCCAGCTGATAATACTGTCGCAGGTTTTAAGAGAATCTGTAATGCTGTAATATTCAGCTGCAGACTAGATAACATAGATGTGTCTGTGGAGGAACAACAGGTTTCTGAAGAATTATTCAGAGGTTTTGGGAGGTTGGAAGGTCAGAACCAGCAGCAGCAGCAGGTCAGCTGGCTTTGGTATTTAGTACTGTTGGTTGCCACTGTTTCAGTAAAATGACTGGTGTAACAGTGACCTTTGACACGTGTTTGTTTGTTTTATTATAATTTGGCATCACTTTTTTTTAATGACATTTAGAATAAAGCATTAATCAGTAAAAATGAACAGATTAATTGATTAAAATATGTTCAGTGCCGTCCACGTTTGGCACATGACGCTCTTGTTTTAGATATTCCTGCTCTTTCTTCACACCTTTGCATGGGCTAGGTTTCAACTCTCAAATAAACACAAAAATGCCACAAAGAACAGATGTGGCAATATAGTGCAGGAGTCGATTTTAGGCAGTTTAGCTTTAAAAGCAGCTGGATCTGAGATCTATGCGCCTGTGAATTCAATCATTTTCCTGCTTCTATAGTCCACTTGGCTCACTCAACCTTGTTTCATCTGAATGTGAATCAAGCAAGACATAATATCATTTCCTTGTGACGTTAACATTTTATGTTGAGCCTCCTGAGGGTTCGTCACAAGGTCCAGTGCTTGTTAACCGTCCTCCTCCGCTGAGTCATATATGCAGGAGTTCCTGAGCTGCATTGTAGAAAATGTCAGAATGTGACCGAGGTGAAATCAGCCGCCCTCCTGCCTGCAGACTATGGATTTTCTGTCAGCTCAGTTCTACTTTATCGTCTCCAGTTCTGCACCTCCTCCCTCGCCGGGCTGATTTCCAATGTTAAGAGTTTGGTTAGCCTGAAGCAGGAGGCTTTAATATTCAGTCATGTTGTCCAGATGTAACTGAGGTTTCAGAACATGCAGGGAAATTAAAAAATAGATGATGAACCAAAATGAAATAATAATAAAAAATAAATAATAGTCTTCCTACTATCAGCTGAAGATCACAGGACCAGAAATTTGTGTCCAGTTAATTTAGCAATGTAAATAAGATAAGACAAACTTTAATTAATCTCTGAAGCGATTTTGATGATTGAGTGACACATTTGTAGGAGGTTACATCCATACAGAAAACATTTTGTGCTAGTTGTGCTGTTATATGCTGTCGCTCCTCTGATCTGACACTTGGGTATCATAATCGTCTTCCTCAAGTTTTGTCAAATGCCTGAAATAACAGCCACCTTTTAGCTCATCCAGGACCAGCACAGCGTGTTGGGTTATGCTGTGTCAGTGCTTCCTGGACAGTAATTTTACCCCTTTCATCTTGCTGGAGGCTGCAGAGCAGTGATCCTCCCTGTGTCTGCATGGAAAGCAGCAACTTGATACATCTCCACCCATCCCATCATCCCCTCTGTCTGCCCATCCCTCTCAGAGCAGCACTTAGACTGTGTGGTGGAGAGAAAGTAAGGGATTGCAGAGATGTTTAATAATTTAACTGGACAGATTTCTCTCAGCTGCTCTGTAATGGATACACATAAACTGTTTTTCTTTCTGCTTCAACGGCCTGGACTCTTGATTTTTCTTTTTCATACTTACTGTCATAGAGTTACTGCACCATCTAGATTTATTGTAACCTTATAGAGTTTCATTATAGTAATCTTGAAGGACCTCTGCTTATTTTCTATGAAAGTATTTTGGGTTTAAAGCTCACAGCTTAATCAGAGCACCCCCACTGAATTAATCCTCTTACATCCTGCTGAGCTGTTGCTGCAGAGAAGATCAGTGGAGCTGAGAAAGATATTACGATAGCTACTGAAATAACCTTTTAAATCACGTTCTCACACTAAAAACTCCTCTTACTGCAAACAGTATCCCCTTCACAGCTCCTTTTTGTTAAAGTCTGAGAACTGGCTGTGATGGAACTAGTTCTGTTAAACCTTTCATATTTCTTCTGTTCTCCTTTATTAGAGCAAATATGTATTTTAATGGTGAGACAATAGAAAATTGTCACCTGTCTGTGCCACTTTTATATCCATGCAAACCTGCTTCCAGACCTTTGAAATGCCGCCTACATTGCAGTTTTTTCTTTTCAGTGATTTTAAGTGCATGAAGTGAAATGAAGTGGCAGCTCGGTGATTATCAGGCCAGGACCAGTGTAGCGGTCCTTTTAATGTCTCTGCTTCTATTAGGCTGTTGCTGGTGACTGTTTTATATACTGCTTAGATATCAGTCACTGTGATAATAAGATGATAAACGGTTAGTTTATAGTTAGCATTTATTTACATATAGTATGTTGGAATGTTTTGTACAGATTTTTGTCAGCAAATCCCATGAAAAGACTAGACTGACATCCGACTAGACTAGACTAGACTGACATCCTACTAGACTAGACTGACATCCTGCTAGACTAGACTAGACTAGACTGACATCCTGCTAGACTAGACTAGACTAGACTGACATCCTGCTAGACTAGACTAGACTAGACTGACATCCTACTAGACTAGATTAGACTAGACTGACATCCTACTAGACTAGGCTAGACTAGACTGACATCCTAGTAGACTAGACTGACATCCTACTAGACTAGACTAGACTGACATCCGACTAGACTAGACTGACATCCTACTAGACTAGACTAGACTGACATCCTACTAGACTAGACTAGACTGACATCCGACTAGACTAGACTGACATCCTACTAGACTAGACTAGACTGACATCCTACTAGACTAGACTAGACTGACATCCTACTAGACTAGACTAGACTGACATCCTACTAGACTAGACTAGACTGACATCCTACTAGACTAGACTAGACTGACATCCTACTAGACTAGACTAGACTGACATCCGACTAGACTAGACTGACATCCGACTAGACTAGACTAGACTGACATCCTACTAGACTAGACTAGACTGACATCCTACTAGACTAGACTAGACTGACATCCGACTAGACTAGACTAGACTAGACTGACATCCGACTAGACTAGACTGACATCCTAGTAGTGTGTGCTGAGGAGATCCAGTTCAGCACAAAATACGTTGTAATATGTCAGTGAGCCATGCTGTTGCACAGACTGATCTGGTCCAGCATTACTGTGAACTCACACGGTAGTTTATTAAGATTCAATGCAACATACAGCGTCCTGCTCCCAGAAATACTCACCAGTACACTGAATGTGTATCTGCTGCATTGCCTGGGACCTGGCTAATCTGTATGGGATAAGACCTAACTGCAGAGGAAACTGTGATGCCATACAAGTGTGGAGGACAGGGTTTTGGACTATCTGGTTATACTTCTGTTGGAGTTGGATAATTTTAGGGCTCAGAGCTGGATAATGATAATGAGATAATGAGATGGATAAATGCAGAGTATCACTAGTGTTATTCTTTAAGTAAATTCATGTAAATAAAGTGTTATTATAGAAACAGAATGCGACATACCGTATCCATCCTAACCCAGATCAGGTGTAGGGCACTCCTCTGTTTTTGAGCCTCGCTTCAGTGAGCTGATTGGTAGGATATGTGAGCGTTGCTAGGAGACAGGAGAGGCTTGCATCAGTTGTTGCTGCTCATTTTCCCCTCTCACCTCAGCTTACGGCCCCACCTTCCCCGTCTCTCACCTTGTTTTCCTTCTCTGTCTGGCCCCAGTCACTGCTTCACCCAGCCTCCCCCGTTACTCCCTGTCTGTGGTAGAGGTGGTGAGTGGGTGAGCAGCAGCGAGTGGGGTGGGGTGGGGGGAGGGTGCACAGTGATGTAATGCAGGAGCAGGGCATCGGATGGGCTGACGAATCACAATAAGCAGAGAGAGAAGAGGGGTGGGGGGTGAGACAGGAGGAGGAGAGGAAGGTTAGGGGAGGAGAGGCGTCTCCTGTGAGCAGTAGCAGGTCGGAGGCTCGCAGCAGCAAGATGTCAGAGCCTTAATCTGAGCTGAAAGGCAAAGGGAGGAACCGACTGAGGGCACAAGCAAATGGATTATGAGAGAAGCTGAGAAAGAGGACATCAAGCAGGACGATAGTGGGAGGAAGGGACGGACAGAGGCAGGGAGAGAGCCTGGGAAAAAAAATCGCCGCGGCCATTTGCACCACTGCAGCTTCCCCAGCCTGAGCAGATGCCTGTCTGACTGACTGTTCGGCTTCAGCTGTCTGTCTTTCTCTCCCAAACCTCTGTGGATCGAGCATCTTTGCCTGTTTTATCACCTCTGTGTGTGTGTTTCTTGGTGACTGTCTTGTGTGTCTTCTTCTCTTGCAAATATGATGAGACAGACTCCTGCGCCCCGGAAGGTACAGAACTCCATATGTTCGTCGTTATCTGTTGGGATGTGCTCTTGTCATTTTCCATTTGTTTAGTTGGCAGAGCTCCTTGTTGTGCAGGTCATGCTTGGAACTTTCAGTTGTTCCTCATTTTGTTTTTGATGGGAATTGTCTTTTTGTGTCTCTCAGGTGACATTTGATATTCCCAGTTTGGAAGCAGAAGCTTGGTTGTGCTCTATTTTGATCTCAGATGTCTTTTTTTTTTATTTTTTTTTTTTACTTATTTGTTGTTTTTGCTAATTCATAATTCGTTTTTGCAGAATATTTCATGCCCATGCATACATTCAGAGAGTGTCAGTTTATTTAGCACACCTAACTAAAACTGATGTAGTCTAATCCAACAGTCCTGCAAATAAATCCTCCATCATGAAGGTGATGATGTTCAGTTTTATATAGGATGTTGCATATTGATTCAACTGTGTGATTATCCTGCTGTTGTGGGACAGTATTCCTCTCTGGATAACACAGTACAGTTCAACAGAACTACAAAAATCCAAAAAGGTCATACAGTTTAATTAGCAGCTCTGAATCAGTCTGAACAAAAAACTTAACATGATCATCTTTATCGGGACCTTTGGATTAGACTGATAATAACCTGACACCTGAGTGTATGTCTGCTGTTTTTATATCCCTGTGGAGTTCAGTTGTATTTCTCTGTCTACGCTACAAGCTTTTATCTTGTATTTGGCCTCCTCATGCAGAAGCCATGTCTTCCACTGCACTTCACAAGGTCAATGATGTTGATGTTTTTTTTTTTTTTCATTCTTCAGGGAAGAATCAGATAATTTCACTTATGGTTGCAGATGCAGCCTGATGTAATCTCAATACAGCATGCTCTGTTATTTACAGCGTTCTGGCTTGAGAGGGCTGTCAGCCATTAGCTCAGACTAGTTTCTGCTGAATGGTCTGGCTCCAATCCAATCAAGAACGATAACAGGCCAAAGTGATGGCTGTGGCCAAACTGAAGCAGAGAGGAAGTTGGTGTGTAAAGTAAAAGGTGGCAGTGTGTGTGAAAGTGTCTCAGACCTGTGTTAAATCTGGTTTTGTTAATGAAAAGTAAACTAAAACAGCTATTATGCAGATTATCACAGACAGAAGGGCAGGTCTCCCCTCTACCTGCAGTTTCCAGGGTCAGAAATTAACTTTAAAATGCAAATTCAGGCTTGTTGAGAAATCATCTAATCAAAAATCACCTATAACAGCAGGTTCTTACTTGTAAACATGTTGCAGTATATTTGGTGTTGACTACGTCCACACAGAATATAGATTTTGTGATAGAGATGAGAATGGTGGATATTTTTCGGCGTGCTGTGGCTGAAATGCGGTGTGTCAGGGTAACGAGCTGTAATCCCAGCACCGTCTGCAGTAGAACCACAGCAGAACAGAACTGGGGTCCAGTGAAGTGGATCTGCTGCGTCCCCTGAGACACAATGTAGTCATTTAGTTCGGAGCATCTGTACCAGCCACTGTGTCCATGTTATCACTCAGGGTTTTGGTCACATGGGTGGAAGAAAAGAGCCTCCGGAGACCAGCTAGAGCAAGAGAGATCAGAAGGAAAACAGCCTATTATCATGTTAATGGATCCACAGGAGATGGTTTTTCTTCTGTGGTCTGTTTCAGGCCCAACAGGACTTTCATAGGTTTTTACTGTCAGCAAAAACAGGTTCAGTCATGTCAGTTTCATCCACACATTTGTGCTTTTGTCTGTGATTTCCTTCAGTATGAACTTTGCCTTATTTCACTAACCCTGGCTGTTTGTTCCCCTTCCTCCTCTCCTGGTGCCCTTTGACCTTTTCCTGCTCCTGCTCTTTTTCTCCTGCCTCCTCCTCAGACCACGGCCAGAAGGCCCAAGGTGAGCCCAGTCGTCAGCATCGTCAGGGCTTCAGTTTATCTTATTTATGTGTGATTATTGGTGATTGTTTCACATCCAGCAGAATGTTGTGTGAGTGTGTGAGTGTGTGTGTGTGAGTGCTGCCAGCACAGTAGTGACAATAGATCACCAGACCACAAATACAGTTTATTTCCATTAGAGGAATCACAGTTTTGATTAATAGCATTAGTACTTTTCTGCACAGCGTACTGAAGATTCTTCTTCATTTTATTTGTCCAGTTTATTATTTCACATTTATTTTTATAACAGTCTTCACTGAAAAGCCCAGGATTTTATATTTCTGCCTTAAACTGATGTAAAGCTGCTGTCGTTGCTTTGTTTAAAAAACCCCAGAACAGTGTCAGCTGTGTTTGCTTGTAAATTTTGCTTTTATTTGATTACTACAGTTCATTTTGCAGTCTTGTGTTTGTGTTTTTAATCTGGTCTGGAGGTGCACTGAAGAATCAGCTTGTAAAGGTTCATAATTTGCAAAGAGCCAGGGTTTTGAATGATGACTGGTATTTTTTTAAAAACCCAGATTTAGTGTTTATAGCGTCTATTTTGTTATTCTCGGCTTCTCCAGCAGCCCAGCCGGCCTGCGAGCACTGGTGGGAAGGGGGCTGCCTCCGGCTCGGCCTCCGCCTCTGCCGGAGAAATGAGCAGCAGCGAACCCAGCACACCAGCCCAGACGCCCCTCGCTGCTCCGGTCATTCCCACCCTCCACTCTCCTGGAAACCCTCCAGCCCCCGTCCCCAGCAAGGTCAGGATCAGCTCGAACACCAGCCTGTAGTTCACAACACATATCTAATGTTTTACTTTCCACTGAAATAAAACAAGCTGAATCCATCAAACACTGGAGGAAATGGAATTTTCCAGTACTTTGTTTTACCCTTGAACAACAAAAACACAAATAACTCTAAGCATATACTCAGGAATAAGATGTGATACTTTGGTTTTATAAGGCAGCACTTACTGTGAGATGAAAGAAGACTTGGTGTATAAAACACATGAGCAGACATATAATCAGATGTGACAGCTCCTCTAAATACCCCTGTTTTTGACAGAGCTGTCAGTTCGTGTTGATGTCATTGTATTGAGTCGCCCTGAATACATGAAGACACAATCCAAGAAATGTCTGATACAAGGAGACACTGAATGTCTACGTTACTCTGCTGTTTTAATTACAGGATTAATCCCAAACAGCTTATCTTCTACAGGCTCACACGATTTAAGTAATAACTTAATGTCGGTAATTACATAACAATTTAACTACAGTCTGATTCAAACGATTGTCATGAACTGGAGATAAACCGTATCCAGGCTGGTGCTTCTTTAAAACAAGACTGATGAATAAGAGATGAAGTGATGATCTCTGGACTTCAGCAGGATTCAGACTGTCCATGTCCAAAAGTTATTTGATTTGCATCAGTAAATTTCCTAAATTGTCTGTGAACTCTTTGTTAATCTTGAGCAGCGTCCAGGTTGATTGTTATTTGAGGTGATGATAGAGAATTAAATGTCAGCAATTATCACGTTAACATTTTGTAAAAGTCACGTTCTGATTGGTGCTTCATTTTAAGGCGGCCATAACCGCTGGCATTTGTATTTTATCCCCACAGGAGGACGTCACTATGGAAACACAGGTGCAGTGACGTGATGTGATGTTTTTGCACTTATTCAGGTGTTGTTTGTCTCACTAACATGTTAACAAGCTGTAGGAGCTGAGAGTCCTGGTCTTCGACTCTGTGTGAGGTGGCTCTGCCTCTGTTTGTCGGGACAGGATGTTTTTGCTGCAAAATGCATTTTTATTGAATTAAGGTGTGTGTGTGTGTGTGTGTGTGTGTATATAAACACACTCCCTGATACAGCATGTCGCTGCCTTTCTTCTCTCCACAGGTGAATTTTCTGCATGACAAGTGATGTTAAAGCTTTCTAACACCTTAAGATGAAAGTGCTGCCGCCACACAGAGAAGGCTTTGATTACATTTGATCTGATCACTGGAAAAAAAACCCAGAATATTCATGATAGTGAAACAAACATTAAAGAATGAAATGTAACAGATCAGGGTTGAAGCCTCTTTTCTTTTCTTAATCTCATTAGAATCCTCCTTTTCTTCATCACCAATCTTCTTTTTTCACATATCCCCCTTTCTGCCCTCTCATCCTGGCATTACCCTCCATCCTCTGTCTGCTGCATTTGTCCTTTATCCAGGAGGAGGAGGCTCTCCGTGCTCAGGTGAAGGACGTGGAGGAGAAGCTGGAGACGCTGAAGATGAAGCGGACGGAGGACAAAGCCAAACTGAAGGAGCTGGAGAAGCACAAGATCCAGTTGGAGCAGCTGCAGGAGTGGAAGTCCAAGATGCAGGAGCAGCAGGCCGAGCTGCAGAAACAGCTCAAAGAGGCCAAGAGGGTAAGAGGCAACAGCTGGATAAAGAGCTGAATGTGTGGGTGGAGGATGATGGAGAGGCTGCTTCAAACGTGTGGTATAACATCTTATCTATGATAGAAATCAAGAAATGAATTATTCTGAAGCTACTGTGTATTACTGATTTTAGAGAAAGCAAATCAGCAATTACCAGAAAATGTAAATAAAATCAAATTTGTTGTAAAGACTATATACAGTTACATATCAGACAAACCTGAGGACTGGTCATCACCCAGTTAGTCTGTATGTGCAGGAGGCTAAAGAGGCCCTGGAGGCGAAGGAGCATTACATGGAGGAGATGTCGGACACTGCGGATGCGATCGAGATGGCGACGCTAGATAAAGAGATGGCCGAGGAGAGAGCGGAGTCTCTGCAGCTGGAGGTCGACTCCCTCAAGGAGAAAGTGGAGGAGCTCACCATGGACCTGGAGATCCTCAAGCATGAGATAGAAGAGAAAGGTACGGCTAATGCAACTGGGGAAATCAGTCTCAAAAGTAATTAGGTAAACTTAAAAAACAAAACTTATTCAAAACAATACAGTTTTATTCTTGCCTGTGTTTTATGTTTATAATTTTATTGTGAAATTATTGTTTATAGTTTTTAATTTCTTATTTACACTAGAATTTTATACACTTTTATTCACTGGGAGTGTCCATCTGTGACATAAATCGAAGTTACATTTGTTTGGGTGATTTTGTTTTTCGCTGTAGATCTTAGTTGTGGTTTCCCACAGGTTCAGATGGAGCTGCCTCCAGTTATCATGTCAAACAGCTGGAAGAGCAGAACAGCAGACTGAAAGAAGCTCTGGTCAGGTGGGTTTGTGGAAAAGACGGAAAGAATCAGTTTGTTTTTTTTAAAAGGTTGATGGTGAAGACAAATGGGAAATGTCAAGAGAGAGCAATGAAATTCAGTTCCTGAACTAGATTTTAACCCAGGATCATGTGCTCTAAACCACGTTTACTCTATGTGTCAGGATGCGCGATCTGTCAGCGTCAGAGAAGCAGGAACATTTGAAGTTGCAGAAGCAGATGGAGAAGAAGAATGTGGAGCTGGACACTCTGAGGAGCCAGAAAGAAAAACTACAGGAAGAGATGACAGTGGCAGAGAAGACCATCGACGAGCTGAAAGAGCAGGTCAGTGTGTGTGTTTGGTCAAAGCCGAACTCGTGGCTGACTGAGCTGCTGCAGTGTCATAAGTTAGTCTGCAGCCTTTTTGCTGACCCCCTGTGCTGTAGTAGTTTTTGTTTTTGTGCTTCCAGGGCCTAAAACAGCATTGTCGTTTCTGATGCTGCTGCTCTGTTGCAGGTGGATGCAGCCTTAGGTGCAGAGGAGATGGTGGAGATGCTGACAGAAAGAAACCTGGACCTGGAGGAGAAAGTCCGAGAGATGAGAGAGACAGTTACTGACCTGGTGAGTAGAAAACACCAGGATTCTTTAACAACAAATCACACATTTGCTTGAACCATAGACTGATGAATTCCTCACTAACCAGACGCTCCGCTCTATTTACTACTGACAGAGAAAATGAGAGTGTTGCTGTTTGCAGACTCATTTCATTCTTGATACAGATTGAGGTCTTTAATATACATATACTTTACTCTGTGTTTATCATTACAGCCGTTGTGGAAATAAGAGTTTGAATTAGATTCTTTCACTGAAGACGTCACCAAATCTTTTGTTTGTCCTGCCTGGGTTGTCACCAACTTGCCAAAAAATAAAAAAATCACTGCAGTTTGTGCAGCAGTTTTTCTTTGTAGTAAAACTGGACAATCTCAGTCATGGAGTTTTTACATTATAGATGTTGTGGCTTTAAATGCAGCCCTTAAACGTGAGCAGTGTGCAGGTAGTTAATGTGAACAGTGACTCCTGCAGCGCCACCTACAGAAACTCAGCAGTAACAACATGATTCAGGAAGTGCAGCAGAAAATGGGATGGATCTCCCCAGTCAGAAAAATAAGAACCTTAATCAATGTCATTAGTGGTCGTCAAAGGACTTTGGTGACAGACTGACACGGAATTGGTCTTTGTCTCCTCCCTTCAGGAGGCGATCAATGAGATGAACGACGAGCTGCAGGAGAACGCCAGAGAGACGGAGCTGGAGCTGAGAGAGATGCTGGACCTGGGAGCAGCCAGAGTCCGAGAGGCAGAAAAACGAGTGGAAGCTGCTCAGGAAACTGTGGCCGATTATCAGCAGACCATCAAGAAGTACCGCGAGCTCACTGCTCACCTGCAGGTACACGCACCGAGGACACCTGTTATTCTAGTTGTACATTGGTTGATTAATTGGTCGCTTGCTGCTTATCCTCCCTTTGTTTGTGGCTGCAGGAGGTGAACAGAGAACTGACGAGCCAACAGGAGGCTTCAGCTGAGCTGCAGCAGCAGCTGCCGCCAGCAGAGATGTTTGATTTCAAGATCAAGTTTGCAGAGACAAAGGCCTACGCCAAGGTCAGAAATAATAACAGCTCTTCTGTCTGACTAACATGTGATTCAGCCTGATTGACCTTTTCTCTTCCCCTGTGTTTGGGTTCAGGCTGAGAGGAGGCAAAGCTGAAATGTGTTTCATTTGTCTGTTTCCAGGCCATTGAGATGGAGCTGAGGAAGATGGAGGTGAGTCAGGCCAACAGACACGTTTCTCTTCTCACCTCCTTCATGCCCGAGTCCTTCCTTCGTCACGGTGGAGACCACGACTGCATCCTGGTGCTGCTGCTCATCCCCAGGCTCATCTGCAAGGTCAGCACCACACAGTTCCCTTTTTCAATCACATTTTCTCAATGGTAGGAACAGCGGAGAAAGGAAGAGTGATGACACAGGACCAGAGTTTGCAGATTAAAAACAGCTGTGGGGGAAAGAAGCTTGGAGCTTGAACCTGTGTTTCTGTGTCTTCAGGCCGAGCTGATCAGCAAACAGGCACAGGAGAAGTTTGACCTGAATGAGAACTGCGTGGAGCGGACGGGCCTGAAGGGAGCTGTCGGGGAGCAGCTGAGCTTCGCCGCTGGGCTGGTCTACTCACTCAGTCTGCTGCAGGCCACGCTCCACAAATACGAGCAGTATGTCCTCAGTCTTGTGTTCTTTGGAAACCTGCTGTGCAGTTTGTGTGATTCTTAGAGATGAGGAGAGTTTTGGCTAAATAACTCCAGAGTTCTTTCATCTTAGACGTATTTATGTTCAACAAAATATTTTATATACGCTCAATTGCTGTGTGTGTCTGTGTGTGTGTGTCAGAGCTCTGGCTCAGTGCGGTGTTGAGGTCTATAAGAAGATCGGTTCTCTGTATCCTGAGATGAGCGTCCATGAACGGTCTCTGGATTTCCTCATCGACCTGCTGCACAAAGACCAGCTGGATGAGACCGTCAATGTGGAGCCACTCACCAAGGCCATTAAATACTATCAGGTACACACACACACACACTGTACTGTATATACACACACAAGTTAAATGGGTTTCTTTCAGCAAGAATGAAAGGCAGTGAGACCAGCAATGTTGTCTGGTTTAGAGACAGTGGCACTGAGACAAAGACAGGAGGCAGAGCTGGAGGTAGCAGAGCTGAAGATGTTGAGGTTCTCTCTGGGAGTGACGAGGATGGATAGGATCAGGAATGAGGACATCAGAGGGACAGCTGATGTTAGATGGTTTGGAGAAGAAGCCAGGGAAGCCAGATTGAGATGGTTTGGACGTGTTCAGAGGAGGGACAGTGAATACATTGGTAAAAGGATGCTGAGGTTAGAGCTGCCAGGAAGGAGGCCTAGAGGAAGACCAAAGAGGAGGTTCTTTAGTAACTTGCTTTGATAGATTGGTGCCGATACAAAGTTAGTACTTATATGAATAGTTGACATTGCATCGCCAAAATGATAACAGAGAAGACATGATTCCTCAAATTAAAATAAACTATGGCAACAAAAATAATGTTGAACACATCTCTGCTTTTTCTGTTGTTTTGCAGCACCTGTACAGCATCCACCTGGCAGAGCAGAATGAGGACTGCACTGTGCAGCTGGCTGATCACATCAGAGTGAGTACAAATGATCCATCCATGCTTCTACGCCTTTAACATATATTGTTGCTCCCAGCTCATGTTTCCTGCAGTGCTGATGATTTATGGTGAATTAGTCTGTGTGAGCTGTTTGCATGACGATTATCTAGCTGCAAATATGTGGCTTTACCATTTAGTCATGTGCTGTTGTGCCATGTGTAGTTTACCCAGAGTGCCTTGGACTGCATGGCCGTGGAGGTTGGTCGTCTGCGGGCGTTCCTGCACGCGGGTCAGGAGAAGGCCGACCTCGCCGTGCTGCTGAAGGACCTGGAGACATCCTGCAGCGACATCCGACAGTTCTGCAAGAAGATCCGACGCAGGATGCCAGGAACAGACGCACCCGGCATCCCAGTTGCACTCAGCTTTGGACAGCAGGTAACCATGGCAACCAATGTCAGTCTACACTGGAATTACTGAATTGCTGGGTTTTTGTATTCCATTCAAGGATTACACTCTAATAATGGTTGTAAAGATTTCGCCGGCTCCACGTTAATATCCAACCTTCGCCCTGCAGGTGTCGGACACCCTGTCAGACTGTAGGAAGCACCTGACCTGGGTGGTGGCGGTGCTGCAGGAAGTGGCAGCAGCTGGAGCTCAGATGATGTCGCCACTCGGTGAGCAGGAGGGGCTGGCCGCTGTCAAACTGGAAGATGTGGCGTTCAAGGCGGGAGAGCAGGTGGGTACAATAAAAGTTTGTGTGGAAATAGTTTCAGTAAGAAATAAATCCAGGCTACAGAGTTAGTGTAGCTACATTCATTTTATTGTAATCACAATCATTGTAAGATGAAAATGTTAAAGCAGGTTTTTCTATAGCGTAGACTTTCTGAGATGAGGAACAGCTCTGCTGTGTGCAAAACAAAAACATGGACAGGAGACAGAGCGTCTTAGTCTGCAATGTCTTTTTAATTTCAGATCTACGGCTCACAGGGGGCCAACCCCTATGAGTATCTGCGACAGTCCTGTGGCATCGTCATAGCAACCATGAACAAGATGGCCACCGCCATGCAGGAGGGCGAGTATGACTCTGAGAAACCTCTAAACAAGGTAGTTAGTGCGAAGAAGTGTGGGATTTCTCTGCAGGTCTGGACATGTTTCACTACAGCAGGATTTTATTCTCACGTTTGACTGTCATCTCCTAGAACTCTCCACCTGTGGACGTGCGAGCGGCGGCTCTGCGAGCAGAAATCACAGATGCAGAAGGTCTCGGCTTGAAGCTGGAGGACAGAGAAACAGTCATCAAAGAGCTGAAGAAGTCCCTGAAGATCAAGGTAAAGAAATAAAAACACATTAGATACAGTTTTTTCCTTGCTGTAATACTGTACAACAAATATACTACTTTATAGTATAGTACTATTTGTACCATTTTTACTTACATGATGTATTATATATCAAGAAAATTATGACAACGGAAAACCTGCGTGTGTTGGTTTGCAGGGAGAGGAGCTGAGCGAGGCGAACGTGCGTCTCAGTCTACTGGAGAAGAAACTGGACAGCTCGTCCAAAGATGCAGACGAACGTGTTGAGAAGATTCAGACTCGGCTGGACGAGGCCCAGACTCTGCTGAAGAAGAAGGAAAAGTAAGAAGGATGCACGAACGATCGATTCAGACAGGAACAGGTGTCCAGCTCTGTGCTGATGATGTTCTCTCTGCAGGGATTTCGAGGAGACGATGGACGCGCTGCAGGCCGACATCGACCAGCTGGAGTCGGAGAAGGCCGAGCTGAAGCAGCGAATCAACAGCCAATCAAAGATGACCATCGACGGACTGAGAGGAACCGGCTCGTCAGGAATCGCTTCCATCGTCACAGGAGTGGCAGGAGGTGAGTGGAGGGAAAACTACATGACACAGTACAGAACTGCAGGGATTGGTCCAGTGAAAGAAAGTGAATCTGTTCATTTACTGTTATGGTTTATTCCTGCCTTTGTTCATATTTTCAACACTTCCTCTCAAAAACCTGGTACCCAAACATCTGTCTGCACAAATTTCCTGTGCTCACACTCAAGTCCTCCCCATCAAACTCCAAAGTTCTGCTCTCACTTTTGGCTGTGGATTTTATTCCACACAAATTACAAGAGAAAACCAGTGGTTTGAGGATTTTAACAGGGTTATTCACAAAAATGTGAGCGTGAGGAGGAGGACTGCAGTGTGAGCACAGGACTATGCTCTTCAACACAGGAATAAAACCTATACAGTTACTGTTCCAGCCACATGCCATGAATATCTCACCTGTCTTAAATTTTCAAAGACTAAATTGATTAATCCTCAGAAATGAATCTACACGTGTGTGGTTGTAACAAACAGTGATCTCCTCTGTCTTTACTCTCTTCTCCCTTTGAATCTCCTCGTTTCCCCCCCTTACCCTGCAGAGGAACAAAAAGGTATCTCCATCCTTGTAGTGACACCTGTTGTGATCCTGCATGTGGATTTCAGTGAGAAAAACTCTAAAAATGAAGCATTTTAATTGTGCATGGGTAATGAGTGAAATACTGCATGCATGTTTTTATCAGGGTCTACACATCTTAAAGTGTAGAAAAACATTGACCTCAGTTTCTTCAGTGAACTAGTCTGATCTAAAATGGGTTTATTGCCAACTTAATCCAATCATGAAGTCCAACATACTTTGGAGGTACAATTACCTCAACATTGCACTAAATTGCACAACTTGATTCGAAGCACTTCATCCCATCAGTGACCATGTGCATGCTAACTGCAGAAAACTGTCCACAGTGAAGCTGAGCCTGGACTGTTCACTGAAAGCTCCACGTAGAAATGATCACACAAACCTGTTCTCGTCCACAGCGAACATGATGTCCAGTGTTGGATCAGCTTCTGGCGTCCAGGTGATCGACTCTCCTCTGCTGACTCAGCAGATTGAGGCTCAGAGGCTGTGCATCAAACACCTGAAGAACGACAACAACAGACTGAAGGTACAAAACATCTTTCCAACATCAGGCTCATTAATATGCAGACAGCGACATGCAAAGAAGGAAATAGAACAGCAATGGCTGTCGTCCAGTAATACAAACATTATACTATTTAACAAATTTGGAAACAAATGGAACAGCCCTACAGTTTTAACCAACATGCTTCCCTCATTCTCAAATCTAAGACAAACTAATGAATATTATGACACTTCGATGTACCAAATTATATCTGTACATGGGTCTCATCATAAAACCAACATCACACAACAAGTTCCTACACTGAAGTTATAAAAGTCACTGTCGGTCTTTAAGATGTGCTCAGGATTCATCTCTGTTACTGTACAGCTTGATCCATCAGTGTTCAATGTATATTCACCTGGCTGAAGTAACATCTCGTCCTTCTCAGGCAGAGAAGATGCGTGCTCAGCTCGCTGCTCTGCCTCCCCTCCATGTGCCCAAACTTCCCTCCAGAGACCGGGGACGCCCTGAAGTGCTCTCGAGCGCCCTCTATCGCAAAACCGACCAGCTGCTGGAGACTCTGCTGCAGATGAGTGCCAACGTAAAGGTGGTGGACGTCACCGGGAAATCTCCAGGTATGATCTGCAAAGATGAGATTTGGAGCTTTTACTAAGGTGCAGCATCAGAGTAAGATCTCCAGCTGTTAGTGGGATGAAAGGCGAGTGTGTTGATGGCCCCTCCCAGTTTGAGTTAAACATCTGGAAACACAGCAGACATGTTCGCATTCATTTTTTTCTTCATTGCCTCCCACTTGTGAAACCAGCCTAGCTTAAAGCCTCTGCTGCCTCCAGGCCAGGCAGCAAAGAAATGACTGTTTCACAAATAAGCAAGTTTTTTTTTTTTTTGAGTGTTTAGTTACTGTACTAAACTATTAAATTACAGCCAGAGAGCAAGTCACACCCCTTTGCTAATGAATAAAGGATCTGTTGTGTCCTGCAGTGACACCTAGTGCTCAGCTCCTGGAACAAACAGCCAGACTACAGTCCCTGAGTGACACACTGGACAGACTGAAGGTAAACAAGCACACCTTTACAGCAAAAATACACTGCAGCAGCACCTGAACTACTCACCAAGTAGGATTCAGTAATGCAGCAATAACTGCACATTTGTTCTGTTCCCCTCCTTCGGTCAGGATGAAGTAGCAGAGCACGTCGTCAACCAGCAACCCGGAGGTCGAGTCTCATCGGACTTCGCCACATTCCCTTCAACCTCGTTTGTAAAGGTACAGTGAGAGCACCGCTGCAGACACGCTGTCATTCATAGTTGCTCACCTGCTTACACTGGATTCAGAGAGGAAGCTTCTTTTAGCTGTTACATTAGTGACATTTTGAAAATTCATTTTACAGATAAAAGAAAAAGATCATGGTGACTTACCAAGCTGAACCTTCTCTGTGCAGCTCTAATTACATCCACTCTCTTGTGTTCAGGTGAAGGAGGAGAAGCAGGGCGACACCGTGCTGGTGGGTCGGGTCATGGTGCCGTGTCCCCGTGGTCAGGAGCAGGTCCACCGCCTTGTCCTGTCACAGTCTCAGCTGCAGAGGGTCCACAGTCTGCTGCGCACCTAAACCTCCCCTGCACTAAGATCCTGCCTGCTGCTTTCAACACAGCACTCCTGTCATCGGCCTGGTTTCCACTCCAGGGCTAAAACAAGTCTAACCAGGAGGTATTTCATATCACTAAGTGGTGAGATCGAACAATATTGGTGTTCGTTATAATGCTGGTTGATAAGTTTGAGACTGGTCTAATCTCAGGATCATGCTGCATTATCTGAATTCTGGGTGAATTAGAGCTAAAACGATTAGTCTTAATTAAGGAGTCTAATTAAATCAATTAAAATATTAATGAAATTAAGAACAGCTGCTGTCGACCTGCTACATGTTGCCCAGGCTGAAAACATTTCTCACCCTGTTGTTTGGCCCTGGGGTGGAACCTGCAGTGTGGTTTGTATTAGGCTGTCGCTCCATTTTCTGTTACAGTGTTGGTGCTGTTATTAATGCTACACAGGATACAAAGGATGAGTGTGTTGTATGTATTTTATAACTTCACTGTCTGACCTGAAAGGATTTTAAAAAGCTTAAATGACCAGGAATGGTCGGTTTAACTGTGGTTTGATCAAAGAGACTATTTGCACATGTACAAGACAGAAGGGAAGAAAGTCCTGCACATTAGTTCTGGATGTAACTTTACTCCTGCAACATTTCAGCAATTACAGAAACATTTAGCCACATATGTGTTCAGGATTTTGTTCCCCGGTGTTTTTCGTGAAAAACTCCGTGGGCTGCACAGAACAAGAACTGATTCATTTTGAGGGATTTACTGTGTAAAACGCTTAAGTTCTGCAGACTTTTTATGTTTATTTAAAACAGGCTGACTGCACTTAGGGTAGATGGGAATAACGTGGTTTAAGTTATTTAGTATTTATTAAACATGCTGTAAAGGTGTTGGTGTCTACTTTTACATGTTTGGTATGAACGTACCAGTTGTATTGGTAAAGTGGTAAACGGGGGGGGGGGCAAACTTAGATTAATATATGTTGTTTCCTGTTGCTGTTTCAGACTTGATCTTTGTCCGAGCCTTAAACCTGCAGAGAGCACTCACCTGCCTTATTTTTCATTTGTTCAACCAAATCACATTTAAAGCAAGACTACATCTTTGCCAAAGAATCTTTGTTTTATTTCGCCACATCTGCTCATTTCAAAAGACTTTTATTATTAATCTGTGCTGATTGTTTACGTAGGACTATCGTAACTTGAAGCTTGATTTTAGAATTTATTTAATTAACAAGCTAAATGCATCTACGTTTACTGTAGTTTCAGAGGGAAATGCAGACTTTAGTTATTCATTTCTTTGTTGGTATGCTGTCAGTGAGCTGATGTACTGAATCTGCAGCTTGTCTAACTTGTCTCTGTTCTTCCCTGTGTGGCTTCCTGCTCTTGCACAACTGATAACGGATCAATAAAGACATTAAAGCCAGTGTATATTTGTCAGCCTACTGTCTTCTGTCAAAACATGGAATTTAAAAGAAAAAAATGAAAGAACCTGCACAAGCCTGATTTATTTTTACATTAAAACACATTTTCAAGTTGAATTAACTAAACGTTCTACAGGGCTGAGTGGGTAAGTAAAAAATGTCTGATGCCACAGTTCAGAAGTAGAACTCCACTTTACCATAATCTTTAAAATACAACTAAAAAACTAGCCACAAGTAAAAGCTCACCTTAAATTAGGTTTAGTTAGGTAGTTTTGTTCTGAGTTTTAAAAAATGTAAAAGTATTAGCACAGCACTGATTTAATCTACAGTTAGTTTCACTAGACTGACTGATCACTGCCATGCTGCTCTTCTGCCCAGGACACGGTTGGTGATTCTCTGAAACATAAAAAGTTTGTTCTTCACTTTTTGTAGGTGTCTGTATAAAATTATTCCTCTTTTACCCCATGTTTCATTATGAATAGCACAGGAAACAAGCTGCCAAGTATCTTCACTGATGTTAGTCAAAATGTCTACCAGCCACTATGACGGAAACGTTAAATTACAACTTCCTAAGCTTCTGTCTTTTGCCTCTCAGTTTGAGGTTGGCTGAGACGTTTGTGTTTGTTGTACCTTGTTGTAGAGTTGTGCGTTCAGTCGATAAGACCGATACTCTGCCATCCTTCTCTCCTCCTCCCTCCTCCTCTGCACCTCCGGCAGATTCTCATAGATCCTGCAGGAGAAAAATATTTAGACAAAGTTTGTGGAAACTGAAGTTTGATGTAGTTGATCTGTGGTAAACTGATCAGATCAGCTGTATCTACACCTGTGACAAGCAGCGTGACATCAAGTGTGTCTGTACATGCTATAATGAATGTCACATACTGCAGTACTTGCTTTTAAGCAGGATAAAACACATTTAACAAATTATTATTCCATTAAAATAAAATAAAAAACCTTCCTGATTATTGACATGTAGAGCTAAGATGCTTACTGTTTGGACCTCTGGATCATCTCCTTCCTGGGAACAGCCCTCCTAAACAGAGCAGTATCTTAACAGAAAGGAACACACCAATGAGTTTGGTTATTTAAACTGTACTAATACAGGATATCTTCTAAAAAAATCTTTGACTTTGGAAAGTTGTAGACCTTTATAGTCCTGGGACAGTAACTTTATAAACAGCACCTGCATTAAGGGTCTGTGCACTAAAATTACAGACACTTGTGATTCTGTGGCAGCACCATCAGTAGACCTGATGTGATGGTTCAGTGTTGACACGTGGTTAGTACCTGCAGGCCTCGGCAGCCTCCCTGGGCCTCCATGCTGGTTAAAAAGCCCATTTCTCTCTCTGGTGAAGTCGGCCTGCAGCTTCCTCTCCTCCACCTGCAGAGCTAGACGGTGCACCCTCTGTCTGGACTGAGAGATGAACTCAGGACGCCGCATCTCCAGTGCCTCCTGCAGGATTACAGAGGAGCAAACACTGAAGGAGCTTCTTCCAAGCATTAAACATATTTACTTCTCATAATAAACCAGACCTGTCCCTTAAACACATTACTGTTCCAAGAACAAGTCCTTTAAATGATGACTCAAGAAAAACCAACCTGGAGAGAGATGCGTGCCAGACCAGAAGACAACATTTTAGTTCTAGGATCTGGATCAGGTTCAGTGTGATGTCTAAAACTGGGCTGTTGGTTCCTGTCCTCATGGAATTGTCTCTGTCTGAGTGGTTCTCTCCATGGATGTCTTCTGCTGTACGGCTCAAACCAGGCGGTGCTCGGCCTCCACGTCGCTGCCGAGTCATCTGGCTGGTTCTCCTTCCTTCCCTCTGATCTCAGGTCGTCAGCAGAAATGAACCAGGAAACACCTGATATACAAGCGATGCAATAATTAGTGTTACTCTAAAGCTTATACATACGTACAAAACCACCACACTGATTTGAGAGATAAAAATTAGGCTTAAAATTATAAGGTGCATATAAGATAAAAACACTGAAAGTGAGAATTTCCATACAGTACCCATCATTTCCATAATGAATATAATATAATAATATTACAGACAATAAACTAGATAAATGCTTTTATAACAAGGACTATTGGTTTTAACAAACCTTCAGGGTAAGGCTTCGATGGGCTGCTCTTGGTCTTTCTCTGCTTTTGAATCCCCTGACTGGTTGAGGGGCTCCTCTGACCTCCTCTTCCTCTTTCTGCACTGGAGGAGGAAGAGGAGGTCTGACTCAGAGCCCTGGTTTCACGAGGCGAGGGGAACGTGGTTCCCACATCTCTGGTGTGGCGTCTAGTCCCATTACTAACAATCTCCAGCTCACCTGAGGAAAATGAAAACAGTGCACCTTTGCTATATTGAACAACTGCAGAACTGCAACACACCGTGATGCACAGTTTGTGGTAGGGCCATAACTAGCAGTCTGCTGGACTGACCTGCCTGGATGCCTTTGTTGACCAGTTTAAGTGCCTTCTTTGAAGCCAGAGACCTGGAGGGACCACGATGTACCGGGAGCATGTAAGTGCTGGTTGATGGTGCAGAATCAGCAGCAACCTGCAGACAAACAATGACAACAGAAGTTAATAGCTGCTCTATGCCTGTAATTCCACGTTTGCATGTTTGTGTGCTGACTGGTTCTGTGTTGCTGAGATGACACACGGCTGTTGCCACCTGCTGATCTGCCTGATTCCCATACTACCAGAATTTTCCATGATATTTAAGTTACTGTGGTGAAATTCAAAGGCTCAAAATTATCATAAAAAATCTTAGCACTGACACTTGGAGTTAAACTGACCAGAGGAAACCCTGTTTGAGCTGTAACTTAAGTCTCCGAACAAGAAAGTGGGTGATGTGCAAAGACACAAACCGATTCGTCAGTGCCAGTGGTCTCTGAGGGTGTGATGATCTGTGGAGAGTTTTTGTTTCTCCCTCTCCTCTGTTCCCTCCCATCTTTCTGCTTGTTGATGGTGCTGTAAAGTTTGCTGAGGCTGGAGCTGGTTTTCAGATACTGGACTCTATGGGCACCGAATACTCGGATGAGCCTGGCTGTGTCGACAGTGGACATGGAGCCAGACATGGTGGACAAGGTCTCTGTCTCGTCTCTGTCTGCGGGAAAGAGGTGCTGACTCTGGAAGGAGCTGTGGGAGAGGCTGGAGGTGACAGAGGTACGTCTGTCATCTTCTGCAGGTGGAGATGTTTCTCCTTCCTGAAGGCTCTGTGTCCAGGCCTGATGATACATGGGAGTTTTACCTTCTCCCTGTCTGCGTCCTCTGACTGTCCACTCCACTCCTCTGGTCTCATAAAGCAGACTCTGGACTTTATCCTGTACGACACGCTGCCTTTTCTCTTTCCTTGTAGCATGGTCTCCCCTCCTTCCTAGCTCCTGCTTTGTGGTTGAAACGTCATGATACTCCTGCTCCTGTTGTTCGGACACATCAGTAGCTCTGGTGCTATGAATAAGACGAGACAAGCGCTCTAGACGTTCCAGCAGTGTTGCTTCTCTGTCACTGGTAGGACGTGACTCCTCCAGGCTCCACTGCTCACAGAACCTCTGCCACAGCTGGTCCAGACTGCTGCTGCTCTGCTGGGATTCAAGCTGTGGGACATCAGGATGAGTTGCTTTGTCATTGTCCACCTCCACATGAACAGACTGAAATGTCTTAGTGCTTGGTTCTGGTTGGTCATAACTAAGAAACTGGACCGGGCTGGTCCCCTGATCTCTCCTGGAGGCTTCTTGGTTGCTTGACGAAGGCACTCTGGTAAAGGCCGCAGATACCTGAGAAGAACATTTGGCAGCTCGGCTCATTTTTGTTTGGGAGCTTTTATGTGATGCACCTGTGAGGAGACAACAGGTGTTAAGACAGAATAGAGAAGACTTTGTCTTTAAAACAATCATTTGTTAACACATTGTAGTACATACATTGTGAATGCTTCTATTGTATTGAGTTCATTTAACCACACATACTGTGTGTTCACATTCAGCATTATTATTATTATTTTGGACAAGTGGGGCTTGTTTATGAACGTGCACTTCAACTACATACCAAAGGCTTCATGTCACAGCCAAATAAAATCAGTAACTACTGTGAATAAAAAGTTATTGGCTACGCTCAGCTCACCTCTGTGCTCAGGTTCTTGCATTCTGAATGTGGCCATTTTCATCCTCTTGCTGTAGATGCCCTCTGTGTGCCGGATCGTGACTCCACGGTCCAATCCTGGGTCCTGGTGGCCGAGGACCTCACTGCTGAAGTGTGGGGGCACGGCGTCGTCGGAGCCTGTTCAGAATTCAACAGTGGCTTGTTACCTCATGACAAGTGCTATTTAGACTAGCCTCACAGATCCAGCTTCACAGATCCAGCACTGTCTTCATTTGTGAAACACTAATAATACTGATAGTGAAGTTCCCTAAATCTTTAATTTTCAGCAAGTAATGATTAGATGTTCTAAGACATGGAGTCTACAGCCCCCTCTCTGCCCGTCTCTCTTGTGAAGCCCCAGCTCTGCCTTTGTCTCATTTAACCCCTGAACATGAATAATTTATGCCTTGCCTGGTGTATATTACAATAGACCAGCTGCTACCCACGCCAGCAGAGGGGAAATAAAAGCAGACCCTCCTTGTTCATCACAGATTAAACTGACAACAGAATTCTTTGGACTCATTAATTTTCTTAATTTCTCATTTGCAGAACAATTTTTTACCATTTTTAAGTTGAACAGGTTTCAAGATGCAAAAGCTGTTCACTGTCAATTTCCAAGTCTAATTATACATAATAATATCAGCTTTAAAATGTTGTCACACTTTATTGAATACCTGCCAGCCAAATTTAGTAATAACAATAAGGTTGATCTTTAATACATGCCTGCCACTGAACCAATGGTTGCACCACATCTGACCATAAACCACCCACATTTAGTGAGGGATGAAAAAAAAGCAGAGTGAAAATGCTGTGGGAAACTGGAACCTTTTGCCTCTAAAATATCAGAAAATGAGGAAAATCTCTATTAAAATTTCCCACAAACAAAGAAATTAATTAGTTATTAATAAATGACTGTGCAGATTATTGTTGTACAACAGCAACTGCTGCTAAAAATGTGATGTACCTGTGTGAGAGCTCTCCATGGTGGTGTCAGAGGGGCCTGTCGAGGACACATCGGGCTCTATCTGAGGGACATAGAAAAGCTCCTCACTGCCGCTGGGTTTATAAGGCAACAGGACAGGCATTGCTGCAGGAAGAAACATTAGCACCATCTTTAATACTCAGAATAAAAACCACTTTAATGTCAATTTTTGAAACACTAAGATATTTTACAGGAAAAACCTGCTTGTAAATTCTCTCTATTGTTCCTCAGAGATATTTTTGTTTTTCAAAACAAACCTACCTGGTGATTCGGTGGTTAAGAGTCCTTGGGAAACCTCAGGTGTGTGGTGTGGTGTCAGGGATTGTGTAGAAGTGGAGGTGATTCTTCCCTGAGGAACTTTGGTTTTAAACAGGGTGGAGGTGTCTGTTTTTTCAGGCCCCCATCGTCTTTCGTGCTCCCTGGTGTTGACCCACTCAGGTGGACTGGACAAACCGACACCTTCATCTGGACTGCTGACAGGAAAAGAGGAATGTCTGAGGGGAACAAAATCTTTTCGTGGCGGCCCTGTAACAATACCTACATGACTGGAGTGGACAGCAGTGGCCAAGCTGTGATCAGTGGCTTTGGGGGACAGAGTGAGATGGACATGAGAGATGTGACCTGTACTGCCAGGGGATTCAGAGCTGGATAAACCTTTGCCCTGTTCGGCTCCAGGACCACCAGATATAGAGTTGTTCTGGTCAGATAACTCATCATTTTGCTTGTAGAACTTTGCACTATCAACTTTGATATTTACACTTCCATAAAAATCTTTCAAGGGTGGAGGAGGAAGTTCATCAAGTTGGGCTCCTACAGCATCTTGTCTCTTCTGGATTCCTGACATTAACTGAGAGTTCTGGTTTTGATGTCTGGTGCAGAGACTACTGTTTGGTTCAAACACAAATGCTGCCTCTCTGGTTGTCTTTTCTTCATCCTGACTATGAAGAAGTTCCCTGTTAGTCTTAGGATGGTCAGCTGAGAGCTCAGTCAGGTGGAGCGGCTCTGAGGCTGGGCTGGGAGATGCAGGTGATGTGGATGAAGAGGAAGAATTGGAGCGCCTGCGGGTGGCAATGGTGATGGATGTGAGGGCCCGAGTCTTCGTTCTAGGAAGGACAACTCCTTCTCTGACAGCAATCTCACATACTTGAGCCTCCAAATCTGGAAAGAGGGGTTTTTGAAACTGCACGCTGGAGTCTGTGAGTTCTGTACTGAGGCTTTGCAGGGGCTGGGACAGATGGTTGTTATTACTGAGGGTGGTGAACGCCTCTACTCGCTGAGGCAGATGATGCCCCCTCTGTACTGTAACACTGGATGTGGCACTGCTCTCTGTATCTGTGCTCCCTTGGCTCTGAAAGCAGAAACAACAAAACAAACAAAAACAAAAAACAGTCTGTGTCAAACCATCAAACCAGACAAGCTCACAGTACTCTGACTTAATCTTTGACAAAGATTCACATCAAAACTTTTCAGCACTGCAACCAGCGCTGGAACCACAGCTGGAAACAGGAAGGTCTGCATGCATGAATAAGGCAATACAACAATCAGAGCGCTCTCTTATATAAAATGACTTTAAACACCCGCTGACACACATGGTTACCTTAAGAGTGAGGTCTGTACTGCCCAGATTGAGGGAAACCAAAATGACAAAAAAATGCAAATTACATGATTTAAAAAGGAAATGTGTCACAAACATGAATTAGTGTTGCATTCAAATACATTGGATTTCAGGCAGATGCTCTGTGAAGTGTAAAGATACAGTTCTCAGAGTATTTTACCTTCATTGGGTTTTTCAATAGAAGCTCTTTCTTGATCTCGTCAATCCTCTTCCTGTCTTCTTCAGCCAACTCCAGAGGCTCACACTGCTGTCCTGATATCTTGAGCTTAATCCACTCTGCAGCATCAAAACATGTTTTTAACATGATATACAGCATTTGAATGTAGTTTATTGATGTGATGTAAGGTCAACATGGTTTGTATTAGAATGAGACACACACTGTGTAGTTACCAATATTGTGAACATAAATTCTAAATTGTTGGGATGATAATGAGCAGATGACTATTGAATTTCATTAGAAACAACCCAACCATTAATTGACCAGACTGTTGCAGAAGTGAGTACAATTTTCCAGAGCTAACTTTCTCTACGGGGATGAGTATTTTGGAAGTTGTTCTGACAGTGTCTGAATTGTCATACCTCTGGCTTTGCTCTCCTCTTGGTCAGTCATGCTAGTTGTACTGGACACCACGGTAGCTGGAGAGTCACTCCGCAGTAATTTGGCCACTCTGTCAGCCAGGGAGCTCTCGCTGCTTCCCTCACTCATCACTCCCTGATCTGGGTCCTCAGGGATGGGTGAGGAGGAGCCACTCTGTACAGGGCCTCCAAGTCCAGTCTTCTCTTCTGTCTCTGGGACACCCACTGTGTCTACAAGAGCAGGGGGGAGCTGTTTTGTACTCCCAGCTGACAGAAGCTTCTTGACTGGTGGCTGTGTCAGGACTTTGCTGTCAGGGGGTGCAGCACTGCAGCCCTCAGGCTCTGCCCGTTTTGCTGATTTGGAGAGTACAAGCAGCGATCCGGCACTTCTAACAGTACCATCTTGTGGGCCTTTGCATGTTTCTGCAGCAGCTGCAGTAACAACTTCTTGTGTGGATGGATAACCAGGTTTCCATGACGAGGTCATATTTTCTCGACCAACAGAGCTTTGTCTTTGTTTCTCTGAAGTCAGCATAGAGTCAGATGAGGACCTGGTCCACAACAAAGAAGATTGAATTCTGGGATCTCCAGTGGCAGAGGATGAGGAGAATGAAGAATCCTGGAGTCTGCTGGTTTTCTTCCTCAGGGAGATAACAATGTTGTCATCAGAAAGCAGACGAGGCATGGTAGGGGAGGTTGAGGAGGCTGTAGAGGACCCAGCTGATACCACCTGTTCCGCTTGAGAGAGTAACTTTTGGATTTCCCACAAAGCATTGGAGCTGACATAAGAATCTTGTGCATTTAGATCCAAAGTACGGCTTGTTTGCAAGGGTAATGACAAGTTTCTTTCCCCACACTTCATCTTGGTATCTCGTTCCATGTTGGTACCCATGAGGTGAGAGTCGAGCATTTCGTCAAGCTGGACAACATTCTGGCTGTTGGTAAAACTGCCATCCTTCTGTTCTTGCTGGGTAGGTGGCAGTATGGAGATATTTGATTCTTCATGAGGCTGGGAGGAAGGTGCCGGTTTGTGTTTATTCTGAGCAGTTTCTGTATCTGCTGAAGGACAAGGCTGCCTGGTCTGCTCTGGGATAGAAACAGCTGGACCCAGGCTGTCTAGGCTGAATGGTATAGATATACTAGAGTCCACGGAGAGAATGCTGGACCTGGAAAATTCTCCTTTATGGGGAATGCTACCTAAAAATACAGGATGACAGTATTTTAGGCCAACTTTTGAAAAGTGAAAATATCATCAGATTCTTTCCAGCAAAAAACCTAAATGTATTTACAAAAGTATAGACGAGACAACATTTCACAACTATATACGTATATATATTTTTAAAAGCCAGTTTCAAGGTTAGGTACCTTCAGAAGGTTGAGTGCTCTTGGTTGGGATACCAGTAGACCCTTTAATTGTAGAGAGATCAGTGGGAGAGAATTCAGGCTCTCTGATGGGTCCTCTGGGCACAAATGGAGTCAAGATTGATGAGGGAGACTGGTTAATACCGAGGTTGTGGAGATACAGCTGCAAAAAAAGTGCACACACACACACAACACATCAGGCATATGTGTTCATGAGGTATTTTTCTCCAATTACGTCACAGTTTTTGTGTAAAATTAACTATTAAACCTGAAGATCATTACCTGTTGAAACTGAATCTGCAATATAAAATTGTACATAAACATTGTAAGCCCATGGATAACTTAAAGGAAACTGAATTCTTGTTTGCATAGGTTTTTCATTTACCGGAATTCGTTCTTCAATGTTGAGCTCTGTATGGGTATGGGAGTATGGGACATAATTATCAACCTCCAGACTGGTGACCGAAGAAGTGCCAATTGAAGTTCCTAATTTTATTTCACTAGTGTAACTCTCTTGGGAACTTGAGATTGTCAAGTCTTTATCAAGTGACACATCACTGAATTGACCAAGCCTTGTAAGAGGTGAGGGTTGAACTGTGGTCCTTGGCTGCTGATAGATGTCCTCAGTCTGGGTCTCCCCTCTTTCTGCAGGCTTCTCTCCCTGCTGATCTTTCTGCATCAACATGACAACCGTGCTAAAAGAGGAGTGAGACTGTGACCTGCCAAAAGCAGAAGCAGAGGGTTGAGCTGCAGACCCGGTGTTATCGTTGTCACTAGGTGCACTGCCCACCGCCTCCCCTCTTATTGATGAAGAAGAGTCAGGGAGAGTTTTGGAGGTGCTCTCTGTAACATTCTGGTTGGCTGCACTTGACACAGAAGGTTGCTGTAAACTGCTCACTTGCTGACTCAGGATACGATTCAGGGTGTCAGATACTGCATTGTAAGCTTTCTTTTTGGGAGAGATGCCAGAAAATCCTTGTAGTGCCAGACTATCAAATAGTGATGTCTTGCTTGAGCTCTGATTTGCCCTCCAGGCATCTACTTTCTGCAAATAGTTGACACTTGGGAGAGACTGAACTTGTTCAGACGTAGCTTCATCTTGGCACGGATGTGCCATGTCTGGGTGATGGGGCTCAGTCACAGGTACAGCTGGCTGTGGAGAGATCTCTGTGTTTGACTGATATGAGCTCTCTTTGTTGGATTCTACAACAGAAAGCTGTGCTAATTTAGCCTTTACATTGGATTTTGATGGGCCATGAAAAACCCCTGGAGTGGACTGAGACTGTGGAAGGAAACTCAAGTAGGAGCCATCAATTCCAGTATGGTTTCCTGAGGACCAGAGGTCTTGCTCTTTGTGAATCCGTTCAATACCTGCTGAAAATGGCCCTGTCCATGGCACACTACCCAGATTTGCTTTTGCCACATATAACCTTTCTTCAGACGTCTCTGTGGGATATGGTGTGAGAGAGTAACCAGGTGAAGTTGGACGTTTCCACTGTTGGCTTTTACATTCATTTTCACGGCTGTTGCACCTCTCTGCTTCAGACAGCAGCTCTCTGTGTAATGCTTCACTGCTTTCATCAGGTTGAGTGCTGCGGGAACCCATTGTGATGTTACAACCCTGAGATGACAGTGTTTTTTCAGGGTTTGAAGTTCTGTCAGGTTGATGTGTCTGGTGCTCGGAAAGAGAAGCTTCACCAGGAGGACCTTCTCTCCTAACCACACCTTGTTCAGTGTCTGGTTTGCAAACCAAAGATACAATGCTCCTCACAGATTTCTCTGAGGCAGAGGAAACAGCACTACTGCTGCTTAGCATGCCAACATCTTTCTGAAGGAGTTCCAGAAGATGCTGGGTGGAAATATCCTTTCTCAGAAAGAATGTTTCATCTTCTTTAGCCTCTCCTACCAGGTTGCTTAATGTCTCTGAATCATATTCTCGGTTACCTACATCATCACTGGATAGTTTGTCAGTGGTGGCAATTAGTGGAGAATGAGCCATTTGCTCTCGTCTGCCTTCATCCCCTGGTGACAAACTGTGTTGGGACAGAGAACAGCAGTTGCTTGCTCCTTCTTCAGAAACAGTTGTCTGGGCCAAAGGGTGTTGGGACAATGAGCCACAATCAGACAACTGAGTTGTGCAATCCTGGGGTGGATGGTGAAACCTCTCAGAAGCCATGGAAACATCAGGGTATGCCCTTGGAAAAAGTAAATTAAATTCTAAACATTTCTTGAAATATATAAATGACATGTTTCAGAAAATAGAGATTCACTTGAACCACTATTTACCTTAAGGGGGCAAATTCAGCATCACTTTGTTGGAATAAAGAATATTCAGTGAAGTTGTGCTCCATCCCAGAATTTGCAGGCAACAAGGAAAGGACTGGCGATAGGTTACTATCCTGAAATTCTGATAATACAGAAAATGCTAAACATAACCCACGGGCAGCATAAACAACCATACATTTTAAAACAGAAGTATAGATCCTACACATGTACAATAATTGCCTTCAACTTTCTCTTATCAAACCAAGTGTGAATATTTCCAAAATAGACAACTTCCAATATGAATTTCCACACCTACATGAATATGATGAAAGAAAAATATATATATAATTATTGAAATACTTACTCTAAAGTATATTTCATTATTAGAACTACAGATTTCCAATGGTGCCTTTTTTTTGCATTATCTAATCTTAACATTATGAAAAGAAAAGCAGAAGAGAGCTTTTTTTTTTTTTATTCATTAGTGTACTACACACCCAGCTGCTGTTGAAGCTCCTGGCCATCTGTTGTGAGCCTGGGCTGCTGCTGGTCCTGACTGGCACTGGAGTGACTTTGAGCTCCCACTTGGTTTCTGGGTGTTTGTCTAACAGAATGAGTTATACCTTCATCTGGTGGCAGCTGAGGAAACACTGCCACCCTCTGCAAACCAAATCACCAAACAAAGTATTATTGTCCGTTTGTGCCACTAAACACTGCTGTGTAATTTTACACATGAGAAAACTGAAGTTTCTTTGCAGCTTAAAACAGCAGCAGTCAAAACCTCTGTAGCCTCTGGATAGAAATATGCTGCACAAACTGTTATCCATCTGAAAATGGCTCTCACAACCTGCTGTTCAAACAGCAGAACACATTCAGCAAGAAATTCAACCAGCTCCAGTGTGACGAGGAGCATTAGAGGAAGTCACTTCACCCAGCTGCAATGACTTTGTATAACGAGCCTGCTCTGACACAGTTCTGCCTGTATTGTAGAAGAAGCCCTGTTCTCATTTTATATGATGTATCATGTTAGATACATTTGTGTTTGAACAAATTACTTTAAACACAGGGTCAGTAGGGGCACACATTATAGGTCTGCTAGTACTTCAGTGGGTTATTCAAGTCACAAAAGTAAGACAGAATCTTGTTCCCATTCTGTTCTTATATATTTATACATTTTAGTTATATTAAAAAAAATATTCATCTAATTTTGCTGCATTTTTAATATATAAGCATTTTAAGGCTACAACCCTTCGTTGTGTAACATGGTGAGACAGCGTTTAGTGGGAGAAACAAACGTCACATTGTTGTTTGACACTGATTCAGGAGAGTAATGAATATCTAACTACATGAAGATTTGAATGGCTGCATCCACTTTATGTTTCCATATAAGATAATGATTAAGTTACTTATTGCAATAAATCTAATTCAACCCGTTCATAACAGTAACATAATATAAGACGTTTATGCTTGTTCACTGGTATGTCTTTAATTAACGCTAAATTAGCTTAGACTACCCCTGTAAATATAGCGACATGTAAGTGTAACGCTATAGTTAACTCACATTTATTACACGTTAACATTACTTACTGTTAGCACTGCTACCGTTAACTTTGTATTGCAACTGAGTGTCCACCAGTCATCCGCGTTACCAGCATTATTAACAGTTAAAAAATGCAAACCTGTGTCAGACAATGAGTCTGTGCTGAAGATTAACCGTTTGTTTGTCAGTGGGGTGATTAGCTTGCTAGCCTAGCGGAGCGGTTAGCATTCAGCTAACAAGAGCTAACGCGACGTAAACTTTAGCTAGAAGGCCGCTAACGTGTGACGTTACCAAAGAACGACGCAAAAATAGCACAAAACAATTCACATCGGGGATTAAGTTAAAGTTACACAAATCAACTCCACCTGTGGAAGCTCCATGTTGTTGTTGTCAGTCCGCCACCGTAAGCGCGCTTCCGTGAACAACGCTCGTATCCAAGGAGCGTTGCCATGAATTGTATTCGCGCGAGATTAGATTTGAACTGAATGGCGTTTGTACTAAAAAAACGAAACTCTGGGGGGTGTAACACCATCCTAATTAAGACTTTGACAACGCCACAATGAAGGTATACATAAGCGTTTGGGTCGAAAGACTGTAAGTCTCTTTGTTACTTGAGGCATAAATTAGAACATATTTTCACATTCATGAACCGAGGAACCATCTAATGATCCACATGATCCACCCCCAATGCGGATCAAACCATTTTCCCCCTTGACGTCAACTACCTCGAAGCCCACCTGCTGGACTTAGTACATGAGACGATGTCATGTGTTACTTTGCTCCTACGTGTAATTACTTACGTGGATTAGCTGTTTTATTTTCAACGATCGCTACTGGCTGACTATTAGATTCTGAGCATAGTATTAATCTATTTGTCAGGATGTCACGATATAACTCCCTTAAAGTTAAGCCTGAAAAACATAACAATGTTACAGTCAGTAGGCCTACAATACAGTTGAATACCCTGACCATCAAATTTCACAGCAACTAAATACAAAAACCTTCATCATGGCTGAGATTGACTTTTTGGGTTTATATTTCCACAACTTAATTCATCCCTTTGTAAGGCAATAGGCAAAATGTGGTACTCTTATCTTGCCATAATGACATGACATTTATGTCTTGACACTTTAAGGGATGATATTTGACTGTATACACATGGAAGAATTATTTTGTAAAAATAAGAGATTATAGCTGATTGTAGCTCATTGTCAATTGGTGTAAAACATCTGTATTACTGATTGAAATACACTACTAAACAACTGAATGTTGTTCAGTTTCTCAAGTCTTTTCTATTCTAACTGTGGCCATATTAATCAAACACATTAGACACATACTTTTGTAAAAAATATGCACCATGTAAAACTAGAGACAGGGTCTCCCCTACAAGACAGACAGAGATTGAGAAGAACTCAGTCGTGTATCAACAGCCCCAGTTTCAGTACCCATCTCCTGTCTGCTAATTTTTTAGGGAATTTGCATCACCAAAGTGCAATATCACCTAAGGTAAGTCCTGCATTATAGTTTGTGCTAGTGTCATGTAGAGGAAACTCATGTCAGGATGTAGTTTTAAGTAGCTGGAATATTTTACTCACATGAAGTTGCATCTGATCTGATTATCTCAAACTAAACATAATTCAAGAATTACTGGCATATAAATACATTCGGTGGGAGAAGAGCATTTGTAACATTTTAATCATGAATTATTCCATCATCATATTTAAGTTTCCATACCTATGTGTATTCTCAGTTTAGTTCAGGTTTGCGACTTATATCTGGTTTGGGGCATTTCTAACAATTATCTTTGACTCAATTAAGTTTCCAATGTTATTATGTTATATTTATTATGTTATATTACTTCATATTTGTTTCTCAGGAAATGCTTTGTCTGCCTAGCAAATAAAAAGAAACTGAAACTTAGAAGGAAGCCTCCCAGTGTAACAGAGCTGGAAACATAGCTGGAAAGTATCACTATGTGGTTTCATAATACTGCTGCAATTATTATTATTATATTATTAATTGATTATTAATACATCAACATGGAAAAAAATTGCAACTATTTTGATAACAGATTTACTATCAAATCATTTTTGACAATGCTACAATAATAGCTGTTTTTAGCTCATCATATAGGAAAATGTTCTTTTTTTCTGTGTTTATATTACTGTAAATATCCATCCATCTTCTATACCCGCTTTTCCTGTTCAGGGTCACGGGGATCCGCTGGAGCCTATCCCAGCTCTCTCTCGGGTGGAAGGCAGGGTACTGTAAATATCTTGGGTAACAAATTATGTAAACAAATAAAATCAACCTTGAGTTTTTGGGGCCCCTGCGCAGTTCCAGCTTAACCTGGTTGGTAATCCAACCTTTTATTTTATAACAGAATGAATGAATGAATAAACAAACAATATACACATACATTAAAAATGTATAATGTATGTTTTTTTGTTCAGTCCTTCTCTTTGTTAAATGTTCAATGTCCACCTAGGATATTTTGATATTAATACAAACCAGATTGTTTATTCTTTTTTCTTAAGAATATTCAATATCCAGTCCTAATCTCTATATTTGTTGTACTGGATATAGGGCCTATCCAATGCAAATTTCTAAAACAAACATGCAATATCGCAGCCCTTTTTGCCGTCAGTTCTCCACTCAGGTTTCTTCCTTCAAACCCCGCCTACATTTATAATGAATTAATGACAGTCGTGACATCCAATCAGAGCAGCGAACAACAACAAAACCCAATTATTTGCTCTCTGATTGGTGGAGAATTTCGGAGGTGGTAACAGCCTGTAAGACTTAACCCAGGGACACAATCCTTCTCGCCGTCCAAACACGGAAAGAAGAAGAAAACAGGGAGCGAGAACATTTCTCTACAATAACATATTTTAACAGCCGGACACCAGGACAGAGACATAAGCCAAGACCATGCCAAGAAAGAAAGACATTTTTAAACGTAATGGTCAAAGCTAATTTCTAATCTGTCGCTAGGTTTCATTTCCTGAGAGCTGACGTTTTTTATTTATTAGCTAGTGAGTTTAGCAGCTAGCTGCATAACGTGGAGTTGAGTGACTACCAAAGCGGTGCTAATGTGATTGTAATTGTAATATCTTTGACATCGTGGCACTGTAAGGGTAAAGTCCCATGTTTAACTAAACCAAGCCTGTACGAACTTTAACCCCACGTTGTCGGTCCCTTTCAGATGGCGGTCATATCCCCAGGATCAGAGAAAACTCGGGACTTATGCACACACACGTGAGTATGATTCAGGCATTTAGTTACTGTTGGTTATTACTGTCGGTCAATAACCGGCCTTTCCAGTTATAACGCTTCTTCTGGTAACCTGCGAATGGTTTATATGACGTCATAGCTACCTACCTGCCTATGTGGACACAGCAGGTAGATCACAGTTCAGCCTGTATTGTTCTGCAGACTTTAAAATATGATATATGTATATTTACATACACACACACAATATTTAAATATTTATTCCCAGTCTGCCACTAGCTTTTCTTACGCTTCTCACTCTTGTCTAAATGGTGCTGTCAAGGCTTTTTTTGGGGTCAAATTTTCCTTTAAAAGATTTAAATTACTTGATTATGAAAATAGATGCTAACTAGTTAATTGTGTAACTGAATAATTATTTCTGCTCTACACTGATGGGTGTATTTAAGTTGCTGTTTTGTTTTATTTATTATTTATTTTTCTCCTTCTCAGGAATCTATTGTAGATGTGATAAATGGGCGTCATCCTGGGAACTCCTTCCTGGATGCCCTTGGTAAGACATTTTTGTATTGGCTGTAAAAGCTTGTTTCGACTTGATGCTGGAAACATTTTGTTGGTGCCAATTTAGCAATAACCTTCCAATTCAGCCCATGAATCCCTATTTCTGTATATAAGATAAGATTAAGGCCAAACTTTATTGATCCCACAGCGGAGAAATTCACTATACTGTTTTATATTCTGAAACAAGAGGAGCATTCTCAACCCTAGCAGGTTAACCATCAAATTAGCAGGTCCTCCCATGTGGATTGTGGAGGAGTCTGTAGTAGATTATCTATTATTACTAGAATATCAGATGCCACTACTCATACATCTGTGGTGTCAAAGGTCTATAGCACAACATGAGTCGTATCACTTTCTTCCTGTGGTGAGAAAACTGCAGATTTCATAGTGTTTAATGTTGTTATGCTGGTTCTCTTTTTTTCAGTTTTTTTGCAAGAGCTTTATTGACAAATGCATGTCATTTTCAGTAGGTGTAGCTCAATACCTGGTACCTGGAGCTCTAGGTACACCAAGGCTTGTGTCCTATTATCAAACAGTATAGACACATCACAGCCAGCAGTAAAGTACCAAAGGTCAGGTTAGGATAAGACTGGGATGACAGTGACATTACCAGACCAGTCTTCCCTGGAGCTGGGCTGCTAGCTGCTGAGATGACAGGTGGTTCCTCACATCTGAAAACGTCATGTCAAGTTTCCAAATAGACAGTGATCGTGCATCTGAAATCAGAAAAAGTTGATTTTTAGCATTTCACAAGTCCATGATAACTCAAGTACAGATGGGAATGTAGATTGAGAAAGAGCTTGTTTAGTGGACTATCCTGTCATTTTATTGGGAAGTTTTGAATACGAGACTCTACTTCACTTAGAAAACAGAAGAAAGCGATAAGAGTTTTCATTATGGTATTTTTAATTTGCTCTGAAGATGCATGTCCATCCATCATCTATACCCACTTATTCCTATTTAGGGTCCCAGGGACCTGCTGGAGCCTATCCCAGCTCTCTTTGGGTGAAAGGCAGGGGTCCACCCTGGACAGGTCACCAGTCCATCACAGGGCCACATAGAGACAAACAACCTCACACACTCACACTCACTCCTATGGGCAATTTAGAGTCACCTATCAACCTGACATACATGTTTTTGGACTGTGGGAGGAAACCGGAGTTGAAGATGCATGTGTTCACTTGAAATGCAAGAACTCTTATGAATAAATACTCTGAATTCCTCTTTGTCTGCAGGTTTTGATTTCTTCCGAAGCTTTGGTGGGAACTTTCATAATGACATCATATATTCAGATGATGATGATGACGACGACGACGATCTTTTTTTTCTACCCAATGCTACTCACAGGCCTTTACAACCACATCCGCGAATAAGGCAACTCACTGATGAGGTAATACGCTTCTGTTTAATTTTCTTTGACGATGAAACTAAATGTTCATGTTATTTGTTCCTGGTTTGTAACGTGACGCAACTTTTAAGCAGCAGAAAGGAAAATGTAATTACAGGAGAATATTAGTTATCGAAACAGAACTGTCACATTTAGCAAATGAATTCTTGTATATTCTCAGATGGTGCGTTTTTGATTCCCTATTTTCAGGAGGCTGAGAAACATGCAAAGGAACTGATAGCAGAAGAGGAAAAACGTAAGGAGAAAACTGAGAGGAACAAGCGTAAAAAATTGGTCAGTGTTGACAACATTGTTTTGAAATGAATTGTGGTGTTTTGACAGAGGCTTACATCAGTTTCTTTTCTTACAGCGTAAAAAAGAGAAGAAACGATTAGAAAAGGAGAACGCAGTTAAAGTTTTACCTGTAAGTCTTTTTTTTTACTGTTATTGCTGTGAATCACAACAAACATGCAAAACTATTATAGTCTGTAAATAAAATCCAGAATGTTACTGTGACTACTTACATCATTTCAGGAGGAAGAACAAGGGATGTCCGACTCAGACATTCAGGATGAAACTCCTATTATTGAAAGTAATACAGAAGCAAATGAATATCCTAAATCTAGTAAAACACATAATGCAGCTGAGACTGCTGGATGTGATGAGAGCAGTGGAAATAATACAAATGAAACAGTTGTGCAGACAAAAAAGAAAGAAGATGTGGAGCAAAAGGTTTGTGGGAACTTATATTTTTTGAAGAAGAAAAAAAAAAAATGCAGACCCAGGTGTAAATTCCTCATCATTTTAGGAACAATATGACCTTTTCATGAGTGTGTTGCAGGAGATTATCCTAGAACAGCCACCTTGTCTTCTCCTCTACAGGATCTGGATTTAAATAATTCATATGCTTCGGCTGCTAAATCGGTGCCTGAGGAGACATGTAACCAGGAGCCTGCAATACGACGAAAAGAGGAAAAAAGTAAATTACTGGATGTTCAGCAGCCCAAGGAGGTAAAGCTAAACATTGTAGAGAAACCTGAAGTTCAAAAGAAAGAAGAAGAGAAACCTGAAACAAATAAAGAGGTAAGAACACTGAAATTTTATCCAAACAATGGCTATCAGACCAGACAATGACAATGGGTATAGATAGAGACAATAACTTAAACTGAAGAAAAATATAGTTGGACCTCAAACCACAAACAAATGTACTGACCCTGAACCCTCAAAACAGAAACCAATGGACCCCACTGCAGACGATTATGCAAAAAGAAGCAGAGAACTTGCTAGTAAGTAGATATCTTTTATTAACATTTGAGAGTCTGGCATAAAACCAACCTGTGAAAGTACTAACAAGGCAGAACTGTCCTTCCTTTTCCTTCCAGATATAGGAAATCACTTGGCTGCCTCTGGACAGTATGAGATGGCAGTGAAATGCTTTACTGATGCTATTAAATTCAACCCAAAGGAATTTAAGTAAGAACATAGACTTAAACTGACATCAGCCTTTAAAGCACCCAGAAGCACAGACTCTAAACAAATTATGTTTCCTCTGTGTTTCAGGTTGTTTGGAAATCGGTCCCTCTGTTATGAAAGAATGCAGCAGTATGAGAATGCTCTCAGGGATGCTGACCTAGCACTCTGCATGGAGCCAAACTGGATAAAAGGTTTATTTAGGAAAGGAAAAGCTCTCTGTGGGCTCAAGGTAAATAGTTACAACTACGTATGATGTACTGCTGCAGTCCTTATCAATGTGCTTCTAGATACTTTGAATACTTTTTCACTCATACTTTCTCGACATTTTGCAGTTTGACAAGAAGACACCTAGAAATTAAACTTAACGTGCAGGGTGTTTAGTGTGTAGGGTAGCAGCCGAAATGTTAGAGTTGTGCTTCTTATGACATCAAGTTAAACTAAATCTGTCTAAACATCATTGTTCCTGTCAGAAATGGTAACATGTCCATCCTCCCAAACGTGACAAAAGGTAAACAAGTTTACAGGATCAGGTCACATGTAGCGTTATCTAACATAACTAGATGTTACCTGCATAATTCAGCAAGGAATTGTTGTGTTAGGAATTGGATTGATTGTTGTGAAATGTTTACTAAATAAGAGCTGGATAAACTACATGACTGCCTGTGATTCCTCCCCCACTTCTTCAGAAATACTATGAGGCCTCGCTGATCTACAAGGAGGTGTTGAAACTGGACAGTGTGAGTGCTGAGGCCGTACGAGAGCTGAAACGAGCACAGACGTTGCACCTTATGGTATAAACACTCTTCTACACCTGTTTTTCATGTGTTTTGTTATTTAAGAGAGAAAATTCTTAGTTACTCCTGTACACGTTATGTTATAATTTATTAAAAAATGATTACTCACCAGAGTGACAGAACAGAAAACCATCACAGCCACTGAAAGTGTCCAAGTCCTGGATGAGAGCAGAGTAGACTTTGCATGTTACACATCAGTATCTAGAAAGCACATTCAAATGAACAGAAGAATAATCCAGCCGGACAGTTCAGTTCATGTTTCTAGCACACAGTTTGTATTGTGCACACAAATTTCACTTGTTTATATCTTCCTGTCTGTGAACTGTTTTAGATGCTTTAATGACTGTATGTAAGTTTAAAAGGGTCTCTGTACATACAATGTAGGAAATGGGCTTCACCTGGGCGCAGAGCTCCGAGGCCTTGAAAACACATGCCACATTAGAACAAGCCATTGAAGCGCTGTTTGGGGGTGATAGTAACCCAGGCCCTGGAGGTAAATATCACAGAAAACTTCTGTTTTAACAGCAGTAACTTCAGTTAAGGCTAGGTAACTGAATCATCTTTATATTTAGATGCCAGTGCCAGTAGAGAGAGACACAACCTGGACCAACGTGTGATGCAAGATGAGGATGAAGGAGAGTGGACTGTCCTACAAACAAGTCGGCCTAGAATGCAGCAGGTCAGAGAGTCTGATGCTTTGGGTCACAGCAGATCGAAATCTAACTCTCCAACACCTCATTCAAGGAATTTTGGGAAACCGTAAGTTCAGTGGTTGGGTATTTTTATTTGGATAGTTTCATTCCACACATTTTAATACCACATTCACTGTACATATTAACTTCAAGAAGGTCTTCAAAGTGAGGGCTGCAGCATAAACAGGCAGCGCTCCTGTGCTGATACAGGATTTAATCAGTATTATTCATCGGACACAAAGGATTATGAAAAGAGCCTCTGAGGACCAGTGTCATTTTTTTCCTCTGGAAAATGATCAGCATCGACTCGTCAGTCTGGTCCTCTATGAGCTGTCAGTGATTCCCAAACAGAAGTGCCTTAGCAATGTTGCTGACTTGTAACCACAGTGCAGGCTGACTATTTAAAGGATTTCTTTCTGTTTTGCATAAAGGGAACTTTTCCCCATTTGGGTTGGATCCTTGTCACCATCTGTCACCTACCCAACACTGCACGAGCTCTTCAGCAGGTGAAGTACTACAGTGAGCCCCTTCATGCCTCTGGGCATGTTTTTGTTTCAGGAGCTCCTTCTACCCTTTATTCAAATCTAATGTAACTGAATCTAAGTTTACAATTTCACAGTACACACAGAATGTACCAGAACCAAGGGCTGAATTGTTGATATGCCTTTAATTTGGGCATTTTAGAGAGGGACTATGTAGATGCACAAACACTAGCAGATTATTATTATTATTATTATAGCAGGTGGTGCTAAGTCTCCAGTGTAGGTGCTTTTAAACCACTGGAGGATGAGGTACTATAAGTTAGAGCACCAGTCAGACTGTAAATAAAAATACCATGGAAACGTACAGTGCTCAACAAAACTGAGTACACCAGCCTATACAAGCTGGGCTGGATCCAGAGAGAGCTGAGGTTTTGGTCTGTGCTTGTCTCCTGGGTGGACCAGAAACTTAGTGAATGTACAAATTAAAACTACATAGAAAAACAAGTAGCTGGCAACACACTTAATTAAATTTGCTTTGTCCAGAAGGCTGAAGTGTTGACTCTTGTTATTCATTATTGCTATAGAATTGATGTACTATGTGCATTTGCCCTTACTGACTCAAAGCTGCAAAGCAAACTGCCCCGCAGGGACTTTAAAGATTTGCTCCAGTTTGCTCAGCTCATGTCTTTACTCTCTCTCTCTCAGAGTTGGGGTAGTCTACAGCATCAAGATGCTGCTGGAGCAGCAGTGTGCCTTTGTGAACTACGTGAGAAAGGAAGACTGTGACAGAGCCATCCAGTGTTTCAATGTAGGTGTCCATCCCTGTTTGGAAATATTCACTGTGTACTGAGTCATTTAACTTCTGCTTCTGAACAGCTTTTTATCGAACCACCATCTCAGCCACAGAGTTAAGGCCTAGAAAGGTTTGAAAATATTACAGTTTTAAAATATCTAGGTTAGGTAGATATTAGAAGCAGCCTCTAAGGCACTGATGTCTCAGACAAATTAAAAATATACCTGTGCAAATTAGAACTAAAACTATTTTAGTTGTGGTATTTGTAGAATTATCTAAGCAGAGCAGGAAGTGGTAGGAATGTATTTTATTCTGCAAAGTTTTAATGCCATGTGCTTCTCCAGTGTGTTAAGTGTATGTTTATAGCCGACTATAAAACTGTGCTCATGTTAACTGTCCTTTTCCTCTTTAGGGAATGGTGGTGGAGGGGGCTCCTCTGTCAGTGCGATATCCCATTAAAATCCACTCCGGTCTTGGCGTATCCAGATCAGCTGGCACTGACTTGCGCCACAGGTGAAAACATGCCTCATCATAATGATTGCACAGTTTAGCCTTTGCTTATCTGTAAAGTGTAGAATGACGAAAGCTAGAAATCCAGTTTTCCCCAAACCCACTAGACTTTCTATTATTTTATTACAGTTTTTACATCTTCAAAACATGGTGGGTTTTTGTCCATCTGCCTCATATTTCATCAGTGATTAACGTCACACACAAGCACTATATTGACAATGAAAATACAGTCTAAAACATACATCCCTATACTTTCATTGTTAAGGTAATAAATTGTTTCTCTGTTTGGTGTAGTTCTTACAAGAAAGAGTGCTTCTTCTGGAGGACCACAGGCTGCACGAGGCAGGACTGCACCTACAGGCATGTGCCAGAACACAAGAACATCGACAAGGACAAATTCACCAGTAGACTGGGACAAATGAATATGTAGTTAATGTAAAATAAAAAGCATGTCGTGTTTCCTATGAAATTTGACGCAGTGGTAGTGCCAACCCAGGTTTAATCAAGTGTGTTGCCAGCTACTAGTTTTTTGGGTCTTAGTTTGTTTGTTGCTGTTTTTTTTAAGTTGGGCTGAATGGCTTTGTTTTTACATTCTGTTGACTTTTTGAAATGTTTGCACTGTGGCGGGCTACCACTGTTGTATGACTACATAGGACACACCAAACTACATTGTGCTGCTCGGTTATAGTAAGACTGTGCGTCAAGCTTTGAGCATTCCTTTTGCAGTTGCATTTCGTCAGGTATCATTTGTGAACTAATCTTTTTAAAAGATGGTGTTGAAATGTTTTTACTTTACTGTAAAACTGATTTAACAGATTTTTTTTTTTCTGTTGACCTTCAGTTCTCACTAGGTGGCAGCATTGCCTTTAGCCCTTAACTTTTAAGTTAAGGGCTTTCATTGTAAATACAATGATAGATGAGTAGCTATGCTGCTGGCACATTTAATGTGCTATGTTTAGTTTTGAATTGTGATTTGTAATGGCACTGTCTGATTGCGGAGTGACTAATGGTTCGGTTCAGCAGTTATGTACAATATGTTTAAATTTTGTTTGTTGAGAATGAGAGAAATGTGATGTTTGGACAGAGGTTGTCATAAAAGTGCCTTTTAAAAGCACTTTGGCTGCAGTTTTAACATGGTTCAGCCCAGATAGAATTAAAGCCTCAACTCTGCATAAAACATGTGCCATACACATTAATATATACACTATAAGACCAAAGACTGGGTGTAGAGGAAACATGGACGGACCTGGATATGATGCAAAACAAACAAAAACAAAAAATATTTGGCCTAATGATTTTCAAGCCTCTGTATGCAGCCCTGTGTAATTTGGGATATCATTATGGGGTCAGAGGAAGCAGTGGCTTGAAGATTAGCGCACCAAAACATTACCAGATTAATCCTGGAAGCAGCAGTGTATCTTGTTTCAGTGTCCTTGAGTGAGAAGCCCTCCACAGTTGTCTTTGGTTACCCTGAGTGCCATTTAAATGTAAGAAACAACTATTGTCCCTGAGATTTAATCTAAAGTGTCGTTCTAAGCCCAGAATGCCTTGTTCCCAGTCTCCCTGACTGTCTCCTTGTTGTTAATGTGGGTGGGAGCTGTGTGCTGCTAAAGCACAGCAGGATTGTTGCATAGTCCAAGCAGGTCAAGGTCACTTTTGAGACTCCTGTTATGCAATGTTTAAGGTGTGAATTACAAAACCTTCCCAACGAGCTGAAAACTCTAGTCTAAAAACAAGGTGGGAGCAAAGAGAAAAGTTGAGGGATTTAGCTGTGAAAAGTGTTTATCATCGACCAGGCAGAGCAGCTGTACTCGAGGGCTTTAATTGGCTGATGGTGGCATACCTCACAAAGCCCTTTTGATCTGTGTGTGATTTGAGAGCATGGAAGGTCTGTAATACTAATAACATGAACTCTGGTTGAACCCAAAGGCAGCGCTGGGACATGTGGTTGATATATTACCAACTTGCAAAGAGGGTCTATATTTAAACTTATTGGCCTGCTTGGCTTTGCCCTGCTTGAAACCTGTTCAAATTCAGATAAAGACTGATAAGGGGTTAGGGTTCACAAACAGGCTGGAATCAACATGCCGCCACACCGGGCACTGACAAAGCCTCGGCCCCTCACTTAACTAAAGCAAACATTGGGAAGATTAAGTGCATCTTGTTAAAAGGCTGCCTGGATTATAGCGCTTTTTAGCTGATTTCTTTCTTTTTTTCTTTCCTCTCAATACTAACAGGCCGAAAAGGAAACAAGAACACAGAAACTAACCAGCAGACTTGACATGTTGCTCTCCCACTTTGCTTTTTGATATACGGCTCTGCAGCAAAAATCCTCCTCACTCCCCCTCAAGAGAAGTTTTGAGAGTAATTGAATACATTTCTTCTAGTGCATGGATACACAATCTAATTCTTATTCTAATACTGTGGTGTCTGCTGGTAAATAAACGATTGATGTGACATGAGGGAGTAACTGAGTCATGCTGTATAGCAACAGTCAGATTTGCTTATCGGGGAAAAAGAATAAATGCTACACTGCAGCTTTGCAGCTGCTTAGACCGCAGGCCTCTGTTCAAACTTCATAACTTTCCCAGCAGAGTTGCTGCTGCTGCTGGTGTTTGCTTGTCTTTAAAGGAATGACACTTCGGACTCGTTGGCCTGTGGATTTTGGAGCAACACACCAAATTAATCATTTTTTGTTCCATGTTTTATTCGCAACACATTCTTGCCAGGGACACTGTCTTTGCACTTTAAAGTCCCTGAAAAGTTCAGGGGTTTTAATCAGCTTCTTAACAGAGATGTGACCCAACATGGTGCGTGATTTTCTGCCAAAGTTACAGCTGTTTTGGTTTTTTCAACAGACCTTAGTGTCTTAACTGGTTTACCAGTGCTTCTCACTGGGCAGCATGTTACTGTGCAACAAATCAAGATTTTTCAATATTTAAGGCACATTTCTGATGACAGTTATAAGGTTGATAATGCTGTCAGTCAAATGTAATTACAACACACACACATTGTGTGCATATATATATATATGTATATATATATATATATATATATATATACATATATATATATACATATATATATATATACATATATATATATACATATACATATATATATATATATATACATACATATGTATATATATATATATGTATATGCACAGCTTGTAATGAATGTGATAATTGAGATCAACAAGATATTGTGACTTTAGACTCACATAACAATGAGGCATCTGGTTCTCTGCACTCTCTTCCCAACTGACTTCCTGGATTCCTGTGAAATGAATACAGTAATTGTCACAATGAGAAATTGACCTTCCCTTTAATCGAGACACAGCCCCCCCCCCCTTAACAAGTTAAAATAGCACAAACCCAATTAGGGAATTGATTGCTTGCTTTCATTTTCTTCATTTGCATCAGGGGCATATAAGAAAGATTAATTAATGTCTGGTCTTTTGTCCACACTGTCATTTCTGCTTGTGGAGCATCTATTGCAAAGAAATGAGCAGGAGAAAAGTCTTTTGTTTGCCCTTGACAAACTCATTGCTGATAATCTGCTGTTAAACATAGACCAACAGAAGATTAAAGAGTCTTCACTGTTTCATGTTGCTGCACAAATACAGAAGTTTTTATGTTGAGAAAAATGCATGTGTCAGCATATTCACAGTCATTCATCATAGGTACACTTAATTACCAGTTATATTTAAAGGCCCATTACAGCTTTGACACTGACTACCATGTTTTTTTAATTCATATCATTATTGTGAGAAACTGATGGAAACTTGCGGGATAAAACTGGTGACATTCAAGATTTGTGTCGCTGTCAACAAATCTCATAAAAAGACTAAAATCAAAATGCGTCCATTTCTTTATACTTGCCAGCTTCCCTAGCTTGTCTGTGGCTCACTGGTTCCTACTGAACAGAGGATAAATCTTTAAGTCAGCTCACTAATACATCCCACTACTACATCTCAGTAGTTTTCCTGAATACTGCAGCTTTTAGAAAACATTTCCAAATCTAGAGAAAATTCTGTATTTGTTGGGGAGTTTTCTTTCTGAGAGCAGGACAATTTATGTCAGCTACATGTATTTTTAATTGTGCTTGGACAACAATGGATAGAGACACGCATGACTTAGACAACTTAAAGCAGTGGTATCCTACTGTTTGGTCTGTTTGCACTCTAGAAGGTAAAAGGCACAACACAACTTTCCTTGGAAACTTAGAAAATAAAAAAATGTAGTAAAGATCATTGATCAACAATTGTATTTGGGTCTTTCACCTCCGCTTCATTTTAACAAATTTAGATTCAAACCATTCAAATAAACCTCTGACTGTGAGAGAAGCAAACCCCTGAAGAGTAAACTGCACCGGGCCACTGTAGTAAAAATGTAATTTTCAGTTCCTGAAGAGCCAAAAAAAAAAAAAAAACCTCTAATAAAAGAATATAGTGACTGGTTTATTTTATAACTCTGTAATAGCTCTTACAGCCGATAGCAGTCAGCAGATTGCCAGTGGTAAAGCTAAATCTGTGGCACCCAATGGTCACAAGACCCTCACCTCATAGGACACAGACATCCACTGAGAATTACCCACGAAACACAACAGACCTATATTAGGCTTAAGTCATGCAGGAAATATTTTTTGGAAGCTTTATTTATTTATTTATGTTGTTTTTTTTATTTTTTCCTTTCATGGTATGAATTAATTGCTGCATTTTATTTTTTTATTTTATTTCTTACACAAAAAGCACATTGAAACTACAAGTAATTTAAAAGGTTATAGTGTCGTTCATTGACATTGACACATATAAGACAAGTAGGATCTGTATAATGCCCATGTTTCTATATGTTGGCAGGTAAAGTATCTCAGTGAACTTAAACCTGCATCCACAAGGTGCATCTCTGTTTTTATTTAAATAAGTCTCTCAGGTTTTTATGCGTGTATGTGCATGGCAGCGTGACAAGCAGGATAATGATTCTGACTTCTTTTGTTGTCTTCCCTGATAAATGGCAGACAGAGGTTGAATCTCACATCTCTTTCATCTCCTTCGGTTGTGCACAGGCACAAATTTCAGGAGCGCTGTCACTTTTTTTGGTCTAAACATGATCAGAGACTTGTAAACAAATAGGTTTTCAAGGCACCACTGCACATGAAATGATGTAAAACTGGACATGCCTCCACTTGAGTTTGCTTTAAGTATTTACAGGACGTAACGGGGGTGGGAGGGGGGTATGTGGCCTGTGTGCCTTGTAACCCATTAAGACCTTAAGATAGGTTATATTTCATCTCGCTATCGAGCTACATATCTGGAGATAACATGCATGAAAAATGTCACAACCTGTAAATCCTCTTATTGTTGCCTCAAGGAGTTTGACTTCCAATAATTGATGCCCATTTCCATACATCACTAGTTCTCATTCCTGCAAGACCGTTAATGCTAAATCTCACATGGCCTTTCACATTGTCCAGTGGCACTTTTCCGTTTTGTGTCGTTCATTTTTCAGAAACCATAGACTAACCTCCACAGCACAGAACACAATCATGTCACCATTATTCTGTGGATTATTTCTCGGACGGTGATTTACAACAGGAGACGTTCGTAATAAAACTTTGCCCCCCAGGCTTTACCAAACTATGGGCTTCCTGTACAAATGAAACCTGCTTCCTTTAATACAGATAATGCAGAGTTGTGTGTTGGCCCTTGTTGAAGTCTTCTTTTAGAAAGGACTGGTGTTTGTCAAGGGATATGGAACAACAATTCACTGTCGTGTTTTGTCACTCACTCCTTAAAGGCATCAGTCTGGTCACATACATCTTCATTATTTAACCAGTTTGCACCACTCCAGGCTTTATTGTTGAAGCACCTTGTGTACAAGTGAGACAAGGTAAACAAGGTGGTTTGCTGTGTAATGTTTACCACCCATTGAAGAACCACTAAGGAGGCTGTTTATCTCTCTTGTGGTTAAAGAGGTTTTGTAGCAACCAGGATGTCTGGGACAATTTAAGACTTCCCCCCCGCTCGCTTTCTCTGAAAATGCTGCAGAGGATCCATCTATTCCCCTTGTTGTAATGAACCTCCCTGGGGGCCTGGGCGCACCATGTGAAGATGCCTTAGCACCAGAACGATTCATTACCTCGGAAATGTGAGCTTTTGTTCCGTTTTCAGCAGAGCCCCATTAATCTTGGGCTGCCTCCTGGCACGCAGGGCAGGTATTGCTTAGGTAATTACAGTTAATCATCATTCAGACGTGCCCATGGACCACGGCCTCCTCAGTGGTTATTATGCAGGAGAAAATCTTACCCCTTACACTGCTGTTTACCCCCCCCCCCCCCCTTACTGTAAATATTGCATTCCAGTTGCACCATGAAGAAGCCTATTTTCTCTTTTTTCCTGTTTTGTGCTGGTAGCCCAACCACAAGAGTTTTGGTAATTGTGTCCTGTAGGATTTGACTGTAGTTGTGCAGCAGCCTCCCATGCACAAACAAGTAAACATCCCAGCGTGGCCCCCCGCCCCCTCCAAACATTTACACTATCCAGCTGTCACTGTTGCACAGCTACTGGAGCCTACTGTTCACCTGCTGTTTATGATTGTGATTAATGGACAGATTATAAGAAGGATGAATTTCAGGAGCAACAAGCAGAGAGAGGCCATCTGTATCTCGACTTCATACAGCCGTGGGGCACACACAGATAACTTTATCACTCTGGGTTTAATACTGTGTATGAAACATGGAGCGCTATGATGGTCAAAATGTTTAGATTTGGAGCTAAAGCATCAAGTAGTCAGTCTGACAAAGGATTCATCAATAATTCTGATATATATTTAACTGTTCCAGTTGTTTCTAACTTTGATTTAAGACCTAATACCTGCAAACCTGATGACAACCTCAGCTGGTCTTTGTGTTTAGCACTAATTAGCTAATATTAGCCTGCACACATGCTAAGCTCATGAAAATAGTGAACATCACCTGCTAAACCCCAGCATGTTATTATTATGAGCATCTTAGCAGGCCGATGTAGTATTTATCACTGTGCATGAGTGCAGCCTTACTGAGCTGCTAACATAGCTGTACACGTTTAGTGTTGTGAAAATGCAAACAAAAGCTGCTGGTAGATGCAGCTGAAAGTGCAATAATAACCCAAACTATGTGATTATATAATTCCATGACAAAGCCGGGGACAGTTTCCTTCCTTGAATGAATAAAACATTACTTGATCATTTAATATTTCTAAGATATTCATATAATAAAGATGTTATTGTTTACAAAAACTCACAACTCTCATGTTGGATGTTTATGCAAACTAGAACAGAAACTTTAGTGTTTTGACTAAAGTCTACTAGTCATTTACTGTGGATTTCATTTTGAAGCAATCTCCGCCTTGAAAACACAGCGCATGATGTCACTTTGTAAGATTACTTTTTTTTTTTAAGCATGGGTTACAACAAAACACTTTAACTGTGTAGTTCCACCCCATAAAAACATTCAGACAGCCATCCAATTGCAAGATTAAACAAACAGCAGCATCTAGGGAAACTCCTGATGAGCTCACATTCCTCTGAAGACCAACCACAGGCTCTCAGGCTATTGATTAACATTTAAGATACGGGCAAAAAAAAAAAAGGAATCAATGTGTGTTGGTCTATTAAAAAGACTTGCCCTTAGCCATTTGTTTGTAATTTGAATGAAGATAAATCCAGTGCTTAAAGGCTGCAGAAACAAATGAGATGAGTTTTTGTCTGGTTAACCTCCTACCAGGAGAACAAAAGCAAACTCAAACAAGACGGTGCTGTTGTTTGCTCTGCTTGATAAAAAACACAAAAACCCTTGAGATCAGAATGAAAATGTGTTGAAACATTTGGGTCCCCCCTGACAGAAATGAGAAATGAGGGAGGGCAGCAGCCTCTTATCTGCGTCAGAGGAGGGAATAGTTTTTCTCAGGTTTTGCACCTGTTGGGCTGTTTATTGAGCTGTTTCTATGGATTGGGGGAATGAAAAAGTATTTGGAGGAAATGCAAAATGTATTGCAAGGGAAAGCGAAAGTACTGCATTAAAACAATTAACCCTTAGGAGACTTCACAGTGAGTGACGACAGAGGACACAATGTACTACATCACTAAATCTGATGGGAAGACAACAACTAACAAAAAGATGTGTTGTTGTAATGACGAAGAAGACACACACCTTGTAGTTTATTTTCAGTAAATCCCACCAGACACACACCAGGTCCTGCTGCACCAGATCCACATATGAAAACAGTCCAACAAACACACTATTTACCTCTGAACAGGTAGATTCTGCCTAAATCACAGTGCCCAACTGCTTGAGGAATTTCTTTAACCTTTTAAAAATGACAGCAAATATTTATGACCTGCTTTAAAAGATTTATATCTTCAGTAAAAAACCAGTGGGTTTAGGGCTGAGGGCCAAAGACAGCACAGAGAAGTTGGAAAATAAGATGGACTTTGTTCACAATGCAAAAGATAAAGAATAACACCAGCATGATCCTTTAGGCTTCAGGATATTCAGGATTAATTGGTGTCATTTGGATTATTATGACGTAATTCCAGGAAAAAAAAAAAAAAGCCCCTGATTCTTCCACTGAGTTCAGGACTGAACATCACAGGAAGAACAAGTTAAGGAAAACACCTTCCTCAAAGAGATCTCACCGACTGATTTCTGTATGTGTGTGTGTCCTTCACATCGCTGCCACCTTAAACCGCAAGACACCTGTCCCTTTGTGTGCCACTTTCAACACACACCACACACACACACACACACACACACACAGCAGAGAGAGAAAACCTCTGGGGGTTTCTGCCCAGTCATTTGGCACATTTTTGATGTTGAATCAAAAAAGACAAAATGAGAGAGTGAGGAGGGAGAGGGAGCAATCTAGGCTTTCCACTTCAGTGAAAGGCACTCTTTGTTGAGCACTCCTGTGCAACCCACCCCTCCCCACTCCTCCCCCACCCTACCCCCTCTCCAAAGCCCGGGTGGATTTTTCATTAAATGCTATCAGAAATGTGACTGCTCCTATTCACGGACAGATGGAGGGCTGACTGTGCGGCTGGACACCAATACTTTGACTCGAGAATGACAGGAATCTGGGCTGTGGGTTAAAGTCCGGCTGGACTGGGGAGAGTTGATAGGACCTGACAGAGGAAGAGTAAACACTGCATCACTTATTTGCTTTTTATTTCCTCCTCACGTTGCTGTTTCCAAGGGTTTCTTTGTGTGTACAAGCCGTGTTTCCAATTCCTAAATATGTTTAATATATTCTTCAGGGCCAGTGTGTTCTCATTCTGATTTTCTCTGGTTAGACATCCATTGTTTGCAGAGTAAAGAAAAGCAACCTCACATTTGTTATGTTCAATGGCAGCACAGTGTTTTCCCTCTCTGTTCTGTGGCTCCTCCAAGTAAGACCTCCTTGTCCTCATTTTCAAAAAAGCTACTTAAAGAGTTAAGAGCACTCTGCCTAAACAAAACAGCATATTGTGCCACTGTTTCCTCAGACAAACAAAGTGACCAGATCCATCCACTGTTCATTTCTCACTAAAGCACGAAGATGAACCTCTCATATTGTTAGAAAGCGGTCGATTATGTCACAGCACAATAGGAGGCAGATGAAAATACTAACAATGATTTCCGCCAACAGCAATTTAATCCTCTGCCGTTAAAACCTGACACAAAGTGAACAAAAGCAAGAAGCTGGCACGAATAAACCTCTGAATCTGAAGATTAAGCAGGAAAAGAAAAAAAAAAAGAGGACCTTTTGTCTAAAAAGACCCTTTATCTGCTTTTGAAGTCGGTGAGACCTGCCAGCCGTTCTCAGCCTCTCTTTGTAACCGGCCCCCATGTCCCACAGCAAACCACCACCTCACTTTCATCTGCCCGTCATCTTAGGGGGCAATTAATGCCATTCAGGTCTACCCACTACACAGAGAGAGAAAGAGAGAGAGAGGAAGATGGTGGGAAGGCTCATCTACTTGTTGAAGCAGAGACCTGACAACAGTTTAATGTACCCTAATTTGGTCCATATAAGACAAGTGTCACTTCTCGATCTGATAAAATGCATAGTCGCTCTCCTCTCCTGTTCTTATTTCTATCGGATCGGGCTTCTGTTTACAGGCAGACAGTGTGGAAACCAGCCAGGCTGTTGCTTAATGAATATTTCACTGCCTCCACACAATAAGCCTCCCATGATAGCCTTATGAATAACGTCCCACTCTGCAATTCTGCTGTGCAGTGTGCAATGCCTCCAATTCATACTTGATAAAGCTGCATGTGAGGAGAAGCCCTGGGTTTTATCATTGACCTTTTCGCTCTCTGCTGTAGTTCCTTTACTCTGGGGACTCCCACTGTTTCTCCTTTGCTGTTCTAATACAGTGGCTCCAGCTCTGGCGTCTGCGAGAAGCAGGGGAAATAAAGGCTCCATTTGCATTACGTAATTTCATGCATTATTCAGAGCTTCAGAGAATCATTTCACCTAGACAACTCCTCAGAGGGCAGTGAGGAGATAACTGTTAGTGACAGGACTGGCTCATGAAATGCAGAGTGACTTAACCACCCAATCTGCAGATATTACCCCAGCTTGAATTGGAAATAGACACCGGCACACTCACACAGACGCGCTCTTACAAAAGTACACTCTCTGTGTTATTCCCACTTTGTCTTTTTTATCACTCAGAGGGAACAAGAGATATCAGATGCACACTTTTAGGGAATATCTGTTTGATGATGCGCTTGATTTTTCAAAGGGTCTCACAGACCATGGAAAAATACAGCACAGAAGAACAGTGCTGTATGGGTAGGAGATGATTTGCCTTTTACTTCCCCACACACAAAACCCCAAAAGAGGCAAAGATTTGAATTCAGATACTGTTAGATAATGATGTTCTAGTTCTGCTTGTTTTCTCAGTGCAGTTATTCTGCAGCCTTGTCAAAACATAAAGATTTTATTGTCATAATCAGTCTATTTTAATAGTCTGCATTAGTTTGGAAGCAGATCTCACAGCAACAGCAAGTCCATCATGACGCAAAGAACATGAAGACAGACCAATTAGTGCAATCAAATAGCCGCTGTAGCACATAAGCTGCATAGCGGGGCTGCTCACAGCAACTGGACATTGTTTCTTTATTGTCCAAAGCTCACAAGAGAACAGAGCCTGAAAGAGCCCACAGCTCCAATAGTGGTGCAGTTGTTATCACAGTCAGGGAATACAGCAACACAAGACCATGGAGAAATAAAGCTTTCTCCTTCTAATCATAGACAATAGAGTGTATTTCATTAAGCCAGATAATGGTGTGTGCATTTCATTACCATAGATAACTAGGAATATTTAGATGAGGGATGAGGTGCTCATAAAGCGCCAGTTGGTAGCCATGGTAACCCGGATCTTGGCAAACAAAAGAGTCGGGGAGAAATGTTTGCTAGGGGATGGAAAGAAAAGGGGAAACGGAGAAAAGAGGGAAGGAGGCAGACTGAGAGGAACCACAGAGCTAAACATGATCCCAGGCCAAAGCAACCAGGCCGAACGCTTCCATGTTGTTTTTCTTCCTGCATCCAAAAAGAGACTCAGGTGACCACCATGATCTGCCTTTGTTCTCAGCCCTTAAATATGCTCGTCTCCGTAGGATGCTTAGGATAATCACATGCTAATGTAGCCACAGGCCAGATAATAAACTTAATCACCCAAATGTGGAAATCAATGTGCGGTAAGAAAACCCATCCATCCATCTTGCTCTGCTCCTGTGAATATTACAAACCCCATGTGCCGTGCTTGTGCTGCCAGTCAAACCTGACTTATATTGTGTGAATTTCAAATGAGGATCCTAGGGCCTTGGATACCAAATCAGCCCAAAGTGTGACCTTGACCTTGGGAGATGGTTCTCATTCATCCTGTTTCAGAGCTGTCAGTTTGAGGACAAGCACCAGGACAGGTTATATTACTGTGAATGACACTATGGCAATGGAAATCCATTTCTTTCTGGCAGCATGCAACATTAGGCCTCCTGCTCAGATAGAGCTGTATCATTATTAATGTAGAAACATCATTTGCGGCTGGAAAATTAACGGTTAGTGTGAATGACAATGAAATACAGCTGATTTGACATTTACAAAATATAACACTGATTACAGTTACTCACATTTTTCATTATAAATTGGCCAGTCAAGCTTTTTTTACATGATAATTACAAGTCAAGTCACAACTGCGTCATTTAGCTTGACAGAGTGAACTATACAGTTTACATGATCTTGTCACTACCTATCTGAATATTTTTCTCCACATGACAACTGATATGAAGAAAAATGTTTGACTCTGCCCTAAATGATTTTACTTACTACAGTTTTTAATTTAGTGTGAGTTTTTATTTAGAAACTGATATTGTGTTAAGAATCTAAAGCTGCTCTGCCAGCCTGTAATTAGGCTCATTTTAAAATGATAGTGCTGAGTGATATGTAGCAGGTATCGTGTGCTAGCATGAGAACAGTTGCTAATTAGCCTCAACACATAGTTCAGCTGGTGTCAATGGGAACGTCACTAGTTTGACGCTCATCTGGACACAAAGAACAATTAAAATGATCAGTTATAAGGATGATGGGTGACACAAGGATGCAAAGCAGCTGGACAAACTGGTGGAAAAAAGCTGGTTCACTGACTTATTGTGCTGTGGTGGATTAATGCACGCAGAAAAAGGTAGAGGCCATCCTGGAATACACAACGTCCTGATGGAGCAGAGAAGCAGCTGCAGTGGACGACTCACCTCACTGAGCTGCAGGACTGAAGGACACAGGAGATCCTTCATCCCCACTGCCATCAGGCTCTACAACACCTTAGCTAAGGGCAGATGACAACTGTCTACTCTCACTACTGACTGACCAGAATTTCCCTTTGGGGATGAATAAAGTTCATCTTATTACCAAAGATAAGATATAAATCCCTCTAGAGGATATACACACATTTGTCAAGATAACTGAAAACTAACAGGAAATGTCAGGGATCAGTAGAATCTGTTTTACAAAATAACATGCAATCAAACCACAAATATGAACCTCCAGCAGTTATAGCAATAAAGATATTTCAGTCTAGACAAAGTGGTGGTCTGGCCAACCAGGCGACTGATGCTGCCATCCATAGAGCTATGCCGCATGCACAGATGACACAGAAACAGAAAATAACTCCACATGACCTGCACATGAAGTTCAGCCATTAGCTGAAAGCAGATAGGACTCCATATGGACAACTGTGTTTCGTTACCCCCAACACGCCACTTTAACAAGAATGTAGCACTGCTGTCAGGCCTTTGATCACTTTTTTAAACTTTTATTTATCCTGGGAACATACTGAGCATGTTCTCACTAACATCCTGCCTCACATTCACCAGCACTCATCCATATTTGGGAATCTCACATTCTCAAGCCTGCAGCCTCCATACGAGAAGCTCCGGGAAGAAATTCAGCTTTAGAGCTTTGCTGGTTAGGCTCATGTGTGAGTTGCCAGATATAATTTTTGATGTGTATTAAATTTTAAATACTGGCCAGTAGTGGTCCAGTGTTAACAAGATGGAGGTTCCTCACTGAAAACATAGTAGGGGAAGCAGTGCATTCGCTCAAAAAAACAACTTGAATATGGACAATCACAGCGGGCTCCACATCCTGCATTCCCCCATCTTAAGAAACCTGAGAAGACACCTTCCTGGGATGAATTTTTCCATCAGGTTTTTTGTTATCTAAACACAAAAAACCTGATTTTTCTGGTTTGAGCTTCAATGAAAACATCTGATAAACCACACAGGTGAAAACACACACAACAGAGTGAATCCAGCCTGTGACAGTCAGGAATGATAATGTGGATTCCCCTGATGATGTATGTGTGTGTGTTTGGAACCAGACTCCAGTCCTGGCCCACAGTAATAGGATCAGGCTGTTTGGGCCAAACAGGCTGAGCCTCTCCCAGGGTGGCCCATCTGGCCAGTGCCCAGGCAGCAGCGCCAGCCTCCGACTCCACTGTGTGGGGACCCATCTGTGGTCCTGTGTGGTATCGACCATTACACCGCAAGGCCTGTTCTGATCTGCACATGGGTCCACTGGTCTGTGTGTGTTCTGCAGATGGGACAGTGGGTCAACTAATAAAAGCAAATCAGCCTTGGTGAATGTTTTAACCCAGCAGAGGTGGACAGACTGGCGAGAATTACAGCAGCAAGATGTTACAGTCAGGTAGCGTCAGGTAAGTTGTGTGCAAATCCAAGTCATTGTTTTTGGGTAATAATGTTTCTTTCTTCAGCGTATGTGCATATTAAATAAATAATATTAAGCACCTTGTGTTACACAGAGGCAGATGTTCGTGGCTGAGCCAACTGTGCCGATGAAAACTCATTTGACAGCCTTCTTTCCACAACATTATCAAGAATAAAACTTTGAAGGAGAGAACTAAGATGAAATATATTCAGGTTCACTGCACAACAAATAAAAACTACACGACAGTAGCGACGATGAAAGAGGGACGAATGTACTAATGAACTAATTATTGTTTCAGGCACAGGACTTTAGCTCCTGCTCAGTAAAACACTTGGTCACTGCAAAAAAATCTTTCTTGTTCAGAAGGTTTTTTTTAAAGCTGCTTGGTAATAAGAAGCTTTAGCTGCTCCTCTCAGCATAAGAAAATTATCTTAGCGAACATGTGAGTTAACTGAACGATTCACTTCTCTGTAGTGGAGAAATAACTACAATAACTACAATCTGACTAAATCTACAATACATTTTCACCAAAAGACCAACACGTCTTCTGATCCAGCTCCCCCAGTTTCCCCTACAGACTGCAAAACAGGACTGTCATTCAGCCGTGTGGGTACCCAGTCCTAATATCTGTTGTGCCAAAGTGTATAGTTTCTTGGTAATTCAGTTTCAGGAAGCTCAATGTGAAATGAGAGAATGTGGACATGACAGCAGCTGCATAGCTGAAAGATCACAAGAGACAGCCGAGCATGAGCTAATATGAGAGAACGCACATCTGCCTCAGAGATGAGATGTGGTAGAGTTTACTGCATATGAGCAGTAGACCACAAACCGTAATGAGTAGAGGAGTTTACATTTACAGCACATCAGAGCCAATCAGCTCCATCAAAATACATGAGCTGGAGTGAGAAAACATCAGTGGTCGTACCAGAACGACACAGACACTGCAGTAAAACCATTTTTCCACACACTGGGTAGAACCTCATCAACCGTACACACCACGTCACCCACAGTGCAACAGCATTCACTCCTATCATTAATTACTTAAAAGATGAAGTGTGGAAACATTTTGGCACAGAAAGTATTTTATTTATTTAGCTAAACAGAGACTAAGAGTTTGAATAATCAGTTCTGATACTTGTTAAATGCACACACTGACTAGACTAAAGTGCAGTCATCATGCTAGTGGCTGAGAGGCTGTAGACACAGAAGTGTTAGGTGCCAACACCAGCGTGCTAATAAAATCACACTGACAGTATTAACATGCTGATGTACAACATCACCATCTTAGTTTAGAAAACAAGAAAACATTTGCTAAAATAAAAGACATGCATCCTCTGAGGACTATGAATGTCGGTACAAAACTTCACGGCAAGCGATTTCTCTTTCATTCTGAAGCGAAGAGGCGACTCTGACTGAATAGAGATTCACGCCATTAGGAGGAAAAGTCAATGCTGTGCTCAATTTGTGCACAAATACAAAAGGCAATAAAAACACACGAGACTTGGGACTTTCCATGGCAGATGTTTTTGCTTTAATGTCTGTTTGGGAGCTCTAATAATGATTCTCCTACCATATACTGTACTTATCTCTGAGAAAGTTAGCTACTTTCAATATTTATTGCTGACTCTAAACTGTAGTTGGCATTTGCTTTTACTGTTTCTGAGAAATGACTTCCTTTTTATTGAGGTTAGCCATAGCTCTTTGGTTCTGTTGAGGTTTTGGTCACTCAGGGAGGACATATCTCTGAAAAGCAGCTCTGCAAATTGAGAAATGTTTCACTTATTTTTCAATCTGCAGTCTCTCCTGCTGTAGGACAATGGGGCAACACAAGGGGAAGATAATTTGGACGTTTTTTATTTTTCATATACACATTCACCACTTTATAGCACTTTGTTACAACTCATTAAGCTCTATACTAACTCCATATATTTAAAAGCATGGATACCCACGGTGGCAATTAAAGCAGTGCTAGTGTTAGCATTATGCTCCAGCCATAAAGTAGATGCACATATCAGCACTGTTTGAGTAAAGGTTATTTCTACGGGGCTGAAATACTGCATGTAGACTTCAAACGGCTCGCACTTCACCCGCCTGGATGCACAGTCTAAAAGCTCAACATGGTGTGTGGGACAATAGTGGCGCTCAAAAGCATTACGGTAATCAGGGCCAATGGAATTTTCCCTGCATCATTAAAAAGGGATTGGTCTGTTCACTGTGTTCATGGGAAGTGCCGTTAGTTAACCCAACAAAGGTGCTCTAGCTGTGGACTCCCAGAGATGAAGGGCATCACAGGGGCTCAGCGAATCCACTTCTAATCCTCTCGGCCCCATTGTACCGATACACTCTAAGCCCTTTGACCACTTCCCGCTCTAATCTCTACAGATTTGGGCGAGTTAACAAGTTTCTGATCCGTGGGCTCACAACGTCCCTCCTCCACCTCCACGGCCTCTGCTTTCCTTGTGGTCTCATATTTAACAGTAATAATCGATGTAATTTAGAAAGACCTTTTTAAACTAGGGTTGCAGCGTACTTTGCAGGCACTCACAAATATTTTTTAATGGTCAATTTTCAAGCAAAAATACCAAACATGATGGTTCTAGTGAGGATCCACTGCTCTTGTTCTCCTAATGTGAAAGAAAAGTGAATATCTTTTGGGTTTCACTGGAAAACACTGCAGTGAAGTTTATAAAATTACAGTTTTGATAATTTCTAATTTCTCATAAGACCAACTGGTAACAACAGTACTAATTAGCTGCAGTTGTAAGTTTCACTAGTATAAACAATTCGACTTAATTAGGATGAATTTAAAGTCTGCAAAATCTGTTAGCTAGAGAAAGTGTCATATATTCAGAAGGATACTGAGTTTATATAAAACGCATAAAAGCTGCAAATCCTCACAGCGGAGCTGGAATCAAGCACCTCAGTTCCAGCACTTCAATCAAGTCGAGAGGATATTGTCTATATGTGTGTGTGAATGCGTCAATGCCTAGATGTCAGGAAGGGGGTGGGGTTTTTTGAACTGCTATTACTAAGTAATAGTAGGCTGCATTCAGGGAGCTGGTGGTCCTTACAAAGCACTTGACAGGCAAAAAGACACCCCATGATTTTGGGGTGACCTGGGTTTGTTTAGCGTTTCCCATTGCTGCTGGTGACAGTGACACGTGTCTAGGGTTGGGCTGGGTTGACTCCAGGATTTGGGGTCTGGGGGTGGTGAAGGGTGTGTGTGTGTGTGTGTGTGTGTACAGATGGTTGGACCGTTAGAGATGCTGTCTCATATTCCCAAGAGTGGAGGCAGAGGTCAGGGATCAAAGCCCCAACTAACTCCCCACCCAACACTGGGTCTGGGAAGGTACAGAGATCCAGAATGAGCCTCTGCTCAGCCACATTATGCAGTTTCCACCATTAATGCCACAGCAGGAATAGCAGGAGTCTATAGGCGCAGTGGTTGACTGTGTGTGTGTGTGTGTGTGTGTGTGTGTTTGTATGGGAGTGTTGTATGCATCTCTGGTGCCAGACCATTGTAGCTTGTACAATATAGCAGTGCAGCTGGCACGTGCTACAAACACACACACACACACACACACACACACACACACACACACACACACACACACACACACACACACACACACACACACACACACACACACACACACACACACACACACACACACACACACACACACACAGACACACAGACGCGCTCACACACATGCCAGAGTCTAGAAAGGTCTTTTAATTAAGGGATTTGTTAATTTTCTATTCAACTTGACAGTGATGAATGGGGGTGCACTGCCTGCCCATCTCAGCCTCGGCTGTTCGGCAGACAGAGCTGCCTAGGAGGCCTCTGGGTGTGATCATCACACTCTGAAACCACATTTACACATGAAGATAGTTAACCCTTTGCAGGCCAGAGTCACTGTATTTAATGAGGCTGATAAAAAGGAAAAAAAAAAAAAACTACTCACTGTGTGGAGGCCAGATAGGACTGAGAGGTAAACAGAGTTAAACAATGCCATGCATTGTGTGAATGGAGAAAGATTTGTTGCTGCTATTTGGCTTGAACAGAAGTAACACAGACTATTATCATGTTGGCCAGTTTAACCTTATCATGCTCTCTATACATGTTTCTGTGAAACATCAACTAAACCCCTGAAACCTAAACTATAATTTTCTTTCTTTTTTTTTGTTACAGGTTGGGGAAAAAAGTCAGCATGTCAAAATTCTTATATCAAACAACTGTCACTAATATTCTTAAAGCTTTATGTCATTTTCCAGTAAGTTATAGAACAGACTTTATCTGGATTACAAAAACCTTGTGATATGCTGGAAGAATAGAAATCTAGCAGGTTCCTTCCATCTTTAGGGAACAGTCAGCGAATAATTTCTCAGTGCTATCAACTACGGAGCTGTTACCTACTGCGCTGCACAAACCCAGAACTTTATTAGGACCTTAAATGGATCCCAACTTCAGCCTTTTTAAATTTATATTAAAAACGTCTTGTTTCACAGTGACTGATTATTTCTTCTACTGTACATAAAGTTCCTTTATTAAATTTGGGGTGATTTATTACTGCACTGTAACTACTCTGAAACTCGACTCCATGTCTATTATTTTTGTTTTATTTTATTCTTATGCTAGATTTTTGTATTTATTGCTTTAAATGGACTCTGCCCTGTGATTTCTTTGTTTTAGAGGTGTCTTGACTGAATGAAGACGTAAAACTGAGTATATTTCATTCTCATCATCAAAACCTTCTTTGTCGCTGCTAAACATGTTTTGCATTAAAAGTAATATAGGCACCCTGAAGCAGCAGAACCACATATCATATTGTCCCCCATGCCATTTATCTATTGTTATATGGCAGCCATTCATCTTTTAAATGCTCTCTCATGATTTCCTTTGTGTATGCAGAGCTGGAGGTGACCTTGAAAATGGACCATGTGGTGTTTTCTGATGATAATTTATTCTCACATACAAGAAACTGTCTTGCTAACATGATTTTCTTCTTCATGCTTTGTGCCATCTACACTCACTGCAAACTTTCGCAGCAGCAGCAGCAGCAGCAGCAGCCAACATACTCTCTTTTCAAAAGAAGCCTTTTCAGGATTTACAGGGTCATGCAAATTGTGGACACATGTTGTTGAAGATTTTAGTAAGATTTAAAGTCTAATTCGCTCTTTGTCACACCAAAGACATTTCTCTCACTGCTGAATTTATACTGATTGTCAACGTACATAAAAACCTAGGGTCCCTAATAAAACCTGCTGATAAAGTTGTCATAAAAAAAGGTGTGAAAACAATACTGGATATAGACGGAGGACGATAAAACTTAAAATTTTTATATAGACAATGATTTTTTATAGAAATTCCCCTCTAACACTGAATCACAAGATCATTTCCAGAGATTCACCCTGAGTCTGTAATAGACTAATATTGATTTATTTCATCAATGAACCCCACCCAGCCACACACACACACACACACACACACACACACACACACACACACACACACACACACACACACACACACACACACACACACACACACACACACACACACACACACACACACACACACACACACACACACACACACACACACACACACACACACACACACACACACACACACACACACACAATTGCAGCAAACTGGATCTTGCTTCAATTTTAATATAAGATGTGCAAATGACTTTTGTCTCAACTTTGACTGTCCTTAATATTTCTCTGGATAGTGTGACAAAAATAGTAACACAGTCCCGGGCGTCAGGTCAGTTATCAAGCTTTTCTTTTTTTTTTTTTTGTGAGACTGTCTTACTGCGCTTTGACTGACACACACACACACACACACACGCGACACGCTCCGTTTTAATGCATATTAATGAAGTTAAACGTCCCGCTGTAGAGAGGAGACAATGGAGCAGAGGAGGGCTGGTTGTGAGCACAAAGCCGTGGACTCGGGGGACGCAGAACAGGTGCAGGGAGGACGTGGCCGCTCCATGTGGAACGACTCACTATAGGTTCACCAGTGCAGGAAGGAATGTGACAAAGTAGTTAAACGCATGATGCCGATTTTGTTTTGTCTTCGGGTTTAGAGTCGGAGGTTTGGGACTATTGTTATTGTCAGTTTCTATAGGTGCTGCTCTTTTTGTTCTCCCTTCACTCATGAATATATCAAAGTGATTCATTGTAAAATACCAACTTTCAGGATTTATCTCAAAAAATAAGTTCCCATCTTTTTAAGTCTGTCTTAAAACAACACTCAGATGCTTATATGTACATTTAAAACAGCTTCCAGTTGCTGTAATATTCCTCCTCTCCATACTGGTCATAAACAGATCATTCCTAAAATCTTTCCCACTTTATGTTTCTTCACAATCTGGGATGTGGCCACTTTTTTTAAATCTTTCCTTTGTCACTGGTTGATAATTTTTACAGTTCAACTAATCTGACTCCACTTTTTCAGATGTTCTTTATTTAAAAGAAGAATACAAAGATTAAAAGGCGACAGTGTCTCTGGATGTCACAATAAATCAGACTATTGCAGAAGAATGGATGCGTTTTTTATAGTGAACTGAAATGAACCACTTTTTTCTAATTGTGCATGTTTCTCAAGCCGTTGTGATCTATGTGCATGTATTACTGTCACACTTTATTATTATAGGTGATCATGAGTGCAATAGTCTGCAGCTGCAAATTCTGACCTTCTGTTTTTACTGAAACATCTTTACAGAGAAACCTCTGCGACTTTACACATGAAGATCAGTTTACTATTAACACTGATGGTGTAATCGGTTATCTGATCATAACCTAAACCAAGGTTTATAAAATGTACACTCCACAAACACTCCAGTGTTTTTCAGGCTCGATTATTAAAACTTGGCAATAAAAAAAATCAGTTCCTTGGAAGTTCTCCAACTTTCCACAAAGGTGTTTAGAAACTATGACTTAAGAAAACTCCATGTCCTGGCTGTCAATCCAACAATAGTGGTTTTCGATCAACTAAAAAAAGGCATTTTTAGCAAATTACTCTTCACTCTATCCTTTTAAGTTTTTAAAAAAAACAAAAAAACTGTAAGAATGAACTATGGAGAACAATATAACTTTCTATTGAGACCCCTAGGATAAATAATTCTCTTATGGGGAGATAGGCTGGTAGCGGTAAGTGATGTTGTGGGAAGGTGGAAGGACTCGGCCAGCTCAGTGGGTCCCTGCTCTGCTCTGTGGACCCTCCTATGGGGCAGGAGAGATAATCAACTTGAACCAAACCACGCCCCCGTGTTTTATTCAGAACTTATCAGCGCCTACATGCTGAGTACTCCGCATACTGAGCCCAGCAAGGGAAGAGAGAGTCTCGCCTCCACAGGGTACCCATGCTGATAAACACATCAGAAACGGCTTTTCACTTGTATGGACATTAAACTCTGCAGTTCAGCCAGGATGGATTTTCTAGACCGCGGTTACCTGGACGCGCGGTCCCCGTATGATTACACCTTCAATTTCTGGAACGACTACCTCGGCCTGTCGACACTTGTCGCCAAAAGTAAGATCAACAGTCCGTCCTGTAGTCCCAACTCTATAACCGAGTCTCTCAAAGCGACTCTTGGCTTAGAGGACGATTCCCCGGTTTGTTCCTGCGTAACTGGGCACGGCAGGGACAGCGACGGGCACTTGGACTGCTGCTGCACGGCCCCGGGCTCCCCGCCACTCTCCATCTATGATCTGAAGGAGCGCATCTCGCTCCTCAGGCCGTACGAGCATCTTGCTGGGGACTCTCCGCTGGGAGACAGAGATTCACACCCCTACAGGGGAAGCTTCTCCGGCCTCGACCTGCTCTCCATGGACCGAAGGCGCAAACAGACTCAGAGGGGGAAGCCGGAGCCGAAGGTGTGCGTCTTCTGTCGGAATAACGGCGCGCCAGAGGAGGTTTACGGCACCCATATCCTGAAGACAGCCGACGGCAGAGTCCTGTGCCCCATCCTGCGGGCATACACCTGCCCCCTCTGCAGTGCCAACGGTGACAACGCGCACACCATCAAGTACTGCCCGCTTTCTAAAGACCAGCCGAGCCAGAGAGCGACGAAGGGAGGCAGGCTGATTGGCAAGAGACTGAAAATCTTCTAGAAGAGGAAATGATTGAAGTTTGAGTTGCACTGTTTGAAATTACTAGTAATGTTGCCCCATTTCAATGCACAAGACAAGTCTGGAGAGTGAGAGAGATTTTAAGAAAATAAGATTTTTATTGATTTTTTTTGTACGTGTCACTGCTTCAGTTGTAATGTTTTGGTCTATCTGGTCACTCTGTGGGCACAGAGTTTACATTTGGACGCAATACCCCCCACCCCTCCTCCAGAGCACTCTGAGGACTTAGTGATAATAAATGAACCAAAGTACTGTACAGCTCAGCCCGTAAATGAGCGCCTTCATGCTGTCATCAGAAGTTGCTGTGTTTTAAGATCGCAAACAGCCCTGTACCTGTCAGGGGGATGAAATAAATGAATATGCAGCACTCCTGATATGAATGTTTAGTCCCACAGTCCATTGACCCATGAAAGTAAGCCAGATGCAAGATATACGTCTTTATATGGAGCACATTTTTCCTGAGAGAAATGTTTTCTACCAAAGGAATACGCTTTTGTATTTAGCCTAAAGATCACTTCTGTATTGTTTCTAGGTTGGATGTCTTATATTCTTTATGTGATTTAATGTGCATAGTATTTTACAGAGTTCAAATGAATGTAAAACTGGAAGGTGTAGATCTGACAAGCAGCTCACCCACATGCTCCTCAATTAGCACCGAGCTCTTTTATTTTTCGTCACTAAAACACAAATGTTAGATGATTTTTTTTCTCCTCCAAGTGGAAATGTGTAACTACAATTCTTGTAAATGTAAAAAAAAAAAAAAAAAAAAGGGGGCAAATGATTTTAGCAATGAAAATCTTGACATTCCAAAGTCTTTATCTGTCAACAGAAATGTTTTATGTACTTATTTTTACCTTATGTATCATTGGGAAATATATTCACTGTAAATGACTTCTGAATAAACATGTCATTTGCATTTTCTTACTGCTTTCTACTATATCACTGCTGATGTAACATCATACACGTCATGATGTAGCGACAGCACAGCCAAATAGTTTATTTCGAGATGAGATTTATACATATTGTGTTTTTATATAAACATGAAGCTGTTTCCTCTTCAAATGTTTCTGCAACAGTAACACACATATGAAATGCAAACGCGCCATCTAGTGCTCAAAACCTTAAATGACAACATCCCCTGCAGTCTGTTCAAATATTGACTGTTCAAACAGAAACGTGATACAGACAGAAGATAAAACTTTTTATGTTTAATAATAGATTGGTTGTAGCAATGGAAAGTAATTGAAAATGATTAGAAACGTACTTAAACCTACAGTATATGTGACTTAATGTGAGCAACAGGCTGATACTGTTTAATTTAGTAGGTAGTTTCCTTCATGTTTATGATTAAAACTATCTCATTAACACAATCAAATCTTTCCTTTCACATTATTTATATATTATATAAGAGGAGAGTTTACTTTGGGAAAACACAGACATCTAGTATGGCTTGGTTTTTTTTTTTTAGGTTTGAATGGCTTCAGACAAAACTTTTAAAAATAAGTCCTGTGGATTTCTCACATTGTTTTTGACAGCCCCTCTAAGGGGAGGTGAAAAAGATTTGATTGTGTTTTTTATTGTAAGAAGGTGTTACCTATAACAGTACAAATGGTTCTGTTCTATTCAAGTATCCCAGTAAACCATGTACAATACCAGGGTCCTGCAACTGAAGCAGTTTAGTGAATAATGATCATTTTTATGTTATATCAATAATCAAAATGTCCTCTGTGGGTCCACCCAAAATCACAATAAAACCTGTTTTCTCTTTGAGCCTTTATATTTAATGATTAGTGACAAACAGTCATGAGAAGCTGTTCTAAATAAACAAACCAACCAGACCTCTCAGATCATCTGGGACAGACTTTAGAGCCTCATAGAGTCAAAACAAAACACAAACGAGCAGCATTTGCTTTTTATGCACAACATATTCGAACCAAACCCGCAGAAAATCTGAAGTCACCTTCAAGTCTCCAATGCTTTAAAGCTGAAAGTTTAATGCTGCAAATACTGGCAGCCATAACAGAGAACGTCACAAGACCACAGGAGACGCCAAGATTTTCTTCCCTAGACTTATTTTTCCCCCAAGCACATTGTGTTACTGCCCAAGCATTTTAAGGCCATCCTGCCCTGATCAGGGTGGTAGCTGCAATGTTCCTGTGTGTGTGTGTGTGTGTGTGTGTGTGTTTTGTCCCAGTTATAAAAGCTTTTGTTTTTTGTTCCCCTGCAGAAATTTCAGCAGCTGCTACTTTTGATCCAAAACTAGTCAGTTTTTGGTAGAAATCAAAAACACACATTATAATACAGGTTCCATGCTCCAGTGTAATTTTGCTGCATAAACCTCATATTAATAAAGTACTGACCTGTTCCTGTTGGTACTTAAACATATGTACAGTGGAAGAAAAGATGCATGTGGGGAATAAGTGAGTAACAACTGGGTGTTGCAGAGAAAAGGAGAATGTATATTTGGATAAATGTTCACCCTGTGGAATATCACATCATATAATGACCCACATACCATACTTGATGTTAACTAAAACTTTATTATTATTATTATTAGCCACATGGCAATAACATTTATTGAGTGAAACTACAATATGTGTTAAAAGTAAAGACAAGGAAGCTGGGCTGGAAAATAATATGTGGCTCTTTAGCCACATTACACTAAAGAAAACAATGTTAGTCTCAGTTTTAACCAAACCAGTTTTGTTTCCCAGTAATGTGTGTACAGACAAATCATTTATTTCTCCTTTCGTCTGAAATACCTGAAAGTTACTCACTTGTTGTCCACAGTTTTATTTTCTAGCACTCTACCTTACGTACCAGTATTTTTTAAAAGTATCTGATTCATATAATCTGTGTTGTAATGTGCTGCTTAAAAATATGAATCTTAAGAACATGAAAAGCATTTGATGCCTGTTTGTTTTACAGGTACCCTCTTACCCTCTGCCTCATGGCGGGTGTTAATTGGCAGGAGTGTTTACGTCAGCAGATACAGACACTTTCTGCCTCGGTCAGGACGGCTGAGGAACATCAGTGACTCATCAGTGTGTAATCTAAATAGATGTGTCTGAAGCTGCTCTGGGAACTGACAATACGTAGGACAATGCAAAAGGGTAAAAACCAATGACAGGACACTGATGTAAAGCAGTTAGAGAAGATAATCAGAAATAAATGTGTATAAAGGGGAATATACCATAGACCCAGTCACATGTAGGGTTCAGTTTGTTGGACAGGGTTACCATATCTGACCCATGGGGTTTAATATACAACTGATCGATCTTGTCATATTATTTCAGATAAAGATGAGGGCGCAAATTGCCCACATGAATTTATTCAAGTACCACAAATCCCTGTGGTAATTCGTTTATTGTTTTCTAGCCCATTAAAACCTTTTATGTATAACACACCCCCCCCCCGGTCTTTATGCACTATATCGATTCTCTCTAAACAGGCTGCGGAAAACACTTTGTTTCAAGTCATTTCCACGAGGTTTGCTTCAGGTTATTTCATCACTTCATGTATATGCAGGTGAGTTCACTGCTCGAGAGCCTGTACCGATGGTATAAAACAGAATGTGCCCCTAAAAATACTACAGAGTAATGAGATTCAGTGATTGCAGTGAAATTTTCAGGGCAGAGTAAAAGCAACCGTGCTCTACCACATTTACTCTGCCTGCCGCTGCTGACAGTGAATCAGAAAACCAACCTTCCTTTCTCCTCACTGCAGCAGCCTGCTATTGGCCCAGTGGATGCTGACAACACCGATGTTTCTGTGTGGTGGGGGCGAGGAGCAGCTTCACTTTATAAAAGCCTGGGGTCTGCAGCATCACTGAGCTGGTGCAGTGCAAAAACGCTCGCTCATCCTCACCGATGGTGTGCAGAACAAGGGGGACATAAAAAAAAAAAACCTTCTGAAACTAAAACATCCGTAACCTTTTCTAAACAAACAAAAAAACCCACAACAAAAAATTCATCATGAGCTACGATTCCTACTTCTCCTACCGCCGCCCTTGGGACAGCTACAGAGGCTCCCGAACCACCACCAAATCCTCCATATCTTCCTCCCTCTACTCTTCTTCTCGAGCTCCTCCGTCTGGGAAGAGGACGGTGAGGCTGGCCTCCTCTTCCCTGCCAGATGCATCTGAGAGGATGGACCTGGCTCAAGCGAGCTCTGTCAACACAGAGCTGCTGGGCCTGCGTTCCCAGGAGAGGGAGCAACTTGTGGACCTCAATGACCGCTTTGCCACCTATATTGAGAAGGTGAGACACCTGGAGCTGCAGAACCGAGCCCTGCTGACCGAGCTGGAGGCGCTGAAGAGGCGGCACAATGACCCATCTCGTCTGCAGGCACTCTTTGAGGGGGAGGCTAGGAGTTTGAGGGCCATGATTGACTCGGAGAATGGTGAGAAGATGCGGATGGAGGCAGAGAGGGAATACATGCGTGATATCTATGAGCAGATGAAGGAGCGCTATGAGGAGGAGGCGAGGAGGCGTATGGATGCTGAGGAGGCCCTGCAGAGGGCCCGAGAGGAGGCGAGCAGGGCCGTGCTCGCCAACTGTGACACTGAGGCCACCGTGGTCTCTCTGTGTGATGAGATGATGTTCCTGAAGAAAGTCTTTGCAGAGGAGCAAGCAGAGCTGCAGGCTCAGCTGCAGGTGGTTAACATCAGCGTGGACGTGGAGGTGTCTCGGCCTGACCTCTCCACCGCCCTGCGAGACATCCGGGCACAGTATGAGCGGCTGGCAAACAAGAACATGCAGGCCGCTGAGGACTGGTACAAGAGCAAGTTTGCGAGTGTGGCAGAGATGGCCAGCAAAAACAACGAGGCTGTGCACGCCATTCGGGAGGAGACCATGGAGTACCGCAGACTGCTACAGACGCGCTCTTCAGAAATCGAGGCTCTCCGGAACGTCATCGACTCACTGAATAAGCAGCTGGAGGAGCTGGAGGAGACGCAGGCTAAGGAGGTGGCAAAGTACCAGGTGAATAAAGGACCAAATATGTGGTCCCTGCTCCGTGTTTCTCCCCTTTTCATGCTTCAATGTGACCTGAGAAGTTTCCTGGTCTCCACTCAGAAGAATTCTTCTTCTTCTAATAGAAGCACAGGAAAAATGGGCAGGGCAGACAGAAGGATGAAAATGGTGTAGGTAGCGTTAGAAACTTTACATACAGCAAGCAGAGAAACAGCAGCTCCACCTTCTTCATGCTGTAATGCCCGGCAAAGGAAAGAAGCAAGGGTGAAATTCTGCAAGGTTACTGAATATTAAAAAAACCTCACTGCACACAAAAAGAGACCAGGGGCCTTTTTTCCATATCTCTCTTACCGATTTCCAATTTTTTTATAGCAAATTACTGCAAAGCAAAAACTAAATGCTTCCAGTTTTAATAACGTGTGAGGCATCAGTATGTGTGTTATTCTGTGTTTTTCCTTCACAGATAAGAATAAGTGAGCTGGAGAGGGACATCACTGAAGCCAAGCAGGAGATGGCACGTTACCTAAGAGAGTACCAAGACCTTCTCAATGTGAAAATGGCCCTTGACATTGAAATAGCTGCGTACAGGTGAGACGTTCACTGACACACACACAAATGAACAAATACTGCATAGTGTCATGTAACTGTTACTACTGCCATTTAGTTTCTGTCAACAAAACACTTCGACCTTAACTTTCCCTGAGTAAACATGTTTTACTGAACTTGACATTTACAATTAGTGTTTTTCACACTTTGGTTTGTGTAAATACATAAATAAACTCAGTGAGAATCTGTTTGTCTTATTTACAGGAAACTTCTTGAGGGGGAAGAGATTCGCTTGACTTATCCTTCCTTTCCAGCCCTAAACTAAAACCTAAATGCCACCAGCCTGGCACAAACCTGAATTCTTCATACCCCCTCTTTTCCTGCCTCGACCTGACCATCACCCCCTTTACCCTCTTCATTTCTTTTCCAATCCTCCCTCTGACATCTCTCCTCCCAAAAATACTCCCTTTCTTTGCTCTTCCCCAAAACCAAACCACAGACCAAAGCTCATTCTTCTCAAGACAGATGCGCCCTTGTACTAAACAAGAGGTCCACTAGAAGTCCCCCTTCTTCTACACACGTTCTGACACCACACACCAAGAAGACAGAAAACTAAAACCATTGAGTGGCTGCACTGCATTAGTTACATAGCTACGTTGGACAGCATTATTGTCTTGGCTGAGTTCATCACTGTCAAACACTCTAAGGTCCAAGCGTCAGAGTCACTATTTGACTTTCTGACCCCTCTCTGTGCAAACATTTGACCAATTGTTTGTGAAGGAGGACACAAAGCCAAATTATCTCTCGATGCTCGGACTCTATCTGCGTTTGAAGTAATGCAAGAAAACTGCAGCATTATTGACATAGAACTCTACCAAACGATTACGCGTCGTCCTGCACCCCTGGTTCTGTAGTTGTAGTCAGTGAACCAGTAACCTTAAAACTTTCTTTTCAATTATATTAGAGACCCAGTCGTGTCATTTTTAGTTATTCTTCCTCCGCATTTACATCAACAAAATTACTGCAAACTTTGGTTGGTTTGAAAATCAGAGTGGATTTTGGTCTTACTGTTTGGATAACTCAATTTAAATTTGTCATTTCTAGTACAACTGTCTTTTCTTGCATAACTTTCCAGATGTATGTGAATGCTGAGGAAGACTAGCTGTTACTGGTTTGTCTTATAATCACAGTGTGTCTCTCAGCCTATCTGCATTAGATTTTTTCATTCTGTAAGTTTATTCAAAGCTAAATAAATGAAACTGAACTGCAGGAGCTACTTGTTTGTCTGCTGATCGTAGATCTAATGGTGCTTTACATCTGTGAACCAATGTCTGCACCATTATGCTTGGTGAACCTGTAACAGCCGGCAACAAGCTGAATAAACATATAACTGACCTGCATATTCGTTCATACCTCGTGTTTTCATTTGAGACTTTTCACAATATTCAGTAGGTATTACAACATACCATATAACAGGCTAAACACATCTGCTGTATGTGCTTATGTACTGTCTAATAATAGTGAAACTGAGAATATGCAGAGGAACTGCCCGAATGCATAAAACACATTCTGCATAAAGAGAAGACACCTACTACAACTGCAGCATAGTTTAAGTTTGGATGGATAAAATGCCATCAGAGACACATTTTACAAAAGCAAACAGGCCACAACAGATATACATTTGGAGACTGATCATTTAAACTACTACTAAATTAGAAGTACACCTCATGATCAATGACTTTAAGTTAATAAAGTAATCATTTCATCGAGGTGCTGGTGTAATAGTTTAGGAATAGGTAAGGACACATCTCACTTACAGCTCTCAATGTCACAGGAACGACACTCAGCAGCACTGCACCATTTCCCATCAGTCCATGTTCCTGGAAGCTGACTGGAGCTGTAACGTGCTGGGACACTGCCTCAGCAGGATCATCCATCACTGGGCTGACACCACACATCCCGCTGATCCTTAAAGAAATGCATAAAACATGCACAAGTTTCAAAAAACAGCACATCGTCAGTACAAGACAGTAACATGTCCTTTAAAACATTTCTGCTGTATCACAGTTTCTTTAACAAAAAGTATTTCCAAGTACATATGTGGTGAGTTTTTGTCCAGAACTGTCTTCAGGTCAGAATGTCTGCAGTGACAAAGTGTAAAGGTCCTGATGTACAGTATAGCTGTTATTCAGGGCCTCTTCAAAAAGCTGACTTCTGATTCAGTAACGTAAGTTAACGACACTTGACAAGAGGTTTTTACCTTTTGGAAGCGTAGCAAACTCAGGGCTGGGTAGAAAATACACAGAGCAATCCACAGATAGATAAGAAGCAAAAAGAAAAGGAAACATACTTGCTGTAATAACAGGGAGACTAGTGGGAATGTCAGCACAAAGGGTTTAGCAAGGAACAAGGACCCAATCAGACACAGGTGAAAGCAATCAAGGTTAATGAGAACATAAAGCTAGAGATAAGTAACTACAAAAACACAGGAAATGACTACAAAATAAAAGTCTAAAACAGGAAACACAGAGTGGATCCTGACAGCTTTTACAATTTTTTCCATTTAAGCATTGTGGAGTTTGGTGATGGGAGATATATTAATAAATACTATAAAGAAATATAAACTTGTCCAGGGTCAAAGATTTAACTATCCTGCATTGTATAGAAACGAGCACTCTTGATTTTATATTAAAGCAAATACATAACTTTTATTGTCAGGTGATTTATCAAATGACAGTGTAATCTAAGTTTAGTTCATTTATCTATTATTCAGTTCATTTTCTAGGAAATTCACTGTATCAACATCCATACGATCAATGTAATATTAAATGATATATGTTCAATCAAAGCAATAGAAAACCTGAGATCATTCCTGACTTTGGGAACTGTAGCTGACAAAACAATCACAGCAATGAGGCAGAAAATGCAATTGTTGTTCTCTTACAATCAAATGGAGCCACTTGATTGCCACTGCATGAAGAAATACCCCATGTGTCCTACATTTTACCTGTTACACATTAATCACTAGCAGATCCTTACTGTTTTCATACAATAATGAATATATGTGACACATATCATCAGTATGGACCAGCTAAACTGGTGTTTTATCAGGGAGTACCAATAATTGTACTGCAGTAATCAGTAGAATATAAATACACACAAATAGCAGATGCACCAAACATTAAAATATGTACTTGAGTAAAGGTACTAATAATTTAATTTATTTCTGCCCACATTTGTGTGATTGTGCTAACATTTTTATATAAAGTTATTACACTGCAGAACAGTTGTTAGAAAGTTATTAACAATAAAAACTCTTCATGTAAAACGCCCATGAGGAGCAGACGCTATTTCTAACCTGCAGGTGGCGCCAGCTGCTATACAGCACCTTCCTTTGCTGATTACTTCCGTGGGTCAGAGGGCACCAAGGGTCGACAACATTTGTGTGTCAATGTTACAGCGTGTTTTCAGCAACGTGCGTTTTCATTGACCGTCTCATTTGCAGACTCCTCACCTGTTCCGACGCACACATGTTGCAGGTTTTCACCGGGAGGAGCGTCCAGGCGGCCCGGCTCCTGGCGCCCAGGAGCGCCGTGCTCGTGGAGGCTGTCCGGGGCAGAAAGTCCCGCACCGACCCGGTAGCCAAGTCCAAAGAGGGGCGCGTCAAAGTGCCGCCGCCCGTGGACCCGGTGGAGATGGTGGTCCTGAAGGAGAGATACACGGAGTACCAGATGATCATGAAGGCGCTTCGGTACGTCTCAATCACTGGCCCTGAGGATCTGCAGGTCTTGAAAAGCCTTAAAACAGGGGTCTCAAGCTCCTCCAGGGACTGTCCTGCCCTCGTAGCTTCCGATTGGCTGAGCACACCTGACACAGGTAATCAGCAATGACCAGGGACAGTGGTCGTGGAGGAGTTTGAGACCCCTGTTTTAAAAGTTGTGGCATATTTAATTTATTCACTCAGCCATCCAGGGTTTTTCTGCCTCTTACCTGGATCCAGGAGGTGACAGTGAGAATTAAAAATGATTCAGAAATATTGTTTAGAACGGTGCCATTGGATATCACTTTAAATTAATTAGGTTTCCTTATGTAACAGATGTACATATAGGTTGTTTCATGGTGTGTGCTGTATGGTTTCTGCTTAATTCTTAATTGAGTGAATCCACCAGGCTCTTTGCTCTGTGTTTGTCAGTATGGAGTTTAAGGAGGAGGTGCTTAGGAAGAAGTATGAGGAGGAGACCGGCTCCCTGGCTGAGGAGAGGACGAGGCAGGAGGCAGAGGAGCATCGTGCCCTCATGGCCTGGAACAACCAGGAGAACCTTCGCCTGCTCACAGTCAGGTGAGAACATGTTGGCAAAGATATCCTTGGAAAATATTGATTGCACTAAATCTGAAATAATTTTTTTCATGCACGTGTGTCCAAATCAGACTGAACTGACACACATGGTAACAGTCACGTGCTGAGGGTTTTACAGCAGCCGACATAAATTGTCCACATGAGCTGAGCATCGCTGCCACTGAGCAGCTGCTGATTGTGTTGTCTCTTCCACCTACTGCAGCACCTCCCTTACAGTTTAACCTCTGCAACACTTACCCAAAGCCCAGTTCACCCAGTCCCATTTAAACATATGAAGCAAAGCATGAATGGACTATTGGTCTGCATTACTCCTGGTTTTGTGTTGTTTTTTTTTATGAAGCTGTATAATTTTTAAAAAGTGTTTCATCGTGCTTTCCTTCGCTGTCTTTCAGAATGATGAGGATCCAGAAGGAAAATGAAGAGGTTGAGCGCAAGAAGGTCGAGGCTGCCCTTCAGCGAGAAAAAGAAGAGCAAGAGTTCATCAAAGAAAAAGAGAGGGAAATTTTGGAGTTGCAGGTATGATTTTCTGTTTTTCTGCAGCAGTGGTTATAATCCTAAATGCTGATCTCAGTCTAGCTTTGACTGTTTACTTTAACCATCTTACAGGAAGAGGCAAAGAACTTCATCACCCTGGAGAACTTGGATCAACGTATTGAAGAAGCTCTGGATAATCCAAAGAATTACAACTTTGCCATCGACAAAGAAGGGAGAGTTGTTAAACAGACGGTGCTCCAGTGAAACAGCAGACTAACCTGTGCATGACTGTCTTCAACAAAAACAAAGACTGATGCCCATTTTGTCTAAATGGGACTTTCAGCGTAATCCACCCTGGAAAAGGATTACTACATTGTGAGTGTGAGAGGAACCTGAAAACTACAAACACATGAAAACCATTCATCAGCAGATACCTCAGATATTCTGCATACATTTATTAAAGTACTTATTGTTGATGGACAGGGACTGTGTCTTTAGAAAAGCCGGAGTTTGTGGAGTCAGTTTGGCTTTTGACAGAATGAGACCTTATTTCCACCATGACCTGTTATCTCAGGGGCAACTTGTCCCCGAGGACACACAGTTTTATTTCTCATGTTCCTTTTTTAAATTCTGCCTTTTTTTTGAGTCATTTACTGTCTCCACGTTCTTTAGATCATTACTGTCTGCTCATATGTAATGTACAAAATGTTTGTTGGAGTTTCTACTCATCTAAATCTCTTCATGATGACAATACAGGATGAAAATGAGATTTGTTTAGTTTATAAAGAATTAGACCGTCTTCACTGTCCATTCAAAAGATGTTCCACCATTTCTTAGATGAGTAGTCAAATGTTTTACATTAAAAACAGAATAACACAACATCCCTACCTACAGAATTTCTTGTTGTAAAGCTGAATTACCCCCTGAGCAAACTGGGATGTATATCCTCCTGAAGCTCTGGTGAAGGCTTCACCATGTGTCTAATAGTTTGTTCTAATTTCTATATGTATTTCAAAGAGTTTTTCACTGCAGAAAACCTGTTTTTGTTCCTGCACTTGAAGCTGCTTCCCTGTGGCTGACGACTGGCCTCCTGCAGCAGAGTGAGAAGAGGTCAGGGCCAAATCCGGCAGGTTCTCATATTCACTTTAGAAAATAATGAATCTCCATTTTTATTTGAATAAAGGTAACTTGGTCAGTGTAGATATTTTGAACAACAAAAGGATGATTAGTAGTTTTCTGAAAACTGATGTTTTTGTATAAAATGATGATTTTCAAGACTTTTTTTTTTCTTGTAAAGCTTTAGGCCATTAAAAGAAATAAGGGAAAAACAAATTTTTTCTTCGACCTGCAGACACATGCAGCTGATGGCAGGAACTCACAAGTAGACTTTGCTTTGTGTTGAGGAGCCAAAAAGTTTAAGACCTTCAACAATGTGACCCAAGAATTTCTAATCAAATAAGTCTCTTAAATACAAGTATTAATCCCCCCATTTTATTTGGTGTCATGGGTCTGATTACATCAGCATAAATACAGCAAACCTTCAGGATCTTTATCGTACATTGTTTTTGTCCAATGACATCAACACCTGACTCTAAAAGACTATTAAAATACACACAGACTAACCTACAGAAGCTTCATCCTGATTCCCAAGCAAACTGACAACAATCCCAATGAACAAGTGTAGTTCTTGAGCACCTTGATACTGGCAATAAATACATTCACATGTTGTAACTGTGGAGGCAGGCTTGTTATTTAAAACCATCTCTGTGAACATGATGACAGAAAACAAGTGATCAGTGTGAAAAGCACCTTCACTTACAACTAACACTCTAATCCAGAGTGATTCCTGCAGGTAAAGGGTTCAGTGTTTTGCCGGAAGAACTTGGTTTGTTCTCATGAAAAGAAAACTTTTACCCATAATACCCAGCATGAGGTTGCATTTAAAACTTTCACAGGGCCAGATCTGTTCATGCCTTTTTCCGTTTTAGTTTTTAAATGTTTCACCAAACAATAAAACTTCAGGTAGTTCTGAACCTGCTCTAAAATAGTTCTGGTTATAAAAAATAAAAGAAAATTAACACCTCATTCATAACCTGAAACAGAAATGCTGCACACAGACTGCACCACTGACTATAAAATCCTATTTGGTGATAAAAAATATAGCACTAGCTCACATTAGACTGAGAAACAAAACACCAAAAAGCCCTTGAATATTCAAGTATAATAACTCAAGGCATACAACACATTCACCAGAGGAAAATACTGTCGGCTTCTTCCGTGACTACAAATAATCAGAGATACGTGGGGGAATCTGTTTTGGTACCTGAAGATAAAAGGTGTGTTTTTATTCATCCACACCCACTTTGGTTCTGATGATGGTTAAGAAATCTGGTTATCCATCTGTCCAGGGTATTTCTCAAACCTCCTCTCTGCCTCCTCACTAAACGCATCCCCTGAAAAACAATAAAACGGTTAAAATCTCCTGAATTTCTCTTTGGGGATTAATAAAGTTCATCTCATAATAAAACAAAAGCCAAATTTTACATTTACTGGTGGTTTACGTTGCTTTGATTACTTACCAGTGTGGCAGTTATGGAGCCAGATTCGATGTCCATCATATTTGCAGTTGCATTTCATAGCATTGTTGGTGAAGTCACTCTCAGCCACTTCGTGATTTGGATTGAGCACAACCTGAAGAGGTGAAAACCGGAAACAAACATTTTAGAGTCAAGTTACTTGGTACTTAAACAATACTTGCTCCGGGCTCTATATTTCAAGACGCCCATACTCACCTGCAAAATGTAGTTTCCAGGTTTAACATCCGTGATGTCAATCCACTGGCAGTCGATGTCATGACGGTACGTATCCCAGCAGCCCACAGTGATTCCCTGATCACCAAAGTTGGCACACTCGTATCTCTTAGAAACACCTGAGTGGCACCAATGAGAAGATGGGTAAGATCAAAAGAGCCAGTTGTGCTTGAAATGTCGTTTTTCGCAATAAATTACGGAGGCTTTGATTTTGGTATGTATTCACACAATGGCAGGTTCTAGCCTTGTCCAAACAAACAAAAAACACTCACTGTGGGTTGACTGATCTGAAGCATTAGACTCACCCTCTTGACAATCTGTGTCCTCAAGGCAAAAACTGGCTTTGTGTCCCTCTGCCACCTTGCTACCGTTGGCATTCAGCAGATCATAGTTGGTGAAAATGTCCATGCTGTGGTAGTGGCTGTATAATAGAGAAAATACTGTTGTTAAGGGACGTGTCGGTTTTTGTAAAGCAACATCCGCTCCAATAAGACAGAAAAATATAATTTTATAGATAAAATTCAAATTTTATTTTCTGCTTCATTGACCCAAATTGTTTTAACTCTGTTAAATTATATGTAAATAAAACAGATCTGCACATTTACAAAGTTCATTTTGCATACATTTAAAGAAATGCTGAATGAATGTCAAGCTGTTGATTTAAACAACATTTGGGTTTTTTGTTTTTTTAAACTATCCACTCAGGTTAAGTGCCTTGCAGTGGAAAACAGGGTCCTTCTCTTGTCCCATGGACTTTAACTCATATGACATTTGCATCATTAAAATCTGGTCTTCTAATTTCAGAGTCAAGCAGTTAATTTCAACAGATCTATCTTCCAGAGAAAATGAAAAACTTCCTAATGAAGACAATATTACCCATGACAGGCGTGCCAGACCCATGAGTGACGCCCAGCCTTTGGCTTGAAGTCAGCCCGGCCAATATTGTGGATCTCGGAGGAGAAACGGAGCAGGCGTCGGTGCCCGTAGGGCCAGTTGGCCTTGGCTGCAGATTTTGACAGGCAGTTCTCCTCTGCAGCACAGTAGAGCATGTGCAGAGGACGATCTTCGATGTAAACCGACTGCTGGACCAGAGGGGCATTCAGGACGAGGTCAGAGGCCGCTAGACAGGGAGGCAGAAGTACGACATGGACTGATGGTTTTATTAAGATTCATTGGGAAAAACTGCAGGTTTACCTCATTATTCTTGCTACTGAACTATAAATGATGACTTATGAGCAACCAAGCTGTGGCTGTCCAAGTTGTAGTTTCTGTTAACTCACTCTCCGAACAGATGACTCCTGCTGCAAACTTTGGTGCTGCTCTCTGGCAGCTGACTGTTTTGTGGTGCTGGCACTGAGTCAGCGCCATCTCGTTTCCCACGCACTTCACACCGCTCATCACCATCTCAGTCACATTACTGTTGTCCCAGTACCAGGTTTCCTTAGGTCGGGATAGGCAGTAGGGAAACAAAAAAACACAAACAGTGCACTGATCAGAAAATAATCATTTCCAAATGGAGCTCAGAGAGTTCAGTGTCATGTTGCTCCTCTGAAAAACAGATGTTTCTGACTAATTTTTGGCTGCTCTCTCAGGACACAGTGTAATGCTGAGTTTATGGTCACTGGAGGACAATGACCTTTTTAAGATACCGACTGATTCAATAATCATACAAAATCTGAAAAGCTTCTCAATTTCAAGCCACTATAAACACAAACTTACTACAAATACATCAGCTAAACCACAAGCCAGTTTATTTTACATACAACTACTCTGCATTATGCTTTGACCTGCAGCTTGCAGTTTCTGTCGTCTTTTTTAAAAGGTGACAGCTACTCTTCAAACTAAAGATTTTAAGAGTGTGTTTTTTGGAAAATAGTGTGTCATCATCATCAGTCCTGTAACATCATCATCATTGCTAAAATGCACTTTTTAAGTTTTCCCTCTGCCTTTTTCTTGTACTTCAAATCAGTGATTTACTGCAGAAACCACCCACATAACACTCTTGTGTGGGTTCAGAAATTAGTCTCTGTGCCTCTTTTACGATGGATTTTTCTTTGATTCTGGTGGACGGACAGAAAAACTTGACATTTATTGCAGATGTCTAAAAACACACTTCCTCATCTTTGGCTTTGTGCGTAATGGTACACCAAAATCACCATTTTTCCTCCCAGTTTAATGCTTCAAAACTCACCACAGTTCCCAGCTGAGTGGCAAAACATCAGAAAAAACTTGGGATACAAACTTAGACATTTTACCAAGATCAGAAAGTTTATCTTTAAGATTGCTGAAATACTTTATATTTACAGTCAGGTTTATTCTACCTCTAAGGTTTACTTTTTTGGCTGTATTTATTTGTAAGGAGACTTTTGTAAACAATAACTTTAGTAAACATGTCACTGTGGAACAAATTTCTTCGTTTGTACTTTTGGTCCTACTTACAGTGATGGCATGCATGGAGTAGCCGAGCCCTAGCTGCCTGCAAACCACCATGGCTTCCTTTGTGGTCCAGCCTGTGCTGCATACTGTGCCCCACTTGGACCCAACCTGAACCTCCACCCGGCCCTCATAACTGCTCCGGCCACCCACTATCCGGATCTGCAGAAACGTCCTGCTGGGAGTCAGTGAGGGGACACACTTCCTGTCCTGTCACTGAACTGTCTGGACAAACTACTGATGTCCATATGCAGTCCTTAGACTGGGAGAACATTAGTGTGGTTTCCAGATGAGGTCACTACTTGGGTTTTGTGGTGAGTAGCTTCTGAGTTTGATTAAAAACCTTCAGTTTCTACACTGAAGTTCTGTAAATCTTTGGTCCCACATGGAACAAACCAAAGCAGCGTCTGGTGTTTCCATGAAGAAAAGAAACATCTACTCCATATGGAAATTATAATATACTGTTGTTAATGCATGTTCAACTATATTCCAAAAATACGTGCACCAAATATATTTAAATGTTGTATGGATACTGGCAACAAGTATTAGTGTAAATTAGTAAAACTTCACCATATTAGCCTCCATGTGACTAATTGCTGAAAATGGAATATATTTGAACATATATGAGTAGAATATGAAAAAAAAAACAACTGTACAGTCAGTGGCCACTTTAGAACATAGACTCTTCCATTTGCACATACTGCTCATTCCTCTGGATGTCTGAGCTGTTCAGACGTGAGCCAGACTCATGATTGCAACACAGCAAACACACTTCTGTTGCTGCTGCCAGAGAGTCTGCATCCAGCATTTTAGAAAGAGAAATCCACCTGGAGCTTTTAAGTGCATTCAATGTACCAAGCTGCTGTCCTGAGGATGACAAGACTGATCAATGACATGAGCGTGACTTTATCTTATTCTTTAGAGATCAGCCCACATGAACACCACTTCAACAACAAGTGGTTGAACTGCTCATAACTGATGTCCAAACTAAGGCAGTAACCTACAGTATTATTAGGGGTCAGCAGTTTAGACATGGCTTATTTTCCAGACGGAATAATCAAAAAGGGTAAAAATACTTGTAGTAAATCAAGGAAGTGTAAAGCATGCTGCCTCATTAGAACAAAGCAAAATAAACTTAATTTTTGAAAATACTTTAAACATTTTTGATTTGACTCAAAAATACTAAAAAAAAAAAAAACAAACAAACTCAAAAATACTAAAATAAATCTTTCATTATGCAGCACTAAATGGCCACTGAGTGTTTATAACAGTATATTACATTTGCATATATGAAATATCCCAAGAGACAAGCTGGTGGTCAAAGCAGCTCTGCTCTGCCATAGCAGGTTGTCCTCTGTGGTGTTAATAACCTACTTGCAGACCCTGGTTAGCGTAGCCCAAGCCCAGCTGCCTACAGGCCACCATGGCCTCGTTGGTGCCCCAGTTCTCTCCACAGATTAGACCCCAGCTCTGCGTCCCATTAGAGTCTGACCTCAGCACCTCCATACGACCCTCATATCGGGTCCGTCCTCCTGTGATTCGGATCTATGTGAGGCCGAGGGATTAGCAACCACACAGCAGAACATAGATACACAACAGCTGGGCTGGATAAAAACTTCAGCTGTTTTCTTTTGGTGTCAGATTTCTCAGTTCATGTGGTTTAGATCATGAAAAAGCTTTCACAAATCAACTATTGAATAGATCATTTAAGTTACTGTTGGTTTAAACATCTATAAACTGATTAGATGAAAGTGAACATTATCTGAAGTTTTGATCCCATTTACCCTCTGTGTGTATCTACAGGACAAATGGAAGACTACATTTTGGTAAATAGAAAAGTGCACAACCAGAAATAAGTTAAGGGGAACTCACTGTTGTCACAAAAAATTACAGACCAAAGTACTGTTTAGCAGAAAAATAAAAGAAATCTTTCGTATTTGTCAAACAATAAAATTTGGTCTGAGCTTATTTCAAGCAATTAAACTAAATTAATACAAACTTTAAGGTATGGAAAAGCCAACATGAAATGTTTTAGAGACAGCAGTGAAGAAGTGTTGGTTGAGTATAAATGAGAGATTGTGTTAGGGTATTAGCTCCAAATCTCAAATGTTAGGGAAAAGACAGTTAAATGACCAAATAGATAAATTAATAGAGAAGACAATAAACATGGTATAAAACAAATCATTGTTCATATCCTATATCTATACAAAACAGATAAAAGCAAAAAGAAATCTGATGTACTTAATGTATTTCAGCCCAATTAGTCAACCAAGTAGTCTACGTAGTTTCATGTACTGGTTGATGCAATAAATAGAATAAGAAGAGCAGAATCAATTCTGCCAACTTCACAGCACAGTAGTTTTAAAATAAAACATTTTAGTAAGGAAGTTCAGGTCTGACCGAGTTCTCGAGTCCCATGTAGGGCACGTTGCAGCGAACAGCAGCATCCTCCATGTGCTTACAGTCCTCTGATGTGATATTTCTAAAGGGGCAGTTCCAGATGGACTTCTCTTGACCGAGGCACTTCACTTCATTCATGTAAATTGGACCCATCCCTAGAGAGGCACACAGACAGTAGCTAGTAGTTAAAGAGGTACTTCTATTAAATTCTGTTTGTCAGTCAGACCCTCATCAAGCAAATTAAGAAGATTTTCTTTTTTTTTTGTTGTTGAATTTAATCCTACATGTCCCTCAAACTACATATTCAATACCTTGTGAAGCTAATGCCCAGTTCACAGTTTAAAGTGAGGCATGTTAGCTGAACATGCATGTTCTGTCAGTGATACCCTCCGTTACATTTCTGCTCTAAAATTTTTACTACATCACTCAAAGTCATAGCACTATGAGGTGACTGTATTATGCAATTTCTGTGCAAGGCATTCCTTCAGTAGTGCTCATTTCAGACTTCACTGATGTTCAGGAATGTCTTTTTTCCTGATTCATGTAAATGCCTCTCGGAGCACAGAGCATCTATGCTGCTCCCTCAAAGAGATTTTGTGATGAATCTCCTCGGCCAACTTCCTCTGTGGTTGAAACCATAATGCACACACAAGAGCAGACATCCCCTCCCAGCATTTCTGAGGATGTCCCTTCAAAAAGACTAGTTGTTTCTCCTTTGATGGAATTTCAGGATAGTTTACACACACATACAACGTACACCTCCAGGATCTTGAGGATAATGAGTAACACATATACAAAAATATATTCTTATTAGCTGGCACTGTTATTCTAAGTGACACAGCGACACAGCACAACACAGAGAACAATTATTCACAGCAATGTTTCATTTTCAGTGACATTCCTCAGGCTTCATAAAGTGCTATACACTAAATCATCAGGTGCAGAAGTGGTTTCTAATTAGAGGATTCACAGGTGAAACAATTGTTACCTCAAATTCAAGTAACAAAAAGAAAAAACTGTCAGAAATTTAAGAATCAATACAGACATAATTAGATACAAGGGGACATACTCCCTTTCTCAAACACCACACACAAACTGCTTCATTCAGCTTTCTTGCTGTGGCTACTTTCAGCCTTCAGTGAGGAATTTCAAGTCAGATTATCTTTTCAGCAGGAGTTTCCAACCCGCTAAGGAAATTAATATGCTTAAAGTGTGTGTATGAAGAAAAGACTAGCGACACCATGAAAGAGGGGTTCTGTTTGAAATTCTGAAAGTTATACCTAAATATATTAAAAAGATTGGTATAGAGTCAAATCATCTATTCCATTCATCACTATAAAATGATCAGTAAATGTAACTTTTGTCAGTGGCCATCACTCAGCTGTAGGCCATGTGGTTCTGGAGTTGCTTGCTTTATTTTCACATGAAATGGTCCATAGCCTAGTTGGAATCACATAGATGGTTTTCTGTTCTAAAAATGCCTGATACACTTGGAAATACACATACTGGAATCAAGAGCTACTTAATGAATCAGAAGAACTGAAGACTATGGGACCAACTATGGGAGAATTGTTGTCAGGAATGCAGTGAAAAACGTTTTCTCAAATGACATTTATATATAGTAATGACACACTAAGATTTGCCTACTAGTCTAGTAACTTCAGTAGGATACATACAATTTAAGCTTCAAATGAGGAATCTGTGAATGAACACTTGAAAGCAGATTCTCAGTTTTCTGGGGTGCAGGATGACAGCTGAAGACTGAAGTACTCTTAGAAACAAATCCTGGCTCCGGGGACAGGTGGTTGGGCTATCCTCATTAACAGTAACTATGTGTAACAGATTTTGAAGCTAGGGGATCTGCAGTATTAACACAATTAGTATTAGTCAACTAGGCTACAAATATTGAAAATCTAAACATCCAGTTTACTTTGGCATGTTCATTCATGTCTTTTTATTTGTATTAAAGTGTATAAAATCTGATTAAGACAAAATTTACTTACAAATATTTCTCAGGATGCAGAAATAACATCACTGGCTGAGTTAAACCTTTGGGCACCATATTTCCAGTTTCTGAGAGTTAAATTGGAAGGGTATCTATAATTGCAGGGTGAACCTTGAAATACTTGTACAAAAGTGGAATGCTCCTTCTGGAGGTGGATATAATGAGACCATTTCACAAGGCATGCCAAATCATACTTGGGCAGAATATTCCAAAGTGTTGGCCTCCTTTCAGACAGGGGACTGACTGCTCTGCTTATATTTTTTCATTGGCATTCTGTCTGAAGCTGACCAATAAGGTTCCCTGCCCTGAACCACAGAAAGTAAAAAACCTATGAATTTTTTAGAGATTTAATTAATGCAAAGCCTGGGCAAGTTGTGCTGGGTAAATCCTGATCAGCATTTCAATTTGGTCCTTAGTTTGTACAGACTTACTTGCATCATGTACTTACCTTTATTTTCTTCTTAACTTCTGTTTTGGCTGACACAAACTAATATATTTTTATCATTGTATGATTTTCTGACAGTCATTATTTCTAACCTTGTCCCATACGGGCTCCGGTGAGAGCCTCTTTGGCGCTGCCGAAGCCGAGCTCTCTGCAGACGACGCTGGCTGACTGCAGGTTCCAGCGGTCATCACACACTGTTCCCCACTCATTGTTTTTCAGCACCTCCACCCGACCCTCGCCGACCCTGGCACCACCCTTCAGCCTCACGTTGCTCTAGATGACAAACAGACATATAAGCTAAATTTACAGGGAAAAAAAATCCAGACTGTGCACAGTAGCAGTGGGCAGGATGGAACCGAAATCCCATAAATCATACTGTCAAATATGACGCCAGCGAAAATTATTGGCTCAGGGTGACTCATATCAACAACAAATAGGAAAGGTGTTAAAAAAAAAGTGTAGACATCTAGTTGCTGTTTGTTGTCAACATCAGAAAAGACCATGCATTTGGCTTTTTCGGTATGTCAGCAGAAAATATAAAGGCTGTCACACTGTGTTAGTGGCACACATGAATATAATAGGGCTGTTTTTAATGTTCTTAGATACATCTATGCTTTCCTTACTACGGCAAGTGAAAATATCTGCTGTAAAAAAACAAAAACTGAGCTGCCCTTTAAGATAAAGACTGCTTTACCGAAATTTGAAATTTCTTTTTCAAGCCACTGTTGTGGATGAACAGTGGTCCTGGCATGCAGCTGACGACAGCCGCCATTCCACCCCCGCAGGACGATGTGGCGTTCGGCTTGCTGAACTCCAGGGGGCAGGCTGCCAGATGGACCTCTGTACCTGTGCATGCCACAGAGTGGATGTGGAAGTTGCTCTTCTGTCGCTCCAAATACAACCTGGACAAAGCAGAGACAGAGGTAAGGTCTGTGATAAATTCAATACTGAATAAATTAATGCATTCATTATAATTATATATTTTGTCACATGGTGAAAAGGTGCAAGGCCTGACAATGTACTTCAAGTGACTAAATATTTATTAATGACCAAAAAAGTACATTAGTTGCATTTACAGAATACATTGACTGTGCTGAGGGAACCAATAATCTAAAGAAAGAATGAATTAATAAATAAAAACAAGGTTACACAATCTTCAACACCCACTGATCATCGCTAATTAAAAAAAATGTAATTCAGAGGCAAACTTATGTTGTAAATTATAAAAGCATGCTGGACAAAGGAAAATTCACAGTTAAGAGCCTGATTTCCATAACGTAACTTAACACAAACACTGGATAAATTGGGAACCTGCTAGACTGACTCCTTTCAAAAATGTAAAAATGCTTACCAGCATCTCTAAAGCTGACTAATCAATCAATTTATGTCTCATTAATTACTCTAAGCTAGTATTGACTTTAATGGGTAAGTAGAGTTTTACCCTTGGACAGAGTCTAGCAGGTTGTTTCTCCCTGTTCAGTCTCAAACAATGTACAGACATAAGAATCTCCACCAGGCTGCAAATAAGCTCATCACCGAAAACCTGAAGAACATTTTTATAGCAAAGTGCTCTATGTGATTGCACACTAAACCCATATACCTACAGTATTTCAAAGACGACTCTACACATCCATTATATTAGTACTTTAGTACTTTAAACAACTTTTTCAGGATTTAACTTGTTCTGAAAATCATGGAGGTTCATCCGAACCAGCCACATGTGCAGAGTAGGCGGAGGGGAAGGATGAGGATTAGAGAAATAGCCTTTTTTATTCTTGGGAACAGCCAACATTTTTTTGCTAATTCCTGTGACTTATCATTTTTTAAATATCATATTTCAATGTTAGTTGTTTGTGGGGTTTGTGGAAGCAGCTTGTATGTAGGTCTTTGCAGACAGCTTGAATTTACCCACTGTTTATCCTCAGATTACCTTTTGCCAGGGCTGCTCTGTTTAGACTTAGAGCTAGCTTTAGCTTTGGATGTCTGCCTGCAAGGTAAACATGGGTTAGACTGGACAGTTAGGAGAACATAATGGGTGACAAAGTGAAAAACCATGATAACAATGGTTACTTGATGCACATTAATGTTAAAAGACTTTTTTTCTAAAAGGATGTGTGACATGGAACACACCTGTTAAATGCAACACATCCATCTTAAATAGAGGTTAAGCACAAATGTGACAAAGACTTACATCATGTACAACACTGATATCAGTTATTTTGCCACATTTCATCAGCACAAGCTCAAAAGTATGTGGACACCCACTTTACTACACTTTGCAAACATTTGGTCTGGAGTTGTATATAGTGGAAGTATCTTAATTCCAGTTTAGGGAAATCATAATGCTATAGCATTATTTCTAAATAACAAGAGGATGTTTCCTGTGTGCGAAACCAGGTCCATAAAAACTGATGTGGAAGAACCTGACTGGTCTACATGGATTCCTGAACTTAACCCCAACTAACCCCTTTAGGATAAACTGTTGTGTTTGGGTGTCCATATACGTTTGGGCATATAATGTATTATGTATGACAAAGCATGATCATTAACATGTTTGTTAGTACAATCTATTGTTTTTATTGTAGTTTTTTCTGTTGTGACAATGTGAACCTTTACATTACCACTTTGATTTTATCTGATTTATGGCATTGCTTTTGTTTGCATGGGATGTAAATAAACTATAGAGGAAGGTGTTTAATTTATGATACAATATTGTTTAGCGTGATAATTAAGGCATGATAGTACTAGGACAATATACAGTCTATGCTGCTGGGTTCTGCAACTTTCTCAGTACTAGGACAAATAATTCTAGTAGAAAATAAGACAAAATTTCAAGATAAATCTTAGAAAAACAATCTAAGAAATGTGAGAATGTTCACTATAATAATTAGCTTCACATCCTTTTGGATTGAATTTACCAACCACATATACTGTAGTGTAATACAAAACTAAAGTGTGGAAAGAACTGACTTCCTGACACTCACTATCCAACGTGGCAAACTCCACCCATCTGGCACTCTGAACTGGCAAAACAAAGGCTGTGAATTATTAGCAGATTCGACCAGACACAGGTTTGTTCTCTTTGAGACTAAGACCTGTTTTCAGTTGAAGAACAAAAGATGAATAGATACTGACTTTCTGCAAAAAGCATGCCATAATGAGGAGTGTGATGTTACAGCTGTTGCATTAGATTAACAAGACTACGGGGACACTGACAAAGCACATACTGACAACATCATCCCATCAAAAAGGGCCTCAAAAACCACCTAAATGACAGTAAACACCCAATTACGATCATTTATTTTGAGGGGAAAAGAAATTTCCCAAGAAAAATGCCTGTTTATGTAGTTAATTAACAAATCTGTAATGGCTTGTGAAGTAGATAAATAAGTTCAAAGTTTTTCAGAAATAACGGCCTTGATCAGGTGTCAGTCTGTACAATCTGTGCCATGTCAGTAGAAATAGAATTAACAGAAAATCAACCGACCACACAAGTCAATCGTGAGGTTGCTAGATAAAATTCAAATCTACACATTCACATGCTGCAAATTCTAATAGTGTGATATTAGAGAGAAGGTAAGGATCAACTAGCTAGGCTCAGGAGCTAGATAGTTTCCTACAGGAAACCCACTGTCAAAACTACAGTAAACAGAGTGCAGACGGTGGGTTTTTCAGTAACTGTGTACCTTCCACCAGCTGAAACCTTAACCTTTGGCTTGGAGACCTTCTCAGCTGCTCTCTTTTTCAGACGTCTGCAACAGTGAGACAGCCAGATTCCATCACATACCAGGGAAAGACTGCATGAACACACATACTTAAACAGGCTGCATATACAAATTTCTTTAAGGTGCTTGAGGGTCAGTGGTGAGTAACATCTTTTGACATTCCACAGGTCTCCAGTATATTAGGTTATAAATGGATCACAATTACAGAACTATTCCAGCCAGTCAGAATTCAGCTCTGTGTCTTTCATTTGAGTCTCATTCAGCAGCTGCAGTACTGGTGCTTTGTAGTGAACCAGTTGGCTTTACACCAGTCTGTGCATTATGTGACCAACCACAACCCTGGGCCATTCCCCTGAGCATCAGCCTTCACAAACACTTGAAAGAAAACATATACACTACTGGGAACCATCTGCAGGGAATGAATAAAATGCCTTCAACTGGAACACAGTCAGGACTGTGTTCTGTCGCACTGTAAGGACAAACTGTGAAAAGAAAGGGGAGGTCTGAGGGCCCAAGGAAATTACAATCATCTCATACCACAGGATGGTCTGTTTAAGTTAGATTCCATCTTCTTGTAATTTGCAAAGAAAACTAGAAAACTTTTGCCTCCAATTACCCAGTACAGTTTCTGATTTTTTGATCATCGATTCATGATGAGGTCAAAGATTCTTAATTTAAAATGATGAACCCCCGACAATAAAGAAAATATGAGAAGATGGAACTAGCTAATATTTGCAGGTTTTTCCTAAACGACATAAGCAATATTGTACATTATAAATCTTATTTGTTACGGATAAACAAAAATAAGATTTGTCAGCTGATTGTTTCAGCTCTACTGTTTGTTTTTTTTCATATTTAAATACTGATATTGAAATGCAGATATCTCACATTTTTTTCTGAACCAACACATGGTGCAGATGTGAAAACACATGGGATAAAAACACACAATGACTTGTACTGTTCCATTACTGCAGTCAGTGCTTAACTGTTTTTCCACTTCCGCTGCATAGTACTTAACAGAAGGTTAGGACATGAAATACGTGACTAGCAGGGACACAAAAAATGCTGCTGTTCCATCTATCAAAGAAAAAACAACAGCAATAATAAGGAACAGGACACAGGAATTAGAGGGTCATCCAAACACTTTTGATTTGTCATGGGTGCTTTGTTTTAATGCTAGCTGATGGTAGAGAAAATCTACACAGTCTTCTCATCCTGTTTGTGGTTTGGCTAAAGTGTTATCTCTTTACAGACTAAAACCATGGGAATGTCAAACAAGCTGAAACAAACATCTCAACATGAGCATGCCATTCATCTTAGGTGTCCTGAAGTTCACATCTGTCTTTGCCATCTGTGTAAAAAGCTGTAAGATGAAGGTTTAACAAACTCACAGCAGAATGAGGCTTTAATGGTCAGGTAATTCACTTACTTGTAGAAGTTCCTGTTGACTTTCCTCTCATGTGGGAATCCCAGCATACCACAGACTACATGGGTGTTTTTTGTCGTCCATCCCAGGTCACATATCTGCGCCCATCCATCTTTATATCTCACCTCCACCACACCCTCCGTGATGGGCAGCCTCTTTTTGGCCATGGCGATCACAGGCCGGAGTCGTACCTCCTCAATTTTGTTTTCATCTACATGGGCCTGGTTAGAGAGTAAAATGTAACATTAAATGTCTTTGTGAAAGAAGTAATGAATTGGATTTATCTATAATAAGGAAATGGCCTTTATATAAAGTATGTTCATCGTACACTCTGACGTCTGATGATGTGAAATCAAAAACTGTTTCAACAAAAAAAAAAAAACAGACTTTATTTTCAGAAAATAATAAGGGTTATTTTCCTTACATTCACACTGACACGTGCATGCTGACATACTGTATGGTCACATGCACTTCTCTTTAAGACTCAGAATGAGAGAAACAGGCTACAGTATGTCATAGCCATTACAGAATGCAATTTTAGGTCTAATCCTCTCACAAATAGCTCTTAAGTGGTAAATGTGACTATCTCTGATTGCCAGTTTTGCAATGAGTCACTTCCACTGCGGTTTACTTGGGGGAAAAAAAACAGCTGTGGTCACAGATTGAAGTCTGGACTGCACGTTTGATAGAGCCTCACTTGCATTCAAATGCTGCAAGAAGAAGAATAGTTTTGCATCTGAATGTTCACTCTCTCACTTTCATTATCCAATCATTTATTTATTCAGGGTGTTTCCAGTGGACTGAGACGAATCCCCAGCCTAACCTTGTTCACCTTAGACCAGCTGGTTATACAAATAGACATCAGAGAGGACAGAGGAAAATAACAATCAGCTGGAAACTGCTTAGTTAGAGCAAGACTGAAAATTTCCCTCGGGTTTAAATCAGAAGGTTTCCTGAACACACGTGATCTTTTTTAAGAGCACTCTGCTTGGCATTCAGCAACCATTCCTTTGTGGGAGTACATGAACACAAACACACCACTTGAGTCAAACTCTTCCAAGTACCAGAAATGTTACAGAATAAACATATGTCTACTGCTTGTCTACTGATTCAATATGAGTATATGTGCATCCTTTATATTTAGCATACTTGTCAGGAGTTTTTATGACAAGAAACAATAGTGTTTAGAATTAGATTAACACAGAACTCAAGATGGATTGCTGGATACAATGCAAAGTGCAAAACCATGCCACTAAAACGCACTGGCATCAGACTACAACATGTTTTTGCCATTTGGGGGGTTCATTGTTTCACATTAGCTGACTACAGGAGCATTTTTGTGTAGTATACAGGTGTAATTGGAAATGAGGGGCCAGGGACAGGGAGTTCACTGTTCAGTAATATCACAACAAAGTTGCTATCTCTTGAAATCTTTTGTGATTACTTACGTCAATAACATTCGAGTCCACAAAGCCTGGAATCCTCTCGTCTTTGCACACAACTCCAGCATCCTCATCATGAGTGCAGTCACTGTTGCCCCAACCACGAGACTTGCAAAATTCAATGCTTTTCTCACCTCCATTACACAGCACGTTGTCCAGCCAGATTTTCCCTGTGCAGGCAGCAAACTGTCAGTGTGGCTTCAGCCAACTCCCTGACCTGTGGAAAGGAACTAGTCTAGGTCTGGACTGGTCACACTTGGTTCCTTGTTAAGCTGGTACTCTGGGAACCAAAAGCTCATCCACAGTTGTATTTAGTCTTAATGTACCTGTATATTCTTCATAAACAGTCTCAAGTTTTTACGAATTAACTTATTTATTATAACATAAATTTGAAAACCTTAAATAATCACATGGCAAATCACAGACAGTATTAAAGTAGAAACTGAAACTAGTTGTGTATATTCTTACCTTGGCCCTTGCCATATTTAGCACTGTGGGTCCATCCTGTGGCTGAGACAAAACCCAGTTGGCGGCAGAGCACGTTAGCGTTACTTATTGAGAAGTCATCATCACAGATGGTTCCCCACTCTCCCTTGTGGAAAAGCTCTATCCGGCCCTCGTTGTGTTTTCGGGGGAATCCAGCCAGTCTGACCCTTAGCCGTTCTATTTGTGGCTGGGGGGATGCCGATGGTTTGGGTGTCGTCATGCCTGTGTTTGATGGTGTGGTCTGGGTCAAACAGGAAGGTAACCACAACCCAAACAAAAGGCTGTATGCTAACTGTCGCCTGCGTCTGGACTGTTCCATTACTTCAGCTGCATATGAAGAAAAGGAAAAGAGAAGGCAAACGCATAAGGGCACAAGACACCTGTTAAAGTGGGTTCTCTCCAGTCACATATACAAAATATTCTGCTATATGTAATGTATAAATAGCTGTAACTAAAGCTAAGAGGGCTTACACAGTAGAAATGAAACTATGCTCAGCATATGGAAGTAGAATTTATGCAAGAGCGTAGAGTTGCTCCAGCAGTTTGATTCAAACCACCTGGCTAGTATAGTCTCTGCTGTGAGAAACGAAAACAAGGGAACATTTAAAGTGTGCCCAGTGGCCAAAGGATCAGGCCACATGTACATGAATGTTTATATTTAGGAAACAGTTGCATTTTACAATATTTTTATCACATTTTGCGGTTTCTAAGCTCATGTTGAGTTTTATTTCTAACTTTTACCTTTGGCTAAATATTAATTTCATATTTCTCAACATGACAAGCCACCTTTCCCCCATGTTAACTGCCCTTCTTAAACGTCCTGTATAGCTGTGGTAAGTAATGAATGCTAACATAGACCTGCTATTGATGACAGCTTTTAGTGAGTGGATGGGTGGAAGGTTTATTCTCTAGAGACATAAATACAGGGGTGTGATGTGTTTGCACAGAAACCACAAACTTAAAGTAACCGTTCCAAAACATGTCTATGACTGACTGCTTCGTTTGAGTCCAATTTTACAGTGTATGGAAGGATACATATGTTCTCACTAAGCTTTAGTCAGCAGGGGGTCTCTCCAGGGACAGGGACAAAAACTCTCAACTCAAACTCATCTTAAAGGAACATTCCATCATTTTGGGAAATACACTTGGATGTTTATTTACAGGATGAGAAGCTCCCCTATTAACTGTGTTTGTAATACATTATCTGTGAATCCCTAATTCACATTAACCCTCTGTCTCACAAACACATTTAAGTGTTTCTCTTTCTCTCCCTGCACTAATAGCAGCCAGTCATTGTACCAATGTACTCATGTGTGTTACTATACATCAACCAGAGGTTGCCCAGATCAACACAGCTCTGCGCCTCCACAAATAGAACTATTCAATCACTTTGTCCTATACTGCAGCACCATCACACCAGTGCACGCACGTGCGTGCACGCACACACACGCGCGCATACACACACACACACACACACACACACACATCTCTTAATTTGTTTGCTCATCACTACAAGAAGTATTGTTTTGTAGACAATAAAACAGACAACAGCATGTTGCTGAGCTCAGAGGAACAATGAGCTGAAACAATGAAAAGATCAACTAAAGCCACTTCAAATTAAACACATTAGTCTAATGGGTGATGGAAATACTGAGAAAGTTTAATTTGGGATTTGTTGGCTTTCTGGTTACCTAACTGTTATTGTAAAAAGGGCCCAGATGTGCAATTTACAATTTACTTACCCTTTATAAAAGAGGCTTTATTAGTGTGGCAGCAATTTAACAAATCTTAGTAGGTGGTTCTTATAATCCAGACCAGCACACCAAACCAAGCCATGTACCCTAAGGGATTTCCATAGATACACTTCAGACTATTTGCCTTCCCTCACTGCCACATTCCTCACATTTTTTAAAGTTGTACATCCTAAAATTGCTTAAAGTTTTACCTGTCTGAATATTATGTTAGTATATATGAGTGTATATATAAGTACATATTGTTTGCCTTTGTATAAATTTATAGCACAATCTTGCCTCGAGTATCTACTGAAATAAAATAAAGTATGAGTGTTTTAACCATTATCCAATTATTATATCTAACATGTTTGGCCATGCAGATTATGAAATTTTAGTGTTGAATTACACTGAAAACGTTTTGCAGCTCAACAATGACTCCATCCTGCCTTTCTCTTCATTTCTGTAGGGAAAAAGTCAGATTAGCAAGAGATCATCTGTGTTACCTTATGTCTCCAGTATGAAGAAGTTACAACGATTTCAGTGGAGAGGGGGAGTTGGGTCTTAAATCTTGGCGATCCAAAAGCTCATAAAGTGAACCCCATAAGCCCAAACATTAATAAATATCGCAGCTAATCCATGTCCCCTAAAATACACGGTTCCAATTTGCGGGACAGTGGTCCACCTAACAGCCAATTACTCCTTCGGCGTTATTGTCTGTAAATTGCCAGCTGTACAGCCTTCACTGCGGAGGAGGAGGAGGAGGCGGCTGCTGGACTCAAGTGGGCTGGATTTATTCCTTGGAAAGACACTAACTCTTTCATGGATGACTCCGCAACAGGCTGTCCTCTCTTGCATGGGACCAAAAACCGTGAGCTGCATTTATTGCGCACGCAGCCTACGTGCCTGGCGAAGCACACAACTTGACAGCAAATTTACAACCAGTGCTACAGAAGACTGCATGACCTGATTAAGAATTTCTGCTGTCTTGCTCCTGCTAAAGTTTTTTTTTTTTTTAATTATGCTCTATTTTGACATCTGTTAACGTTACCAACATGGCGCCACCACCCTATTTAGATTAGACCTGAAAATATTAGTCAATTAATCATGATTCAGGAAAAATTATCAGCAAATATATTTCGTGCGTTTGGTGACATAGTTAGTTAGTCTTTTCAGAAGTTTTGATTAGCGATATATTTTTTAAGATTATTCGACTAAAAATAAAGATGTGCTGCGTTTACAGTAGACTAGCTAGCTAAATATCTAACGGACGCAATTTGTGCCATCACAACCTGTTTAGCTAATGCTAACTTACTTTAGCTGGTATGATCGTTATAACGTTAGTTAGCTAACCCGTTAGCTCAAAGTTAGGTTTAATGATAATATAATTTCTTAATTAATATAGTTCAATATTACCAACCTTTTTCCAGGTCTCACTAGCTGGCAAAAATAAGAACAATGGAAACTAAACGTTAGCGTTAACCTAGCTCAGCTAACGGCTTACCACAGTGAAGCTAACGCTAATGAAAATGCAAAGGTGTGTTAGCTTACAACGACAGTTCGATTAGCTAGATTTTAAATAAACCAGCTAAATTTAGACTGGTTCTGAACAACCTACAGGTACCAATGTAGATCATCAATACCTTTATATGCCGTTAATTTGTACAAAATCGATGTAAAAATGCAATTTTAGGTTGAAGACAGTTTCGGCCAGTTGGTTGCCCATCAACTTGTCTTAGCCAGCAGGTAGCTAGTCCTTTGTTTTTATGCTAAGCTAACGTTAGCCGGCTGTTGCTAGTTATTTAAGACAAAGTACTTTATTAATCTCCAAGGGGAAATTCAATTGTTACAGCAGTTATTCTTATTTAAAGTTATTAAATTTAATGTTATTTAAATTATATAACTAATAGTAATTAATAAAGTAAAGTAATTAACTTGTCTGTAGAAAAGTAATAAAGTAATTATTTATTTTTGGGGGTTTGTGTGTGTGTATGTATGTGCCTGTGTATGTGGTGTGTGTTAGCATTCAGTCATTAAAATATGCCACTGTTATTTACTTTTTGTTGTATACTTTCACTAAAGCTAACACTTTCAATACAGGACTTCTACTAAATTAGTATTTTAGTGTGGTATTAGCCCTTCCTACAGGATGAGTACTTTCAAAATGTTTCACTTTGGAAATCCTCTGATTAAAAACACAGTAATCAGAGAGATAGGAAAGATTTCTATTTACTAAGGAAACATCAATAAGAAAATCAGAAAAAGTACAGTTTTTGCAATGTACAAACAAAAAAAACTTGGTCTCATCTTAAATTACACTGCTGAACACATTATTTGTATTTTATACAAAAACATAAGAGGCACTTTATTGAAAATCAACTTTCAGTGTATACAGCATACTGATATTTTAATCTAGTGTAACTGACAGCTGTCCACTGAATTTTCACCTGTTTTGTGAGTCAACTTGCTTTCTCAGGTAGTTTGATTCATTGTGGTCCCTGAAATCCATTGACGCAACAAACAGATGACACTAAAATGAGACAGGTAAGTAGTAAGTGAAATAATAGGACAGATAACCGATAACACACAAATCAGAGACAGTGTTGAAAATGTTCAAGTTCTACATTGTTATATGCCTCTTAAAAAGCAAAAGCCACATGAAGATTGACTGGCCCCAAGTACAAACTAAACATGCTGAATATAGAAGTAACTGGGGTTAGTAGGTTTAAAACCTCCATTGGAACAATGCATCACATTTTCTGCATTAAAAGAACATTATTTTTGAATGTCGGGGAAAATTGGCATAAAATACTCTGTATGCTATTCACTCATTTGCTCTGATTTTCCTCTACAGGTAGAGAAATACACTGGCTCGAGAGCACTTCAGCAGGTTTTGGGTAAAAAATGGCCTCAGATTACCACTTATACTTTACAGTACTCACTACAGTGTCACTAACCCCAATACTGACAAATTTCTTGAAGCACTGTCGCAAAAACATGAAAACAGATTGGAGTGAACAACTGGGTTCATAAACAATACACTGAGATTTCAATTGGCAAAAGTACTTTCACAGTCCAAATACATATTTCATAATGATAACAGTTAATGTTAAAGCATAAAATCTTTTGTGCACTTTTAATAATTATGTTATCAACTAAGAAGGACTGAAATGTAAGTTTAAATGTAAAATAAATCCAGTGAGGAAAAGTGTTAAAATAATCATTTACCATTAACTCTGGCCAAATCCAATTAAAGCATCACAGTTGACAAAGCACTAACATTAGTGGTCATTATTGATTTGCAGTGTTTTAGCTTTCCAAGAGTACCAGGAGGATGGGAGTACTATTGGGTACTGGTTCTTACATATTCAATATGACTATTTCTGCCTAATCTTTGTCTTGCAAAACAATACCTTTTGGTTTATATTATTTAAAGACCTAAGAATTTCAACCGAGATATTATCTCCAAGCACATACAATGTTCAAAAATGCTTAATCAAATTACAGTAGTAAAAATCCCATCCATCTGGTACCCAAGTAGAGTAAAAAAAAAAAAAGTACTTGCAAATTTTTGTCCCAGGACCTGATCCCACTGATGGGTCCACAAGACAAGACTAAGTGTTATTTCAGGCAACTGTGGTAAAATTCCATGAGATGCTTCAGACCAAATCTGACCTGTTAATGCAAAATCCTGCCTACATTAACATTACTGTTATTTTATTGTGTAAAAGTTTGGTCAGGGCAATGAAACTGTCATCCATCCAGTGACAATAGCAGATGTGTCAAGTCACATTCCAGCTTCCTTTCGGAGAGTATAACAAGCTTTCCAAATGTTTGACAGTTTGCCTACCACCATCAAAATTTACTACTACCTGGCTAGAGGCAGCTGGAACATCCCATTGTGGAACTGATTGTGAACAGTCTAAAGTGCTAATGGTCCTTGCAGCAGTTGACAAGTACTTCTTTGGATGATGGTTGGATGGATTAGGATAAATGCAGAAGCTCTAACAGGGCTCCAACTGCACCAAAGTAACCCTAAAAAGACCAAAAAAAAAAATTCTGAGTTGGAAATCATTGAGTCCATAAAAACACAAGACTACACTTAAGGTCTTGGAGGGGAATGAGTGGTAGAGTTACTGACCTCATGCTGCAGGAAGAGTGCTTTGAGCTGGCCTTTGGACCAGTAGTCCATAGCGTAGGCCAAGAGCTTCATAGAGAGGGTGTTCACTCTTAGGAAGTTGCCCACAAAAACCACTCTTTCAATGTTCTTAGTAAAGAAAAAAGATAACAGTAAGTTTATCTTTAAACACAAATAAGAATATTATCCTTCTGTTAATGGAACTAGATTATTCAAAAACAATCTCACACTTTTTAGCTGACATCTGATACCACCCATAGCAAGTGTAGTAAGTTTCTATAAACTAAACATTTTCAAAAAATGTTTCATTCATCATGATTATAAAACCATATCGTTTGTTTAGCAATGTGTTTTATTATTTATTTTAATTCAAGTTTCCCACCTGCTATGTATAATAGTTATTAGTTTAGTTTTACCATCAACAACAACTAAATCAACTACAATACAAATTTTGGATGGACCATTGAACTGTGACTAAAGATGCATCTTGTCCATTATTTTTAGATTTTTTTGTTACGTCTTTAATTGATTTTTCTTTAATATGCTTTGTGCTGTTAAAAGCTCACCTACAATGCAGCTTACCTCCTCTACGCCTTCATAGCCCTGTACAATGCTGCTTGATCAAGACGCCACAAGGCAGCACCGTAAAGAGGCTGAACGCAAAGAGGAAACAGACAGCAGAGACACTGAAGAGGACGGTATTATTTCAGAGAATCGGCTGACCTAAAGAAAGTCTATCCAAATGCTTTTAGCAGCCTTGCCCCAATACGCAGATTTAAATCTGAACTGATGTCACTGCACTTCCTGTCCCTGGACACTTGTACACTCGACAAGAAAAAGACTGAACACACATACCATGGCTCTTACCATCCTCCTCCTTACTAACCTCATTGAGAGCACACATCCTGGTGATAGAGCCAATGTTATTGGTGATGGTGACCAGCGTTGCCCTGGCCAGATCCTCTTTGGACACAGACTCCCTCTTCTCTTTGGACATCATGTTGCCAAAACTATTGCATCAAAACATGAGACAAAGATACTTCAGAGGCCTGGCAAAATTCTGCAGTTTTGGCCATCAAACAGCCAGTCCTATAACAGGGATTCAAACCAATATTATGTGTATTTTACATATTTGGAGGACAAACACATAGAAAGTGGCAGTTAAGACACTGATATTATGGGGCATTGTACTATATCTCCAGAAGACTGGTGCTCCAAATTGAAATTAAGGCTTCTTGTTTTCGTCTATAAACAGAAAATGAGTAAATTTAGCAACCCTCTGGATCCTAGCTTCATTGAGGCTGTGATTCTTTTTATGCTGAAATCCACAATAAACAGGGTTATGACCTATAGTATGAACATAAAAAGATGCTGTAAACCACACCTTGAGGCCACAGCCCAGCCAGGCAGTCCGAACCTCTCATAGTCTCCTCCATAAATGTCTCGAACTAGCTTGTCCACACGGGTGCTCTCCCCTTGAGAAGCCATTTCTAGAGCCTCCTCAAAAGTAGAGCAGCCAGTCAGCAGGCAACATAGGCCCAGGAAAGTCCCACCGCCGAGGCTGTCAACCCAGATACAGATACACAAGCCATTACAACTGTAAAAATGTAAAATACATCAAACTGTAGTGCAATTTCACCTTTATTTCGCCAGCTCCACATTAAAAAACTCAGACTCATTTGGTCTTTCTTCCTGATAGAACAAAGGACAGAGGGCCATTATGGGAAAGCTAAGTCATCATGGCTCCCATTAAAAGTGTAGACAGTAAAAACATTTACCATTAAACAACAACCAAACTGTCAGTTTAACCAACAAATTTCAAACTTTAAACTGACCACAGATTCAATTCAATAAACAATTCTGCTTCCAGTCACAAGCAAACGTTTGTTATGGGACGTGGTTTGGTAACTGACTGCTAATAAATGCTGCTACTTTTCACACTATGGCTCCAGGGAGACACAGAGGGCAGACGTCACCAAACACGCCACCAGCTCAACCAGACTTGAATACCTACTTTGCACGGCATACACCCTCTGTCTGCATCTTCAAAATCTACTACTAAATACAGGTTAAAAAAACCATCATGACAATCTGTGTATGGTTCACTAGTGTCCATCATTAATGTTTACCTGGTCCCAGTGACTCGTTTGTAGTTGTTTTCAGAGTAGACAGCCAGAATGCTGACCCCAGACCCTATGTTGACCAGCAGCAGAGGATAGGGGTTCTCCAGTGTGTAGGGCTTCTGAATGCAGTGATCTGGGTCTGTGGGGTTTTCAAAGTAGTAGCACTCTGAGGGGCCACGGGATACCACCGAATCGATATACAACACCCCCCGAATCAAACAGTCCAGCTCATCCAGTTTGTGAAGCTGCAGATCAGCCATCTTTGTTTTTGTTGAGAGAAAAGAGAACATGGATAACATCACTGTGGGGATGTGGTCAGAAGAACACAGAGGCAGGAAACTGGCGGCGAAGGCAAAGCAGGAGAAAAAAAACAGGAACCTTCATTACAAATCAATAGGAGTTGGTCTTAAGAAAATCTCAATCATTAAATGTCTGTGATTAAAACTTACAACAATCAAAGCAGCTCTTTTCTGCAGTATCCCTCTGTATGATCAAAAATACCACACATTATATATCTTTTTGCAAAGTTAAACAGTGCAATAACTGAAGTTTATCTTATTGTCATTACTGTTACATTTCTCCAAGTTAATCAACTGATGCATTAAACTATAAAAAAAATGAGAATAATCAATACAGGAGCAATCTTGAAACCAAAAAAAAATCTAAAGCAATGTCTTTTTGTCCTATTAGTATTACTACTGAATCAGTAGTCATAGTAATGCATACTTAATTTCAGGTGTTCTTATGGTTGCATGCTCCATGACCCTTGCTGCAAAGCTGCTATTACATATATTTCCTCATATGCTGTGTGTATAATATAACCTCAGTATTCTTGCTCTCTCCTTTCCTTCCAGTCCACCCCCATTGTCCAGCCTGTAAAAGCAAACAAAAACTGCAGACCCACCATGCGGAAATCAGACTCAAACTTGTATGCCCCCCCTCCAGTGGCGCAGAGGGTGGTGTGGAGGCTGGAGAAGTGTTTGTCGCGGCCCATCTGCAGAAAGGCCGGCAGATCATGCGTGGGGAAGCGTATGAAGTGCAGGTTGCCAGTCCTGCCACACAGCGTCAGGTCCTGCAGCTCCAGGTGCACATCCCTGATGCCCGTTTTTCCATAAGCTGTGTTAGAGGTTAGGTAACGCCGGATGCTCTTCAGGTTCTCCACCTCTTCCTGCTCCTCTTCAGCTGTAATGTCTTTGGGCTCGAAGTACACCAGCTTCACCAGGGTCCCCCCAATGTCCATCCCAAACCAGGGAAACGCTGCATTATGTGAGATAATATATGCAAAAAATTACTGTCGTCAAAACATGAATTTCAGTAAAGACATATTATTGATATGTAAATGCTTAGTGACACTGGGGACAATCACAGCTGGAGTCTCAGTGCTGGCCCAGATAATGGCAAGCAGCTCCATCCACAGAAGCAAACAGAACACAGTGTACCGCGAACGCCATCTTGTTGTAAAACAGGTCCTGGCTATTTACTGCCTCCACAGCTCACTGATATGACACTGTAATATCACTGTCATATTGGTTTTGTCATTTTTAGCATCATCCAAGCACATTATAAGACAAATTTTTGTTTACTGTGAGAAATTTATGCGGGCGTTATAAGTATTTTCTTTCCAAATCCATAATTTCACTGAGTCTTTTGTGGGGAACGCCTTTGATTTCTGTATACATATAACAGCGCGTTTCCCCAGTAAATACACTATCTCCAGGCTACTAATGTTAACACCTACGCGGCCTTGTTTTCTTCACCGAGTCCTTTCGATGCCTCGCCGTCGAGTTGGAGGTCCGCCGGGCGGGTGCGGCTGCCTCATTGTTCGGTTCGTTTCTGACACAACCGGGCATCTCCTTGTTGGACCGCGGCTGCTTCGTGGGCGTTTCGTCTTCGTCGGTATTAGTATCATCGTCGCGCTCATGGCCATTAAACTCCATTGAAATGAGCGATTAACTACATATATGCTGTAGTTTATGATAAATAATTTTAAAAAACCTAAACGTTAATGATTTATGTGGTTGATAGAATCTGCTGAGATATAAGCTAGCTAATTAGCCAGCTAACTAGCCGTGTGGTTGCAAACGGCTGCGATCCTTTTTATATTAGCTGTCAAGCCATAGGGGCGGGGCTACTGTGATTGAGAGGAGACAGAACCAATCAGGATGCGAAGAAGAAAGCATAAGACGCTGACGTCACAGTTTGTTAGTTTTTTTTTGTTTTTTTTTACTTTGTCACAAAACATAATTTGGCCTCATGAGAAAACATGTTTTGTTCCTTGTTGAAGCGAAAAGTAAATACACCACCAAATAAAATTTGCCTTCTGTATGTCAATGAACTGTTCTTTATAATGTCATGAACTTAGAAAATAGAAAAATAGTAAATAGAAAAAAAAAAAAACTTCAGTAACAATAGCTTGTGCAAACATCTGCAGACCCTACTACTCAATGTGCACATACACACACACACGCAAAATGTCAGGTTCACGGATGTGATTTCTACCGTGCACAGCCAGGGACAAATTAGTTTAAATTTGTACACATATATTTCACATAATTTAAAATGTGCAAAACATTTAAAATTAAGTTTCTTGTTCTGATTGATTTCTTGTTGGCGAGCATAACACAAACTTAAAGTTGGAGAAATCCAATGGAAAAATACAATATCAAATCAATTCTTGTCAGCAGAAAGCACAGTGGGTTATCTCTGGGTGAAGCAAGATGGGCTCATTTCCAATTTTCATTTAACATTTTTAATGCCTTTTATAATTCTAATAAAAACAGTTCATTTTTATAATAACTTTATATTACATATTGAAACATCACAATGTACATAAGTAGTTATAACCACTATAACCACTATTTTAAAAAGTTTTGTGTTGTTGTTACTATGGCATTTGTGATGTTTGGTCTTGACTACAACCCAAATAAACTTACAAAATATGTAATGAAATGATGCAATGATTTAAATGCTAAATATCAGAGAGATCTTAAGTGCTTTGGTATGTTTCTGACACATCAGATAATGAATTATCTAGTTTATACAGTGGCTTCAGGAAGTATTTCTTCATTGTGTTGGAGATTTTAAAAAGTTGAAACAGTTTTGCCATGAACCTATACTTAACTCATAATGACAAACTGAAAAGCTGTTAGTAGACATGTCTGAAATTTTCTTAATTAAAACCTGAAATACCTCAAATATCAAAGTATTCCCTTAATTCAGTATTTTGTAGACGTCTCTTTTGCAGCAATTACAGCTTCAAGTCAAGTCAAGCAGCTTTTATTCATAATTTCAACGATGTACAGTAAATACAGTACATAGTGAAGTGCAACAATGTTCCTCCAGGAACCATCGTGCAATAAAACAATACACAAGACCACACATATCTAACAATTAAGAGCCCTTAGCTACAGAAAGTGAACGAGTGCACACCGTGCATTAGACAATATACAAGACTTTACAAGGCAAAGGCACAATTAGGGATAGCACAGTGCTGACTAATACAGATAAAGTGAAAAAAAAAGGAGTGCAGTATATCTATAATGGATGTGAGTAACGTAAAACATGATGCTGCTTTGCAAAGCACTGTAATTTATATATTTATAATGTACAGCATTTTTGTTTGCTAAAAAACCCCCAGTGCCATAACGTTGCCACCACCATACTTCACTGTAAAAATGAGCAGGTGATGATCAATAGTGCCTGGTGTCTTCCAGAGTGATTCAACCAAAAGGGGTCAATTTCTGTCTTAAACCAGAGAATCTTTTCCCTCACACTGAAATCTTTAAATGTATCATTAAGATCTAAAAAGTGGAATTTAATCCATAACACAAAGTTTGTAAAAAGTGAAGGGATGTGGATACTTTCTGAAGCCACTGTAGCATATATACAAAATAAATACAGGCAGTGCACAAGCTATCATCCAAGGGAAATTCAGTTCAATCATACAACAAACCTCACTGGATAACAGCAAAGAGCCTTATTTCAAAATGGCTCACCAGAGAAGTGAACATGCCACATTTCTATCATTAAGACACTGCCTCAGGGTACCTACACAAACCAGCTCTGTGCAGCATAAATACCTGAGATCTCAACCTAGCTCCATGAGGCTTCCTAATAAAATGAGAGGGTAGATTTGGTTTTGGCTCATTAGGGTTCAGTAATATTCAATGTTAAAAATGCTAAAACCTAACAACAGATTTGTAATTACTGATGTGAATAATAAAGGTCTGGCATATCAGCTATAACCATACCATTAAGATCCTCTTTTAGAAATCTTAAAGCTTTCTTCTCTTCCTTTATAATTACAGTATGGAATCCCCTTACTTCCTAAACCTCCATGCCATCAGCAGTGCAAAGGTGATCACTCCTGCAGCAGGTAGAATGTACTTTGTATAAGTTGTCAGAGTGTGAGAGGCCACCTTCTCTGAATCTGGCAGCGTTTTCAGCCCTGGTGAAACATCAGCTGGTGCTGCCTCAGGGGGGTGAGTCCAGTTCTCACTGGACTGGGTCTTCAAACTCGATATAGTATTAGCAGTGGTGGTGGAGGATGGCGGTACAGAGGTGATATCCTTGGCTGCTTCACTGTTGACGACTGGATTTTGTGGTGCCGATCGTTGAGCATCTAGGTTTAGGATAGATGGCTCCTCGGATACCTGTACCACATTCTCTCTCACCTCCTGCATTTCCAGACTTTGACCGGGAGACTCATAGTGGTTCTCCTCTGGTTCATTACGGTTAACAGCAATGCCATTCTTCTGGTATGGCGGGACAGGAACTATATTCCCAGGGGTGGAGCTGACGGCACAGGGTGCAGGAACATGGGCAGAGGTCACGGTGTCTGGTGCAGCCTCGCTGAATTCCAGGCGTCCACTATTTCCAGAGTAGGGCTCCTCTGGAAAGCTGTGTGCAGAGATAGTAGGATTACCGAGATTTTGCTGGACACTGATGAGTTCGCCAGGCTTGCTCAGACACACAGAGAGAGAGGCCTCCACCACAGCAGCACCAGGCATGGGAGAAGCTGCAGCTGCTGTTTCTGCATGTTGGGGGCCTTTAACAACCTGCAGGAGAAATTCATCTCATGTCATTTTTATAAAGAGGTTGATATAGAAAACATTTTTTAAAATATTCTTTTGAGTATGTGAATGTGGGCTGACAAGACATTAGGAACTTTAAATATACCTTCTCTCTCTCTCACACCATCAAAAAAATGAATATAACTTGTAAAACTATTTATTTATGCATTTAGGGCTATTAACTTTTACCTCAACAACACATTTCAATACTAACAGTATAGTATAGTTTGATATTCACCTGTGTAGCTGGAGGTTCAGAAGTCTCTTCAGGCTCCAGGGTGGTACCACGATGTACTCTGTCCACAGGAGGGGTGGTGTCCTGGACTGGGGGCTTCTCTGGGGTCAGTGTGAGGAAAGAAGATCCGCTGCTCACTTCTGAGTTTGTCTGTGTTTGATAGGGATCCTCTGTGGTGGTGGTTGTTTGGAGAGATTCAGGGGAGGGCTGAGGGTCTGTTTCCTGTTCAACAGAACGGGCTGGTGGAGGAGTCAGCACAGAGCTGACTGACACCATCTCACTGTTTCCTGCGCTCACTTGATCAGGACTGACACCTGTAGCAGCAGTGGCACCCTGGATTTCTAATTCAGAATTTTCCTCTGGCTCATGAGGAGGAACCTCTCTCTGTGGTTGCGGTGGTGTGCTGGCTGGAGTGTGTGGTGTTTCTGGGGAAGGAGGAGGTGTTGGAGGGGGTGCCACTTCAGTCTGAGTTGACCGTGGAGATTCAGGGACATGCTTAGATGGAGAAACAGCCTTAGGAACTTGATCTGTTGTGCTCTGGGTGGCGTATGGCTGTGGAGCGGCTTCCAGAGGGGCTGCGGTCCAGGCAGCTGGCTCTGGAGGAGCTGATACTTGAGCTGGCAGAGCAGCAGCAGCCTGACTATTTCCACCGTTCTCTGGAAAGGGCACATGACCGGCAGATGGTGACGGGTGGACATGTGCGCTGACAACAGTTGTTGAAGGGGAGTTGGAAGCGGAATCTAGGGCAGAGCAACAATATGGTCATTTAAATTTAAATCTGTTATAACCACATATGACCATCAGCAACTCCCGGACATCCTTAATAATTAGCTAACCCTAAAACTATACCCTAATTCAGTTATAATGTGCCCATTTTTTACCTTAACATTTCAGTCATTTAATGCAACCACAGGGGGGCAGAATAATTCAAACATTTGCTGTGATGCATGTATTTGAAACTACTTGCTATTTACAGTTACTCTCACTAAATGTTAAGTGTGCAGTCTATTATTTACAGAAATCCAAAGCACATACACTATGTCTTACCCTAACAATTTTTAGGTCTACGATTTGGGAATTTCTGGCACTTCAAGCTCAGTTGTTGTAGGCCAGGAAGGTTCCCATTTTCCCACACATTATCTCTGCACAGCACTGTGTATTATCTTTCAAGGCCAGAAAACAAGGAGACACTGTTTTGCTTCAAATATATAAATCATCTTTAAAAACTAATGAAAATAGTGTATTTCCTCAACTGATAACTGGACGCTATTCGGCCTGAGTAAAATTGGTCTAATTGCAACGTAACATTTCTCTAAGGAGCACTATCCAAACATTTTGTGAAACATACTGTGCTCTAGTGTCCACACACACAGTCAGAAAGTATAATAGATAATTGGAGCTTTTGAGCCATCCTAAATACTGTATGTTTGGGCACAGACATTTGGGTTATTCTACATTAACAAGGATTTTGTGGCTTTGTTACAGTGATGCTATTAAACAGTTTGGCAGAGATGGGCACACTTAAAGTGTAAGTAATCCAGTTAACTTCAGTGAAGTAGTCGATTAGATTTAAATGTATTTAAGAATGAAAAAATCCTAACTTACATGCTTCTTAGAACATAAGGAAAATGACAGATAAAATTTGATATAGTAACAGTAAATATCTTTGCATATTTTAACATCATTAAATCATTAGGCCTACCTTATACTACACCGTGTGTGGTAAATTAACTTAAGGACTTACTGTTAATGCCTCTTAGAGCGTTGTACTCAGCTCGAATATCAGCTGCAATAGTTGGATGCTCACACTCTTCAAGTGCTTGAATGAACTGCTCTGGCCAGTTTTCTCTCCTCTTCAAACAATCCAGAAGAAGCCTCATGGCATCGTAATTCCCACAAGTCTCTCTTTTTGCCTCTATAGTTTCCTAAAATTAGATGTGTTTGAAAGCACATGCAATTTGAAATCATTTGATCAGAGAAGTAATTGGTGTACTGATAGTTTTCAGTGTACTGGTACTGTCAGTAGAGGTAATAACCTGTATTGTCCAACTGTCAGTGTCCTGTAAACAATAATGAACACTGAGCATCCCTGTCCAAAAATATTTAGCCTGTTATTAAGTTAAGTAATTTTTGACTAGCAATGGTTCACTTGGTGTCCATACCCAGCAATTCTGAGGCATTACTGTTAATATGACTCTGCCATGCCTGTGTATAGCTTCAACTACAATGTCACTGTAATCATGTTTCTAAATGCCCTTTTGAGATATATTTGCAATTACCACAGTAATTAAATTACATAGTCATCATAAAGAATAGAAGAAGTACTCACACTCAATACTTTCTGCTACTGAATAAAAATCTTTGTTCACTTATTCTTTAATCATAGTTCTTTTAAGTGAAGTTCATGTGTATAACCTTTGGTTAGAAAACTTTTAAAAACACAAAAGAAAGTATTTTTTGGTGACTGTTCTGAAAGTGAGGTATTGATGGCACTAGTATTAAAAAATGTCATACTAGTGCCAACGCATTATATTAATTAAATTTTTATTTAAACAACTCCCAGCCCTGGTCCATACCTAATGAAACCTACCCTGTCGTGATCAGTCAGGCAGGGCAGATGGACAATAATTTCTCTCACTTTCACAGTAGATACAATGGCCGACATGTTATTCCGCAGGTATCCATTGTAGAGTCTGTCCCTGGCAAACGACATCTGTGAAATGGGAATGTGGAGAAAAACAACGTGATGGTAAAGACTTTAATTAGAATAATATAATCACTCTTACTCCTGATGTGCATGCCGACTTTGTACAGTACACTGGAGACTCCTACATTTAAATGTATCAGTTGGCAGGGCACAATGGACACATTCCCTGTGTCTGTACTTCCCTTTTACTACATATGAGATGTGAAAGTACCCAAAAAACACAGTACTGAAATTTGATCTTTGTCTACATTGAAGTGATCACAGAGGTAACTTTTCTGCTAACAATGAGAGTGAAAGTAAAAGTAAAAACATGTAAATGCTTTTGTTTCAGTTTAGAGACAATGTTTCTTCAAAAAAAGTATGTAACTGCACAGCTGCAATCCCGTTTTCATATTCAGGGGGTGGAAATCACTCCTACTTTCAAGGTTGCAGATATTTGGAGTCAAATGAAGGTGAACAGGCCCGGACTAGTCACTGATTAATCACCTACAGATTCCAGTTTAATATCTGAACTTTAAATGTCTAGCATGAAAGTCTCAAAGGTGTTCTTGTGGCTTTCAAGGGTCAAACAGAAAAGCCCCTTTTTTGTACTGAACGCACCTTAGGCTCTTCAGTTTGTTTGTACCCAAACAAACAGTAAAGTAATCTGCTACCACAATCAGTCAGGGGGAATGTTTTCACAAAATACAGTTACAACAGGTCACGTCAAATGAAAGCAGCAAGTTAAAGAGTAGTGTAACCGTGGGTCAGCAGTCTGTCTGTGTGTCAAAAGGAAATAAAAGTCAGAGGTAGCAACCAAAGATCAAAGTCTTCCTCACGGAAATAAAAGCCAACACAGAGACCATTGCCTTACCTGACACACACAGGCTGACAGGTAGATCCCCCCCGTGGGTTCAGGCCCTTACAGGAATGTCAAAAGCTACTCTGAGTATGACTTATTTTGGATCATGCATGCACTGCCAGTGTGAAGTGACGAGAGTGCAGATAAGCAAGACAAGGAAACAAACTGGGAGAAGGAGAAAAACACCTTGACGCAAGGACAAATTCTGCAAAGCCGAGCCAAAGGAATGACCTCTAAACTCCTCGGCTCAAACAAATGTCACGCTTCACACACCTGTCTGTGTAAAATCAAAACGGTAGGGCCTTTATTCACGTTTTACAAGTCAAGGGCACAATTCAGGAGAACTCAAAGAGATTTAGACGAACATGTGGCATGAGGACATAAATGTATTTCTGAGTACAACAGACAGAGTGAGAAGACATAGAAATTTAAACAATGTGGCAAAACAGGGTGGGATGAATATTAAAAGGCTGTAAATAAATCACAAGGACAACAGGGTCTGCTGGTGTAAAACATAAGCAGGGGGTGCTAACGTTGGCTAGCTACAAGTTAGCTAAAGTTGTGTATAAGCTAGTTTAGCTACATTAGCGTTATTTACCAGATAGAGACACAACCCAGCTGTTTCCCGAGTTCATGACACAGAAATTCTATGTAGTTACACATTTAATTTGTTGTATTTATCGTCATATGACATGAAAAGAGCTTACCTTCCCTGTTTGGGTGTCTCCGCTGCTCCTGACTCCCGTTGAAACGTCTTCTTCACACATCTGAGCTGAACCTCCGCGTTCTCCATCTCCATTGGATGACAGCGCTGTCAGTCAAAACGCGAACCAATCGGATAGAGGTAAAGCCGTAGAGAAGGCGGGGTTTGCTTAACCTTGCCCCTGACGGTGACCTTTCCTTTGCTGGGATGGGATGGCAGCAGAATTAGGATGGATCCCGGATTCTGGTTTACATCTGTCCCTAATCCCTGATCCTAATCCATTCACATGGACAGGGAGACAGTGAGAGAGAGACAGAAAGGACGGGATTAACTGTGTTGTCTGTCTATGCATGAAATATATAAAACCACATCACCAATATGTGACAGTTACAATTGGGATTTTATTAAAGCACTTAAGTGTCTATTATTGATTATACTGCAGTGCACTTTTGTAGAAACCGAGAGTTAAATAGAGATTTCATGCATACTTTCAAAATAAAAGACCACAAATAACGGTTTTCTAAATGTCTGTGGAATTGAATCATCAACTTTCACATAGCAAAAGCTCAACACTGTGCACTGGCCTGCAGTATGTTTCCAGATGCAGGAAATTAAGCCATGTAAAAGTATAAACAATAAGGCTGCAGCATCAAGTGAGTAATAAAACATAATCATTATATCACTTTAAAATATGAGTCAAACCATTTTACAGTACCAGAGCAGAAGCATGACTGGGGAAAGTGAGATCTGGACCCATACTCATTTTAAACCAGAAGGTGGCGCCACTTACTCATCCACTGAGGCAGCATGGCTCTACTGTATGTGCAGAAATACAGCATACATTTAAAAGAAAAAAATCTTTTATGCTTCTTCTCATTTAATGCTCATCGGAGCTGCTGGTAACAACATGAGTGCAAACCCCAGTGGTCTGAATTACTGGAGGATTATGGGAAGGATAATGGCATCACTTGGTTCATTATCTTCAGCTGCACTGGTTAAATGTAAAGGTCTTTCTAGATTATTTACTCTTTATCCTGTGAAGGAATCTATATTTTATTACATTATATATATTAAATGTATTGCTTGATTTAAAAGCACATCTCTCATAGATTAATGAGGCAAACAGGAAAATGCTGAGCTGTGTGGTATGTACAAACAGCAGTCTAATGTCTTCTGTTGGATGCATTTAGCATCATCTGGGTTACTTTTTTTGCTGTCAAAAATCTACATGATTTTAAGAGACACTGCATTACACACAGGGGATGTGCAGTTTCAAGACATTTGTGTTCACCAGCCACAGGGGCTAAAGACACTTTGACTGTTCGTTAATTTTAAGGTGTATTGCTTAATTGTTGGAGTAGAACTTTAAGCTCAAAACTGATTTCAAGTGATACCCCAGTGATTTTTTTTTCTTTTGTTGGCATCTTAGCATCTCAGAGCTTATTATTATGGTTCCCCTGCAGTGCATGTTCCACAGATCATGTGTCACTCATACCACGTGGGTGGTACTTTTCTGTGACATTTCCCTCTGAGCATTTCATTTTGTTGTGTCTGAAAGTAGAAGATGCTCCGTTTTTGTTTACGTTTAACTGAAGTGTAAATATAAAACTGACAGGGGATTCTCCTCGGGACAGTCAGAAGACTGTGAGTTAAAAACAACAAATATAAAATGGATATCTGTTTTAAATGCATTTGTGTTGAGATTGTATTACTCATTTTGTCTTTTAATGATTCAAAAACTCTAAGAATGTGTCTGAATTGTATGGCAGCCTTATTTTGACACAGTAATCCACATCTGAAACTGGGCATAAAGGACAGATGGAGTCAAATGACCTCTTACAGTGTGTGAAGCTACTTGAGCCATCAAATCACACATTTTACCTTCTGCTAATAGAAACTGGCTGCTTCTTCTCTTGCAAGCTTAGTGTTAGCGTTCACAGTTCAGAGCTTGGTTGAAGTTCATCAGTTCAGCAGAGTAACAGACTCCTCAGTGACTGCATTAATAAAGACTGACATGGCTTTCAGTAACAGATTTTTCCCCATCTTATTATTTATGCCTCAAAAGGACAGAGTTATGATTATATACAAGTGAAACAGAATAAACATTATAACTGCTCAGCATTGCATAACAAACTTATTGCTGAGACTGTGCACGTTGCGTATACGTAAAGCTCTGCTGCTATTTGCTAAAAAGGCTAACAAACAACCACTGCATGTTGTTTACTATAAAATGTGAATTTGGGGTCTAAGCTGCTTGCACTACTAACCTTTTTTGTAATGGGAGGGCAGTCCCATAAAATGAAGCATATACATTAATTCAATAATAACAGTCCAAAGACATAAACTCCCTGTTGTAACCCTGTGAAAGGGACTGTTCTGCTTAGCAAGTGTTTTTCTTTTGGTACTCTAGTGGATTGATCTTTACTTTATACATTGATCTCAACATTAGAGGTAACTGTTTACAGAAACAGGTGCAATAATGGCTGCAGTGAAACAAGGACTCAGATCTGTTTTCTGTGTCCTTCTTTGGGATCTTTGCTCCTTTCTGGCCCCAGGCTTGTTCTGTTCTTTATTAACACTGTTGAACTACAACTTATTCTTTTGTTGTCAAGCTTTAAGTACATTAGACAGCTTAACAAAACAATAAGACCATTGAGGAGCTTTAGTCTCGACTGACAAGCTTAAACATTTTCCATATTTCTGAGCTCCCAGTGAGAGTTAGAGTAGACTTTACGTTTCCACTGCTCTGCCACAAAGCTCTAAAGACCTTGATAACATACACCATGGCCTGTCATGTTCTTTTGCCACTGTTCTTTAAAATGTTTTTTCAAGGATTAAGTCAAAAGCTGGTGAAGCTGCTTTTACCCTCCGAGTTGTTGGACCTGCCAGCCAGACGACACCAGATGTGTCTCAACACTAACCTCCTTTTAAAAGCAGGCTAAAAACCTGACTCTAAAGCCTGTGATTTGGTTTAATTCTGTTTATATGAATGTTAGTGTGAGTTTGTCTGCAGGGGTGTGATCGGGGTTACATTCTAGTGCTAAGTGTCCATATATTCAAACTTCATGTGTTATATTTCTATGCTAGCCAAATGTTAAGCTATACTTTATGTGCATGTTACCTCCCAACACAACACTAAATGACTATTCCCTGAAGGTTATGAGCAGATCATTTTGTCTGACTAGCTTTAATTAATGTAGGAGATAAAATAGGGGGCAAGATCTGGGAGATTTCATTTCGAGGATTCATCTGCTAAATGGCCTTTATGATTGGCTGAAAACAATGATGTCTGTTTTTTCAGTATAATATCCTCTTATGATGGGGAACTGCAAAAGTATATTGAATAAAAACCTGGTGACCTGAAGGCAGACATTAAGAGACGTGATTTATTGGTAATGAATAAATTATGTGCAGGAGCACAATCATATGAAGAGCTTTAGAGACTCGTCTTTTCTCTCTCTTCAACTCGTAACCTTTCTTTTCACTCAGGTGGACTAAAATGTCAAATCTGCCAGGGTGTCGGAGCCACGGGCGGCCGCTGCTTCACTGGTAAACACACAGACGATAAGACCTGGTTTCTTCTCAGGGCCACTGAAAGGTTAGACTGTTAATGCAGGTCAGCAGGGACAGTGACCATCAGACCCTGTTAACACTGCCCTGAAAAAAATCAAGCCATATGTTTTTAAAAAATATCTTTAAAAGATTTTTACAATAATTCAAAATGAACTCACACTAACTCATACTGTTTACTGTTACTGTTTAGTTTATTTGCACTTTAATTCTCTTCACTTTTATTTAATTCACTTTTTTTCACGCTGTAAACAAAACACTTAAAAATAAAGTATTATAATCATCATATCAACCATATAAAGAAACATACAGTTTTTAGATGCTAAATATGGAGATACTGTCATTCATTATCTAATTTATATTGTTAAACTTGACAACCTAGAAATGTTTAAAGACTATTCTCATTAGATGTATTTATACTTATCCAGTTTTTACTATATACTGCTCCATTATAATTTAGAGGCTATTTTACTTTTTACTCCATTTACTTTGCAGATCCAACTGAATACCACAAAAACAATCAACAAATAACCTGTGATATATTATTTTAGGGTAAGACAAGACTTTGTTGATCACTGGGTGAAAGGTCACATGTTAACGAGCTATATAATGTATGATATTGTTAATATTAGCTCTAAATAATCTAAAATAATATTTTTATTTAACTTTACATCAATATATTTTGACAGTGTTCTTTTTTTACTTAAGGTAACAGAGTATTTCTACACTGTGGTATTACTAATTTGACGTAACTAAAAGATCTGAGCACATTTCCCACCACTGCTTATAATGTTGGGTGGGTGTTAAATCCTTACATGAAAAGATGCTTTAAAAATATTCACGTATGTTTAAATATCATTGTTGTGATCTTTCAGAGGATCAGCTGACATTTCAAGGTTAAAAGTAATATTTATAAAATTATCATGTTAATAGATGTATTGAAAATAAAAGTAGTCTCAAATACTGATCAGCTTACTACTATACCACTACTTGCTAAAACTGCCTGTATACTGCTTTGGGCTGAAATATCATTATTGGCTTGACCTAAAAATTGCAGCTGGATTAGTTGTGAATTTAATATGGAGAAATGATCCATGTTCGTACAGTCCATGTCATCTCCTAACCTTCTTAATTAGATGGAGAAATTTGATGGTGGCATTGTATTTAATCCCTGATGGAGGTAGGCAAAGTGTTTTAGGGCCTTTGGGGGAAAAAACAGAGCAGTGTGTATTTGAGAATGTTTTAATATCCATGTTTTGCATCACATGTACACAAGTACACAACCACCATGCGCTGATATTTACAACATCATACCTGTACAAATGTCTTCTAATAAAGGTGTTCTACTTGACAGTGTCGTAGTACCGCAGAACAAATATTCAAAATATACATTAGAAAGATGTATAACATTAAAACATCATAGTGTACAAGTTTATTTTACATCTAATCAATCCACGACAGCAAACAGGCCACTATGCAGCCGTTCAGCAAGGGTCTGCACTGTGGGGCAACAACCTAAAAACAGCTGGCAACACGTTCATTGATTTACTACAACATTTTCTCCTCTCTCTCCCATGGAACCGGATCCTGGTCCTCCTCGACCTGCGTATTCCTGCGCCCTGTCCAAAAGTGCTCCACATCTGGAAAGGTCTTCTCCTTCTCCTGAGAGAGCGCGTTGGACACGGCGTTTGCAGCAACCTCCGCTCCGTTTCCCTCCGTTTTTGGACATTGTTTGCTGGGGAGGTGTTTTGAGCCTCTGCAGGTGGCGATTAGCCAGATGGTGATCAGTCCGTGGCGCACGTCATCGTACATGGTCATCAAGATCACTGGAGAGAGGGCGCTGCATGCGTAAAGAAGGACTTGCGCAAAGATGATCAAACCAACAGGCGGTTTGTTGTACCCAAGTCTGATCCAGGTGAATGTCCCCCACTCTGGCAGCAACATGAGCCCAAGTGCTCCGCTTAAACACAGTAATACCAGGGTAACCTTGCTCTGGTGCTGCGGGCTGGGTGCGTGATTCACCGCAGTGTGAAGCATTTTGGTGTAGTAGGCAAGAGTGAAGATGACTGGCGCTACAAAAGCTGCAGTTGGATAAATCTTGTAGAACAAACTCATGAAGTCAGACGCACACACTGGCATTACAGAGACACAGATGGTGTCGCGGCCATGCGACAGCACAGAAGCAAAAAGCATCTGCGGGATCGGCAGCATCATGGACACAATCCAGATAAACGCCAGGGCTCCGTGAATCCACGTTGGGCTGTAGAGAGGCCCCATGGCGGTGCTGGGAACCAAAGAGTGTTTGGCTCTGGTGGACACCGCAAGGATTAAAGTTTTTGCAACCACACACGAGTGCTGGAACCAGTCCGTGGTGCTGCAAACAAAACTCCCCAGGGTCCAGGTCTGCTTGTAGTAGGTGACGGCGCGCACAGGAGCGCACAGCAAGAGTATCACCAAGTCCGTGGAGGCCAAAGAGGCGAGGAGCGCCTTCACCTCTGAGCCCTTCCCGTTCCTGAAGTCACGGATGAAAATCAGCAAAATGAGCAAATTCCCAACAGCTCCAGACACGCAGATCCCGATCAGGATAACAGGCATGGCTGCTCTGGTGTCCTCGCCCTGGAGAAGTTGAACTCCTCCAACAAAATCAAAAAAGGAGACATTTGCTGGACTATCAATATCCATCTCTTCCCTGTGACTTTAAAGTTTGAGGTCCTTAAGGTGAAAAAGAAAACGTAGTGAACGAAATTAGACGTGTTTCTTGTGTCCTCCTTCGCAGATTGGACGTTGGAGCTGGAGAAGCTGCCCGGGGCTCCGCGGTGCTGAAACGCTGCTAATGGGGTCGTGATCGCATCAGCAAGTGAGGAACAGGCTGGCAGGTAGGCTATTTCAAGTGCTGCCATTTAGCATCGTCAACCACTCACGTCATGTTGTCTGTGTTTCCCCAGGCTGCAGCCAGCCCAAATGTGAGCGCAGCGTGATGTGATTTACATTGAGGGATCATGGCTGTGGTGGCCTGTCGGGAAATATGTCACATTACCACTGATCTGAATGTAATGTAATGATCTCTTTAGAATAAAAGTGCAGATCTAACATGTAAGAACAAGAAAATTGCCCTGGAATAACTCATAGATAGGATAATGTCATATGAACGTTTCGATAATCATGTCATGCTGCAGAAATCATCAAATACTCAATATCCCCTCATTGTATTTTAACACAGACTTTGCTCTCAGCCACAAATGTTAAGAATCTCTCCTAAAGTACTGACACACATTGACTTAAAAATGTCAAATCCAAACATGAATCCCTTTATTTACCCATTGTGAAGTAAAATGAAGCCAGATACAAACCTTGTGACTGAATGAAAGTGATTGATGCCAGAAAAACTTATTTTTCTAATCATATTGACTAAGAAAGTTTGTTTAATGAGGGTCAGTTGTGGCCATGACCTGATTCGCTTAATAAAGCCAAGATCAGGCCTGATATGGATCCACTTATCAGACTAGCTGTGCTCTTGTTAATGACATAAACCTAATCCAGCAGCACTAGTCCCTATTAAAAAGATGCAAAACTTCCAAAATGTCTACCATTTCATAGCAAACATGTTTCTTTAACATTTGTTTCTCATGAAATAATGGAATGTGCCACAAATAAACAAGAATAAACCCCATTATGTCCTGCATGCTAGTGAGTCAGCGATTCTAATGAATGAATACAGGGAAACAAAATGATTGATCAGTGTGATAATCAGGATGATACGGTGACCCTGATGCTGGAGTGCTTGGAGCAGACAGCACCACAGAGCGAGGTGTGTTTACTTGACTTGAAGAGCATCCGGATGGTGGCGCGGAGAGCGGGTGAGGGTGGGTGGGGGGAGTAGGTGATGAGGGTGCCCACTCAAATGCTGTCACCTCCTCTAAGAGAACTGGTTGCTAGGAGACCGGAGCCACCATCACAGTATGGGGTTAGGAAGATGTGAGATGTCATAAAGTAGTGAGAGATATGGACGGATCGAGAGGCTTTAAAGAAACTCCGGAGCCTCGGATCTAATGAATGAATCGTTGCAAAGGTGTGATTGCAGAAGGGAAAGAGACTTCAGTGGTATTTAGAGGGATGATATAATAGCACAAGCAGGGGTGCTGCCTCACAGCGTGCAGTAATCAGGGATACTGTGCAAGGCTAAGAATACAAGTAGGTTTCAGCTTTCACTGATTTCACTTCTGGAAAACTGTCAGTGTAACACAAATGTAACACGCAAATCTGCATTTCTTTCTACCTCGATGCATTGACAATTTCCAGTGGGTTCACTGTGTAGCATGTGTCATCATTAAACAAGAACAAAAACAAAGTTAAGCCGAAAAAAATGAACAATAACTGTTACACATCAAAAACAGTAAATATAAAACCAATAGAAAATCATAAACCGGATGATGGAGTCTACAACCACATAGAATCTCTGTGAGACTGTGTTTAGGCAAAATCGTGTTTTGCGCTAAATGCTAATGCTAGATTGCTAATATGGTCAGAATAAAAATCCTAACATGACATAATGTTAACCATGTTTGCCATGGTACTAGGAGCTAGTGGTAGCTTTGCTAATTGGCACAAAACAGCAAATATCTGAGGCCGATGAGTTTGTATTGGACAAATTGAAACTTTGCCTGATGTTGGTGCCAGATGAAGAGAGAGAGGATCATCAGATCAGTCAGTAGGCTTCATTCTCAAACATGCAAAATTAGCCAGTGCAGTTGGAATCAGCGTCATAATGTGATTTATTTTTTGTATTGGTCAGGATCAGACTACAGACCTCAGCGTTCACACATACTCTACCAACACTCATCATCACATCATCACAAATCATCTCTTCAAAAGCTAGAATTTAACTTGAAGAATATAAGTTAGTTTTTAAATGGGGTTGCACAAGGATGAAAGACTTATTTTTAAATTGTCTGAGCGCCTACGTCTCAGGTCTTGTACTTAGATTACAACTGTGGGTCTTTTCTTGAGAAACAACCCAGACCAACTCAGATATAACTGCAAATGCCCATGAGTTCTTTTTTAATTCTTCTTCTTCTTTTTTTGTCTCTGCATCCACCAGCCACTCCAGCCTAGACTGAATCAGTATTGTGTGAGAAGTGGATCCCTCACAACCCCCCTCCAGGGCTTTTACAGAGCCAGAAAGGGAGAGAATAACAGTAAAAGAAAATGATATAGAGGAACCGGAGTGCATGAACAAAAGCCCAGAGCTCAGCAAGACTCTAAATGAACTCTAGTAATGTCCCCTCTGGAAATATTCCAGAGAGGAAGCAAAGATGAAGTACATTTTCAACCACAGGGATGTCCATCTTACAAAGAAGACCTTGCCATGACAAATATCCGTCTCAAATCCCTTGATGCAGAAAAGCTTTTACAGTATCATTAGCGTCATTCAGAGAGATCAAAGGTAAAAAGGGCTCCCCAGGTAACCGCAGGCATAAATTGTGTTGCTATCAGAGCCTCTTTGGATTGATGTTACGCCTCAGAATGGGAGAAGCGATTAGCAATTTGTTGTTGATGTTGCGACCCTGCTTTACATAAAAAACTGACTCCTTTCAAGCTTCCCCCTCATCAACCAGAGCTCAAAACTGAGAGTTACGGCTGCTGACATTGTGTTGCTCCTATAGGTGACAAGATTGACAGTTACCGCGACAACCTGTGGAGGGAAACCTCTTGATTTGCAAAGCGGCTTTTGCGTTTCACCTCTGTGACAGTTTTAACTTCTTAGCTTGTGTGAATAAATCCTTATTAGATGTGTGATGAACTACAGGAAACATCATCGCCATCATTGTTTTGTTCATTTGATTCAGGCTTCATGCAAAGAGATAAATGACTCCCTTTAGCAAAAGGGCAGGCTCCCACCTGCAAAATAGCAAATAATTAATGTCAGGCCTTTTTAGTGAATGTGGGAGGGGGAGAGTATGGAGATGAAGGCTTTTTCTTTTCTCCTTTTTTAATCATAAATATAATAAAAGTCAAGACATACGCAAGTAAAATGTGGTATCAGCACTGTATATATTATGGGTTTACTGGATATTAGTCCTCTCAGATGCTTTTTAATGATTCATTGTTTAATTCTTTTTATGCAGATGAATGTTAACTCCATGCAGCTGCCTGCTGTGCTTTCCTGCCGTCTGCTGTCAGGGCTGATCATGCCACGGACACTGACAGCTTAGGCCATTTAATTGTTCTTGAAACGCAACGTGATGCGCAACAACAACAAAAATCTGTGGTGACGAACACTAAGTACAATTATGAGGTACTTTAGCTAAGTGCTTCATTTTAGTGTGACTTGTGCTGTACTTCATTACATTTCAGTGGGCGTTATAATATTTATCCTACAGTTTTATACATCTCACATTAAGATTTTATGTTTTTTAAACAACCCAAAATATATAGTGTAGTCAATATGTCCAATATGTCCATTATGTATATATGAATATATATGAAATATAATGTGCCATAAAAAGGCTAGTGAATAACAGCTAGAGAAAAAAATAGGAATTTGAAAGATAAACATAAATGAAAAATTGTGTAGTTAAAAGTGTTAAACACTTGTAGAACATAAATAGTTGATGTGTCACAACTGTAAAACAAATTGCACAATAAAATGTTGTATTACAGTAACATTATATATGACACAATACCAGAACTGTTTGGAGATTTTGAGTTGATTGTAACGCTAACTGTGTGACAGTTCCCTTCAAATTGGAATTGGATTTCCAGTGATGAATAAATGATTCATGCATATCAGTATCAAGGGGTTTTGGGCTGTGCATTAACAGCCTGTTGTCATTATGCTCTGAGGTCTACTGAGGTTTCATGCTAACAGAAATGACAGATGTGTGAACTGAAGAAATATTGATGGACGGCGCCACCATGTGACAGGAAGGAGAAACAGACCTACACTCCACAATAAACATTTTTCATAGGACATATTTTAGCCTCTTGTGTTTTGGGATAAATTAATTACCTACTAATATGCAGTGCAACAGAAATGCGAAAATCCCATTTATGTTGGTTATTATGGGCAGCACGGTGGTTTAGTGGTTAGCACTGTTGCCTCATATCAAGAAGGTTCCTGGTTTGAAATCCATCAGGGGCCTTTCTGTGTGGAGTTTGCATGTTCTCCCTGTGCTTGTGTGGGTTTTCTTCAGGTACTCTGGTTTCCTCCCACAGTCCAAAAACATGTATGTCAGGTTGATTGGTGACTCTAAATTGCCCATAGGAGTGAGTGTGAGTGTGTGAGGTTGTTTGTCTCTATGTGGCCCTGTGATGGACTGGGGACCTGTCCAGGGTGGACCCCTGCCTTTCACCCAAAGAGAGCTGGGATAGGCTCCAGCAGATCCCTGGGACCCTGGTTAGGACTAAGAGGGTATAGATGATGGATGGAGGAATAAATGTTGGTTACTTTCCCCAGCAACAGATTTTCTTCTAAATATTTACATCATATAATATATTGGATAAGACAAGAGGTCACTTTCCCACTTGGTTTAACTTACCCCTGTATTTTTGTTGTACCTCCATCTCTGTATGTGTAAGTGAAAAATAAAAACAGTGCCCCTTGTCCTCATTAATACAGTAGTACCTCAATTTCAACAGCAGGTGGCAGTAGATGACAGTTTGTATAATTAACTCCCAAACTTTTCAGTCTCAGACACTGGAGAAAACAGATGGGTAAAATAAAAGTGGAACAATATAAATCTTTGCTTGGGTTTATCTTATAGGTTCTGTATTCCTCTGTGCTCCATCTAGCATCTTTAACTTAAGGAAACTTTTAAAACACATTAAAGTGCCACTAGATGACATGTTCCTACATTAAATGAGCATGGGCACTGTAGTTTCTTTTGACGGTACAGCCTCCTGCTGCTAAATATACTCATTACGGCACCAAATATGTATCACTCCGCAGATGAAAGTAGTTCCCAACAAATCCATCATTGTTTAAAAAAGATGTATTGACTTGGAACACATGGACATGGGGCAGAAGGTGTTGAGAAATAGACAAACACATTGCCTGTTGTCATTATGCTCTGAGGTCTACTGAGGTTTCATGCTAACAGAAATGACAGATGTGTGAACTGAAGAAATATTGATGGACGGCGCCACCATGTGACAGGAAGGAGAAACAGACCTACACTCCACAATAAACATTTTTCATAGGACATATTTTAGCCTCTTGTGTTTTGGGATAAATTAATTACCTACTAATATGCAGTGCAACAGAAATGCGAAAATCCCATTTATGTTGGTTATTATGGGCAGCACGGTGGTTTAGTGGTTAGCACTGTTGCCTCATATCAAGAAGGTTCCTGGTTTGAAATCCATCAGGGGCCTTTCTGTGTGGAGTTTGCATGTTCTCCCTGTGCTTGTGTGGGTTTTCTTCAGGTACTCTGGTTTCCTCCCACAGTCCAAAAACATGTATGTCAGGTTGATTGGTGACTCTAAATTGCCCATAGGAGTGAGTGTGAGTGTGTGAGGTTGTTTGTCTCTATGTGGCCCTGTGATGGACTGGGGACCTGTCCAGGGTGGACCCCTGCCTTTCACCCAAAGAGAGCTGGGATAGGCTCCAGCAGATCCCTGGGACCCTGGTTAGGACTAAGAGGGTATAGATGATGGATGGAGGAATAAATGTTGGTTACTTTCCCCAGCAACAGATTTTCTTCTAAATATTTACATCATATAATATATTGGATAAGACAAGAGGTCACTTTCCCACTTGGTTTAACTTACCCCTGTATTTTTGTTGTACCTCCATCTCTGTATGTGTAAGTGAAAAATAAAAACAGTGCCCCTTGTCCTCATTAATACAGTAGTACCTCAATTTCAACAGCAGGTGGCAGTAGATGACAGTTTGTATAATTAACTCCCAAACTTTTCAGTCTCAGACACTGGAGAAAACAGATGGGTAAAATAAAAGTGGAACAATATAAATCTTTGCTTGGGTTTATCTTATAGGTTCTGTATTCCTCTGTGCTCCATCTAGCATCTTTAACTTAAGGAAACTTTTAAAACACATTAAAGTGCCACTAGATGACATGTTCCTACATTAAATGAGCATGGGCACTGTAGTTTCTTTTGACGGTACAGCCTCCTGCTGCTAAATATACTCATTACGGCACCAAATATGTATCACTCCGCAGATGAAAGTAGTTCCCAACAAATCCATCATTGTTTAAAAAAGATGTATTGACTTGGAACACATGGACATGGGGCAGAAGGTGTTGAGAAATAGACAAACACATTGTTGGTTTCTGTCTTTTCATGGAAGTTGGAGCCTATACCCATTAATTAATCTAGTCTGTCTATTACTTCAATTACTTATTTGTACAGCGGATGTAAAATAACTTTATTATACTAATTTTGGCACAAAATGACCCCGTCTGACCCTCAGAGACCTTGGAAGGGTGTGTATTAATTTAGTTCCACATGCAGGCTGATTAGTAATTACTTCTATGTTATGATGTTTCATTAAATTGTTGAAAGAGAAGAAAAGCCTGTAGCAGTCTGTGTGTCTGTGTGCATACATGTCAGAAAGACTGTATTATATTAACACACAGGCACGCACACGGTCAAACTGATTAAAGTTAAAGTTTTAATGCACACAATAAGAAACCAAATGTGTTTTGTTTATGGATCTGTGCTGACGGGAAAAAACGATTTTATTTAATCTAGATGACTTGTATGTTCTCGCCTTTATGCACACAAGGCCCCGCTAATCTTGTTCTCCATCAGGCCCTGTGCATAATGAAAAGGGGCTTATCATGATGCTGGCCTCGGGGTGACGTCGACTTTCTCCATTTCCACCGAGAATAAGGTGAATGCCACTTAAACCACGTGACTGGTGGAAATCTCCCAGGACCCATAGGTGCCATCGCTGGCTCAAATGGGAACAATAACTCAGAGAGAATAAAATGAAGAGTTCAATTGGGAAGCGATTAAAATGAATAGAAGCTTTGACTAGATAAGACACATACCATTTCCTCATCTATTTAACATTCATTGAATTGAATAATCCGGTCTTATTATCGTAAATAGTCTGCATATTTACCCTGAATATGCTAATTTATGTTTGCTGCAAGCGCTCTGCGACTTAATAATTTTTTCATCAATATATGCATGTCTCTGGCTTTCTCCTATAGCAATTTCTAAAGAGGAGTACACAGAGAGAGGCAGAGAGACCCAGAGACAGATATTAACACAGTTATATGCTCATTGTTTCTGTAACTTTTCTACTCTTTTTTTTTTTTTTGTACTTTGCCCATGGCAACCCAGTTACATTTCAATCAAAAGATTCATTGTAAAGTCATTATCCCAAACTAGGCCCCAATAATTGGCTGTCATTTTGCATAGTGGTGGCACTCTGGCTTTAGGGCAAATGACTCTGGTCTTATCTTTCATTTTTAAGGAAAAATAATGGGCAATTTATCATGAATCTTCTCTGGGAAATAATAACAAGTTAAATGTCATTTCCCGTGTCGCACCTTACAAATAAAATTGTGTTGCTCTGGGCCTAGGCTGATCACTGACTGACCTATCCTCTTCACCGTGAAGGTAGAGGAGAGGTTTAACACAGGTGAAGGCAGGATAGGCCAGAAAATACTGCATAAATATACATGTAATATGAGTTATAAAAACATTTCCTCTGTATTCGTAGTTTGATTTCTCCTCCTGCTGGGTAGCAGTTAACATTTTTCAATTATAAACCTACATTAATAGATTTTTTTTTTTTGTCATTTAACTACGAACACAACACGGACATATTACCACATTCTGGGTTGTTGGAGCACTTAAAGCATGTAAAGTCCAACAATTAAGTAACATTCATCCATCCATCCATCATCTATACCCCCTTATTCCTAACCAGGGTCCCAGGGATCAGCTGGAGCCTATCCCAGCTCTCTTTGGGTGAAAGGCAGGGGTCCACCCTGGACAGGTCACCAGTCCATCACAGGGCCAATAAAGTAATTTCTGGAGCTTATTTAATGACTCTATCCAATGCAATCATTGATTACACTCATTCATTCATTCAAAGCTGCAAATGTCAACTTCATGGTGGTGAAAGTAGAAAAGTCACAGGATCATTAGAGTCACTATGGGCAGAGTGAACGTCTGCACATTCATTCAATAGTTGTTGATATTTCAGTGTATTTGTTATCAAGAATCTAAAGGTTTTCAGGGTTTACTAGTACAACATAAAGTAATCCTAACCCAGAGGTTTGTGATGTGCATAGTAATAAAACAACTTAATGCAGCTGTTACTGTGCGAGTTATTGTGTTTTTCTTTAAGTAGAACTTCAGTCTTCTTATTTTGACAAATGCAGCAGGTCCTGGTGAGTGAAGGGCCTCATCAGTAAACAATCTGAGACAAATGACAGAGTGAAAGGTTGACATCAGCAGAGGACGACACTCATTCCCATTCGTTTATGGGATTAGGCTGTTGTGAGAGGATGAGGCAGAATGACTTGTTTGGCATTCAATGCAACTGTGGCCTAAAGGGGCCTGTTTGAACAGGGATCAATTATCAATCAGTCGATAGGCGAGCAGGGGAGATTACCAAAGCTATACAAGTTGTGCTGACAAATAGCCTCTGAGATCCTGTCAATGAATGCACATGGACAAACGCCTTTGGCTTTGACACTGTCCACTGCTGAAATTCAGATTAGAGTTCATCCCATCAGCAGAACAGTGCTGTTTATGTCTCCTCCATCTTCACACATCCTTTCTGGTGTCATTTCAGCAGCATTAAGCTTCTGACTGGCTGAGCCAATTATACCCTTGTAAGCTCTTAGGTTACGTAGACAAATCACATTTTTAGAAATAACATAAAATCGCTTTTTAAAACCATTTTTTTGATATCGCCATAATTGCACTAGGACAAGGAACAATAAATAATACATATGCAAAAATGACTGTGTTCCAGCATGTCAGATTATGTGTTTTCATCAACTAGACATAAAATGAGCAACAGGTGCAGCTATTAAAATAAAATGAACTTGCACTCTACGCCAGGGAGCTATAATTCACCTGGAATTAATTAAAATAATCAACAAGCTTTACGTAAATGGTAAAGCTGTTGTTACTGCTGGAATTAATTCTGGACCACTGGAATAATTTATAATTTGCGACTGTAGTCACATTCACACATCCTGACACATACCTGTAGATATTTACTTGGCTGGAAAATGAGGATGGATCTAGATAATTGCTGATGTTTGCTGATACAAATAAACTTATCTCAATAGCAGAAAAGAAAGAACAAGTTCATGATGAGCTCACATCAAATGTAAAGGAGGATTTGACATTGTTCTGGGTCCTGTTGTGCATCATGACTGCATCAATAGCAGTGGTCAGTGTGTCAGTTTGGAGGGCAGGTTGAAGGTTACAGGGGGCCTCTGAGAGCAAACAGGCCCAGTAATCCTGACCTTCTCTTTCCCCTGCAGCAGCCAGCAGTTGACCGTGATGGTTAAGAACCGCCGAGACTCCTCAGGCACGTCTGGAGGGCCTCACGGTCGAGGGAATGGGACAGGGGAAGGACGGACTGTCAAGGACATGTAGTCTGGGTCCTTCTTGAATCCTTCTTCCTCTTCCAGATGCCAGATTAGCTTTAATTCTTTCATATTCGATGTATCTCATACTTATGAATAAATCTATTTTTTTTAAAAAAGGAGATAGATTCCCTCACACCAGAAACCCATTGAATGCTTTAAATGCAAACGCAGTCTGCAGCTATTTCCTCTTCAAAGTTGCTAAATTGCCAATGCGCCTTGAGACGATTTTATTGTGATTTGGTGCAACACAAACAAATTGAATTAAATTGGATTGGATTAATGTGGCAACAGTTTTATTATTTGTTTTATTATCTAAGAATTTGCTGCCTTGTTGCAGTGATACTTGTCCCTTTAATTCTTGCTTGATTAACTTCTTTCCTCTAAGTGTGTTTTGCCTATTTAGCCAAAGTGACTGTCACCACCCACTAACGATTCATATATTCCAAGCAAACCACCGGTGCTGACAACTAAATTACATCCCTTTATTTTGCTGGGACAACATCTTATTCTATGAGAAAGATGGCTGAGGTAAAATGTGTTTCAAACATCCAAGCTTTTACGCATCTTTAAAGGCTCCAAAGTGACTTTTTCTTGTGTTAGAATAATCCAAGAGCCACAAAAAGACAAAAATGCCACAGATTTATCCTTAATGTGTCGTTGACACAAAACAAGATTATTATTCCTTGTATGTCAAGGTTTCTCCAAAAATCATCCCTTTCTCCCCAGTTGTTCATCTCATAATACACTCAGACTACGTCCTGAGAAGGGTCATGCTGCTCTTCTGCCCTCATGACCTGCAGGGGGTCAACGAGAGCAGCTTTACAAATCCCGACTTTATAAAAACACTGGGAGAAGGTCCTCATGGGAATTAACCCTGCCCAGGCAACCCCAAACAGTAAATTACAGGGAGCTTACATGATTTCTGCGTTCCCCGGGGACATCAAACAGTCAGACGGGCTCCATTAAACTCGCCCTGCTCGCTCCACTTCAGATCTGCTTCTCTCTTTTGTTCCACTGTATTAGTTCAGTCTCTTAAAGGCTGAAGGAAGGCTGCTTAGTCTCTACACGCTTTCTATCTCGTTCTGTTTATAAAGCTGTTTTGATAAAGGCATCTTCTCTGGGTTCCCATCACATGTAGATGTCCTCATGCTATCTGCATATTTTCACTGGGAAACAAGTCCTTGGTTGGTTGTTTGTATGGGCCAACATTAAGGTAAAAGACAAGCTAGAATAAAACCAGTTTACTGCAGCTGAATGCTTATTTCCATTGTGGTCCATGTTAGAAAGTTACACTTAGCTAAACCCCTACCTTGTCGCTGCTTTGCATTCTGGTCTATTGAGGCTGGTATCAATATATTTTCCAAGATACATCCCCTCCTCCAAGTTGATGCATTGAAAACACATCTGCATCTGTGCTTTGTGTTCATGATCTAATTCAGTCCAGTTCACGTTAATAAAAAAATCCACCATCAAACACAACAATGGACTGAGACCTGACATGTCTCCTCGTTTGTTTTAATCAAGGAGTTGCTGATCAAACTAAGAATGTCTACACACTTTGGTTTCTCTAGTCTATAATATATAAACACAAGCTGAAATGCTCAAATCAGGAAAAATATTTGTATTTATTGATGATGATGTCCTGAAAAAATGTGATTTCACACCATGAAACAAAAGGAAAGTTAGGAAAGTTATTTGGCACAAATCAGATCACAGCACTGTTGTTATGAAAACTGCACTGTCTCCATGAGAATGAGCAAAAGATACGGACTCTTAAACAGCTTAATCAGCTATTAGTCCAAAAAATCTCTCTAGTCCCAGTTGAGCTCATGAATATATAGGGTTGTGAGAACTGTGGTTTCTCACTGCCGACGTAAAAGGCTGACTGGTCTGTATTGACTGGAGGACAATGGCTCGTATGTTTGAGTGTTTTTTCTCAGGTCTTCATTGGGAGGGGCCCCGCTGGGAGCAGATTAGCCTCTTCATGGGGGACGTGACGCCCAGGGAGGAAGTATCAGAGGAGGACGAACACAAGGACAAATCAACTGGCCGTCACTTAATATTCACCACAGACAAGCAGACAGCAGGAGAGGGCTTCCTCTGAGCTGGAGACTCAGCTGGAGACATTTCTTCTCGTCTTTGTTTTCGGCCATTTTGATCTCTATTAGCTGCTACTGAGATGATTGTTGGTTGTCTGCAGTAACAGAAACAGGGGGACAGGGAATGAGAAGCAAAATCGTTTTTAGTCTTACACCCAAAACGTATTTCATTAAGGAAGCTGACAGTAATTTTGATGATATTGGAGATGATAGATCCCAGCAGATCCCAGTGACCCTGGTTAGGAATAAGCAGGTATAGGGAATGGACGGATGGATATTTATCATGTCATAATTCATCACTTGCTGAGTGTGACAATCTGTATAATATAGCCTACATAAAAAATGGCTTCATCATGAATGGATTATCATGAAAGCACATGACATATCAGCCTACAAACACTTAAGAAAGTGAATTTGTTAGTAATGGACCCACAAATTCACCATCTTTATTGTAGCTACTTTTATGATGTGACAAATCTCATCAAAATTAAATCATTTGTAAAAATGTCTTTTGGTCTTTTAATTCCTTAAAACAGCATTTTCTGGGAAGGGGCAATGTGGATCTTTAACATACGCTGTCTTTTCTCTGCAGACATGATTTCATGACCAACAGATGGCGTCAGATACAAAGTTATTCAGATTGTACTGATATTTTCTAACCATTACAGCAGATCAATACTTGATCATGATTTGCAACAGAGTCTTTTAAACTCAAGATTTTCACAGAAATAAAAACTCCAGCTGAAGAAATCTGACTGGACCTTCCTTACCAGCAGTTGAATGAATAAGAATTGAATGTATTTTAATGTACATCTTTATTTCCCAAAGTGGATAAACAATGAATGAACGAATGTTATTTGTCTGGATATCGAAGTAAAGTCCTCCTCGTTGCTGGGTGATTGACAGCTACTGAGGTCAGTCCTCGGCTCTTTCCCACATGGCCCTGAGCCGCAGTTTAGCAGATAATTAAAATATAAAGCGGACAAAGACCACTAAGCCTCTGGTTAAACGTTACAAAGGGAGAGCCCACATCCCCAGAGCTGGTAAACCAACACCGTATTATTGAGCCCACAAAGAAAAACACACAGCTCTCTGCCAGCTGTTCACCACAAGTGCTGTGTTGTGTTCACGGCTGAAACGTCCACAGGCCACAGGAGGCACGCTGTGTTCAGGTGCTGCTGGAAACATGGGCCATGGCAGAAAAAAAAAAAGAGTAGGAAAGGGGGCTGTTTATAAATTGACTGACCACACCTGAATGCAGCTGCAGATTTTTGGGCAGGTTGGGACTTTGCTTGTCTTTGGGCTTCATGGCTTTTAACGCTGATAATCTCTCTTGCTGTGTAGGAAGAATAACACTCATCCACTGCGCTATCAGACAAAGACGCACACGGAGCAGATCTGAATTTCACAGATCTGTTCACAATTTAAATAAACTCCACAAGCCTTCCATCCTGAACTGACCTTATCTTAGTCTCATGGTTGAAATACATTTATGTAATACTCATGCCTAAGTACCACTGATGTAGCCGGAGATGTTGCTAAATGATGTAGCTTCACAATAAAGGAGTTGTATTTTATCATCATAAACCCAACAATAACAAACAGGACACACAGATTAAGTTAAACTCCACTCCTGCTCTGTTTTCTGAGGACGTACCTTTGTGATGTTGGCAGGTGAAATACTCTATGTGATTGAGTCTGGGTGAAAAAATGACTTTGAAAACATGTTGGTAGCTCATTGAGGAGCTCTGCAAGGATCCAGTTTGGAGACAGATCTTGTGTACAGACACATATATCACTCTGCAGATATTGAATTGTGCCAAATAAAGCCATATAAAAAGAAATGGTCTCTTTTGAGCTGAAATGTTGACCATGGCTATCAGAAAGATGTTCACTGAGATAAAACTCAAGATGATGCCTCAGGTCCAGCAGACACCTGATCTCCTAAATATTTGGATTTCTGTAAATCCCAGTAACAGCTGCTGCTCACCATGAGTGTACTATGACAGACAGGAGGGTATACATTATATATTTTACTAACAGGTGTTTCTATAAGTTAGTCCACCCCATTTTTATCAATGGGTGGAGGCTAAATAAACACTTGTCCATATAATGCAGTGCAACTGAACAGCAGCACAAACTTCAGCCTCCTAAATGATCTAAATCAACAGCTCTAATAAACAGTTTCAGCAAAAAACTGAACATTACCACCATCATGGAGGAGGTTTCACTGCTGGTATTACTCTGCACTAGTTATAGCAAGGTGTGCCTAATAAACTGCCCAGTGAGTTTGTTTAATCAATAACACCTCAGCACCTTCTATTGATGACAAACAGCTTAAATAATATAAATATTTTGGTTGTTGTTTAACAAACTATAATGTAATTCTAGTTTTTATTGTTTTACACTAAATATATATATATATATATATATATATATATATATATATATACATGTGTGTGTGTGTGTGTGTGTATGCATATATATAAAGACAGTTTAATGTGTTTATTAATGAACAGATTCAGTTATAATTTTATATTATTATAGTTTAATTATTATTATGCAATTATTATGTTGTCATTCATTATATGTTTATACATCGGCATGATGGGTAATGGGTGACCACCGTTTATTAATTGTCTTTATATAGTCTAAAGATATTAATTAGGGGGGAATTGAAGTGTTGTTTATTTCATGCTTTATTTAGTTGTTTAATCTGAATATAAAAGTTTAATAGATGCAAATTAGCTTCAGTATCTGCTCCATTGCTTCATTCTGTATTGTCTTCATTAAATAAACTGATAACTGTACGTATGTTAGAGGCATTTTTACTCGTGTCCCTCTCATGTTCCTGTCTTTATTAAAGTGGCATTATGTTTAGGTGTGGAGTATCAGTGACAGTGATTAGAAATAGATGCAAAAAAAAAAAGGCATTTATTTAAAGTGTCAAAATAAAAATGTCAAAATGTCAAAGCATCTTTTGGACTCCCTGATCATTTTGGCTGCACATCTGTTGATACATTATGATGGGAAGTATATTCTGAGCCGTCTCAGTGTCAGTGTCACAAACGAGGACAGGAGCATTTCATTACGTTGATTGGGGGTGAGAAACTGAGCCCTGATTAGGTTTCTAATTACCCAGTTTAAAGTCTAAGTAGGCCATTTGCACTCCAGTGCTTGAACTGGTTCCATTTTAGGCCTTGTCTATCTGTTTCTCTTGGCTCCACAGAAAATGTGTGTGTGGCAGCTGCTGGCCTTCGACGTCTACTCAGGGTGTGTGTTTCTGTGTGTGTGTTCAATCTCAGCGCTCCATCTTACACACGGATCAGCTCTGGTTATGTAACAGCTGTCGGTGTCAGGATCTGATATGACTCTGTGAGCCTGATCAGGGAGTGATTGACAGCTCAGCTCCCAGAATAGATGAGGAATATTTGAAGGATCACTCGCTGATGAGGCCCTAAGCTCTGAGTTGATCTCTTGTCTGTGCTTTCTATGGAAATCTCTCCGCCGTCTTCATGATTGGCGGGGATAATATCTTCATTAGAGTGATAAGTTTGTCAGAAATATTGCTAAACATATCAGCCTCTCATTTAGAGCCTGTTAGATGCCTTTATGGCTCTCAAATAGGTGTTGTCTCTTATGCGATTAGGGGCCATTTAGAGATGTTACGCAGCCTTGTGTTGCCTCTGTGTTGCAATAGGAAATTACAGGCAATCTGGCAGACTATTAAGTAACTGACAAAACAGACTCACCACAAGGCACGTTACAGACTTCTCTCCCATATTGGCTTAAATGTTAAGACTGAACGCTCATTCTTGACCTTTGAAATAGTATTTAGCAAAAATAATTTCAATGCAAAAAAGTCAATTGAATCATTAGTCCCTCACATATAAAGAGATTTAAGGCTGAAAGGATGAAACAATATAAATCTGACATCTTAGATAATTGGAGGATCATTTTTAGGTCATTAATTAAGGTAAAAGGACAAATACTTTTCTGGTTGTAGCTACTTAAATGTGTGTTTTCGGAAACAGAGATGGTCATTTTTCACAATTCTCTGACATTTTATAAATTAAATGGTTAACAGACAAAATATTTAAAGCCAGTTTCCATTCAAATATATGATACACTGAAAGAGGAAAGTTTCCCTGTGCTCACCTTAAATCTCAGCTGAACCCAGTAATGGTCAGGAACACATTTTACACTTTAGTGCGATTTGGAAATTTGCAGCGCTCATACATTGAAAATGAATTAACTATTGGAGATCTTGTGTGTCCGGTAATTAAACTTTTACATAAAAAATATTTAAAATTTCATAAATTATGTAGTTTTTTTATTTGGTTGAAGGATTGGTGATAATTGTAAGAATTTTTAGGGAGAAAAAAAAACATATTACATATTAAAAAAACAAATTAAAAGTTATAGCAGTGTTTTTAGAAGACTCCATCCATGCATGGACAGAATTTATAATTCATTAATTATAATTACAATGGAGCAATAATTCGTATTGTTTATTCATATTTTGCAGCCCTGGAGAGATAACTTCATAAATCATGTCCAAACTGGAGACAAAAAAACTCCAAACGTTGTTGCTGGTGATTTCCAACAGAGGGCGCTGAATGCTTCAGTCGAGAGAAGAATGATTGACTTCTTAAGTAAAGTAGCAACACTGTAAATGCAAAATACTCAAAAGTACATTACAAGTCTTGCTTTGAAAATGTCACTTATGTGAAATTGCATAAGTCTAAGCAAATGTAAATATACAAGTAATCATTATGCAGAAACGTCCCCTATAATATAATAAATGATATTTCTGGTAATATTATAACTGATGACATTTTAATCTATTACATAGGTTTTATATCTTACACCTTATTTTGAAAGGTACCTAATAACAAAAGCTCTCTAATAAATATAGACACAATCATTTGTGTTCACTGGAACGTGAGGCAGAAAAATAAAAGTGGTAAAATAGGAAAACGCTTTTAGCAAATCTGGTTGTTATCAGATTTTTACATGTCAAATCAAAGTCATAACTGGATTGTTTTAACTCATGCAAAGCGTGTCAGACGTCTCTGCAGAGTCACCACGTTTTGATTTGCATGAAATCCGCACAAGGGTTTTTATCATTCACGTGAGGTCACAGTGAGGTCAAACACTTTTGCATATTAGTTTTATTGCAGTTCAGACACAGACCAGTTCCTCTGTAGACTCCTTAAACTGTATCACCCATAGCAGGAAACCAGTCCACGCAGGTTAAAACGTAACATTAAGAGTTGTGTGCAAATGCAGTTTGCTCAAGTCTGGATGTAACAGTCATGACGCCTCCCTGCTGCCATCACTGCCTGGAGGATCAGTAACAGATATCTGGACTTCGACCAGCCAAACCTGCCTCATCGCTCTGCCAAAAATCACATCTTTCCACAGCCAAAACTTCGACTTGGCATGGGTGAAATCTCCCTGTAGCTTCTTTCAACTCACAGAAAATCCATAAAACTCCATAACTGCACAATTTATCCAAACATTTCTACTCTTCACATTCGAGTTCTTTAAAGTTCTTTGAAACCTGAATTCCTATCAAGTTCAAATTTGCTCTCAAACCTCATTACTGCCTCTGCTATAATTAACTTTCTATAAATCATTATGGACAGATTCCCGGTATCTAAAATACTGTGACCACAGTGAACAAATTGTTTTTGAAAAGGAAGTGATAAAGTGGCTATGTCAAAATGTTATTACAATCTGAAATATTAACATTTGTCAATGGAAAGAAATGTTTCAGAGG